>NC_045562.1:75645943-76383061 GCF_009819795.1 Aythya fuligula | reverse complement strand
CCTGTGTTGGTGGCAGTACGCACCCCTTTATCTGCCCCTTTGCCACCCCGTGCCCCCTCGGTCCCAGTTTGGGAACTGGGAGGAGCCCAGAAGGTGCTGGGCAGTGGGCTCCCAAGGGCAGCTCTCCGGGGGACCCGGTGCCGGGGCTGCGGGGGCACGCAGGGCCTGGCTGTGCCCCCAGTGCCTGGGGGGGGTCCCAGCCCCACCCGGAGCCGGGAAGCTGCCGGAGGGAGGGGAAGAGGAGGGGAAGAGAGGGGCGGAGGGGGCTACGCCTGTGTTTGCTTCCCTGGCTCCCCGTCAAGGGATGAGGTAGCGCTTTCCGGCGATTGAGGAGGGCCCCGAGCGCTGCCGCAGGAAGCACGGGAGGAGAGCGCAGAGCTGGGGGCCAGCCCAGCTTTTGGGGGCGCAAAAAGCACGCTGCACGGGGTGGAGAGGCGAAACGGGGGTGGGCCAGGATGGGCGACCCCCACTCGGGCACCCCCTGATGCTTTTGGGGTGGCTCCGCGCCCCCCTGCCCGCAGCCCCTGGGCACGCAGCCTTGCCCGGTTTGCTCCTCTGGGCACGCACCCAGCCCAGTTCACCCAGTTTGTTTGCTCCTTTGGACACGCACCCAGCCCAATTCACCCAGTTTGTTCTCTCCTCTGGACATGCACCCAGCCCAGTTCACCCAGTTTGCTCCCCCAGAGACCAGCAGTGCCAGCCTGGGTGGGCAAAGCAGAGCTGCCCCCTCCTGTGCCGGGTCTTGCTGTGCAGCGTGAGGGGGGCAATCACCACCACCACCACCACCACCATCATCATCATCATCATCACCACCACCGTCACCACCCAGTGGCACCATCACCAGGGCCACCTGGCTGCGCCCCCCTGTCACCTCCCTCTGCCCCCAGGTGTGGGTTTGGGGACGGTGTAGGGGGAGCGAAGGAAGGGGCCACCCCCCCCCGGGGACCCCCCTGCCCACTGCTGTTATCCAGGTGCCCAGGACCCTTTCACAAATCTTCCCACCCCGCCCGGCCCCGCTGCTCCCTGCAGCTCCACGTCCCCCGGGCAGCACCTTCTGGGTTTTTTGGGCACAGCCCCAGCCCCCCTGCCCCTGCCCTGGGGGTGCCGGGGCTCAGCCAGCACCCCCACCCCCCTCCACCCTCCTGCCTGCTGCTCCACAGCTGCCAAGCTCTGCCCTGGGGGGGGCTTTTTGGGTTGGTGACCCCCCTCCTCCAGCTTCCCACGGGAACCCTGGGGCGAAGGAAAGCACCGGAGCGCGGGGGCATCTGCGGTCAGGGCGCACGTGGGCTGGGACAGGGGGGGGGGGGGGCAGCAGCTGCCCGTGCCTCGGTGCCTGGTCAGCACGGCGCCCACTGCTTCGGGGGGGGAGCACCGTGGGGGCCCATGGCTCCCCTTTCCATGGGTAGAAAGGTTTTCCTTCTTCCCTCCTTCAGCCTCCTTGCTGTGCGTCCCGTCTGCTCCCAGCCCTTGGTGCCGGGGGGGGGGGCTGCAGCGGGGGCGCCCCGAGGTTGCTGCACCCCCGTGCCAAGATGCTCGGTGCCGAAATGCCCATTTCTGGCCCCAAACGGGGCTACATTCACGGAGCTGTTCTGCTGCCAGCCCTGCGCCCCCGCACCCCCCCTGCCAGGGGAGCAGCGCAGCCCCCCGGGCACCTTCAGGGTCCCACAGGGGACCCCCCCAAACACCCCCACAGCCCCCTCTGTGCACACCCCCGGGGCCAGCTCCCAGCCCTGCACACCCGCCCTGCCCTGCCACGCTCGTGCACACCCGTGCACGCTCACACACACGCACTCTGCACCCCCCCCTCCCCACGCACACCCACTCCCGACTTCCCCAGGAAGCCGCGGCCGCGCACGGCGCCTGCGCTCTGCTCGTGGGACCTCTGCTCCCCGGGGCCACATTGTCCCCAGGTCGGGTGCTGCCAGCTTCCTTCCTGGCCTCTCCCCTTCCCCTGCCCGCCCCGGGCCGCCCGGAGCCGTGTCCCTTGTCCCCCGCTCCCGGGTCACCCACCGGCACCACCTGGCAGCGGGTTTTGCCCAAAAAGCCTCATTCTTTCGCCGCCCCTTTCCCTGCCCCGGCAGCAGGCGGGTGGTGCAGACGAAGCACTTTCACACCAGCACGGTGCCAAATGCCCGGGCTCGGGGCTTTCCAGCACCTTGTCCCTCTCACAGAAATGTCCCCGATGACACTGGCACGTGTGGCCGAGCTGCTCCGGGAGCCCCGTGCCGGGCAGCAGCTCGGCCGAGGAGACCACTAAAAATAACCCAAATTCAGCTCCTTCCTGCGGTGTCGGAACGGGGCCTGGAGGGGCCGGCACGGCTCCTGCAGCCGGTTTAGGGCCATCCCCAAAATGGGGTTTGGGGGGTTCCCAGGGGGTCCTGCCCATGGGGCTGGGTGCGGCGTGTGTCCCCCTGGGTCCCCATCCCCTGAGCTGTCCTCGGTGGGTTCCTGGTGGGTATGGAACAGCCAAAATGTCACAAATACTGTATTGGTCCCCATTTGGGTGGGCCCAATTCACACCGGGCTGTGTGCACGGGGCACCCCATCCCCGGTCCCCCGGACCCCTCCCCAAGCCCCCTGCCCCATCCCCGAGTCCCTTCCCTCCGTGGGCGCATGGGGACGAAGGCACCGGGATGGCAACTGGGGGTCGGGGACTACGGTGGGCCCCGGGGGGCTGCAGCCACGGGGACCTGCTGCTTCCCTGGGGGGAGAAATTTGGGGCTGGGAGCCCAAGGGACCCCTTTTCCCTGCCCTGAATCACACGGAGGGGGGGGTTCCACGTGCCTCCGCCAGCCCCGCGCTGCGCGTTGATGTTTCAGGTCCTGATAACCGTGAGGGGAGGACACAGAGGAGCAGGAGCAAAACTCTGCACGGCGCCGCGGGCGCTGCCAGGCGTGCACGGTGTCCCTAACCCGCTCCTGGCGGCGCCGGCGCTGCCCGTAATGCGATGCAGGCGAGAGCCGTGTCGGGGACATCGAGCTGACAGCAGCCTCCCCAGCAAGCTGCTCGGCACGAGGCGGGCACCCTGGGGGCTGCGATGTCCCCAAGCCCCCCCCTTGTGTCCCCTCCCCACCTGTCGGGGTGTCCCCTCGCTGCCTTGGCACGGGGAGGGGGGCACCCTGCGCGTCTCCAGCCCTGCACCCTGGGAGGACGCCTTAAAAACCCCCCTTTCGGGCTGCGTTCTCGTAATTCCCCGAGCAAAATGTTCTCCGGTTTCCAAGTCCGCGTCTCGCTGCCAGCAGTTTTGGCAGAGACGGCCTCCTCGCCTCCAGAAATCTGAAAGAATCCCCAAATCAGAGCATTTCAGCGCAAAACTGCTGATGTCCGCAGAACCCCGCGCGCACAGGGAGCCGCTCCTCGCCCACCGGGGGGCTCTCAGCAGGCACAAACCCCCCTCGGGGGGGGGGCCTCACCTCCCCCTGCACGGCCCCCAGGCCCTTGGGCTGTGGTTTTTGGGGGTGCCACGGGGCGCTGGCTTTCCTGGGTTTCGGTGTCACGTGCGCGGCAGCCCGGGGACGAGGCTGCGGTTCCCTCTTCCCCTTTCCGCCCTCCCCACAGCCACCCCCTTGTCCCCCCCGGCCCTGTCCCCTGCTGACCGTCCCCTCTGTCCCCTGCAGTGCTGCAGCCCCCCCCCATGAGCAGGGCTCAGCACCCTGCGGCCAGCACCAGTGCTTCTGGCCCTGGAAATCGTGGTTGCTGGTGCATGGCCGGGGCTGTCCCTTTGGGGACCCCGTCCCTCCCCGAGGCACAGGAGCTGCTGCCAGCTCTCAGGGCAGGAGCTGGTGGTCCCCACACGTGGGGGGCAAGCTCCCGGTGCTCGGGGAGCCCCCAGTGACGAGGGGGCTCCTCCAGTGCTATCCCCATGGATCCGAGGGGTCCGAGGCTTTTGGGCACCTCCTCAGCCTCACCAAACCCTGGCAGCAGAGCGCTGCCACCAGGCAAGGGTCCCCATCCCCGTTACCACCCCCGCGTGCACAAACCCTACATTTTGACCCCAATTTTAGCCTGAGCCCTAAAAATGACCCCAATTTTAGGCTGAGCCAGGCTCTGGGCGCATCCCCGGAGGTGCCGGGGCGCTGACCTGCGCTCCCCCTCTCCTGGCCCTGCAGAGCTCCAGCAGCACAGCGTGTGCCACATCACGTCGCCTCGGGCCTGATCGCTCCTCGTGTCTCAGGAATAATTTAAGGCGATTTTTCTCGCCTGTTCCTCGCAGCAGCCCCCGCCTGGCGCGCGAGCTAATGAACCCTCGGGGATCGCTGGCTCGCCGCGCTGAAAACCGCTTCAGCCCGGCGTCGTCCCCGAGATGTGCAAGCCGGGGTCGAGCAGTCGGAATTGATTTTTGCACTTGAAAGCCTGCTCGGCTGCTACACGTGTCCAAATCTCCCGAAATCCAAACCCAGACGCTGCTGATCCCACAAGCCCAGCTCGCGGGGCCGAGCCTGCAGCTGTGCGCACCCAACCGGGGGCACCGGGGGGGCTGCTCTGCCTGCAGGGGGGCTCCCAGCCCCAAAGCAGCCCCGGTCCTCGCCCCCCCACGCCGTGCAGGGTCCGTCCTGCCCATCCCCACTTCCCCCCTGGCCCTGGGTCCCCTCGTCCCCAGCTCCGCAGCCCTGTCCCTTTCCCCTCCCGGGGCCCCTGCACTCGCCTCCAGCTTGGGGCTTGCAATCCCCCCCCCCAAATCTGCTCAGCAGAGCCTGGCCCAGAGCCTGGGGGCCTCGCACCCACCCCACTGCCAAGAAAAGCACGGCCCTGGGGGGCCCCCGGTGTCCCTGTGGGGCTCCAGCCCCTCTGGCTGCAGGGGGAGGGCAGGGTCCTGGAGCTGCCCCGGCCCCCCCAAATTCAGCCCCATGCCCCCCGATGTCAGCCCCATGTCATCCAACATGCTTTTCTTCCCCTCTCTGCCCCCAGGACGTTAACTGGGACTCCTGGGGGGGGCTTGCAGCCAGCCTTGAGCCCCTCCTGCCTGCGGTGCCCCCCGAGCAGGCAGACGGGCACAAGGCGCATTTTTTCATGGGGAAATTCATTTTCCCCCATTCCCACCACTGCCAGCAGGGGCTGCAGCCCCCCCCCCCGCACATCACTGCTGCTGATTTATGCTCGCTTTTC
This sequence comes from Aythya fuligula, assembly GCF_009819795.1. NCBI lineage: Eukaryota > Metazoa > Chordata > Aves > Anseriformes > Anatidae > Aythya > Aythya fuligula. The sequence continues at coordinate 76,377,955 of NC_045562.1, read as the reverse complement.
CTCGGTGTTTCCCTCTCTCCCTCCCAACACCTCACACCCCAAATTCCTGGGATGCCCCCGGGCAGCCCCTTATCGCTCTGGTATGCCGGCGTCCCGCATTCCTCTGGGGAGAAGGAGGGACAGAGACATCCAGGCTCCCCCTCCCTTTTTCCCTGGCAGCTTTAGGGAATGCCCAGCCCTTCCCCAGCCCTTCCCCAGCCCTTCCCCAGCCCTTCCCCAGCCCTTCCCCAGCCCTTCCATCCCCCGTCTGCGCAGGGCTCTGGGTTCGGGGCGCAGCGCCCAGCCCCGCTCTCCTCCAGCATTGACGGCGGCTCCCCCGTGCCCCGTGCCCACCCCGACCCCGGCCTCCTGTGACCTTGCAGCCCCCCACGACTGACGGCAGGGGAAGGAGCCGAAGCTGATTTTGGGGCCCCAGCAGCCTCCCTGCACCCTTGGGAGCGCCACCGCCAACTCCTGTCCCCGTGCGCGGGGCATGGCTCGGCTGGCACAGCGCAGACTTTCACTCATCTCCTGCATTTCTTTCGCTTTCCCCAGGAGGTTCCCCTTTCCAGACGGGCACCACCCTCGCGGGACGTGTCTTGGGACCTGGAAAGAGGAACCGGGGGGGGCTCCTGCCTGGGTGCTGCCCGCTGCCCACATGAAGGCTCGGTGCCGCGGGCAGGCACCCTCTGCGTGCCCAGTGCCACGCGGGGACATCGAGCCTCACTGCTGGGACACGGCTCCGGGGGAGCCCCCGGGTGCCTGAAACCCAGGGGGGGGTTAAAATGTCCAAAAAGGAGCTGGATCCACTGGGGCAGGGGGATCGCAGCGCTGGGCAGCTGTGGGGACAGGTTTGGGATGAGGCTGCGGCGTGGCGAGGGGCGCATCCAGCCCCAGCAGTGCCCGGAGCTGGGCGAGTGGAGCCGTGGGGGTGTGGGGGCTGTGGGGCTCCAAAAAAAGTGCTGAGAGGGAGCCCACGCAGAGGGGCTGGAGCTGGGGCTGTGCTGGGGCCAGCTGGCTCCTTGCAGAGTCAGGGTTTGGCGGTGCTGCGTCAGGGGATGCGGCTCAGACCCAGCTGGAAACGCACGGTGCTGATGCAAGGAGGTCCCTGCAGGCCCCCCGGGGGCAGCAGCCCCGCTCCCTGCCCCCCTGCCCACTTTGGGGGCCGTTTCCCAGGGTGTTTTGGCAGGGGGATGTGCGGGGGGGGCGGCTGTGGCACTGCCTCTGCACCCACGCTGCGGTGAGCCCAGCCTGGCACCAGCACCAGAGCACTGTGTGGGGAGCTGCGGGGAGTTTTGGGGTGCTGTGGGGAGCTTTGGGGTGCTGTGGGGAGTTTTGGGGTGCAGCCCAGCACCAGCGTGGTCCCCGCGTGCTGCGGCACCGGCACGGGCAGCAACGGAACGGCCCCGTTGGTTTCTGTGGGGTCCCAGGCTGGCTCTGGGGGTGGCTGAGCCCCAAAAGTTGGCACGGGGGTGCCCAGGGCTGTAGGGAGGCCGTGCCTGCCCTGGGGGCTGTGCCTGCCCTGGGGGCTCTCTGTCAGGCTCACCCCACTGCAGGGTCCGTGGCACGGAGCAGGGGCACCCAGCAGGGCCCTAAAACTGGACCCTGGAGTGGGTCGGTGCCTCCCGTGCCCTAATTTGGGCCGGGCACGGCACAAGGATGCTGAGGGGGTGCAAAAGCATTCACCCCCCCAAATAGGAATGGGGGCTTGGACCCCTGCAAAACCCTCCCGTGCGGACCCCCTTGGTGCCCACCCCAAAAGAGCCCCCACCAGGAGAAGGCAAGAAAGAGCTGACGGTGGCAGCCACTTCCCAAAACCGGAGGCAGGGACAAACCCCTAAACGGGGAAGTGATGTGGATTTGGGCTCCTTACCCCCCGCAGCAGATAAATAGCTCGCCCCTGGCTGCGCGGGACGGGTGGCGGCGTGGAGGCACAGCCGGGTGCCCGCCGGGGGACACGGGGACCACCGGGGGACACGGGGACCACCGGGGGACACAGGGACCACCGGGGGACACGGACCCTCGCTGTCACACCGAGGTGATTCTGCTGCCCCTGGGGCATGGAGGGGCTGGGAAGGGGACCCTGGGGGCCGAGGTTTGCCATGGGGGTGCTGTAGGATCAGTGCCGGGGGTGCCGAGCAGTTTCCCCGTGCCCCTCCTGGTGCCCAGCCCCATGGGCGAGTTCCAGCAGCACCCAAAGGAGCCGGCCAGCTGCCTGGCACTGCCTGCGAGCCCCTCTGGGGATTTTGGAGGCTGTCCCGCAGAGATGGGTGCGTGTGGGTGCAGAGGGGATGGTTCCAGCTCCTTCCCCGGGCGATCACCCCGTTTTCCCCTTCTCCCATCCAGGCACCGTCCTGTCGGTGTCGGGGTGGCGATGCTCAGCCCCTGCTGCTCCGTCCCACACACTCAGCTTATCAATTCCTGCTGAACCCAGCCAAGATTTGGGTTTTCAGAGCTGCCGTGCCCCAGCCCCAACCCCCGGTGCCCCCAACTGGGCTGCTCACGGGACCCCGGCCCCGCCGCCAGAAAACGAAACCGGGAGGGGAGGCAGGGAAACGAAACCGGGGGCCGCGGCGCTTCCTTCCCCTCGATTAATAAATCCCAGCCCGCAGAGAGCAAAATACGGATGGGAAGAGCACAAAAAGGGGGAAGTGCTGCTGCTTGTTTAATCCCGACCGCTGCCGGCGCGCCGGGGCTGTGCGGTGGCTGCTGGGGACAGCCATGGGGTCACCTCCTGGGGTCACCTCCTGGGGTCACCTCCTGGGGACAGCAACGGGATGGCCATGTGGGGTCACCCCCTGGGGACAGCAGCACGGGGTGAGGGGGCTTTGGGGCCAGGAGGGACGCTGCGAGGTGACGCAGGGCTGGGTGGATTAACGTGGTTCTGGGGCTTTTGGCCACCCTTCTGCCATCAGGGGCTGCTGCGCAATGACCCGACACCTCCTGCCCTCTGCCACCGGCCCCATGGCTGTGGCCACGTCCCCCCTGCAGTGGCTCGTCCTCCTGGCCAGCCTTGTGGCCCCAGGTAAGGTGCCACCGCACCAGCCCCCTGCCCCCTGCACCCCCCCAGTGGGATGGGGTGGGATGTCAGTGGGACAGCCCATGGAGAAAGGACAAGGAGATGGGGTGAGGGGAAAGACAACAAGCTCCTGAAGGGCTCAGAGGGCAAATTTCCCCTTTTCCTGGTGATTTAGGGCTTTTGCCCTTTGAGTCCAGCCGGTGCCTTTTGCCTGCTGGAAGCCCAGCTGGGAGCATCGCCCCCCGGCCGGACCCTTCCCCATTTATCTCCCCCTCCCCTTTTTCTCCTGGAGGGTTCAGCTCTCCTCTCCCAAACCCCACCGTGGCCCTGGCTGGCTGGGATCAGGAGCAGTGGCACGGGGCTCGTGGGGTGGCACAGGGCAGCCGGGCACCATCGGCCACCCCCCATCGCCCACCCTTTGCCTTCCCTCCTGCCAGCCCACGGCTCCTGGGGTGTCAGCTACCCCCCCGAGCTGAGGAGCATCACGGGCTCCTGCGTGGTGTTCCCCTGCACGCTGAGCTTCCCCGACAGCATCTCGGCCAGCAAAGGCATCGTGGCCATCTGGTACAAGGACTACAGCAACCAGAAGACCGTGGTGTACCACTCCGAGGGCCAGGACGTGGACCCCAGGTTCCGGGACCGAGCTCAGCTCCTGGGGGACCCGGCTGCTCGCAACTGCACCCTGCTGCTGCGGGGGGTGACCCCGGAGGACAGCGGGCCCTACAAATTCCGCTTCGAGATCGTCGAGGGAGACCGGTGGTCGGCGGAGCGGGACGTGGAGCTGAGCGTTTCGGGTGGGTACGGCGGGGATCCCCCCTGACCCCGTGCTCACCCATCCCGTGAGGACGTCCCAGCCTCGGCTCCCCGTCCCCAGATATCCTGGAGCGCCCCAGCATCGCGGCCAGCGAGGAGGTGTCGGAGGGCACCGAGGTCACCTTGCAGTGCTCCACGCCCTACGTGTGCCCGCTGAGCGAGGTGGCCCTGCGCTGGGCGGGCTACGACGAGCGCGTCTCCTCCGTGTCCGGCCGCCTGCAGCTGGACACCAGCGGGGTCGGCCACCACCTGAGCCTCGCCACCTCCTTCTCCTGGAAGGACCACGCCAGGGAGCTCTTCTGCGAGGTGCTCCACGGCTCCCAGAAGGCCAGCAGGGAGCTGGTCCTGCGGGTGAGACGTACGTGGGGCGGCTCGGAGCGCGGCGCGGGGACACCTCTCCCGCTGCTCTGAGGCACCCCGAGGTCCCTCGCAGAAAGCCAGGGCAGGGGGTCCCCAGCTTCTCCCTCCCTGCTCCTCCACGACCAGCGCCCGTGCAGGTCCCACAGCCACCCTGCAGTGCCCCCCCCCTGCCCTTTCTGCCACCTCTGTCCCAGCTTTGTCCCCTTTTCCCTGCTCCTTTCCTCCGTGCAGAGCCTCTCAGGGCTCCTTTCCCCGGCATCCACCTCTGCGCCAGCATCCCCGGGGTCCCTCCCGGCTTCCCCTCCGCCACCGCGTCACTGTGTCCCCCCCCCCCGCAGACGCCCCCAAAGGCACCAGGGTGTCGATCACCCCCTCGGGGCAGAACATCCTCGTGGGGGACACGGTGTCTCTGAGCTGCGAGGTGACCAGCAGCTACCCCCTGGTGTCTGCGTACCAGTGGTACAAGGACGGCGCCGCCGCGGGCACCGAGCGCACCCTGACGCTGCGGGGCGTGCGGCGGGCGGACCACGGGCAGTACCGCTGCGAAGCCCACAACGCCCTCGGGGCTGGCACGGCAACCCCCGTGATGCTCTACGTCTTCTGTAAGTGCTGGGGGGCTGCTGGCTGGGGGGGGAACCCAGTCTGAAACGGGCAATGCGATGAGGGATCCAGGCTGGGTGTGATGGGACCGGGTGGGAAAGCATCTGCCCTGGGTTGGGTACCTTGGGTACCTCTGCGTGCGCCCAAGCACAGGTCCTCAGTGATGCAGGATTTCGCTCCGGGGGGCATTAAATTCGGAAAAAGCCCCCTGCCCAGCCTGCTGGGGGTCTCCTGCCCGCCCTGAGCGAGCTCCCATCTCCTCCAGCCGCCGAGATCTCCGTGAGCCCCGCGGCCGAGGTGCAGGAGGGGACGAGCACGGAGCTGTCCTGCGACGTGCCCGGCAGGGAGAGCCAGGAGCTGAACTACACCTGGTACAAGAACAGCGCCTGGCTGCAGGAGGGCCCCGCGCACACCCTGCTCTTCCACCGCCTGGCCGCCAGCGACGCCGGCTTCTACTCCTGCAAGGTGAGGTCGGACTCGGAGATTCTGTGATTTTTCTGCGGTTCTGGATGATTCTGTGATTTTCTGTGGTTCTGTGGTTCCGTGAAGGTGACCAACGACCGGGGCAGCACCGCGTCCCAGCCCGTCAGCCTGAGCGTGACCTGTGAGTGCTCGTGGCCCTGGCCATCACCCTGCGGGGACGGGGGGCCCCCTTGGGCGAAATCCCTTAGTGCCAGGCTCCTCTCGGCACCTCGCGCCCCTCCAAAACGCCACTCGGGGGTCACCACCCCAGGAGCCAGCAGGGATAATGACAGCTCAGGAGCTTTTGCAAGTCAGGGGAAAAATAAAATAGCCCTGGGTTTGGCTCTGACATTGCTGCTCATAAATAAAACCCGCTGACGTCAGGGGGAAAGCAGCTCCCAGGACCAGCTGTGCTCGCTCCTGGTCGGGTGGCCGTGACGCGCGCGCGGCCGCCCAGGTAGGGCCACGATGCTGGGGTTCTCCAGGGGCTGGCACAGCCTCTGACCCCCCCTTCCCGTGCCGCAGACCCCCCCAGGACCCCCTCGCTGACGCTGCTGCAGGAGCCGCAGGGCGGCGGGCTGGCTGTGGTGCACTGCTCGGTGGACAGCCGCCCGCCGGCCAGCCTGGCGCTGTACCGCGACGGCAACCTCGTGGCCACCAGCGGCTCGCAGGTGGCCCCCAGCCAGCGGCTGGCCATCACGGCCTCCCGAAACGCCCTGCGCCTGGAGATCCGTGGTGTGAGGCCGCAGGACGGCGGGCAGTACCGCTGCACTGCCACCAACTCCTTGGGCAACGCCAGCACCACGCAGCCCTTCGTCACCCACAGTGAGTCCCGCTGTGCCAAGCTGGCTCCCTTCCCCGGGGCTGGGGGCACGGCACCTCCTCTGGCATGGATATGGGGTTTTTGGGGTGTTTCTGTGGGGCTGTGGCATCCCTCTGGGAGCAGCACCCGGGCACGGAGCGGGTCCCCTGCTCCCTCTCCTCACAGCCCCTGCTTTGGAGATCTGGGGTGGAGGGGAAGCAGCAATGAGAGGGGAGGAGGGGAAAGCCCCCCAAAAACACACCCAGGGGCATCGTCCTTAGGATGCCAACAAAAAACCAGGATGGACCTCAAGGTTTCAAGGGAAATAACGCTGGTCTGGGTGGTGCTGATAGCTGGGTTCGTTTTCTCCTGAGCCCCTCACCGCCCCCCCAGCCCCTCTCCTGGCCCGGTTCCTCTCACCAAACCTGGGTGCCTGGAGGGAGCTGACGTCTCCAGAAGGCACCCGTGGGTCCCTGCTGGTGGCAGAGAACTGGTGAGAACGGCTCAGGAGGGGACATCCCCGCTGGCTGCCACCACCCTCCAGCTCCGTGACCCCTTGTCCGGGGGCTGCCCGGATCCGTGCGCTGCAGGGCAGTGGCGTGGGGGGATTTGTGCAGGCGAATCCACAACGGGGGGGGCAAAGGTTCCTCAGCAGAGGTTTCCCCGATGGCTCAGCCTCTCCCTTCCCTCCGGCAGCTGCCAGAGTCCTGATCCAGCCCTCGGCGGAGGTGCGGGAGGGGGAAGCCGTGACCCTGAGCTGCGAGGTGCCGGGCGACGTGGTGCCGGCCACCTTCACCTGGTACAGGAACGGCCGGTGGCTGCGCGAGGGCGCGGAGCCGGCGCTGAGCTTCCCGGCCATCCGCAGCGCCGACGCTGGAGCCTTCCAGTGCCTGGCGCAGGGCAGCGGCCACAGCCACAGCTCGGCGGCCGTCACGCTCCGAGTGCTCTGTGAGTGCCCTGGGGGAACCATTCTGGGGGAGGGAGAAGTCCAGAAAAGCCCCTAATTCCCAGGAGCATCCCGTGATATCAATTCGTGGTCCTCAGAGGTGCTGGGGACACGCAGGTCCCTCGTGGGGAGCGGGTGGACGTGGGACCCTCCACCCTGGGTGGGTGCAGGCAGGAAGGCAGGACTCCCCCAGCTTTGGGGGTTCCCCTAACCCCACGGTTCTCACCCACGCTGCTTTGTCCCTGCAGTCCCCCCCCGGCAGCCGCTGATGAGCTCCCTCCTGGAGACCCGGGGCGGGCAGCTGGGCATCATCCAGTGCTCCGTCGAGAGCGACCCGGAGGCCAACCTGACCCTGTGGAGAGGAGGAGAGGCACTGGCTTGCACGGGGGGCTGCCCCCCGGCCCCCAGCCCCCGGCTGCAGGCCACGGCCTCGTACAACAGCCTGAGGCTGGAGCTGCGGGACGTGGTGCTGGAGGACGAGGGCACCTACGTGTGCCAGGCCAGGAACACGCAGGGCAACGCCAGCGCCTCCATGGCCTTCAGTGCCGAGAGTGAGTGAGGTGCTGGGGAGGGGGGCACCGGGGTCTGAGCCCCCAGGGTGTGACCCTAGGGAAATCCTGGGAGAGGGGAGGTGGAGAGGGGTGGGTACTGCGTGCGTAAAGGCAGAGCCAGCGTCGGTAGCACACGTGCTCATGAAACCCAGGGTAGCAAACAGCATCGATCCCAAAAAGTGTGCTCAGGGTGCTGGGGAGGGCCACCAGCGGGTGCTGCAAGGGGAGGGTGCAGCCAAAAGCCCCCGTGGACCCCTCCCCTGGGCTCCCAGTGGTCCTGGGTGCTGCGCACGCCGCGGTGCCATACCTACAGAGGTGCCCGCAGCCTGCCCACCGCACCGGTGCCGCTCATGGCATCGTGGTGCCGGGGCCATATATCCATCCTTGCAGCCCCGAAACCCCCCCTGCAGCTCCGGGTGCTGCAGCTGAGCCCCCCCCCCGCCTTCTCCCTGCCCTCAGCCGCCCGCGTCGTGGTGTCCCCGTCCCCCCGCGTGCCGGAAGGCAGCGCCGCCAACCTGACGTGCCAAGTGAGCAGCGGGTCCCCAAACCTGCCCAACGTCACCTGGTACAGGAACGGGCAGCGGCTCCCCCGGGGCCCCGACCCCGACCCCCCCGTCGCGTCCCTGGTGCTGCAGCGGGTGGTGAGGGGGGACGCGGGGCTCTACCACTGCACCGCCGCCACTGGGAGGAGCAGCCGGAGCTCTGCTGCCGTCCTGCTGGATGTGCTGTGTGAGTGCGGGGGGCTGGGGGTGTTGGAGGGCTGGGGGTGTTTGGGGGGCTGGGGATATTTGGGGTGCTGGGCATATTTAGGGTGCTGGGGGTGTTTGGGGTGCTGGGGATATTTGGGGTGCTGGGCATATTTAGGGTGCTGGGGATGTTGGGGTGCTGGGGATATTTGGGTGCTGGGCATGTCTGGGGTGTTGGGGATGTTCGGGGGGCTGGGGATGTTTGGGGCACAGGGGATGTTTGGGGTGCTGGGGATGTTTGGGGCACTGGGGATATTTGGGGTGCTGGGGATATTTGGGGTGCTGGGGGTGTTGGGGTGCTGGGGGTGTTGGGGTGCTGGGCATATTTAGGGTGCTGGGGATGTTCAGGGGGCTGGGTATGTTGGGGTGCTGGGAATGTTTGGGACACTGGGGATATTGGGGTGCTGGGGATGTTTGGGTGCTGGGCATGTTGGGATGCTGGGGATGTTTGGGGCACTGGGTATGTTGGGGTGCTGGAAATGTTGGGGTGCTGGGGATGTTTGGGGCACTGGAGATGTTTAGGTGCTGGGGGTGTTGGGGTGCTGGGCATATTTAGGGTGCTGGGAATGTTGGGGTGCTGGGGATGTTTGGGGTGCTGCAGATATTTGGGGCAATGAACATGTTGGGGCACTGGGGATGTTGGGGCACTGGGGATGTTTGGGGTGCTGGGAATGTTGGGGTGCTGCGGATATTTGGGGCACTGGGGATATTTGGGGTGCTGTGAATGTTGGGGTGCTGAGGATGTTGGGGTACTGCGCATGTTGGGATGCTGGGGATATTTGGGGTGCTGGGGATGTTTAGGGTGCTGGGAATGTTTGGGACACTGGGGATATTGGGGTGCTGGGGATATTTGGGGCACTGGGGATCTTTGGTGTGCTGGGCATGTTTTGGGGGCTGTCAGGCGCTGCAGGAGCACCTTTCTGCCTGCCCCTGCTCTTCTCTGGGCAGGGGCCACCCTTGGGCGGGTGCAGGGGCCCTGTGGCACCGCATGGAGCGCAGCGGGGTGGGCGCGCAGCGCGTCTGTGCGCGGTTATTACCTTGGGGTTGGTCCTTACACGTAGCCAACATCCAAGTGCGCACGCCTCTGCCCAGACACGAGGCCCCCAGGGCCATGCCCACAGCCTGGGCCATCCACTGTGGGTGCAGGTGCTCACATCTGAGTGCCTCGGGGTGTCCCGGTGCCTCCTCCTGTGGGGATCTGTCCCCCCCCGTGCCCCCCGGAGGTCACCCTTCCAGCCCGTGGAGGCGTGCTCCAGCTGCAGCCCCCCTGCGCCACCGCCCCTGAGCGTGATCCTGGCTGCTCGGGTGCTGTCTGTCCCTGTCCCATCCCGTCCTGCCCCATCCTGTCCCCTCCCGAGGTGGCGCTGGGGACAGGTATCTGCGCAATGGCCGCGCTGTCCCACGCAGACCCCCCGAGGGACCCTCAGCTCACCGCCTTCCTGGAGACGCAGCGGGGCCGGCTGGCCATCTTCGAGGGCTCGGTGGCGAGCAACCCCCCTGCCCAGCTGGCCCTGTACCGGGGCGAGGAGCTGGTGGCCACCAGCGGCACGGGGCACGGCACCAACCCGAGGGTCAGCGCCACGGCCACCCGCAACGCGCTCCGGGTGGAGATCCGGGATGTCACGCTGGCAGATGAGGGCACCTACAGCCTGGCCGCCACCAACGCGCATGGCACCGTGTCCCAGCACCTCTATTTCCGTGTGCAGGGTGAGCAGGGGCTGTGGCACGGGCGTTGGGGCCAGTCCTGGTGGGTGGCAAGCGCCGTGGGGCAGGGCTGGGTGAGAGCCAGCGCAGGCTGTGACCTTTTCCGCATTGCTCCTGCCTCTGCGCAGCCGGCGGGTGGGGAGGGATAATGGCCCTGGGTGTCCCATGGGGACAGCGGGGCAGAGAAATGTCACCGAGCATCTCAGGCTGCGGCCAGACAGCAGAATGAGGCCGGGCTTCTGCAGGGGGTGCGATCCTGCTGCCCCCAGGGAGAGTGGTTTGTGCTAAAACCCCGTGCGCCGCAGCTGGGCAGGGCCTCCAGGGGTTGCTCCCCTCACCCCGGTGCTCAGGACCGGTCACTTTTTTGGGGAGAGGCCGCAGCATCCCCTGGGGATGGTGCTGGGTCCCTGATCTAAACGCCCAGCACCAGCCTCGGGCCGCAGCAGGGGCACCAAAACGCTGCGAGGCGTCGTGTGCCCCCCACGCTCTCTTCTCCTCCCTCAGCCGCCCGCGTCCTCATCTCGCCATCGGCCGAGGTGCTGGAAGGGGACGACGTCTCCCTGACGTGCGAGGTGCTGGGGGAGCCGCAGGAGGACGCCGCCTTCTTCTGGTACAAGGACAGCAAGAGCCTGCAGGACAGCCCCGGCCGCGTCCTCGCGCTGCCCCACGTCGCCAGCGCTGCCGCGGGCTCCTACCACTGCAAAGCCCACGGCCCCGCGGGGACCGGTGCCAGCATCTCCCCGGCCATCAGCCTGCGTGTCCTGTGTGAGTGGGCAAGGGGACGGCACCCCTGGGGGCACCTAGGGGTGGTGGGGACACGGCACGCGGGGTGGGACGTGGCACGGGGCGCACAGCGGGGCACGGCACGGCTCCTGCTGCTGGCACCGTCCCCGGATGGCCCCCGCGCAGACAGGCTGGGGTTTAGCAACAGCTCTGCAGTGAAGAATTGTCTGCCCAGAGAAAACAGCAAAATGTTAAAAGCAGGGTTTTTGGGGAATATGTCTCCTCGATAAGGCCGTGGTCTGAGTAGAAGCCACCTCACCCGGAGGTGTCCCCAAGCAGGGATGTTGGGTGGAAGCGCGGTGCCACCCCAGACCCCAGCTGCCTGCTGTTAAAAAAAGGGGAAAAATGCAATAACCAGTGCTTTGGTTCTGTTAAAACACCACATTTTGACTGGCCTAATTACACTTTTTAAGACTCAAGTTTTGGAGAAATATCGTCCCTCTGGGACAGTGGGGGGGAAACTCCAGGCAAGGAAATGTTGTCTGGTGCTTGTGCGAGCGCGTGGTGCCGCCGTGTGGGTGCTCCCCGAGGGGTACCCAAAAAAAGGTACCCAAAAAAGGGGGACCCGGCCTTGCTGACACCCGTCCACATCTCGCCCTGCAGATCCCCCCCGGGTGCCGGTGCTGAGCTCCTTCCTGGAGACTCCGGGGGGGCGTCGGGGCGTGCTGCAGTGCCGGGTGGACAGCAGCCCCCCGGCGCAGCTGGAGCTCTCCAAGGACGGCTCCTTGGTGGCCTCCAGCGCGCTGCCCGCCCCCGCCACCTCCCCGCGGCTCAGCGTCACCGCGGCCACCAACAGCCTGAGGGTGAGCATCGGCGACGTGCTGCTGGAGGACGAGGGCGAGTACGTGTGTGCTGCCAGCAACGCCTACGGCAACGCGAGCACTGCCGCCAACTTCACGGCAGGGAGTGAGTGTGGTGGGCACGGGGTGGGCACGGGGTGGGCACGGGGTGGGCACGGCGCTGAGGCAGGCACCGGCTGCGTGCCAAGGGGAGGACGGGCGCTGGGGGCTGCAGGGAAGGTGTGGATGGAGGCAGACACGAGCTGGAGGATGCTTGCAGGGGAAGGGGGAGAGGGCTAGGATAGGATGGCAATAGGGAAGGAATGGTGGAAGCTGCGGGTTTATGGGGTGGAGGGTGGCAAGGGGGAGTGCGCACGTGGAGCAGGGGCTGCAGCTCCGTCCCCAGGGGGATGTGTGGCTGTAGGAAGCTCCCATGGCACGGCTGCGGTGTCCCCATCACCTCTGTCCTGGAGCAGCAGGGAGGGAGCCCAGAGAGAAGCCCCGGCTGGTGCTGGAGCCCAGAGCTCATTTTTTTTTTTTCCCTGACTCTCTTCCTTCTCCCATCGCAGCCGCCCGGGTCTGGATCTCGCCCTCCTTGGAGGTCCGTGAAGGGGACGCCGTGACCCTGACGTGCGCCGTGGACAGCGCAGCCCAGGAGGCTCTGACCTACACCTGGTACAAGAACAGGGTCAGGCTGAGCAGCGGCACGGCCCCGCGCATCGTCCTCCCCAGCGTGGTGGCCACCGACGCCGCCTCCTACCACTGCGCCGTGCAGAGCCCCGCCGGCACCCGCAGCGTGGCCCCCAGCACCCTCAGCGTCCTCTGTGAGTTCGGGGGGGGCTTCGGAGCCCCCGTCCCCTTCCCTGGGCTGGAAACCCCCCTGGGCACAGCCTGCGGCTGCAGACAATGCCAGCGAGGTCCCCGCTCCTCCCAGCTCCACGAGTTTTTCTTTACATTTCGAACCAAAGCTGCAACAGAAACATTTTTGGCTTTCGGGGAAGATTGCAGGATATATATATATATATATTTTCTTTCCTGCTTTGGCAAATTAAAACCAGACTTTGTTTAAAAAAAAAGATGTGCAAAAACGTAGCTGCAAGTCAGAATGGAAGGTTTTCCTTTTTAGTAGAAAAAGATGGTTTTAACTCATAAGTCTGCTGCGAGGGGTGGCTGCCGAGGGGCTCTCCTGGAAACACCCTCCAGAGAGCCTCAAAAATGTGTCCTGTCTCTTCCTGCTCCTAGTTTTGGGTGGGAAATGCAGGATAAATGCAGCTAACACCACCTCGGTGTCCTGGGCCTGAGTTACAGCCCAGGTTTTTGCTGCCATTTCGCCAGCCCTGGTGTTCCCAGCAGAGAGGGGGGGGTTGCTGGAACGGGTGCGAGCCCCCCCTGGGGGGCCAAACCAGGAGCAGGCTGCAGGTGGGAACGGGCTCCGAGCGTGGCTGTGCGCTGTGCCGAGCTGGGCTTGGGTTCGAGGGAGGCGCAGGGAACCCAGGCTTGGCCCACAGCCCCCTCCCCTCTCATTTCCAGACCCCCCGAGGAACATGCAGCTGAAGGCCTTCGCGGAGAGCAGCGGGGGGAGAGCCGTCATCCTGCTCTGCACCGTGGACAGCAACCCCCCAGCCGAGGTCAGCCTGCACCGGGGGGGGCAGCTGGTGGCCTCCAGCATGTCCACGACCCCCGGCCAACGCTCGCCCTCTCCCAACGCGCTGCGCCTGGAGCTGCCGGCCACCACGGCGCAGGACGAGGGCGAATACGAGTGCCGGGCACGCAGCCCCCTCGGCAGCACCAGCGCATCCCTGCCTCTCCACGTGCAAGGTGAGCGTGGCACGGGGGGATTCAGGGCTCGGTGCCCCCCTCCGAGCCTCGCCGTGGGCACGTTGAGGGGTCCCGTGCCATGCCACATGCCGGCACCCCCCTCCCCGTGTCTCCGCCAGCCGTCAGGGTGGTGGTGCGGCCGGGCAGCGAGGTGCAGGAGGGCACGGAGGTGACACTGAGCTGCGAGGATGCGGGTGCCCAGCCGGGCACCGTCTACGCCTGGTTCAAGAACGGGCGCTGGCTGCGGGAGGGCCCCGGTGCCGCGCTCCTGCTCCACGCCGCGCGCAGCAGCGACGCCGGCGCCTACAGCTGCCAAACGCAGACGGGGGCGCGCAGCCGGAGAGCCCCCCCCGCAGCCCTGAGGGTGCTGTGTGAGTAAAAGGGGGGGGCTGCAGGGGCTGCCCCGCAGCGGGGAGAGCTGATGGGGAGGGAAGCGTGGGCTGTGTCGCCATCTGGTGACCGCTGGTCCCGTCCCGGGGGTGCCCGAGGTGCTGTTCCGAAGGGGGTGTTGGTTGGAAGGAAATAATTTGGTGTTAAAATGGTGTAAAACCCCGTGGGGTGGTGCTGTGGTGGAGAGCACGCTGCTGCCCCACCGGGGGGGGCTGCTGGATGCTTCCCCCACCCTCACCGTGCCCCATCTCCCCAGCCTGAGCCAGCAACGAGCGCGCAAACCCCACCAAGCCGGAGGGGGACGCGTTCCCCCGAGGCCACCCGGAGCCAGGAGGCGACGCGCTGTCCTTGTCCTTGCAGACGCGCCCCGGGAGCCGTCCTTCGTGTCCCTGGTGGAGCCGTGGGGCGGGCGGCAGGCCGAGCTGCTCTGCACGGTGGACAGCCACCCGCCCGCCGACATCACCCTGCTGCGGGGCCGTGCGCCCCTCGCCTCCACCCGGGGCCCCTCCGACCCCCGAGCCTCCGTCCAGGCTGAGCCCAACGCCCTGCGGGTGCGGATGGTGGCTCTGGGCCCCGGGGACGCGGGGCTCTACGTCTGCTCAGCCAACAACAGCTTCGGCACCGCGACCACCTCCCTGCTCCTCGCGGCGAGCGGTGAGCACCGCGCTGCCCGGGGCTTGTGCCGCGCCGAGCCGGCCGTGGGGCGTCCCCGTGAGCCCCGTGCCACGCCGTCTGCACGGCCCTTTCCTCCTGCTCAGGTGTCCGAGTCACGGTGGAGCCCTCTCCAGAAGTCCCCGAGGGTGCCACGGCCACCATGAACTGCTCGGCCGTGCCCTGGGTGGGCGACAAGGCCAACTACACGTGGTACAAGAACAGCCGGTGGCTGCGGGAGGGACCGGCCAGCACCCTCATCCTCGGCCCCGTTTCCAGCGCCGATGCCGGCTTCTACCACTGCCGGGCCAGCGGCGTGCGGGGCAGCGTGGCCTCACCCCCCCTCAGCCTCACCGTGCTGTGTGAGTGCCCCCCAGCCCCTCGGGGACAGGGCAGGGGCTCTCGTCCCCCTTTCCCTGCCCCGCTCCTCTCTTTATAACCCGGGGAGGGGGTTCCCTGCGCCAAGACCCACCTCCAGCCCCCTCCTCTCCGCGCAGACCCCCCGCGAGCCGTGGCCGTCAGCACCTTCCTGGAGAACCTGAGCGGGCGCGTGGGCATCGTGCTGTGCGTGGCCGACAGCCACCCGCCCGCCGCCCTCGCCCTGTACCGCCGCGGCCACCTCCTGGCCTCCAGCCTGGCCACGGCCTCGACCCCGGGGCTGCGGGTGGCCGCCTCCCTCAACGCCCTGCGCCTGGAGATGGCGGCCCTGGGGCCCGAGGACGCGGCCGAGTACAGCTGCGTGGCCACCAACCCGCTGGGCAACGCCACGGCCAGCGCCTACTTCGACACCCGCAGTGAGTGGGGACGGACCCCGCGGGGATGCTCTGCTTTTTTTGGGGGGGGGGGGTGGTCTGTGGGATTTCAGGTTTTGGAGACAATCCGGAGAGGTTTGAGTTTTTAGGTGGAAAAGGCAAAGAGGATTCGCTGCCGAAGCATGCGTTTTCTGCTTGATTTTGGTGCTTTGTTCCCAGGGGCTTTGCTCCTGCAGCATCCCCGGCTGGGGGCGGCAGGATGCTGTGTAAGGGCTGCAGCACCCCCCCCACGAGCAGAAAATTGAGCTGAATGCTAAAGTTTGATGAAAAAATGAGAAGAAAAGGGGTAGGGCAGGGCTCAGTGAACGGCAGAGCGTGCTCATGCTGTCTGCCGCTGTGCACGGCCCCCCCACCCTCCACGTGTTGGCAGAGGGGGGCACAGGATGCCATCAGCGGGGGGGGCACACAGCATTGTGCCAGCCTGTCCCACCTGGGACAGCAAAACGGGCAGGGACACGCCAGCACAAGTGTCTCCGTGGGGTCCCCATTGTGCCGTGCCACTCTGCGCCCCCCCAGCCGCAGGGTCCCATGGGGGGGCGAGGCACTGACCCCACACCAGGGCCACGCTGCGGCTGCAGGCACGGGGAAGGGACCCGGAGGAGGAGGCTCCCCAAAGCCCCTCCAGCTTGTCCCCAGCCCCCGGCACCGATGGGCCCCCCCCTCCTGTTCCCGCAGCGCTCTCCCACCTCCTGGTGTTCACCGTCCTGGCCGGGCTGCTCCTCGCCCTGCTCTGCGTGGCCCTGCTGGCCCTCCTGGCCGTGAGGCTGTGGCCCAGGTAACGTCCCCTGGCTGGGACGGGGACGCGGGGACACGTGGGGGGGGGGCGCAGCGGGTGGCAGCTGCCTCTCCTCCTGCCCAGGCTGCGCAAGATTTGGGGCTTGCCGCGGGCTGAGGACACCTTCGAGCTGAGCAGGAAGCAGGAGCAGCCGCAGGTAGGAGCTGGCAGTGCTGGGGGTGGCTCTGAGGACCCTGCCCCGAGCTCCCTTCATCGGGTGCCTGTGGGGAGCAGCGTCCTGGAGCACCCACGGGCTCCCTGCAACCTGCCCTCACCCCCCCCCAATCCCTTTTCCCCCGTTTTCTCTCCCCTTCACCAACTCGGAGGGGTCCTGAACACCCCCAGCCCCGGCGTGGCCATGGGGCACGGTGCTGGGGGCTGGCTGGGGTCGGGGGCTGGCCATCATGGGGGTCTGGGCAGATGGGCACTGGGGGTCCGGGCTGCAGCCCAGCACCCCCTGAAGGGCTTCTCCCTGGGGGGGGCTTCACGTGGGTGCTCCCCGGGGTGCCGTGGGTGCTGCCCCTCATGGGGCAGGGTCTCCCCAGCCAGCCCTGACCCTTTCCAGGTGGATGGAGCGTCCTAAGCCGCTGGCTCTTTGGCACAGGAGTGACTGTAGCAGCTGGAAACCGCACAGCCCCCGACACGGGGGGGGCCCAGAGCCACCTTGGGGCAGCCCAGCCCCATCCTGACACCCCCTCCAAGCCCCCCCTGCCTCCCTCCTTCCCTCCCCTGCTGTGCTGGGCACAGCGCCCGTGGTGCCGCGGCTGCGCGCGGTGCGCCGCGCTCCGTGGCTGCTCGGAGCTGCCAAAATCCCAGGACCCCCCCCCCGGGAGGGGGGTGCGAGCCTGGTGCCGGCCTCTCCATCACCACCATCCTCACCCCCCCCCCACCGAGCTGCTGCCCCCGGGGGGGCTGCGTGCTACTCACCTGTCTGGAAATAAAGCACGGAGCAGTGTGAGCAGTGCGCATCTGGGGGGGGGGGGGCTGCGTTCAGCGCCCTGGGGGCTGTTTTGGGAACGGGGGGGAGCCCACCTCCCCAGCACAGTGGGCAGGAGGCTCTGCCAGGGGCTCACCGTGGGGGTTTGCTTGCCGCAGCCCTGTCCCCTCCCCGTTAGATGTCACCCTGAGGCCACCCGTGCCCCGGGTCCGGCTGTGCCGTGGGTGCCCACGCAGCGGGGCGGTGGTGGCGGGGGCGATGCTCGCCCACGTGGGCGCTTAATCCCGCGTTATCCGGCTGCTTTGCTGCTTTGTTTGGTTACTGGGGGAGCGTGCCACGGCTGGCGTGGGGCGTGGGGCAGCGCCCACACCCCCCCTCTGATCCCATCGCCTCCCCTGCCTGGCCCCAGCACCCCGCTGCCTCTCCACACCCAAACCCCACAGAATCGCTGCACGGTTTGGGCTGGAAGGGGCCCAAATTTCGAGCTACATCCAAAAATTCTAGCTAATCTGCTGCTCAGCTGGCACACGCAGACCCACGTCCCCCTGCCAGCACTCAGGGTATCCCTGGGTGGGGGGGTTGGGATGCGATGGGAGCAGAGCGGAGCCTGTGGGGGCAGCAGGGACCCCCCCCCAGCCTCCTGCTGAGCTCCCCCCGCATCCAGCAGCGGCGAGGTTAAACCTCCATCGGCTGCTAAGCTGCACGCCCGGGGAAGATGAGTCCAGGTGGAGCCGGGGTGACCTGGGCAGGTCCCCCCCTGGGGCTGGACATCACCTTTTCAAGGCATCTCCGTGCCAGAGCCCTCTCCATCCTCCCCAAGCACCTGCTCGCTGCGCTGCTCCCGACAGAGCCCCGGGCTCCGAGGAGGGGCCCCGTGCTCCTCAGCTCCCTCCCTCCGCATCTCGCAAGGCTGAAGTTCATTAATTCTCACCCGAAGCCCCCCCCGGGTGGCCCAGCTGCTCCAGCTGGCCCCTGCTGCCCGCCGTGCCCAGCCGCTCACCGGGGGGCCGGGGCAGATGCTGGCGGGCACTGGTGGCAGCTGGGGACCCTTCCCGGCACCGTGACCACCGCAGCCTGGTCTGGGGGGGCACCGGGGGGTCCCAGCTGCTGAGGGACCTGCAGAGGGGCTGCGGGCACAGGGTGGCACCGTGGGAGAGCTGAGAGCTCGCTGTGGTTGTGCCGAAGCTCTGCTAAGCTTGGAGAGCAGGGGGACCCGGGGAGCTGCAGGGCTTGGGAGAGGACCGGGGTGCGCTCCCTGCTTAATCCAGAGCCGGCGCTACGGGAGCCAGCGATGACCTCCGGTCCCTCTGAGCTCCTTCTCCTCCTTTCCTTCTGGAGCGCCGCACGTTAAGCCAAATCCTCCCGTCACATGGTTTCGAGGCAGAGCAAGGGAATAAGGGCAGGTCAGAAGGTGAACCGGAGGCCAGGGATTTGCCATCAGGCAGAGGACCTTGCAGAGATGTGCGAGGCATTTCTCCTCGGATAAATTAGCGCGCGCTTTGATTTGTTGGCTGGCAGTAATAATCCTCGGGCCGGCTGAAACGCACCCGCCGCTCGTTGCGGGGGTGATGTGGGGGCACGCGGAGGGCTCGGCTGGCTCACGTCGCTTTGTGCTGGGGGAGCTGTCCACAAGTGTCACCCAGCCGTGCCTCGGTGCACCAGTGACGCTGATGACTGCTGCAATTATCGTCGCTGGCCTGCCGGGCTCAGAGGCGTAAAAGAGGCCCCGCTCGGTCAGGAAATGAGCCCCGTGGGAGCAGAGGCGTGACGGCCCCGTGCAGATGTGTCCCTCGCCCTGCCCTCTGCCCTGCTGCCCGGCGGGGGGGAAATGAGCTGCAGAAACCAGCAGCTCGGTTTTGGGCTCTACCGCGTGTCCACGAGGGCGAGAGGTGCGGGGCGACGCCGTGCTGCCTCCCCCGTGCTCTGTGCCCCCAGGATTTACCCCTCAGCCCACAATAAACCACCAGCAGCACCCCCCTGCTGCCTCTGCTCTGCTCCAGCTCCGGTCCTGGCCGGGGTCACCTCTCCTCCATCCCAGCGCCGACGCCTGTCACGTCCTCCTCCGTCCCTCTGCGCCCTCGGTCACATCTGCTGAGTCCGTCCCGCTTCTTCCTCCCCATCGTCATCGATGAATCTCGTTAAGCCCCATGGGGGTGGCTTCCCTCCACCCCCACCAACACCCAGCCTTGTTCCTGGCCCCTCGTGCTGTGAAATCCCCAGAGCTCACGGGCAGTAGCTCAGCACCAAGCCCTGCACCTCCTGATGCTGCTCCATAAACCCACGGGACACCACGGGTGCTGCAGGAGCATCCCCAGCACAGAGCCCCCCTGCTGGCCCCAGGGGACCCCGCTGCTCCTGCTGCTCACAGAGGGTTTTTTTGGGGATTTATTGGGGCCCTCCTGGTACCCCAAGATCACTCAGGCCACTGCTGAAACCCACGTGCCCAGCAGCACCCTCGGGCTCCACGGATGAGGAGTGACAAGGCCCCCCCACCCCATTAATTTGATGCTCATTAACTGGAATTGCCTCTGCGTGGCAGTGATGGGTGCCTGCAGAAGGCACCGTGCTTTGGAGCTGTTTTGGCCCCCTGAAGCAGCCCACCGTGGGGGGGTGGGAGGGCAGAGCAGGGGGGCTGGAAAATGGGAAAGGTGGAGGCGATGAGAGCGTGGCTCCGCACAGCTGGCAGCACGGCGTGCTGACCCCCCCAGGTCACCCCATCCCAGCACTGGTGTGCAGCTACCCCAAACCCTGGGGACCCTCAGGATGTGCAGGGTGAAGCAGCAGCCAGAGGCCAGCCTGTGAAACGCAGGGCGGCTTCTTGCAGGGCAAAAAAACCTGCAAGGCACTTTGGCAAGCTGAGCCCTGAGGTTTGTGCACGCTGCCCCGTGCTGGGCTGGGGTCCCCGTGCCCAGGTGCCTCCTCACAGCTGCTGTCACCGTGTCCCCTGCCGTGGGTATTTGCGGGGCTGTGCACATCTGGAGAGGGGAAACTGAGGCACCGTTAACACAGACCCCCCCCTCAGGGACTGTTTTTGTGATCTGGAGCTCCGGTGTGCCACGGAGTGGGCTGGGGAGGGGGACAGGTCTCTGTGGGGACACCGCACCCCAGTGCCTGGGGATGTGGGGGGGGCAATGGGATTGCCTGGACCCCGAGAAGCGATCCCAGCAGTGAAGTCTTTGGACCAAGAACCCACGGAGCAGGGACCTTAGAAGCAGGGGTCACAACGCGGGGTTCCCAGAACCAGGGTGCCGGGGGGAGAGGACGCCCGAAATTGGGTCCCAGGAGCGCGGGGGGGACCTGGGCTCCCCGGTCCCCACCACTGCCCGGCTCGGGGCAGCCCCACGGCCGAGGACTCGTTTGGGGCACGGAGCCCCGCAGCCGCCCGGGGCCGGGATGGGCGCACGGGGAGCCCCGAGGCAGGGGCTCGGCGGTGCAGGGCCGGGAGCCGCCGGGCCGGGGGCGGCTGCGGCAGCGGGCTCCGTGATTTCGTTTGATTTCCACTGATTTCGTTTCACCGGGGCCGGGCGGTCGGGCAGGGCCGGGCCGGGCCGGGGCAGCGCATCCCGGCCGCGGGGCTGCGGAGCTGGGGGGCCCGGCGGGGAGCGGCCCCATGGCCGGACAGGGGCTCCCCTCGCCCCGACAGCCCCGGGGCCACCCCGGTTACCCGGGGCCGGCCGGGTCCCGCAAACGAAATAAGCTCTGTCGGGGTCCCGGGGTGCGGGGCGCGGCGGGGCTGGGCACCGCGCAGCGGGCCCCGGGACGGGGGCGACGTCGGGGGGGACTCGGGGGTCCCTTCGCCCCCACCCGCTCCTGGGCGCTGCCCCCGGGGCAGAAACCGGGGCCCGTGCGGGAGGAGCCGCCGAGGCCTCCCGGGACTCTCCCGTGCCGGGCAGTGGCACCGGCCCCGGGGGTGGCCGTGGGGCTGCGACCCCCGCCCGGCTGCGGAGAAAGTGCCCGGTACCGGGAGGGTGGCACGGGAAGCGCCCCCCGCCCCGTGGGCACGCAGCGCCGCGTGGGACCTTGCCCGCTGGGCCCCCACCGTGGCACCGAGCACCGGCACCTCTCTGCTGCGGGCACACGCGGTCCGGGCACGCTGCCCCCCCCCGGGCACGGGCACGTTGGGTGCTGCACACCCGCCGCGTGTGCGCGCCCGCCGTGCGCTCTGAAAAAAACAACCCCAGAAATCAACGAGAGCACCAAACGAAAAGTGGCCCCCGGCAGCAGGCACGCACCCAAACAACCCAATTCCCAACCAAACACAACCAAAACGAACCAAAAGCAAAACCAACGAACGAGGGAAAAAGGAGAAAGCACCAGGGAACCCTGCGGGGAGCGGTGCGCGGCTGCACAGCACCCACCCACGCGCGGCCGCCCCGTGTCCGTGCCGAGCGGCGCCGTGTCCACGCGGCTCCCCGTGCCCGTGCACAGCCACACGCCCCGTGCACGCTCGCGGCGTCTCCGTGCGGTCACCTCGAGCCCGTGTGAAGCCCTGCACACTCACACCTTGCACGCTCACCCCGTGTCCGTGCACCCTTAGTGTGCCCGTGCACACCGGCACCGTGTCCGTGCACACTTACACCGTGTCCCTGCACACTTACACCGTGTCCTTGCACACCTACACCGCGTCCTTTCACACTTACACTGCCCTTGCACACCGACACCGTGCCCGTGCCCTGCTCCCGTGCCCGTTTACCCCGTGCAGTTGCCCCGTGTCGTGCACACTCCCAACGTGTCCTTGCACACTCACACCGTCCCCGTGCACCTTTCCCGTGCCCATCCACCGCTCGCACAGTCACCGGACACCGGGGACACCGGCGCCGTGGCCGTGCACAGCCATGCACACGCGTGTCCCCCACATTTCCCCCGTGTTCCCCCCGCGGCCGGGCACGCTTTCTGTTCGGGCACGTTTACCCGGTGGCCGTGCACACTTGTCCCGTGGCCGTGCGCGTTGCCCCGTGTTCGTTCTCGGTTCCCTCGTGTTCGTGCACGTTTCCCCACGTCCGTGCACGGTCCCCGTGGCCGTGCACAGTTCCCTCGTGTCCTTGCAAGGCCCCCGTGGCCGTGCACGTTTTTGCCGTGTTCGTGCACGGTCCCCGTGTTCATGCACAGTTCCCCCGTGGCCGTGCAGGGTTCCCCCGTGCTCGTGCCCGATCCCCGTGATTGTGCCCGATCCCCGTGTTTGTGCACAGTTCCCACGTGTCCGTGCTCGGTCCCCGTGCCCGTGCACAGTTCTCCCGTGTTTCTGCACGTTTCCCTCGTATCCGTGCACGGTTCCCGTTTTTGTGCACGGTTCCCTCGGGTCTGTGCACACTCCCCGTGTCCATGCACAGTTCCCCTGTGTCCATGCAGTTTCCCCGTGTCCGTGCACAGTTTCCCCATCCATGTCCATACACAGTTCCCCAATACACTGCACAGTTCCCCCATGTCCGTGCACATTTATTCCGGGGCCGTGCACGATCCCTGCATCCATGCACGGTTCTCCCATGTCCATGCACAGTCCCCCCGTGTCCATACACAGTTCCCCCACCCATGTCCATGCACAATTCCCCCATGTCCAAGCCCATTTATTCCGGGGCCGTGCACCTTTCCCCCTTGCATGTGTCCGATCTCCTTATTTTTGCACAATTCCCTCACGTCTGTTCCCGGTCCCCGTGTCCACGCACAGTTCCCCCATGCACTGCACAGTTTCCCCGTGTCCGTGCACATTTATTCTGGGGCCGTGCACGATCCTCGTGTCCGTGCACCTTTCCCCCGTGTCCGTTCCCGGTCCCCATGTCCATGCACAGATCCCCCATCCACGTCCACGTACAGTTCCCCCATGCACTGCACAATTCCCCTATGTCCATGCACATTTATTTCGGGGTCGTGCACGATCCCCGTGTCCGTGCCCGGTCCCCGTGTCCGTGCACATTTCCCCCATCCATGTCCAAGCCCATTTATTCCGGGGCCGTGCACATTTCCCCCGTGTCCATGCAGTTTCCCCGTGTCCATGCACAGTTCCCCCCTCCATGTCCATGCACAATTCCCCAATGTCCATGCACATTTATTCCGGGGCCGTGCACTTTTCCCCCGTGCCCTCCCGCCGCCCCCCGCCCGCGCCCCGTCCCCTGGCTGCCTCCGGCCGTTATTTCGTTCCCCCGACCCCCGGGTGGGACACGGGGGTTCTGGGGACCCGGGGCTGCGCTCGGGGTGCCCCGGAGCCCCCAGCCGCGGCCCGGCCCTACGGTGCCCGAGGGGATCGTGCCGAGCTTCTTCCCTGGAAAGAGCCTTTGTTTACGGGGAGGGGACGGGGAAACTCCCCCCTACTCCCCGGCCAGCACCGGAGGCTCCCCGGTAAAGCCGGACCGGGGGAACCGGGGGTCCCCGGGGCTCCCACACCCGCAGGCCGCCCACGCGGGCAGTGGGCCCGGAGAAGCGCGGCCATGCCGAGCCGAGCCGTGCCGTGCCGTGCCGAGCCGTGCCGGGCCGGGCCGTGCCGTGCCCGTAGGAAGCGGCCGTGCCCGCCGCCGGCTCCGCGTTACCTTCATTTCCAGCGGGCCGGCGGTCGCGCAGCACCCGCAGCCCCCCGGGCCTGGCGAGCTGCGGGCGGGAGGCCGGGCACCTCCGCCGAGCTGTAAAACGGAAAACCCAAGGGATTTTCCTCCCCCCTTCCCGGAGCGGCTCGGGGAACGGGCGGCGGCTCGGGGGAGCCCCGGAGCAGCCGGGCTCGGGAGCCCCTCGGCGGGGTGGGAGCCGCCCGGCACGGCCCTGCCCGGGGCTCGGTCCCGGTTCCCGAGCGAGCCGCGAAATAACAGGCGCGGCGCTAACAATACCGGCACCGCCGGCAGTCATCAGGCGGTGAAACTTCAACCGGGAAGGGCCACGGTCTAATATTGATATTCCGCATTGTTTATTATCATGGGAACTGCTATGATTTATGATTATGAGCCCGAGCAGCCCCGAGCTCGCCGCGGCTCCTCTCCGCCCTGCGCAGCCCGCGGAGCGGAGCGGATCCGCTCGCCTCCTGCGCCCGGGGAACGGCGGAGCCGGCGGGGCTCCGGGCGGGGATTTCCCTTCCCCGGCTGCTCCGAGCACCGTGACCGAGGCAGAGCAAACGCCGGGCGGTTCACGCGAGCGATAGCACCGGCAAGCCCGATAAGAGCAGCAGCAAAAGCGAGGGTGGGCGGCGGGGCTGCGCGGGGGGTGTTTTCCGTGGGGGCTGCGCTGCCTCTGGCTCGGCCCGGGGCTCGGTGCGGAGCCGGGGCTCGGTGCGGAGCGGCCGCCCGGTGCAGGCGGCTCTGCCCTCCGCAATCCCCGGGGGGAACGGGCCCGGAGCCCACCCCGCGCATCGCCGCCGGGAGCGGCCGGGGCACGGCGGAGGGACCGGGGAGGCGGCTGTTTCCCTGGGTTTCGTTAGGGTTTGGTCGTGGGGTTTTTGTTTGGTTTGGGTTTTTGTTTATTTGCTTTATATATATATTTTTTTCCGCTCGGCTCCGGCACGACGAGAGCCCCCTCGCCAGCCGGGCCCGGCGGCGGGGACAGGGGAGCGCGGCCCCGGCCCGGCCTTGCCGCAGCACCGGGACCTGGAACGGGCAACCGGGAGCCTGGAGCTGAGCTCCGCGGGCAGCACCGGCCACCGGCCCCGTCCAGCCGCGACGCCCCGTTTGGCCCCCCCAGCCTCGCCGAGCCGAGGTGCGGAGCGGGGCGCAGCGGCCCTCCCCGCGCGCCTGCCTCCTTCGTGCGCCACGCTTTGCCCTTTTCATTTTATTTCTTTTTCTTTTCTTTATTTTTTTATTTTTTCTTCCCTTTCCCTCTCCCTCCATCCGTTTCTGTTCGCTCTGCGCTTTCTCCGCCGGTTCCCGTTATTTGGGGGCCGGAGGCGGGTTGCCGCAGACACCGAGCGGCGGCTCGGGGCCCACCGCAGCCCGGCGGCACATTTGGAGGCCTCGCACTCCCCGTCCCCGGGGAAATCCCGGAGCTCCCCCCCCGGCCGTGCCCAGGCCCCTCGGCGGCCACGATTGCCGCAGCCCCGGGGGACGCCCGGTGCCGGGCTGCGGAGCCCCCGCTGCGGCGTCGGGGGGCACGGAGCCCTCTCGGTGTCCTTCGCCGAGGATTGAGCTCTCGGGGATGCTGGGCTCCCGGCAATTGGATTAACAGCTAATTTATTTCTTTTTAATCCACCGTCATTACAACCGCTTCGATTTGAGGGGATTCAGTGCGCGGCGAAGAGGGGTCCCGCTCGCAGCCCGTCCCGCGGGCAGCGGCAGGAGGTGAAGCAGCGCCGGGTCCCGCTTTCCCACGGGTTTTGCCCCGCCGTAGGGAGCTCCAAACGGAGCCGTGGGTGGGGGGCAGCTGCTCGGGACCCCCGGCCCGGAGGCCTCGGCCGGGCTCGGGGCGAGCCGCTCGGGGTGGGCACGGGGCAGCGCTCGCCTCGGAGCCGGGCCCAGGGGTTGGGGGTTTCAGCGGGGACCAACGCGAGGGCTCGGGGAGGCGGCGGGGGTGACTCCGGCGGCACCGGGAAGCCTCCGTTACCGGGCACCGGCCCGGGGCTGCCGGGCGGATCCGCCACCGGGGGAAGGAGCGGAGCGGCCCCGAGCCCCCCGACCCCAAACCGGGGGGGCAGAGCCGGGCCGGGGCCCACTTCTCGCTTTATTCCTTCCACCCAGCCGCGTTTGGCCCGGGGGAGGGGGTGTGCGGCCGAACCCGGCCCTGCCGCCTCTCCCCCCGCGTTCCCGGGGCCGTGCAGCGGCCGCGGAGGGGGCTCTTTGTTTGCCCACCGCTCTCCCGGGCCGGGAGGGCAGGAAATCGCGTGCTGCGTGCCGGGCAGCCGGCTTAAAACCTCTGCTTCTCTCCCCGCGCCTCCCCCGCGCCGCCGCCGCCGCCTCGGGGCCGGGGATGCGCAGCGCAGAGCGGCGGCGCGGGGGAGGGCCGGGCCGGAGCAGCAGCGCCCGTCCTCCCGCCGCCCCCCCCCCGCCCGCTTCCTCCGCAGCTCCCTCCCCGCCGCCTCCCCTTCCCCTCCGTGCCCCCCCAGCCGCCCCCTTCCCGGTATTGATTTCCCCGCACTCGGATCGCCGCCCGGTGCCCAGCGCGGCGCGGCTCCGCCGCCTCCGCCGCTGCGCCCCCCCCCCCCGGTTCCTTGGCCGCCGCCGCCGCCGGTCCTCGGCGGGGCCGGGCCGGGCGCTCTCCATGGGTGGGCAACGCGGCCCCGGGGGCAGCCGGAGCGCCTGAAGTTTGCCCGGAGCGAGGTGCTGCGGGAGGTGGAGCTGGGGAGGGCACCGGAGGGGGGGGACACCCGGGATGCGGCGGCGTTGTGGGGGGGGGCTGTCAAAGTTTGTAACTCCCGTTCGGCCCCGGAGCACCCCCTCCCCGTGGGGTGCCCTGCCGGGGGTGGGGGGCACCCCCCCGGAGCGGGGAGGGGGCGAGCTTTAAATGCCAGCCCCGGGGCCGGCTCCGTTCCTGCAGGCGGGAGGGCGACGGCGGCCGGGGGGCTGCGGCCATGGGGGCGAGCGGGGCGCCGAGCCCCCGGCTCTGCCAGGGCGCCGAGCCCCGGGGGGGCCGGGAGGGGCGGGGAGGGGCAGGGGTCTGGGGAGGGGGGGGGGCTGCCCTCCCCCCGCCTAGTCTTGCCTCCTCTCTGCCTCTCTCCGTCTCTCTCTCTCCCTCCTGATGTTTGATCCCGCCGCGGCGCCCGCAGGGATGAGCGATGGAGGGGCCGAGCCTGGCAGGAGCCCCCTGCTGCTGGCCGAGCCCGGAGCCCCCGGCCGGGCCCGGGAGAAGGCACCGACCCGGGCGGAGCTGGAGAACGCGCTGCGAAGCGGCGGAGGCTTCAAGGACATCCCGGGAACGTCGGCGGTCAGCCCCGGCTCCTCCAAGGAGTGCGCCCCGGACACCGAGAGCCCGTCGGGACCCGGCGAGGCGGATTACTGCCGCCGCATCCTGGTGCGAGGTACGGCCCCGCGTCCCGGTTCCCCCCCGCAGCGCTTCCCCGCACCCTCCCGGCCCCGCTCCCGGTGCTCCCGGTGCTCCCGGTGCCCCCGGGCTCCGGCCTCCCGGCCCCGCCGCCGCTGCCCCCGGCTCGGCTCCGCGCGGCGGGCACGGGGCCGCTCTCCCCGCGGTCCCCGGAGCGGGGCCGGGGGCGCAGCAGGGCTCTGCCCCGCCGGGCCGGGGGTGCAGCGGGGGTCCACGACCCCTGCCCGGCCGTGCCCCGCTCGGGGGACGCGCAGGCAGCGGGAGAAGGGCGAGCGGAGCGGCTTCGCTTTTAAACCGGTGTCGCAGGAGAAAAGCGTCACGGAGCGGCGGCGAGTTAGGGGCTATTTCTTTTTTTTTTTCTTTTTTTTTTTTTTTATTTCCCTTCTTTATAATATCACTCTCCCGGCTGGGGCTGGGGGGCACGCGGCGGGCTCGGCTCGGCTCGGCTCGGCTCTGTCCCGGTAGCGGGCAGCAGGCGGCGGGCAGCGGGCAGCCGAGCATCCCTCCCCGCCGCCGGCCCCGCGGCTCCCGTGGCCACCACCGGCCGTGCTGGGGGCGAACCCCGAAAGTTTGGGGCTGGGGGCGGGCAGCGCTCGGCGACCCCCAGCTCCCGGCCGCGTCCTCCCGGGCTGCGCGCAGCGAGACCCCGCTGCGGGAGCCGGAGCTCGGAGGCCGCTGGGCGAGCAGGGCCGGGGCCGCACGGGCTCTGCTCCGGTCCCTTCCCCGGTCCCTTCCCCGGTCCCTTCCCCGGTCCCTTCCCCGGTCCGTTCCCCAGCTCTCGGGGCACGGCGGCAGCCGGAGCCCCGATCCCGGTACAGCCGCGTTCCTCTCCCGGGTTTATCCCGGGTGTCCGCTGGTTCCCAGCAACGGGCCCGGCTCTGCACGGCTCGGCACGGCTCGGCACGGCTCGGGCAGCCGTGGCCCGGCGGATGCTCGGCGGCGCTCGGCAGCCGTGAGCCGCGGATGCTCCTCGGGATGCGCCCGGGCTGCACGGAGCCGCGCTCGGGGCTCACCGCGCAGCGAGGCCCTTCCCGCATGTCGCGATAGGCGCCTGTCGGGAGACCTCGCCCGGAGCAGCCCGCGCTCTCCCCGGAGGCTCCGGTCCCCCGGGTGGGAGCCGGTGGGAGCCCGGGGCTGGGGGCTGCGGGACCCCCCCGGGGCACCCCCGGTTGGCCACCAAGGCTGGTGGGGGTCAGGCTGGGGTCAGGCCCGGCTCTGCCCAGGTTCGGCCACGGTCCCGGTGGGGTCAGGCTGGGAGCGACCCGGGGGCGACCCGGGGTTCGAGGGGGGGTTGCCCCCGGTTCTCCCCGTCCCCGGGTCCCGGCGGGCAGCGGCCGTTTGCACCATCTTGCTGCAGCCGCCATGGCGCGGACAAAATGGTGGCGGGGAGGAAGGGCACAAACCCGCCGAGTGCAGCGGGCAGCGAGCGGGGGGCTTGGCGGGGAGCCCCCTGCCCAGCAGAACGGCCCCGGGGGGAACCTGCAGCGGCAGGGCCAACCTGGGACCCGCTGCCGGTGAAGGGCTCGGTGCCAAGCACGGGGCAGTGCCAGGGAAGCCGCTCGGCGTTGATTTCCCAGCAAGTGGTTTTGTTTTCCCCGCTGCTCCAGCTCCTTCCCGGTGTTTTATTTCCATGATCCCAGGGATGGATCGTGGTGGGGTGGACCCAGGCCCGCTGTCCCCCGCCTCGCCCCCATCCTCCAGCCGTGTCCCCAGGCTCCGCTGTTTTGGGGCTGGGTGCGAAGGGGCTGCAACATCCCGGGGGAACGGGGCCGCATCTCCCCATGTGCCGCTCCCAGCACCGGCCCCGTTCCCGACCTGGGAGGGCCACGTTCCCCCTGGCTGGGGGCTGTGCACACCGGGAGCCCCGGAGGCTCCGTGGGGCTGAGCCCGTGCACCAGGACCTGCGCCGTACCGGAGCCTGTGGCTGCCACTGCACCCACGGGTGCGGATGCCTGGGGTGCTCCCCGCATTTCCCATTCTCCTCTTCCCGGAGCATGGGGGGCTGCAGCAGCCCCGTGCTTATTCTGGGGGCTGGCGAGGGGCTGCGAGCCCCAGGGGTGTCCCGGCAGCAGCGTCGGTGCCGGGGTGTAGCGGGGGAGCGCCCCGTGCACCCGCTGTGTGTGCGGTGTCCCCAAGCCTGGGTCTGGCTCCGCTGTGTTGCAGTGCGTGGTGTGTCCCCTCTGTGCCGGGGGAGCCCATGTGTGCTGCGCTGCACAGCGTGTGCTTGCTGTAAAATCTCTGTTTGCCTGCGCCGAGGTCGGGTGCCCAAAGCTGCTGCCTGCTCTCCGTTCCCTCCTGCTGCCGGCCCTGTCCGGCTGCAGGGCCTCGTTGTCTTTAGCTGCCAAGGAACAGGGCCGGTCCCTTTGGCTCCAGCCCTCTTTCCAGGGATTTCAGTCCCAAATTTTGTCTTGGATGCGCAGCCATCAGCATTCCCGGTCCCCAAGAGCAGACCGACTCACTACAACCACACCGGGGAGGCTGCAAAGCCGCCGTGGCAGGACCTGGGGGGCTGTTTGGGGTCTGTAATCCCCTAATGGGATTTCTGCCCTTCCTGGCACCGGGGGCTGGCTGCGGGACCCCCAGCCCTATGCAGATGGGCACCTCGCAGCCCCGCTGTGAGGGCTGCAGGGCTGGGGCACGGGGCCCCACCGTGCCGGCGCGGCGTGCTGCGGCTCGGCACGCATCGCACCCAGCCCGCTCCCCCTCCCCGCGCCCAGCTGGCGGGGGAAATAACAATTAATAATACTGCTAATAATGCCAGCAGGGCCATGCAGAGCGGCGTAGGGCAGAGGGGCACGTTGCTGCAGCTGTGGCTGGGCAGCCTGCAGGTCCCTGCTGGCTGCTCCGTGCGTACAGCCCCAGCTCTTGTTGTGCCGGGGGGGACCTCGGCGTGGCTGCGGAGCGCGGACGTGGTCTGGGCACCACCCGAGCCAACGCTCTGCCCCTTGCAAAACATTTCCCACCCCGGCGTCCTCATCCTGCTGGAGATACCCTGGGGCAGAGGGCACCTTCCCCGCCTGGCTGGAGGCCAGCACACGCTCCTTGCCTCCCCCAAACCGTCTCCCCCCAGCCCTCCCCATGCGCTCTGCGGTCCCAGCGCCTCCTGCAGTGCCGTGCTCCAGCCCGGATCGGGCTCTGGCCACGCACCACGGTGGGAAAACAGCTTCAGGACTCGGGTGCCTGTCTCAAGCCTGTGCTCGCTCCCCGCTCCCGTTGTCCCCATACCGGCTCCGTCGCCCCCTCCCTGTCTGCTCCTCGCTGTTTCCCCCTTCCTGCCCCAGCAGCTTTTTAATCCTTTCACGCCTGAGTCAGCCGGAAAGAGAAAGCAACTTACCTCCAGCCGGGGCTGCTGGAGCCCTTGGGTCCCGTGGGGCCGGGGAGCCCTGAAGCCAAGGGCTGGGAAGCCAGGGGCTGCCTGCAGCAGCCTCGCCGTGGTTTCCGTGAGTGGTTTTTACCCTGCACGTTGCAGGAAAGGCGCTTGGCAGAACCGGGGGCTTTGCGGCCAGGCTTGGCTTCAACGTGGCTCTACTCAGTGTTGCTGGTGATGAGCGCTGGGCCCGTGGTGTTTAAGGAAAGGCAGCGCAAGGGATGGCAAGAAAAAGGGATTTGTGCTCTGGGAGAGCTGGGGGAGCCCCGCAGGGAGCTTGCAAGGGCAATTTTTAATGCCAGACCCCTCGGTCGCTAGCAGGGCGAGCACCCCATCAGTGCACAGTAATGCTGGGGCTCCTTGGGACGGGCTGCAGGCAGCATCCTGCGGCGTGGAAGGGGCTGATGTGGGAAACGTGGGAGCCAAATCCCCGTGTGTTTCCCCGAGGAAGGCTTTGGGCAGCGGCCGTCCCAGCCCGGTGAAATCTGCAGCCTCCGCAGCAGCTGCGAACCCCCCCCCGGCTGCAAAGCCGCCACGGGTCTCGTTGCTCTCCACGTGCAACAGTTTTCTTCCTAACAAAAGCCTCCTTTACCCTCGAACACAGCCCTGAGCCCCCCAGCTGCTCCAGTGGGACCAGTTTCGGGGGTTTTGCCCCAAAGGGAAGCACCCAGAAGGTGCAGGCGCTGCGCACCCGCTGGGGCTGGCACCGCTCGGTGGTGCCGTGCCGTTCTGGTCCCAGCCTGGGTTCCGTGTTGGTCCTGTTGGTCCCATCCCTGTCCCCCAGCACCCCCACCCCATCCTCCGGGGCTCAGGAGCATCCCGAGGCACGCAGCACATCCAGAAGTGGGAGAAAACGGCCCCAGAAGTGGGGGCTGCTGG
The DNA here is from genome assembly GCF_009819795.1 of Aythya fuligula. Taxonomy (NCBI): domain Eukaryota; kingdom Metazoa; phylum Chordata; class Aves; order Anseriformes; family Anatidae; genus Aythya; species Aythya fuligula. The sequence continues at coordinate 76,346,837 of NC_045562.1, read as the reverse complement.
CTTGCGGTGAGAATATTGCAGTGAGAACACCTTTGTAAAAAAGGAATTTCAACAGGGATTTATTTTTTTCCCAGTATTCTAAAGGAAGGACATAAAAAAAATTAATTTTTAATTAAAATTCTGTTTAATTTGAACTCTTTCTTGGTATACAACTCTCTTCTGCTTCTGGCTTTCAGAAGCTGTTTTATCTGTGACCAAATGCTTCGTTTTCCTTAAGGAGTTTTTTTTTTTTTTGGTTTCTATTTTTCATTTTGAAAAAAAAAAATAAAAAAAATCCCTGTTTTTACAAAGAACTGTTAACACTCCCTGGAGATTTATAAATCTGCAGCACTTGGGGCCGGAGGGGACAATTGAACTGTGCGGTGTCACCTCTCCTAGCCGCAGCTCGGGCAATTTCTCCGAGTTACTCCTGCGTCAAGCCCGGGAACAAAACCTCCCCCTGGCCCTCATTGTGCAGCCTCACTTAAGGAAGATTTTCCTCCCCCCGTAGCGATGCTTCGGACCGGCTCCCCCCGACCCCTTTCCCCCCTGGCCAAGCTTTATCCCCCCGCGGAGGCTCCCCCCTGACGTCCCCTCTCCGCGTTCCCCCTAGATGCCAAAGGGACGATTCGGGAGATCGTCCTCCCCAAGGGCCTGGACCTGGACCGGCCCAAGCGCACGAGGACGTCCTTCACGGCGGAGCAGCTCTACCGCCTGGAGCTGGAGTTCCAGCGCTGCCAGTACGTGGTGGGCCGCGAGCGGACCGAGCTAGCGCGGCAGCTCAACCTCTCCGAGACCCAGGTAAGGGGCCGCTGGCTTTCCCTACCCCGCTGCCATCCCCGGCTCCTCCGGGATGTGGGGAGGGGGAAGGTGGGCGCAGGGGAAGGGGAGAGGTGTCCCGGTGCGGAGCCTGCTGACCCCAGCCCACGGCTCCAGCCCCCAAAAGGGGGCTTGGTGCGTGCCGGGGTGGCTGGGCGCTCGCTCATGTTTCGGTCTGGAGCTTGGAGATGCATGCACGGTGCTGTGTGCATGGTGCTGTGTGTGGGGCACCCTCACCTTATTTCTTTTCGAGCCAAAGGAGCGGTCGGTTTGCCTGTTAGGGGGGGTTGAACACCTGTGTGGGGTCAGCAGGGAGCATCCCTGGTGCCGTGGTGCCGCCCCAAAACTCTCGGTGCTGCCCCAAAACGCTCGCGGCAGCGCCCGCGGCGCAGCGTGGCCGGGCAGGAGCGCACGGTGCTGTCGGGAGCAGGCTGCGTGCAGGCTGCCTGGGTGTGATCTGGGGTGGTGAACCCACACCATAAACCCAGTATGGGCACACGTCCTGCCCCAGCACAGCCCTGCTGAGGTCTGTGGGGTGTGGGGAGAGTGGGGCTGGGCTGCAAGGTCCGGGTGAGTGGAGGTGGAGGAGTTTGTGCCGTGCTCAGGGGGTCGTGGTGATGTCTGCTAAGCAGGAGATGGGGTTGCAGCGGTTTGGGTTTGAAAATTAATGCAAAAATAATAATAATAAAATGTATGGAGACCCCCGTGCCGATCAGCATGGTTGGGAACTACCGAAATAACTCCGTCTGCTCCCTCTGGCCAGTAAGGCATGTCTGGAGACAGCTACGAGTTCTCCCACAATCAGATTGGAAATAATCTCAATTTTCCCCAAAACTCTCCCAGAACAAAACTTCCCTTGCTGCCAGCAGCCTGACCCTGGCTCCAGGCTCCTGCTGCGTGCCGTGCTGGGGGTCTGGCTGCGGGGAGACCCCCACGGCATCCATCCATCCCCCTGCGAGGGGAGCAGGAGGAGCAGAGCCCCCCACGCAACCCCAGCACCCCCTCGCTCTGCTGGTGGCAGGTTTTTGACTGCAGGACACGTCCCGGGAGGTGCTGGTGGCACGGTGAGGAGCGAAGCGCCCCGGGTCCTGCGCTCGGGGTCTGCTCCCTGGGGACGTGCCGGCGGCACGGCGCTGCCCTGGCCATGCCGGGGACGAGCAGGGGGCCGGGTGGGTGCTGCTGGCACAGCCCGGGGCTGGCAGGAGGTGCAGCCGTCGTGTCGGGGCCGAGAGTCTGTCTGCTTGGTGCCTCGGTGCTGCGTTCGCTGCTCGGTGAGAAAATTCGCACCCTGTAGGCCACGGCTGTCTCTTCTCCTCTTCTCTTCTCCTTCCCGCATCCTCTTTTCCCCATCGCTCTCCTTCGTCTCTGTCTCCTTAGATCCCTTCCTCTGCTTTTCACGGCGTTTCCTCCCCTGCAGACAGTTCCCAGGGGCAGCCCTGTGCCCCCCGCCGTCCCTCCCCAGCCCCCTCTCGTTGGCGAGGTGGGGGCCCCGTGCTCTGCACACCCAGGCGTTGCTGTCTGCGTCGGGGAGGTTTTTTGGCAGGAGCTGGGCGATGCCCCCCAGGCTGGGGGCCGTGTCTGTGCTGCACCCCCCAAGCTGCCCCCCGAGATGTGACCCAGAGCTGGGGGCTCAGCACCAGCCACTCCTTGTCCCACGGGGCTCCATTGCCTCAGATAGGGAAAAAAAAATCCAATTTCTGCAATAATTACAGCATTTCTCATTTTTGGGTGGTTTCCCTTTTGGAGAGCAGCTCCCAGGACCCGGGGCAGGCCGTGGTGTAGCTGCTCCATCCGATGCTTCGCGCAGCTCCCAGCCCCCAGCATCCTGTGGCTATTTCTTGGTCAAAATTCGGCATTGTGCTGGCGACTGGGACCGTGGGGCGGATCCTTTGCGCTCCCTCCTTGAATTTCGCCTCGAATTTCACCCAGGGTGTCCCCGTGTCCGTCTGCTGGGCTGGGCTGTGCCTTCCCCAGGGGACTGGGGGGACTGCTGGGCACGGGGCGAGCGCCAGGGGGGCACCTCCAGACAGGAGACCCAGCTCCTGCTCCGCCTGTGGGACGCTGCTCTGGCCCCAGCCCAGTGCCGTTTGCGTCCTTTCTTCCTAATTAATCCGTGGAAATGGCAGTTTGGTGCTAAGCGAGTTTAATTAGCCCGGAGAGCGCTTCCATGAGCTTGTAAAGCAGCGGCTTGGAAACGCATCCCTGCCCGCTGGGACATCCCGGTGGGCTCCCACGTCCCATCGTGGCACGGGGACATCCCAGTGGGTTCCCTCAGCCTGTCTTGGCACGGGGACATCCCGGTGGGCTCCCTTGTCCTGTCTTATCCCGGGGTGGTGTGTGGGGGTCCCCCGAGACCCCCCAGCAGCAGCAGCAGCCCCTCTGCCCTCTCCGGGCTCTCTCCAGGCAGCTCACCCCTACCCCAAGGCGTTGGGGCAAGGTGCCCCTTCTTGGTGCCGTTGCGGGATGGAAAACGCCAAGCGGCGAGGCTGAACGACCCCGGGGGGATGTCGCGGGGAGGATAATTCCTGCAAATCCCCAGGCGGGAGGCGAGGAGGGGTGGGCTGCCCCGGGGGGGGGATTTGCCTGGGCCAGGAGGCTTTGCTTTCTGGGTCAGGAGTTCAATGCCAGGCTCAGGTTCAAGTGACACGCCGCTTTGGCCACCAAGGGTCCCTTTGGTGTGCGGGGCACCCGGGAGGTCCGAGGGGCTGAGGACAGGGCTCGCACCACGCTGCGTGGGTCTGGATCAGGACAAGGTCCTGGGCCATCCTCGGACCCCCAGGCACCCTCCGTGGTGGGGGTACCCCCTGCGCAAGGCTTCCAGGATTTTTCCGAGCGAAACAGCCGTGAGAAAGCGCCGGGCAGGGGCTGGCAGGTCTATTTATAGCACGGCAATTAAGACGAGGCTGTTAAAAATTAATCGCACCTCCAGCCATTAACAACTATCAGCACCTGCAGGAGAAAACAATGAGATGACCGGCTGTGGGCTTCTGGCGTGGAGAGCCACGGGAAAGCTGTGGTTTGGAGGGGGCAAGAGCCAGACAGAGCCTGGGGCTGGGGTCCGTGGGTCAGAGACACCCCAAAATGTGCGGGGGCCACCAGGCTGGGCTCGTGCCACGGGGCAGGGCACTCGTCCTTGGTCTGCAGTCCTCAGCACGTGGGGAAGCTGAATTTCCAAAGTTTTGCTGGAAATCCCTTTTCCTGGCCATGCAGAATAGGTAGCTGTCAGAGCCAAGCATGTTCTTTCCTGAGGAGGCATCCATCCCTCCATCCATCCCTCCATCCATCCATCCATCCATCCATCCATCCATCCATCCATCCATCCACCACCCAAAATTCACCTTTTTTGGAGTTTTTGCGAGACAGCCGCTCTTGAGAGGCTTTAGGAGGGAATCCAAAAGGCCTGGGTTCTCTGACAGCCCCCCAAACTCAGCTGGCGCTGAGCGAAATGGTCGGTGTAAATAAAGGTGGGAAATCTAATTGAGGTTCGTCTCATTAGGCACTTCCCATTGCGAATGGAAAATAATCCCAGAATTTGTGATTGAAGGCTGGGGTCCTGAAATGTGGGAGGGCGCTGGGTGTTCTCCGAACGAGCTCCACTGATCGCCGTGGGTACAATTACGGGGAAGGAGTTTCCTAAAAGTGCCGCTTTCTGATGGAAAGCAGTTCTGGTGGGAGTTTCGGGGCCAGCTCTGATGCCACCCCATTTTCTGGTGCCGCTGGCGCAGGGAACCCCAACCCTGAACCCCAAACCCCGGTGCTGCCTGGAGCTCCCACCACACAGCTCCCTGCCCATCACCAGGTCTGTCTCCTCCCTGGCAGCACCTTTTGGATCCCTGAGAATTTTTATAGATGGGGAAAACATCCTACAGCCTTGTTGGAGCCACGGAGGAGACCTGGGGTTGTCCCCACCTGGTTTTGGCACTCGCTGGCTGGGTGTCCCCTAGGAGAGGTGTTGGGGCCGGGTGGAGCAGGGCGCTGCGCCCCCCAAATTGTGCCCAGCCCCGTCTCACACAGCCCTGTGTTACAGCATCCTGCGGTGCTCTTGGCAAGCTGGAACAGACTTCAGCTGCAGGGAGCAGGGAGATTGGGGGCTGGAGTCTGCTTTTGGCCCTACAGCAGTGCTGGGGCAGAGAGGGGCTCCTGGATGAGGGGCTCGGAGCGCGGCGTGGTGGGGAGGGCTCCCAGTGCTCGTCCCAGATGCGCTTTGTTGTGCGTTGTAGGCACAGCCATGGCCCGGAGCACGTCCATCCTGGGTATTTTGGAGGGCTCGGTGTGGGTGCTGCGCCCTGGCACTTTTGGGGCTGGGGCTGGGTGCTCAGCGCCGGCTCCCATCACCGCCGGGGCCGGCGAGAAGGCGGCGTCTGCGCGTCCACCGCGCGGTTACAAAACCTCTTGGGCAGGCAGCCCGCCGGCTTACGCAACGCGCGAGGGCTCTGCCGGCTGCGGTGCGAGGAGGAGGAGGAGGAGGAGGAGGAGGAAGAGGAGGAGGAAGGGCAGGCTGCCTCCCACCTTCCCTGCACCACGGTGAGGGGCTGATCCCGGGCGGCCAACGCCGGTGGGGAACCGGCCTCGATCGGCGCGACGGAGGCGCACGGCGCGGAGAGCGGCACGGCGCAGGGGTCACTGCCGGGGCAGGGCTGTTAAATAACAAACTGCATTAAAAAAAAAAACAAAACAAAAAAAAGCACAAAACCAGGCGAGCCCCCCGCCCTGCATGCGCCCGGCCCCGTGCTCCCCATGTGGCGAGGCCCAAGGGTGTCAGCACCAGGGGATGGGGAGCTCCAGACCGTGGGGCGCGGAGGTGCCGATGGGTTGGGGAGGTGCCGATGGGCTCCGAGGCTCGGTGCGATCCCACCGGGGAGCTTGGGGAAGGGCAGGGTGGCCGGGGGGAGATGGTGAGGGTGAGCTTGTGCGCCTGCGTGAGCGTGTGTGTGCTGGCACGGCTTAGTGAGCAGGGCTGAGGGATGGGACCTGGGTGGGCAGCGGGGGGTTTCAGGCTCTGCTCAGGCAAACCGTGAGGGTGCGGGGAAGCCTCGTGCTGCTGCTCAGCCTCCAGCCGGTGCCATGCGTTTGCTGGGTGCCCCGAGACTGGAAAAAGAGGTGTGCAGAGGGGAGGCAGTGCCCAGGGGCCGTATCCAGCTAGGTGGGGATTGGTGTGGGGAGGGAAATGCCGTGGGACCTTTCGCAGAGCCTGGGGCAGCGATGGGCGAGCGGAGCAGGGGGGCTGCAGCCAAAATGCTTCGTGGGGCTCCGGGATGCTCCAAATGCCCTGGGGCGATGTGGGCTCATGCCCTGTATGATTTGGGCTCCTTCCCCACAATTTGGGCTCCCTCCCCACGATTTGGGCTCCCTCCCCACGATGTCGGCTCCCTCCCCACCCCGGCCACGGGCTCCCTCCACCTTTCCACCCCAGCGTGGCACGGGGGAGCTTGGCCTGCCGGCTGGGGGCCTTAGTCGGGGTTAATCATTTGGAAATCGTTTCTTTTGTAGCCGAGAGGTGTCGGGCAGAGGGCAGGGAGCCGAGCGGGGTCCCGGCGGCCGCTCCCAGCACCGCAGCCCCGGCTCAGCCACAGAAGGAGGTGGCCGGGGGGCAAAGGCTTTGGGGACCAACTGCCCCCCGTGGGGGGCTCCTGTGCCTCCCGCAGCCCTGCGAGAGCCATACCCATGGCACGGGGCCCTGTGCCCGCTCCTGATGCTGCAGCAGCGTGGGCTTAGCCCCTCGGAGGAGCCGTGGCCCCACAGCTGGCTGCGAGCAGGATGCTGCCGAGGGCGCGAGCGTGCGCACGGGGGCACGGGGGGGGCTGCCGGTGCCTGCCTCCTGCCCCAGCCCCCTGAGTGGTTTTGCACACCCCAAATCCTGGCAGCTCCCCCTCGGGTGGCTTTTCCCCGGGCGGTGCAGAGATGCGGGAGCGGTGGCCGTTTGGTTTGGGGGATGCCGTGGAGCACTCGGTGCCGCCGGCACGAGCTGCTCGGGTAAAATCCCACCCAGATGCGGGCACTCGCGCCTCGCCGGGCAGCCCCAGCGCGGGAGGGGCTGTCCGTGTGTCCATCCCACGGCTTGGCAGGCGGACAGATGGACGGAAGGACTCCTCGGAGCATCCCCGCGGCGGGGCCCTGGGCAGCTCCGGTGCTCGGTGACATTTTTTTGAGTCGTTTTCCCAGCGCAGGGGAGCAGGTGGCACCGAGCACGCGGCTCCGCTGCTCGGCTGCCAAGCGGGGAGCCGGGGGGGGGGCGTTTGGGGACGTCGCTGCTGTGATGTGTGGGGGGCACCCGGGGGCTGGTGGTGCTCGGCTCGGCCTCGGAGGTGGGCTGGAGGGGGACAGGGGGACAGGGGGACAGCCTCGTTTGACCTGGGGCATCTTTTGTTCCTCTCCCTGCACCAGGTGCAGGGCAGGCGCTGGGGGGTGAAAAAAAAAGTGAAAAAACAAATAAAACAAACAAAAAAAATTAATATATTAAATTAATATATTAAAATAATACATTAGAATAACGAATACAATAAAATAAAGCAATTAAATTGGATTAAATTAGCCCCCAAGCCCCGCAGCCCCACGGGGAGCTCGCGTGCTGCCTCCAGCGCCGCCCGTGGCAGCTCCCGGGCGCTGGTTTCGGGGCTGGCGGTGACCCCGGGGACCTCCCGCAGGGGCAGGAGCTGCCTGGCAGGGGAGGGAGCCGCAGCCCTGCCTTCACGTGGCTCTCAGCACTGCTCCTGCCCTTCCCTTGCCCTTCTCCTGGGAGCGGCTCTGCTCCTGCTGGTGCGGGCAGGGGTGGGGAGCGCGTGCCCGCGTCTCCGCCGGGCACCCTTGGAGCCGGCCGTGTGGCGTGGAAATTACCTGTCCCCAGCACCAGGAGCCCTCCAGATGCTCTCAGGTTTGTAAACCTCAGCCCGTGCCTGGCCTCACACCACGCCGAGAGCTCTCGCCAGGCTTCTCGTGAGCCGTGTCCCCTCTCTGTGCCGCCTGCCTGCGCCGTGCCAGCACGCGGGGGGCAGGAGGTGGGTTTTTGCCAGGACAAAATGAAGCTGCTGCCTCCGGAGAAGACCTTGGCAAAGCTCTGGCTGCGGTGAGAAGCCCACGAGAGGGGAGGTGGGGACGGATACTGCTGGAAGAGGAAGGGCCGGAGGGGAATTACTCATGGACTCGCCGAGGACCGGGTCTGGCTGAGCTTATTTACGTCTCCGGCGAGAGGGACACAGCCCTTGATCGTAATGGAGGCTGAAAAGGACATGGATCCACTAATTAGCGACAAGCTGGATATGAACTTCAGCCACGGGGGCAAATGTGATCCTGCTCACCACGACGCCCGTGCAGACGGGAGCAGCCCCAGCCGGGCAGGGGCACGAGGACGAGGAGCCCAGCGCTGGGCGCAGAGGGCAGCGGTGCTGGTGCCGATCCAGCCCCAACCTGGAGACCCCTCTTGGTGCCTCCTGGTTCACATCTTAGGAAAAATACCCCTGGGGGGACCCTGTCCACCTCTCCTGCCCCTGCCTTGTCCCCTGGGGCTTGCTTGTCCCGCATGCAGGACACGCCGGTGCCTCCTCTTGTCCGTCTCTGCGCGTGGTGACGGGGCTGTGCCTCCAGGCTGGTGCCTGCTCCAAAGTCCCCAAGCACGGCTGCCAACCCCGTGGTGTGGAGGGCAGGATGGGGGCAGCGAGAAGGGGACGTCAGTTTTGGGCACCCCGGTGGCACGGAGGGACCCAGGGCCCCTTGGGATGGAGGCGAGCGGTGGTGCAGGGACCCCCTTGGGAATTTGGGGATGGGTGTGGGCTGCTGGCCCTGGTGCCCCTGCTCCTCCCCGAGCAGCCCCCACCCCGTGGCCGGCTTCGCGCCGACGTCGGCGTTGTTATTCCCCCAGAAAGGGGCCGGGGGCTGCGACCTCCTGCAGCCCACGGTCCATTAGCTCTGCACTGTGGGCCCATTGTGCCGGGGGACGCGCGGGGGCTGTGCCGCTCGGTGGCCCTCCTGGGGCAACGCCGCCGCGGCCCCAAGGGTGCCAGCCCCTCCTGCCAGGCGCTAACACGAATCTCTTCCCACCCGTCTCCTTCCCTCTCCTGCCTCTGCCTGTCCGTCTGTCCCTCCGTCCCCTCTCTGTCTCTTTCTGCCTCTCCTACCCCTCTGCTCTGCCAGGGAGGGACAGAAGCGTGGCAATGCCACCAGCTTAGGGGGTGCCGGGGCAGCCCCGACCCGCAGGCTGAGCCCTGAGCCGGCCCCAGGGTGTGGGGTGGCCGTGGGACGAGGGACCCGGGTGCTCGAGCTCCACTTTTGGGGCTCCCCTGGGCTGGAGGATGGATGGAGAGGCAGGAGCAGGGATGCTCGAGGCAGCCTGGGGAGGGGATCCCCACCCCGCTCCCCGCGGCTTCACGCCTGGAAGCGGCTCTGCCTTCAGATATTCGGGGCCACCAGAGCCCTGCTGTCCCCCAGAGGTGACCCTGGCACCGTAGCACGGCCGGGGACACCCCCGCTGCTTGGGCAGGGCGGCAGAGCTGGGATTTAGGGGTTTAGGGGCACCGCAGGGGGTGCCCAGTGCCCGTAGCTCGGCTGCGCCAGGAGAGCACCCATGGGCGCGGGCAGCACCACGGGACGCAGACCCTGACCCTGCTTCCCCCTCGCAGCCCCAGAGCTTTGCTCTTCCAGAAATTTGCTCTTCCAGAAATTTGCTCTTCCAGAGCTTTGCTGTCTCAGAAATTTGCTGTTTCAGAAATCTGCTGTTTCAGAAATTTGCCGTTCCAGAAATTTGCTGTTTCTCTGGAACTGGCAGCGGGCTGGGCTCCCCGCAGCCCCTCTGCACGGGGCAGGGGGCTGGGGCGTTTGTTTTGACACGTCTGTCTCTCTCGCATCTCTCACTCTCTCCTGGTTCTTGTCTCTCTGTCCCTGCCCTCCCCGTGCTGTCTTTCTGTCCCTGCCTTTCTGTGTCCCCCCCCCCCACACCTCCTCCTCCCTGCCCCGTCCCCAGGTCAAGGTCTGGTTCCAGAACCGGCGCACCAAGCAGAAGAAGGACCAGAGCAGGGACTCTGAGAAACGCTCCACCTCCACCTCCGAGTCCTTCGCCACCTGCAACATCCTCCGGCTGCTGGAGCAAGGCCGGCTCCTCTCCGTCCCGGCCCCCCCCAGCCTCCTGTCCCCCACCTCCCACCCCGTCGGGAGTCCTGCGGGCAGCGGGTCCGGCGTGGCCACCCCGGGAACCACCTCCCCGGGGCTGGGCGGCCGCGGCAGCCCCCCCGGCACCGGAGCCTTCAGCCTGCAGATCCCTGCCCTCGCCGCCTCCTCTTCCTCCTCCTCATCCTCCTCTTCCTCCTCTTCCTCGGCCAGGCTGCCCGCGGCCCCGCTGTGCTTCGGGGCGCCGCTGCTGGGCAGCCTGCACGACCTGCCGGGCGCTTACGGACTGGGCAGCTCCGCTTTTGAGCCTTACACGCGGCTGGAAAGGAAAGACAATTCTATACCCAGCAAGAAGCCGAGCCCTTAAACGAAAACGAGTGTCAAAAGGGCATCCTGCCCCCCTCACCCCCCTCATCTCCGTCCCCACGCACCTTGCGCCCCACGCGGGGCTCGTGGCGCGAGTGGGGGGCTGAAGGACTTCACCAAAGGGCCGGGTGCTGTGCGTGCACGCCCGGCCCCCTCCCCAGGAACTAAGATCCCACCGAGGACCACACCGCCCACCTCCTCTCCCTGGGGCTGATTCCGAGCCTGGTCACCTCTGCCCGGGTTCCCAGGTGTCCCGGTGCTGCCGCGTCCCCTTCCCACACCGCTGGATCCACCGGGGCCACCTCCCCTTGCAGGTCCCCCCCGGGCTCGCAGGATGATGCTGTGGTCTCTGCTGCGGGCCAGGAGCAGCCCCCGGGGGTGGGCAGGGGGTGCTGATGCCCCGTGGACGTCTCCTGCTGTTCGCTCACGTCCCATGGAGTGGCACGGGTGAAAACGCAGAGCCCTGCTCCGTGGGGGTGTCCCCCGAAGAGCTGGGGTCACCACGTTCCACGGTGCCAGAGGGTCCCGGTGCCAAATCCTGCTCCCAGGGCTCGGCCCCAGCAGTGGTGGGGGTCTCAGGGCTCATCCTGCCTGTGGTGCTGGGGCTGCTCCTGGGCAGCACCGTGCGGGCAGGACCCTGGGCTGGCAGCTCCCGGGGGCAGGATAATCCGGGGGCATCCCCCTGGCAGGACACCCTGAGGAGGCATCCCCCTGGCAGGGTGCCCCGCGGTGGCATTATTCCCTGCTAGGAACCTGCCTCTGCAGATTTCTGTCCGGGAAATGAAAAGAGGAGAAGCAGGAGCTGGAAGCAGAGCCAGCCTTGCAAGCACAGAGCGAACGCCAGCTTTAGGAGCCCCAAATTTTGCTTTTCCCAACCGAACTGGAAGCGTTTGGGGAAGAGAGGGAGAAAGAAGTCCAAAATAACACCAGAAACACTCCCAGCAAGGAGGGCCTGTAGCAGGGACTGTTTTTCCTTTAAACCAAGTGTTTCCGTGGCACAGCAGCTGTCCCTCACTCACGCCTGGAGCACTTTACGGGAGCGCGCTGCCCAGGGCGCAGGTGGGGAAACTGAGGCAGGAGGAGGGCTGGCAGGGGGCAGAGACAGAGCCGGGGGCACGGAGGATGCTCCCTGCTCCTGCTCAGCTCAGATCACAGCTCCCAGCCCTGGGGGGGCTGCAGGCAGATGCCCCCATCCCCAAGAGTGGCCCCCAGTTGCTCGCGGTGGCCCCGGTTCCCCGTCCTCCCTCCCCCCTATCCACACCAGCACCGCGCTCCCCACGCCGCCGTGGCGCTGGTGTCCGACCGAGGCTTTGGATGTCGGCGGGACGAGGACCTTCCCCCTCCCCACCTCACTTAATTTATATTTATATCGCCCTTCTCCATCCCCAACGGGCTCGGCTGGGTGTTTCGGAGCGAGCGGGGCCGAGCTGGGGGGGGGGGCTGGTGCTGGGTCCCGCAGGCAGGACCTGCTGGCAGCCCCCCGGCTCTGGTTCTCCCTCTCCCCCACGCAGCCCCCTCCCCGGGCGAGCTGTGCCACCAAAATTTCCCCAGGCTTTCACCCTGGTTCCTCCCCTCCTGGGTGAACCGGGAGGAAATTTCGGGGCGGTTTGGTTCAGAAGTGGCCCCCCTGGCACCGACGTGGTCGGGGACGTTTGGGCTCACTTTGGAGAGCGCCAGGTTCGGGTTTGCTTCCCAAAGAGTCCCCCAAAACCTGGGGTGCTCTGAGGATGCCCTGGGGGTCTCCTGCGCCCCTGTTCCAACTTTGAGGGCAGCAGGGCAGGCAGAGGCTGTAACAGCGAGCGCCTTTGGCAAGCTAAACCCAGGGAAAGCTGCCCCAAACCTGCCCCAAGCCGCCCCAAAACCAACCCAGGGGGGCTCAGGAGGGTCCCGGTCCCGGGGTGCTCGCCCCCAGCCCCTCTCGCCCTGCCCCGTGAAGTGGGACCGAGAGGAACAGATCATGTACTGTACGTGAAACTCCAACGACCGGCGTGGTTTCTGATGGTTTCTAATGGTTAATAAAAGTGACGTCCTGCCTCCCGCCTGCCGCCTCCTCCTTCGCCCTCGGTGGCCAAGCTGCCCCCCCCCAAGCTGCAGCCCCCCGCTGCTGGCACCCTGAGGATCCGCCTGCACCCCACAACCTCCACAACACACCCATGGGTGCAGGTCTGTGACCCACACAAGCCCCCGTGACCCCCATGTCCCCCCCATATCCCCCCCATGTCCCCCCTTGTCCCCCCGTCCCCCCTGTGCCCGGGTACCCAGAGCAGACACTGGGCTGGGGGGCGCAGACCCCAGCCCCCTTCCCCTGCACTACCCCGTCCTTACCCTGACCCCCTCCCTTCCCTTACCCCTACCCAAAGCCCCCCCGTTACCCCAGCCCCCTGCTGAAATGCCCCCCACCAGACCCCAATACCCTCAGCCCTCCCCATGACCCTAATGCTCCTAATCCACCCAACCTTCACTCCAAACCCTAACTCCACCTTTACCCCAAGCCTCCCCCGACCCAAATCCCTCCCTTACCCCCTACCCCCAACCCCAACCCGTACCCCTAACCCCTACCCCCTACCCCTAACCCCTAGCCCCTACCCCAACTCCTACCCCCTACCCCTAACCCTTACCCCTAACCCCTACCCCTAACCCTAGCCCCTACCCCAACCCCTACCCCAACCCCCTACCCCAAATCCCTACCCCTTACCCCTATCCCTAACCCCTACCCCAAACCCCTACCCCAAATCCCTACCCCTAACCCCTACCCTAAACCCTTATCCCCTACCCCTACCCCTTCTCCTTCCCCTTCCCCTGCCCTTCCCCTTGCCCCACTGCCCTTGCCTTTCCCCACCCCCCTCCCCGCCCCTACCTCCCCTCTGTTTACAGCCAACACAGGGCAGAGCCGCTGCAGGCGGGGCAGCCGTGCCGAGCCGAGCCGTGCCGAGCCGTGCCAAACGATACCGAGCCGTGCCAAGAGGTACCGAGCTGTACCGAGCCGTGCCAAACCGTGCCAAACGGTACCGAGCCGTGCCAAGCCGTGCCAAGCGGTACCGAGCCGTGCCAAGCCGTGCCAAGCGGTACCAAGCTGTGCCGAGCCGTGCCAAGCCGTGCCAAGCGGTACCAAGCTGTGCCGAGCCGTGCCAAGCGGTACCGAGCCGTGCCAAGCCGTGCCAAGCCGTGCCAAGCCGTGCCAAGGGTGCCAGTGCTGCTCCATGGCGGTGCAGGTGCAGGCAGCAGCCCGTGAGCACGCCCTCGCCGTCACCCGCGACTTCAGCAGCAGCCCCCGGCTGAGTGAGTGCGGGGCAGGGCTCGGGGGGCTGCGGGGGCTGGGGGGGCTGGGGGGGCTCCAACACCCTGCGGGGTGCCTGCGGGGGCTGGGGTCACGGCCACCTCCCCACCGAGGGGGGCGCGGGGGTCCCCACCAAGGTCAGGTTCAGCCGTGCTGGGGGGCGCGGGGGTCCTCCGGGTGATGGAGCCCACCGTAATGGGGACAGTTCTGCCCCCCCTAGGACAACGTGCCAGAGCGTGGCACCCCCCCGTGCCACTGCTCCCAGCCCCAAAACTGCTGGGTGCTGCTGGGGGGTCCCTGGGTTCACTGTGCGTGAGCCAGGCAGGGGGACCCCACACATCTCCGGGGGCCCGGGGGCAGTTGGGGTCATCTCTGCGCCCCCCACCTGCCCGGGTTCAGTGGGGTCGGATGCGTCAAGGGCATTGGAGGCCATCGGAGTCCCACGGGAGGCCGGGGGGGCTGCGTGCCACCCGCTGTTTGCTGTCAACACAGGGCAGGAGCAGCACCGCCAGGGCCCGGCTGCGGGCGGCTTCTCCCCGGTTGGCGCTGGGCGAGGGCAGCCTTCGGCCTCAGGAGGGGCAGGGAGGGCAGCGAGGGGCTGGGGCTGCGCCTCAACCCGCTGCAGGCAGCTCCTGCCCTCCCCGGAGAGCCCTAAATTAAACCTGCAGGCACCGGCTCGCGCTGTGCACCCATGGGTGACGGTTTGCTGGCCAGCAGCCCCCGTGCCGGGCTCAAGCAGTGCCCCCACAAACACCCCCCCGTGATGTGCGAGGAGCACGGGGTGCTGGTGGTGCTTGTAGGAACAAGGACACGTTGCCCTGGGGGGGCTGCGTTGGTTTTGGGGTCAGGGAATGTGCCCGGCCTCGCACGGGCATGGTGAGCCTCGTGCCTTCCCCCACTGCTGCGGGGAGGTGGAGGATTTGGAGAGGGGGGTCCCGGAGCTGGGGAACCCCTTGGGACCCCCAGCATGGGGGTGGTTGGAAAGGGGAGGGTGGGAGCAGGGTGGGAGGCTGGTGCTGTCCCTGTAGGGCGCACCTGAGAGTGGCATTCGGCAGGGTTTTGGGGACTTTTATCAGGGTCCCCCCCGTGCGAGGCTGAGCGCAGCCGAGTGCCGCTTCTGGGTGCTCCTGTGGGCGCTGCGTGGCAGCTCTGGGGTTGTGCCTGGGGTCTCCAAAACGTGTGACCCCATCAGCTGCCAACCCCACGGCTGGGTGGCAGCGACACGGGGTGCCCGGCGCTGTGGGGTCCCCGTGGGAGCAGCCACACGGCCCCAAATTCACCCTGCCACCGGGCTGTCACTGGGCAGGGACACATCCCCAGCTCCGTGGCGGAGAGGACTGAGCCTGCCCTGCCCGCGTGGCTCTCCTGAGAGCCAGGAGAAATTAAGCAGCTGCCACAAATCCATTAGCAGGAGCGCGTGGCACAAGCTCTTACCACCTCCTGCCCTTTGCCTTCAGCCACCTCCACGAAAAATCAGCGCGGGAGCTGAGTCACAGCACGGAGCAGGAGGCCGAATTTAGCTCCCTCGGGGTGGGGGGCAAGCAGAAAGCCCAAAAAACACCAGTTTCTGCCCAGGAGGGGAGCCGGTGTTCGGTGAGGGCACCGCTGCACCTCCACGGGGCCGGGCTGTCCCTGGGCACCGGGGGGCTGCTGGTGATGGGGAGAGAGACCCCCTGGGGAACCCCCTGTCCCCCACCCCAGGGCAGCATCCCTGTGCCCTGCTCCATCCCATCCCCATCCCATCCCCATCCCATCCCCATCCCATCCCCATCCCATATCCCCATCCCATCCCATCCCATCCCCATCCCATCCCCATCCCATCCCATCCCATCCCCATCCCATCCCCATCCCATCCCCATCCCATCCCCATCCCATATCCCCATCCCATCCCATCCCATCCCCATCCCATCCCCATCCCATCCCCATCCCATCCCCATCCCATATCCCCATCCCCATCCCATCCCATCCCCATCCCATCCCATCCCCATCCCATCCCATCCCATCCCATCCCATCCCATCCCATCCCATCCCATCCCATCCCATCCCATCCCATCCCATCCCATCCCTCCTTCCTTCTGGGCCAGTCTCGGCCCCAAAATCCCTCGCAGACGCCTGGCCCAGCTGGTGCCTGCTCTGCCCCCCCGGGACGGGGGGAGGCAGAGCCTATCAGCCCTGTTTTGCCTGATAGAGATGTGACAGCAAGCCCAGAGCTTTTTTTTTGTTTTCCCATTTCTTTTTTTTTTTCCATTTCTTTTCCTTTTTTTCCCATTTCCTTTTTTCCCATTTCCTTTTTTTCCCATTTCCTTTTTTCCCTTTTTTTTTTTCTTTTTTCCCATTTTTTTTTCCCATTTACTTTTTTTCTTTTTCCCATTTCTTTTTTTTCCCCCATTTCTTTTTTTTTCTCATTTCTTTTTTTCCCCATTTTTTCCCATTTCTTTTTTTTCCCATTTTTTTTCCCATTTCTTTTTTTTTCCCATTCCTTTATTTTTTTAACATTTTTTCCCATTTCTTTATTTTTCCCCATTTATTTTTTTCCCCATTTATTTTTTTCCCCATTTATTTTTTTCCCCATTTCCTTCTTTCCCCATTTCTTTTTTTTTTTTTTCACATTCCTTTTTTTTTTTTTTTACCATTTTTTTCCCATTTCTTTATTTTTTCCCCACTTATTTCTTCCCCATTTTTTTTCCCATTTTTTTTTCCCCATTTCCTTGTTTTTTTCCCCATTTCTTTTTTTCCCATTTCTTTCCCCCCCCCTTTCTTTCCCCATTTATTTTTTTTTCCCATTTCTTTTTTTTTCACATTTTTTTCCCCATTTATTTTTTTTCCCCATTTATTTTTTTCCCCATTTCTTTTTCTTTTCCCCATTTCTTTATTTTTTTCCCATTTCTTTTCCCCCCTCTCTCCGTGCTGCTTGTTTGGTTCACGCTTGGCTGCCGCTGCCATTCTTCGCCGTCCCTCACATGACGGTGCAGGTGTGTATGGGAACCCTGGGCCCCGGCGGCCCTAATTAGTGGCATAGTGCCTGGCCCCCCGCCGGGCTTTTCACGGGGGCTGCGAGGGGCTTGGGCAGCCCCGCGCCGTTTGACAGCGCTGCACAAAGTGACACATCGCACAATGGGCAGGGTGCGAGGGGGAGAGCGGTCACTTAGGGACTGTCGGAAAAGTTTGAGGAGTGCCAGGAGCCCACGGGGCTCGGCTCGGGGCGCACGAGGTGCCCAAAGTGGCCCTCGGGTCAAGGGCTTGGTGCCCAAAATCGTCCTCGGGGCAGCAGCTCGGATCCGTGCCCCCCCGTCCTGGGGTCTGCGCCGTGCCCCGTTGTGGCCTCGCCGGGCGTTTTGGGTAAAATTTGGGTGTGAAATTTGGATGTGGGACCCCCTTGGAAGGCGCTGAGCCTCGCACGAGTGCTGGGCACCGACCCGGCCACTGTGGGGCTGGTTGTGGCAGCCGCGCACCGGGTTTGTCGCCCAAATTGACCCAAACCCACTCTCCGGTGAGCCCGTGGCACAGGGGTGCCCGTGCCAGGCTCTGCCCCGTGCCCAGGTCCCCGTGGAGAGGGATGAGGATGATGAGGGTGAGGGTGAGGATGATGAGGGTGAGGATGAGAGTGAGGGTGAGGGTAAAGATAATGAGGATGAGGGTGAGGATGAAGGTGAGGGTGAGGATGGTGAGGGTGAGGATGTGGATGAGGATGATGAGGGTAAGGGTGAGGATGAAGGTGAGGGTGAGGATGATGAGGGTGAGGGTGAGGATGAGGGTGATGAAGATAAGGGTGAGGATGAGGGTGAGGATGATGACGGTGAGGATGGTTGACGGTGAGGATGGTGAGGGCGAGGGTGAGGATGAGGGCAAGGATGATGAGGGTGAGGATGATGAAGGTGATGACGATGAGGGTGAGAGTGATGAGGATGAGGGTGAGGATGAGGATGATGAAGATAAGGGCGAGGGTGAGGATGAGGACAAGGATGATGAGGGTGAGGATGGTGAGGATTATGAGGATGAAGGTGAGGATGAGGATGATGAGGATGAGGACGAGGATGAGGGTGAGGATGAGGATGATGAGGATGGTGAGGATTATGAGGATGAAGGTGAGGATGATGAGGATGAGGGCGATGAGGATGAGGATGTTGAGGATGATGAGGATGAAGGTGAGGATGAGGATGATGAGGATAAGGACGAGGACGAGGATGAGGATGATGAGGATGAAGATGAGGATGAGGATGAAGATGAGGATGAGGCTGAGGATGATGAGGGCCAGTCAGCGCTGCTCTTTGCAGCAGAGCCCTAAGCCGTCCGTGCCGAGCAGCCACCGGGGCAGGGGCAGAGGGCCGGAGGGGAGGGAGGGCGGCTGAAGCGGCACCAATTAGCGAGGGGGGGGCCCTTTGTCAGCCTCCCCCCCCCTCACCCCTCACCCCTCACCCCCCATCCCTGCCCTCCGCCGCTGGAGTTAACAGTGCGTGAGCAGCCGGCCGACGGCGATGGCATCTGACAGCAGCTGCGAATTTGGGGAGGGGGCTGCCCGCTTGCCAGGCTCCCCTTCCCCAATCCCTCTCCGCCCTCAGGTTTGGGGCCCCCCCCTCCCTGACCCCCCCATTCCCAGCCCACCCACCCCGCCGCTCCGGGAATGGTTTTTTCATAACGGCTCAACGTCCTAATTATCCAAATTAGTGCTTTCCGAATTAGTGCTTTCCGGTGGCGGGGGCTTCTCCCCCCCCCCCACCCCCCCCGCGCCCACCTCCCTCCTCCCCCCTGCTCTCGGCGCTTTCCCTTTCTCCTCGCTCGCCCCCTAACCCCGTCGCGACATCGCCCCGCCGGTGCCGTCGCGATATGTCGCGATATGCTCTGAGAGCTCCAGGTGGGAGCTGCCCCCATCCCCTGGAGGGACGTGCAGAGGGCAGGTGCCCCAGCCGGGGGGGTGCCCAAATTTTGGGGGGGTGTCACCGCGCGGTGACCCTTGGGCGAGTTCCTGCTGCAATTCGCTCCTGGTTTTGCAGGAAATGAGGAATTTTGCAGGAGGATCCCTCACATCTGGTTAAGGTTTCCCAAACAGGGCCAGGCTGGGTGACCCCCCCCTGTCCGTCCTCCTGCCCACCCACCTCTGGGGGGCTCAGTCCCCCCAATTTCCTCCTGGGCACTGCAGAAGCCCCCCGGGGAGGCTCCCCCCGAGCTCCCCATAGGCTCCAGGTGACTGGGTGGCCCCGGGGGTCCCTGCCCGCATCCGTGGTGCCGTGATGCTGAGAGTGATGCTGTGGGGCTGGGGGGTCTCCATCAGCCCCATATCCCTCGGGAACACCCCCCCCAGCCTCCTGCTTGCATCCGGAGGGCACGGGGATATTTGGGTTTTGGGAAGGAGGGGAGCAGACGAGGAGCTCGGTGGGTCGGGGGGTGCCGAGCGGTGCAGCCGGCGGCTCCGGTGCCCTCGGTGGGCGAGGGGGTCCCCGAGGGGCCGGCGGGCAGCAGGGTGCCCGCAGACCACCGTGGGGTGGGGAGGGGGCCGAGCCCGTGGGGTGCCCCACGTGGGTGGCTCCGGTGGCGGGGAGAGAAGAAAAGAGCCCAACAAAACCTCCCGAGGGAAGGGAAGCCGGGGCGGATATTTGCGAAGGGGAAATAAAAGGCAGAATGGTCACTTTGGGAATAAAAGGGACAAAAGCAGGAAAATTGGCGGCTGGGTCCCCCCCCCTTCTCCAGCACGCCAGCCCCCCAGGCTGCTGAATGGGCTGCGGGGCTGGCGGGGGCAGGAGCGGGGCGTAATTGGGTAACGAGGAGCCGGCTAATTGCAAAAGTGGCGGGGATTAACACCGGGGCGCGAGGGTGGGCGCACGGGGAGGGTCCCGGGAGGGATGGGGGCAGCTCCCCGTGCCCCGCTCGGCTTTGGGGATGGATCCTGCCCACGCACGAGGCGTGGGGACACCGTCCCCGGGCAGCCCTGGCCATGGGGACACCGTGGGGACACCGTGGAGAGGGTCCCCGTCCCCTGCAGACCACCCATCCCCGCAGCTGGAGGGAGGGGGCCGCGAGCTCGCCAGCTGGCCCGGCCTCTCCAATCCTATTAGGATCATGAGGAAATCAGAGAGCCCGGTGCGAGAGGAGAGGGCAGGGGGCTGAAAGGGCCCTGCGGGGTCAGCAAAGCCAGGCCCCGCCGTGGCAGGCGTTCCGGCGTTTGGCACATCGGGGAAATGATCAAGGAGCAGCTGAGGGCCGGGGCAGTTCCCCAGCACCTGCACGTGGGGTTTGTGAACCCGTGTGAACCCCCCCTGGGGTCCCTGCGCTCAGCCCCGCGGGTGCTCCCCACCTTTGGGTCACTTGGAGAGGTTCCCCTGGGACCCCCGCCTCATCCCGAGCCACCCCCTGCTGCCTGTGCCCTGGGTCCTCCCGGAGGGACACCCTGACCCCACAGGGTGCTGGCACCTCCAGTGGCCCCCAGCGCCTGTCCCATGCTTGCTGGGATCCATCTCCCACTGCCCACCCCGGGGGATTTGCTGGGGCAAGCTGTGCCCCCCGGCTCGCGGCAGGGGCTTGGGTGGCAGAGGACCCCTTGGGTGGCACGTCCCACTGGGGTCCTGCTTGCAGCCAGTCCCAAAAAGGGGCTCAGAGCTGGGTGCTTGGAGGGGTCCGCGTCCCCAAATGGGACTGGGGACTCGGGCTTGCCCCAGGGTCCCCCATTGCAGGATGCTGGGGAGCGGGGGCACCTCGGGGCGCAGGGCCATCACCGTGCCATGGGGGGCACGGTCCCCATCCTGCCCACGTTGCCATTCCCTGCCCCAAGGAGCTGTGCCTCCTCATTTCCACGTTCATTTCCCCAACAGGTTTCATTTTCCCCTCTCTCCAACCTTGGCGACTCGCTGCGACGCAAACCTGGAAAATATCGACCGGCACAGGAGCTTTCCGCCTCCTGGAGCGAAAGCTCCCGGCCGGGCCGGGGCAGGCTGGCAGCACTGACTCATTTTGGGCTCTAAATGTCGTTTTGTTTCGATTCCCTGCTGCGTGCAAAGCGGCAGCCCCGGCGCTCGCTCGGCTGCACGTGCAGCGCGTTTGGAGGCTGCCCGTTTCCTCTCTTTCTGCACGTTTTTATTTCAATATTTCGGTGCCAACTGAGATGGAAACTCGTGGGGTGAAAGGGAACTTTCCTAGGGGCTGTGTCCAGCAGCCGAGGTCGAAACTGGCACCGGGGGCACGGTGGGGTCCCGGGACCCCTCTGTGCCGTGCCCACGGTGCCCACGGGCTGGGGGTGGCAATGTGGGGAGCGGGCTGGGGGCATCCCCGTGGTCCCCGGGTGCTGACGGTGTCCTCGTCCCACAGCCTACAGGACGGTGTGCGGCGTCAACGGGCCCCTCGTGGTGCTGGACAACGTGAAGGTGAGAGCCCCCTCCTCGGTCCCACGGGGCTGGAAGGGGGGCAGCATCGTCCCACCGGGGGGTGGATGTCCCCAACTGTCCCCTCTCACGGGGACACACGGCCCCAGCACGTCTTTGGCCACCAGCTCACTCGGTGGCCGTGCCAGCGAGTCCCAGTGGTTGGGGGGAGCCCCCTGTGCCAGGGGGTGACCCCCTTGGCCGTGTCACTTGGGGCTGGGGGGGGGGACCACCGTGCTGTCCCCACCTGGGCCTGGCTGCCAGCCCCCTTTTGGGGCAGGGAGTGTGCAATGGGGCAGCGCGACCCCCGTCCCCTGGGCTGTCCCCTGGGCTGTCCCCTGGGCGCAGTGGGGTTTTGTTGGCTCCTTTCTCTGGCCCCTTTCACGCCGGGCGCGGCAGGATGGAAATTAAAAAGCTCCATGAAAGAGCCGGGCTGCGGCGGGTGTTTCCTTCGCTTTGTTGTCCTCTGTGCAGAGGTTTTTTTTGCAGGGGAATTAAAAGTCCAAAGTTCGCAGCGGCCGAGCCAGCCCCGGCGGCTGAGCGCGAGCTGGGGATCCATGGAGAGGAGGAGGAGGAGGAGGAGGAAGAGGAGAGGAGAGAGCAGAGCCAGGCAGGCTCTCATGGAGTGAACCCCCTCGGATGTTGTCCCCAGAGCAGGACACAGCTTGGCTTCCCCTCCTGGGGGGCACGGGGCATGCGGCACAGCTGAGGGCACCCGGGCACGCTCCAGGCTGGGGCTGGCGAGGCAGCACCTTCCCCTCGCTCTTCCTCCTCCTCCTCCTCCTCCTCCTTTCTGGGCCTCTGGGCAGGAGTGGGGTGCGTGGGGAGGTGTGGGGGGCTGCGCCGTGTTCCCAACCATCCCACCCTGACCTCCCACCTCTGCTTGTGTCCCCCCCTTTCCCAGTTTGCCCAGTACGCCGAGATCGTCAACTTCACGCTGCCCAACGGCACCAGCCGCAGCGGGCAGGTGCTGGAGGTGGTGGGCTCCAAAGCCATCGTCCAGGTGAGCACAGCAGGGCGAGCAGGGGCTGTAGGGCACGGCACGGCCCGGGGCTATGTCCTGGGGCTCTGTCCTGAGGCTCTGTCCCCCTCCAGTGGTGCCTGTCCCAACCCTCAGGGCGCTGGTGGCCGCGGCTGGGTGTCCGGGGACAGGCAGGAGCCGTGGTTCTGGCCCTCCAGCTCCTGGCACCTCTGCCCCGATCCACCCCACGGGTTGGGACTGGGGGCTCCCAAGAGCTGGGGGGGTCCCCGTGAGCATCGGGGCCCTCTGTAGGCAAAGGGATCATCCTGCCCAGGCGGCCCCAGTCCTTGTTCACCATCATCATCATCATCTTCATCATCACCAGGCCAGCGCAGTCCGTGCCTGGGGTTGCCGAACCGAGGTGGCTGTGGGGGCGACCCGTGCGGGACCTCGCTGCCGAGCTCCACCCCTCTAATGCTGCCCAGACCTTTGCAGCACCCTCTTAATCCTATTAGGGAGTCAGCCTCAAAAGGGGAAAAAATAGAAGGAAAAAAGGAAAAAAAAGGCTCTGTTGGTAGGAGCTTTGGCAGGCAGAGCCGCGGGCACGCACCCGCAGGCACCGCGCCGTCACCCGGCTTTCCCAAGGCTCCAGGGGGCCCCCGGCTCTAATTAAAGCAGCAGCCTGGAGGTTAATTAATACAAACGGTGTCAAATATTATACGGGTGAAACTGCCTTGGGTTTCCCTTCCCTGCTAGGGGCAGCGCCGCGATGGGGTCTCGCTGTGGGGCTGCTGCGCTCCCCGCTGCCACGAGCACCTCGTCCCCCCCGGGGGTGCTTCGGAGACACCCAGGGGTCTGGGGGCACAGGGTGTCTCTGCAGGCCTCTAGCACGTATTTATAGGGCGTGAGCTGGTGCCAGCAGCTTGGGAATTTATTGCAGTGACTCTTTACAGGTTGGGAAATATTTACCCAGGCGCATGGACTTGTGTGCCCTTGTGGGTTGGGGGCAGCCGCCGTGTGGTGTGACCCACAGGGTGCCCAGAGCCAGCGCTGGGTGTCACCACCCCCCCTGCATCCCCAGGGATGCCCTAAGGGCACCTCGTGTGTCCCAAACCCGTGCTCCCCAAAGCTGGGGCTGGCAGAGGGGATGGTGACCGGGAGCATCACCCTGCTGCGCTCTGAGCCAGCGCCTCTTGGGGACCCCTTAACCCTGGGATTTCTCCCTCTCCTTTATCACCTCTCCCTGGTGCTTTTTTCCCCACGAGGGCAAACCGAGTCGCCTTGCTGATGAAACCCAACCCCACAAGAGACCCCCCCTGCCCCTTTCTGCCCGCTAATCCCTGCTAATCGCCGCTGGCTGGGCTCCTGCCCCGCTCCCTGCAGGTGTTTGAAGGAACCTCGGGCATCGATGCCAAGAAAACCTCCTGCGAGTTCACCGGGGACATCCTACGGACACCGGTGTCTGAGGACATGCTCGGTAAGCCCGGCTCAGCCAAACCCTGCCTGGTCCCAGGACACGGAGCTCGGCACGGCCCGGGAGGGTTTTCCCAGCGGGACAGCCCAGCTCCAGCCCCCGGCCCCGTTATTCTCGGCTCAATCTCCTGACCCCGACCAGGGCTGCACCGTTCCCTCGTGGCTGTCTCCTGCCATCTCCTTCCCAGCTCGTGGGGAGGGGGGAAAACCCGAAAAGGGCAGCGGTAAAGGGCAGGGGGCACGGTGCTGAGCGCCACGGCTGCGTGTCCCCATCCTGGTCAGGGTGTCCCCATATCCCCTGTAGGGTTTGGGCAGGGAGAGGGGGGGCTGTAGGATCTGTCCCACCCGCGGTGCCCTTCAGGTGCTTTGCTTTATCGACCTCGGTGCCACCGGGACCGGCGTCGGCGAGGGAAACGGTCAATCAAGCAAAACAAAGGGAAAACGGTCAATAAAGCAAAACAAAAGGAAAAGCAGTCAATAAGGCAAAGCCCCCCCCCCGCCTCTCCTCGTGCTCCAGCAATGAATTAGACGGCCCCGTGCCACCGCTGCCTGCGTGCCCAGCCAGCACCAAGGCTGCTGACCTTTCATGCTCGGCGCTCTCCTCGCCCCGTTCCCATCCCCGCCGTGAGCTTTATGTGCTCTGACACCCGCTAACGCTGCCCCGGCCCCTATGGCCCTATAGGGGCGGCAGGTGGGGGGCTTTGGAGGTATTGATCCCCAGCGCAGCCGCTCGATGAGGAGGCTGGGCAGGAGCTGCAGTGCTGGAGCTGTTTGGGAGCCCTCTGTAACCACCGGAGCCGTTTTGGGGACGTTGGGGTGCCTCGGTGTCACCCCAACCCGGGTGAACCCCGTGGAGAAGGTGGCGTGGGTGGCATCAGGAGGGCTGCGGGGACCTGGCCCCGTGTCCTGGTGCCTTGCTGCCGTGGGGCTGTGCGTGTCACCCAGCCCTCGCGTGCCCACGCCCCGTGGCACCCTTGGGTGCTCCCCATTTCCATTTCCACCTCGCAGCCCCTTGAGCTGCTGCCCGGGGGCAGACGTTTTGGTGCTCCACGCTGCAAATGGCCCAGCAGGGTACTGGGGCTGGGGGCACCCTTTGGGGACCCAAAGCGCTGCTTTTCCACGAAGGCGCAGCTCAGCCTCAGCCACCTCTCACCCCAGTGCCCAAATGCACCCGGTAGCACTGCCGACATCCCGGGGGGGGGCACAGCAGCCCCGTCCCCTCCTGCCCCCCGGGCCCCAGCAGCCCTCTCCTTGCAGGTCGTGTCTTCAACGGCTCCGCCAAGCCCATCGACAGCGGCCCCCCGGTGATGGCCGAGGACTTTCTGGACATCAACGGTAACGGGCGCGGGCACCGGGTGGCCACACGGGTCCGAAAAGGGCTCCTTATGAGTTATTCCATACTCTATTAATTATTCTAGTTATTATTCCGTTAACATTTTTGTGTTATCCGGGGTGCCCCACCGGCCTTTCCTCCTCCAGGCCAGCCCATCAACCCCCATGGGCGCATCTACCCCGAGGAGATGATCCAGACGGGCATCTCGCCCATCGACGTGATGAACAGCATCGCCCGGGGGCAGAAGATCCCCATCTTCTCCGCCGCCGGCCTCCCCCACAACGAGGTGGGCGCCTTCATCCCCCACGGGGCAGAGCGGGGCCACGAGCCCCTGGCACGGGGACGCAGCGGGGGGAGTTTTAGGATCCTGGCCCCCTGCCCTGGCTCTGCGTGGGGCTGGGATCTGCCACGTCCACGCCGTGCGGGGTGGGTGCCAGGCGCACCGCTGGGGTGCCTCAGTTTCCCCATCCGCAGTGCCCCCTTTGCTGCCCCATTAAGCCAAGAGCCGCGCTGGGGGGGCAGAGATTTTGGGGCTTAAGAAGCGTTTGGGCTCCGCACTCAGTCACACGGCCTGAATTTTTGGGTAGAGCTGTGTGGTGCCAGGTGCTGGACTCGATGATCCCCGTGGGTCCCTTCCAACTCGGGATATTTTGTGATTCTCCATAAGATGAGCCGTGGGGTTTTCTGATAAGGGGTGCCCCCAATGTGGGGTGCCCTGAGCGTGGGGTGGGGGCTGCAGAGCCCCCCCAGCATCCTCTGAGTGATGGGCGCTGCACCAAAACCACCGGGCTTGGGTGGCTGGGGACAGGGATGGGGACAGGGACGGGGACAGGGACAAGGACAGGGACAGGGACAGGGTCAGGGATCGCAGCCCCTCGCTCCCCCTGCAGCAGCGGCAGGGCGCAGCGCCAGACGGTGATGCAGTGGGACAGAAAAACGTCCCTGACGGATCGGGAGTGACAGGGGAGAGTTCACACGGCCGAGCCAGGGCTCGGTACGAAGGGCACGGTGGCACGGCCATGGGGCACAGCTGCCTGTGTGTCCCCCCCCCAGGTCCCTGGGGTCCCAACCTCTGCGGGGCACCTGGGGACAGCGGGGACGGCTGCGGGGTGGGCGGCTGGGGATGCCGGTGCCCGTTTTGGGGATGCTTCCTCCTTATTTTTCTGTGCCCCAGCGGCACCCCCTGCCCCTCAGTGGGGTCTGGGCGTGCCGTGGGGCCGTGCCGTGGTCCTGGCGTGGATGTGTCCCCCGTGGCACGGCCCCGTGCTGCATGCCTGCCCCGTCCCGCTGCAGATCGCCGCGCAGATCTGCCGGCAGGCCGGCCTGGTGAAGAAATCCAAGGACGTGATGGACTACCACGAGGACAACTTCGCCATCGTCTTCGCGGCCATGGGGGTGAGTCAGGACCAGGAGGGGACCTCGGCAAAGCCAAATTGTGCGGGGGCACCCCGCTGCTGCCTCTGCCTCCCCGTGCGCGGAGCTGCCGCGTGCCCGCTGAGCCGCTCGCCCCGCAGGTGAACATGGAGACGGCGCGCTTCTTCAAGTCGGACTTCGAGGAGAACGGCTCCATGGAGAACGTCTGCCTCTTCCTCAACCTGGCCAACGACCCCACGTGAGTCCCCCCAGGGGCTTTCTTCCTCCTCCTCCTCCTCCTCCTCTTGCCGGGAGGCGCTGCAGGCGCCGGGTGCTTCCCCCCGCAGCCCCCCGGCATCCCCAGCCCCTCTCCCCGCAGCATCGAGCGCATCATCACCCCGCGCCTGGCGCTCACCACGGCCGAATTCCTGGCGTACCAGTGCGAGAAGCACGTGCTGGTCATCCTGACGGACATGAGCTCCTACGCCGAGGCCCTGCGGGAGGTCGGTGCCACCCTCAGCCCCCTCCCAGCTCCCCATCCCCACGTCCCCACCTCCCCACGTCCCCAGGCCCCCTCTGCTCGCCCCGCTGCCCCCTCCAGCACCGCCCGCAGCCCCCCGCATCCCGCAGGTGTCGGCAGCCAGGGAGGAGGTGCCCGGGCGCCGTGGCTTCCCCGGCTACATGTACACCGACCTGGCCACCATCTACGAGCGTGCTGGGCGCGTGGAGGGCAGGAACGGCTCCATCACGCAGATCCCCATCCTCACCATGCCCAACGACGGTGAGAATCGCCTCGTGGTGCACGGGGGCACTGTGCACGGGAAACCTCAGGGCTGGGAAATGCCAGGCTGGTTTATTCGAGCTGTTCTGGGGGAGCTTGGGGGACCTGCCATGGCTTTTTTGTGTTGTTTTGTAGCAACACTTGCTTGGTTTCATTTTTGGTTTCTTTATTCCCCATGCCAACTTTTTTCCCCCTGCACCAACCCAGGCAGGGCATGGTGGCGCATGGTGTTACGCTCCAGCCAGAGCGTGGGTGGGGTGGGCACGGGACTGGGGTTCTCATGTGCATGGGGGGCACGCAGGCACCCCCGAGGGTGTGTAAAGACCCCCACAGGTCTAAACCCAGTGTTTGCTTGCCCTGTGCTGTGGGACCTGCTCCTGTTCCCTGCTGCATCCTCCGGTGGCACAGCTCCATGCGCCCCGGGCTGGTGGCCGGTGCCGCGGCCGTGCCCACGGAGCAGCCGTGCTCACGCCGCCTGCTTTCCCCAGACATCACCCACCCCATCCCTGACCTGACGGGCTTCATCACTGAGGGGCAGATCTACGTGGACCGGCAGCTCCACAACCGCCAGGTTTGTTCCCGGCGCCGCCTCGGGGATGGGTCCGGATCCGTGCCCCTGGGCTGGGGAGCGCGGCGATGCCGGCTGCACCGGGGCTTGTGTGTGTGGGGGGAAAATTTGGGGGCCAAGGGGGCTGGCAGTGTGGGACCGTGCCTGTCACCCCACAGATCTACCCCCCCATCAACGTGCTGCCCTCACTCTCCCGCCTGATGAAGTCGGCCATCGGGGAGGGCATGACCAGGAAGGACCACGGTGACGTCTCCAACCAGCTGGTAAGGGCTGGGCGGGAGGGCAGCGGCACCCTTTGTCCCTGCAGCCCCCTCCTCCCCTGGCTGTGGGCCGAGATCTGGCTCATCGTGGGCTGGAGCCCTTCGTTTTGGCGCCCAGCCTCTCCCGGAGGTGCGGAGGTGCCTGGCCTGGGAAGCTGGAAGTCCCCAGGGTGCAAAGTCCCAGCGGGGCGCAGGGGACGCACGGCTGTGCCTTGCCCTGCTGCAGGAGCGAGGCAGCCGGCAGGACGCTGCTCACTGAGCACAAATTGCTGGGTTTTGGTGCTGTGGGGTCGAAAAATGCCCACAAATGCCCACGCAGACCCTGCTCAGGGTGTCCCCAAGCGTGCCACGAGCCGGGGGCAAGCAGCCAAGCCCAGGCTGGCATTTTCCCAAGCTGGGCAGCCTCCAGCTGCGCTGCTCCTGCCGGGGCTGCTGGGGGTGTCCGTCTGTCCTGACGGCACCCCCTGCCCCCCAGTACGCCTGCTACGCCATCGGCAAGGACGTGCAGGCGATGAAGGCGGTGGTCGGGGAGGAGGCGCTGTCGGCCGACGATTTGCTGTACCTGGAGTTCCTGCAGAAGTTCGAGAAGCAGTTCATCACCCAGGGTACGGCTGCGTGGGATGGGATGGGACGGGATGGGGCAGAGCCCGGCGCTGCCCAGCCCCTTGCACTGCCCTCCCTGCTTCTCCCCCAGGCCCCTACGAGAACCGGAGCATCTTCGAGTCGCTGGACATCGGCTGGCAGCTGCTGCGCATCTTCCCCAAGCAGCTGCTGAAGCGCATCCCCGAGCCCATCCTGGCCGAGTACTACCCGCGCGAGGCCAAGGCTGGGGGCCAGCAGGCGACCAGCACGGCGCTGTGAGCTGCTGCTGCTGCCCAGAAACTTCCCGTTTCCAACCCAAACGAGAAGGAAATTGCCAGAAACCCCCGTCCCGTGCGCAATAAAGCAGTGTGATCTCCAACCTAAGCTGTGCGCTCCTCCTTCCCACCCCGGCTCCGAGCTCGCCCTGCCCCGTTCCTCCCCACGGCACTGCCCCGTGGCATCCTGGTGCTGCTGTCCCACCTTGTCCCCCCCCCAGGAACCCTGCCCCACGCTGCTGCTCCCTACGGCCAGCCCCACGGGCTCCAGCAGCCCACCCAGCCCGGCTCGGTGCTCGGCTGCAGAAACCGCCTGGGTGTCTCGCTAAACTACAGCTCCTTTTCTTTTTTTGAGAGGACCCAGGAGGTTTAAAGCCCCCGCGAAGGTGTTTTTGTTGCATTTTTGCACCAAAAAGGCTCAGCCCCGAGGGAAATGGGACTTGCAGCTGGGGCAGAGCGAGTTTCAGTTCCCACTCCCCTCCTGCAGCAGCGCGTCCCCCCGGCACCTTCCCTCTCCACAAAGCCCTTTGGCCGGGGGTCCCGCCGTGCCCCCCACCACCTCCTCCCCGTGCCAGCACCCCCAGGGCTGCAACAGCAGCAGGAAAATCCCCGTTGGGATTGGGGTGCTCGGCCCCGAGCTGCTGCTGCACGCCCAGGGGCAGCTGCTGAGCCTGCAGCGGGGTTTCACTTCCCTGCAGCAGGCAGGCGAGCGCCGGGGAGCTGCGAGCAGGCAGCCACGGGACCGGGGGGCACCGGGGGGCACCGGGGGGCATCGGCACTGCTACTGCCATGGACTGGGCTGGGGAAGGCGCCCAGCTGGCAGGTGAGGCTCTGTGGGTCTGGGGTCCCGGCCCTTTCCCTTCCTAGGGGTTTGGGGGCAGCCAGGAGTGGCGGCACGTCCCGAGGGAAGGGTGTCCCCGTGGGTTTTGGGGGGCCCTGCGCTCCCCGAGGGGCTCCGCAGGGCGCAGCCAGCCCCTGGGGGCTGTGGGGAGGGGGTCTGGGAGGGGTGATTTGGGGCTGCGTTGAGATGTGTGGCACGGGGGGTGTCTGTGTGGCTGCCCCCACATCTCTCCATCCCTATGGGACGTGGGGGGCACAGCCCCAAACCTGCCCAAACCTTCACGTCCCTGGCACGGGTCCTGGGGGTCCCCTGCAGGTGGCTGCGGGTCCTGGTGGCGGAGGGGGGATTACCAAGGGGGGGATTTGGCTGCCGCAGCGCATTCCCCACCAGATTAGGGCTGTCAGGAAAAGGGTCAGGGGCAGGTGCCGGATTCCTGTCCCGCAGCCCCTGCCTGCTCTGGGAGCTGGTCCGGGGAGGGAAACGCAGGAAAATTGGGGTGCACGGGGGGGTTTGGGTGGCCGTGGGCCACCCTGATCCCATTGTTTTATGGGGCAGAGCAGGCAGCGCCTTTCTCTGGGGTCCCCGGGCTGTCCCCGTGCAAGGTTTGGCGAGCAGGGGGGGGGAAACTGGGACCAGTGGCAAACTGGTTGTGTTGAAATTGGGACTGGTGGGTGTGGGACGCTGGTTTTCAGCAGCAAAATTCGGCTCCGCCACCGGCCCTGCTGCGGGTCCCTGTCCCCAACCCGGCCACCCCGGGGTCCCCTGGTGCCAGCAGCAGGTTGGGAACGGAGCACAAATGTTTTTCCACCTGCACCCGTAACCTCCAGCTGTGTTTCGCTTCCCCCGCAGCCATCGTGGAGTCAGACAGCAGCGAGGAGGAGGAAGAGGAGGAGAAGGACGAGGAGGAAGATGAGGAGGAGGAGGAGGCAGCCATGGTGCAGGTGTCACTCGTGGGCTCGTTCTCTGCTTTATTTCCCTCTTCCCCATGCAATTTGGAGGGGACAAGAGAGGATCTTGTCCCCGGGATGCTGTCACCGGGCTGATCCCACCCCGGCAGCCCCATAAAATTGGGGTCTTGGGGCTCACGCTGGGCACTGCCTCCCCCCCTCCCCAGACCCTCTCCGAGGAGGACGAAGCGAGAGCGTGGCTGGATGACTTCCAGCAGGGTGAGAGCAGCGCCCGATTCCTCCCCAGCACCCCTGGCACCACGGCACGACCCCGTGCGGGGCTGGGGGCTGCGCGCCCCCCTCCCCAAACCCCTTGCCTGGGGATGGAGGAGGTGGCACCGGCTTGGGGAGCGCACCCCAAACGCGCGTCCCGGTGCCCCGAGCGCCGGAGAGGGCGCAGGGTGCCGGGGGGGAGCGCAGGGGTGGCAGAAAAAGGAGGGCAAAAAAAAAGGGGGGGTGGGTGCTGAGCCCCGGCCCCCCCGGCCCCGCAGCCTCGCAGGCGCTGCTGGCCGAGCTCTCGGCGCTGGAGGCAGAGTGTGAGATCCAGAGGACGTGTCGCCAGCAAGCCGAGGCGTACGCGGCACAGGTAGGGACCCCGCGCCCAAGGGTGCTGCTCCGCACCCCCCCGTGCCTTCATTTTTGGGGTGGTTTCGGGGAATTTGGGCAGCGCTGCGGGCACAGCTCCTGCCCAAGCTGTGTCCCTGCTGCTGCCCGAAGACGGGTGCTGCCTGGTGGTGCCATGGGGGGGTTTTGTCCCCCCGGGGATGTCAGCAGCAGTTCCGCGCACAAAAACTGCAATTTCCGCCCCACAAATGGGGCTGAAGTTGGCGTTTTTGCTGTGCATGGATACAAATGAGAAAACGAGGCAAATTTCCACCGTTTTCACTGATTTTTCCTGCAATGGGAGAAGCTCTTCCCGATCTGTGCCCCCTGCAGCCGTGCACCTTGGGGAGGGGGTTTGGGATTTCCCAGTGGGGTCAGGACCCTGCTGGTGCCCTCCCAGCCCCCGGGGACCCCCGGGGCAGCCCCCGGCAGGGCTCCAGCAGCGACCCCCGGCCCCAGCCCCGGCCTCCCCCCAGGTGCAGAAGGAGAACACGAAGCTGAAGAGGCTCAGCCTGGCCCTGCCGCCCGGCACAGGGGACGGGGACGTGCCCGGGGAGGGGGACGCCAGCCCCGACCCTACCCAGGAGGAGCTCAAGGGTGAGTTTTCGCCCCTGTTTCCGCATGAATTTGGGTGAATTCTGCCCCCAGCTGCGCTCGCTCCCGCTGCCATTCCCATAGCAGTGGTCACAAAATCAGCTAATTAGCTAATTAATTAGTCCCAGCAGCTCTCCTGGCTCCGGGAAACGAGGGAGAGCTGCTGGGACAAGGGAAAAAGGCGAAATGAAAACCCCGTGGCCCCGCTTCCCCCTGCCCTCTTCTCTTTTCCCCATGCTCACGATTTCAGTTTTGTTTTTTTTTTGTTTTTTTGTGGCCTGGAGCCCCGTGCCGGGGGAGGAGGGGGCCGCTGTCCCCTTGGCCACCCCGTGCGCCCCCCACCCCTTTATTTTTTTTCTTTTTCTTTTTGTTTTGCTCCAGGTCTGCAGGAGAAGCTCTCCTGGCTGCTGGTGGAGAAGAAGGAGCTCAGCATCCAGGTCCAGGAGCTGCAGAGGCAGAACCGGGACCTGCAGGAGCAGGTATGGGGGCAGCCCCCCCCCCCCCCAGGACCCCCTCTGCCCCCCTGATGGGCTCGGAGCCCCCCCAGCACCTTCCCTTTTTCCCTTCTTCTCCTGCTCCTTGCTGAGCTGGGGATGGGATTTTGGGGAGGGTGAAGGACCCCTCTGTGTGCAGCCCCTCTCCCTGATGCTTTGGGGTGGGGGGGGCTGGGGGCAGCAGGCCCCAAACCCGGGGTGCCAACGGGGGGGGGTTTGTCCTGCTGCAGCTGGAGAAGGAGAAGATGGAGAGGCAGAGCCTGAGGGCGGCCCTGGATTCATCCCAGAGGACCCTCAAATCCTTCAAGAGAGGTGAGGGGGGTGCAGGGGGGTGCTGAGCCCCCCGGGCACCGCTCCCCCCCCCTCTGCGCCCCACCAGGGAGGTGCTGGATGGCTCCCAGTGCTCCCAGTACCCCCAGTGCCACCAGCCTGGTGACCCGGCTGAGTGGAGCCAGCAGAAACCAGAGGCGATGCCGAACCCCCTGAGCAGGGATTTGGGCATCCCGAGGGGTTTGTGCCCCCCCCAACACCCCGATCTGAGCCCCCCCTTCCCCGTGGCAGTGTCCCAGGTCGTCACCCAGGATTACTGCGAGGCGCTGCAGAAGCTGGAGCTGGAGCAGGACCTGCGCCTGCACGCCGAGGCCTTCGCCCACAAGGTTTGGATGGGCTGGGGGGGGGCACCCTAGGGTGCTGGGGGGGGACGGCGAGCACCCTACGGTCCATCAGAGAGCGGCGGGAAGGGGCAGCTTCACCCCAAATCCTGCGGGGAAGCGAAGTCTCCTGCCCATTGTGGCGCACAGGGGTGCCGCCCTGCAGCGCAGAGTTTTTTTGGGATTTTTTTGGTTTTTTTTGGCTGCGGCACGGCGTGGGGCTGAGCACTGGCCTCTGTCCCATTCCGACCTCATCCCCCGGGGCAGATGCTGGTGGCGAAGAAGGAGGCGAGCAGGCAGAGCAGCATCCTGCTGCAGAGCGCGGGGCCCAGCGCCCAGCTGCTGCGGGCGCTGCAGGAGGTGGGCAACCTCACCAGGGCGCTGGAGGAGGCTCGGCAGCAGCACCAGCAGCAGGTGAGGGACGGCACCGGGCACCCCCAGACCTCTCCATCCCTCTCCACGCACCCATTTCCACCCCCAAGAGGGGTTTTTCCCCCCTTGGATTTCCACCGTTGTGCACCGAAAGGCACCCAGGGGTGGGCTGGTGCTCGGTGCGCTTTGGCACGGTGCGGGGGTGGCCGGGGAGGACCCCAAATTCTCTGCCCCTCGCGCGTCTGCCCGCAGGTGAAGGAGCTGGAGGAGCAGCTGGGTGCGAGGCCGCGGCAGGAGGAGCTGGAGCTGGCCAGGGCTGCGCTGGCTGAGGCCGAGGAGGGGAGGCAGGAGCTGAGGGCGCAGCTGCAGGAGGCGCGCGGGCGGCTGGAGGAGCTGGAGGCGGCCGGTGGGTGCTTCCCCACGACCCCCCCCCGGGGGCTGGGGGCTTCGTCTGGGCACGGGGAGGCACCCCCAGAACGCCCACCCCCCTCTGAGCACTAAATGTGGCCCCATCGCAGCGAGGTTGGAGCAGGAGGGGGACCTGGCACCGAGCGAGCCCGCGCCACCGCCGCCGCCGCCACCGCTGCCACCGCCTGCGCCCACCGTCCCCGTGGAGTGAGCGGCACCCGGGGGGGGGGCTTCGGGCTGGTCTGGGCTGTGGGGGCACAAATCCTGCTCCCCCCCACTCACGGTGCTTGTCCCGTGGGGCTGTGCCGTGTCCCTGGGGTGCCGGGAGGGCAGGGGGAGGATGGGGCCGAGTTGGGCGCGGTGCCGGGGGGCTCTGGCTGGGCACTGGGGTGGGTGAGGTGGGGACGGCTCTGAGGGGGGGAATTAGTGGGGTGGGGGGCTTGCCAGTGCCGTGGGTGGAGCAGGGGATGCGGGCTGTGGGTTTGGCTGCTTTGGGCTGTGTTGGGAGCAGGGATTGGGGGGCAGCTCCTGCAGGATCTCAGCCCTCTCCCCCCCCCCCCCACAGCCCCCTTTTGGCGCTCAGGCAGAGGAAGGGGCAGGCCACCCCGCAGCACCGTAAGTCCGAGAGCGTGGCCCCAAAATCCTGCCCTCCCCCCCTGGCATGGGGGCACCCCCCAATTCCCAGGGGATTGCTGGCGATGCTCCCGACACGGATGGAGGCAGGAGCACCCCCCCTGCCCGGCACGGCTCCCAGGGGGGTGCTCCCCACACAGGGAAACCGGGAGCCGGCGATGCCAAAGCCCAAGCCGTGCAGGAGATGATGGAGAGGATAAAGAACGGGGTGGTGCTGAGACCCGCCAAGGAGAGGGTGGCCCTGAGCCAGGTAGGAGACGTGGGGCTGGTCGCCTCCGGACCCTGTTCCATAGGGGAATGGCCCCGGGGCTGGGATTTGGGGTGCTTTTGGGGAGCTGCCTCTGCTGGGTGCACCAAAAAGGGGTCAGGGCCCTGCTCCCCATGCGCCAGGTCTGTAGGATCGCTGCTCTCAACGCAGGGATGCGCAAATGGGGACGGGCAGGGAGCTGGAGCCTTTACCCCGAGGGTTCCCATCCATCCTGGCTCATCCCAGGAAACCCTGAGCTCCCCAGCCCCGGTGCCTGCGTCACCCTTGGGACCACGGGCACGGGGGGGCTTTGGGGTCGGGGGGACGTGGCCACATCTCCTCCCGTCCTCCCGCAGTCAGCCAGCAAGCGGAGGAGCGCGGCGCTGGAGCTGCGGGGCATCCTGGTGAGCAGCTCTGTCCCCAGAAACGGGGTGGTGGCAGAGGGGGGGTGCAGGGACGAGGGGCAGTGTGGGGTGACCCAGACGGAGCTGGGGTCCAACCCCGTGGGCCGTTCCCGCAGCCCCCCCCCCCCCATCTCGCTGTGCCATCCCCTAGGGCGCCATGCGCAGGGCGAGCAGGAGGGCGAGCGGGCGCAGGAGCGGCATGCGGGGCCAGGACAAGCAGCTGGAGGCCATCCTGCAGCGGCGCCGCCGGGCCATCGATGTCCCCACGTCCCCCCCAAGGCCGGACAGCACCGAGCCCGGGGCTGGGGGCAGGACGGAGCCGGGTAGGGGCTGGGGTCGGGCGCAGAGGGGTTGGGGGCTCGGGGAGGTGGCACGGATCCGTCACGCAGGACCTGCTGGCGCTGTCCCCGTGCTCACAGCAGCCCCTTGTGACAATGACACCCCCCCTCTGTCTGTCTGTCTGTCCCTCTGTCTCTCCCCAGGCCACGAGGACGCTGGCAGAGCCGCTTCCCCCAGCCCCTGGCACGGGGACGGGGCCGGGGTCCCCCTCCAGTTCCGACTGCGGGCGGTGGGAGGCATCTCCCGGAGCAGACCCTGCGCCTGGCAGGCTGGAAAGGGGGAGAAGGAGGAGAGGGGGCAGCCCCAAACCCACCCCAAACCCGCCCGGAGCGGGGCGGACGGAGGGGAGCAGGGCTGTCCGTCTGTCCAGCCCTCCGTCCGTCCTGCTTAGGGGGAAGAGCCGGCCACCAGCCGTGTCCCCAGGGCCACCAGCCGTGTCCCCGGGGCCACCAGGACGCAGCTGCTGGCTGGGGCACGGCAGCGCAGGAGCAGAAAACTGCCCAAAATTGGGGGAACGCCGCTGGGGGGGGGGGGGGGATGAGGACATTTATCGCTCGCTTTGTGCTCATTTCCTTCTGCTTTAATTAAACCCAGGTGGCACCGGCCTCCCCCCGGCTCCTTTGCAGACCCCCTGGTGCTGGGGGGCTGGGGCGCAGCGCGAAGCCCCCCAGCAGGGTGGCACCCTGGGGGCTCGCCCTTGGCCACGGCGTGGTGGCAGCAGCTCGGGACCCCCCCCGGATGCCCTAAAGCATCCAAGCTGCACGGGGCAGGGGCTGGGGGGCTCAATTCTGGCTGCTGGAGGTGCCCAAGGACGGGCACAACACCGGGGGGGTGACTTTGGACCCCCTCAGCCTCCACTTTCCTTCTCTGCCTACAGGAAAAAAAAAACCCAAACTTCCCTCTGTGGCTGGCGGGGAGCCACGCGCCTCGGTGCAGGATTTTAAGGATTCTCCCTGTTAAAAATTGACACCTTTTGGCATGGTTGGGGTTGATGGAGCTGCCCCTTGCTGCCAGCGACCTGCTGGTGCCTCGTTGCGCTAATTTAGGGTGCGCACCGTGCCTGTGTGGCTTCGTCTGGTTTTCCTTTTAAATATCCGCGGGGTTTTGCTCGCTGTCACCCCACTGTGGGACCCCTCAAAATCCCCGTTAAGGTGTCGTTATCATCCTAAATGCCCGGGGATCAGCACGAGGAGCCTGACCCCGTCCCCGTCCCCGCTGCCACCACGCAGCGCCCGCTCCAGCCCATCTGGCGGTGCCCGAGGCGCTGGGAACTGTTAAAACACTTCGGAGCAGAGCTGTGAAGACGTGGCTGGAAGGAGCCGTCCCCCCCCCCGCGTGTCCCCTCCCGCTGTCCCTGTCCCCGAGGTGCCCCCGCAGCCTCCCCCTCCCTCCTCTTGCCGTGGGTTTCCTGCAGAAATTCCTGTTTTCAGCATAATTCGGCGAGCCTCCGCCTGGAGCAGGAGCACCCGGAGCTGCAGCGAGGGATTTGGAGCTGGTGGTGCCAGAACTGCACCCAAGGGTGCACCGCGGGCTGCCGAGCCCGTCCTGGCACCCACGGGGGGCCCGCAGGCTGCAGCTTTGGGTTAAAAACCACAGCAGGAGCCTGAGAGCACCCCCAGGAGCTTCCCGCAGCACAGGCAGCAACTGCTCACCTCCTGTCCCATCCCTGCTCCTCGCCCCACACACACCGAGGTCCCCTGGGGACGTCCCCTTCTTCTCCAGAAACAAAACCCAAGGAGCAGCGATGTCCTCAGGGGATGTCACACGAAATAGGGGCTGGGGGAGCAGCCCTGCACCCAGCTTCGCAGGTAATAAGGCAAACAAATTCACCGTTTTCTCAGAAACTCCTTAAAAACCATCCCAGAACCACCACCCCCGCGCTCCCGGTGAGCCGCCGCAGGCTGAAGCTGAGCGCCAACAAAGCACAAAAGGGAAAAAAGGGAAAAAAGGGATTTTTTTTTAATGATCGTAGGAAGGAACAAAGGGCTCGCACCCCCTTCTCAGCAGGATCATCTACTTGTTTTGGAACTGGCAATCAGGGAGGCCCGGCGGGTTTAGTAGCGCAGGAGACGCTGCCGAGGGGCTCGCCCAGCAGCTTCCAGGCCCCTCGGGGAGTTTTCCAGCAAAACCAGGGCAAAGTGGAGATCTCCAAAGTTAAATCAAACAAAACCAAAGCCGCTCCTTCCCTCCTTCCTTCCTTCCTTCCTTCCACCCCCTGCTGTCCCGGGGTGCTCCCCGTGCCGCGGTGCCAGCAGGCGGGGGCGCGGGGCTCGTCCAGAGGCTGGTTAATTTTATTTTTATTTTTTTTTTTTTAATTAATGGCTCTGCGTAAACCTCAGTGAAACGTCAACGTCCTGCTGCTGTGCCAGGGGAGCCAAACCACAGCGCACGGCCTCCAGCCTCGCACCCAGAGCGGGCGACGGTGCCTGGCAGGTCCCTGTGTGGGGCACCGGACCTTCCTCACCCTCCTCCTCCTCGCAGGCAGTCCCAGGACGTCAGTGGAGCCCGGCCAGTGCCGCTGCTGCCCGCAGCCCCCAGGTATCCACACGTTCCCAGCAGGATCCTGGCGTGGGGACCGCGCTGCCCCGCAGCCCTGGGCACATTTTGGGTCCGCCCGGCCCCGGCTGCCCCCCCCCGGGGCTCAGTAAATCTTCTGCCGGCTGGGCAGGATGGCCTCCTTGATGAAGGAGAAGATGAGGAGGATGCCGGAGCGTTTGCCCCTCTTTCCCTTGGTGAAGTAGTTGGAGACGACGTCATCTGAGCAGAAAAAGGGAAGAAAAACCCAAATCAGCGATCGCTGGGGCAGGTCCTGGGGTTTGGCGCAGCGCATGAGTGGGTTTTTTTGTGCTTTGCTCCCATCTGGGCAGCCCAGATCCTCTGATTCTGAGGCTGAAACATGAGGGGAAAGCCCAGCGAGAGCTCCAGAGCGCCAGGACTGGAGCGAAACATCCCCCCCCAGCCCCAAACCTGCCAAAAAACCAGAGCAGCCTCGCTCTGCTCCTCCCCCCAGGCAGCAGCGCTCCTTTCTGCCCCATTTTTGGGAGGATTTGGGCAGGGTTTCCCCAGCCACGCTCACCTCCAGGCTGCACCGTGGACGGCAGGATGTTCTCTCCGGCCGACAGGGAGACGAAAAAAGCAAAGGGGATCAACCAGAGGCAGAAGGTGAAGTAAGCCAGGACCTGCAGGCAGAGCACAGGGCAATGAGGCAATAAATTCACATTTTCTGCCGGGTTTAAGGAGGTTTAAGGAGAACCCGTGGTGGATCTGGGCCTCCACCCCCCCTGCAGGCGTGAGGACAGAAGAATCAGCGTGCCCGAGGCATGAAACGAGGAGCAATTATTCCAAGCAGGAGGTGGTTTGGGTTTAGCTTGTAAAAAAAAAAAAAAAAAAAACTTAAAAAGCAGTATTTTTTTCTATTTTTCCTAATTTTTAGCGTCGAAAAAAAAAAACAAAATCCACCCCTCACCTCGGAGAACAGGTAGTATTCCTCTGCGAAGTACTGGAAGGCCAGGTAGTGGTTGAGGACGACCAGCACTGCCGAGGGAACGCAGCAGGGTCAGGAGAAAAAGGACAAATCCCTCCCCGTGCCACCCATCCCCGCACCCACATCCCCCCTGCACCCCGGGGATTTCTGGCTGGGCATGAACCCAGCGAGAAACCTGGGTTTTTCCTGTGTTTTTCCTGTGTTTTTCGTGTTTTTTTGTGTTTTTTTTTGTGTTTTTCCTGTGTTTTTCCTGTGTTTTTCCTGTTTTTTTGTGTTTTTCCTGTGTTTTTCCTGCGTTTTTCCTGCGTTTTTCGTGTTTTTCCTGCGTTTTTCCTGCGTTTTTCGTGTTTTTCCTGCGTTTTTCCTGCGTTTTTCGTGTTTTTCCTGCGTTTTTCCTGCGTTTTTCGTGTTTTTCCTGTGTTTTTCCTGCGTTTTTCCTGCATTTTTCCTGCGTTTTCTGTGTTTTGTTCCTGCAGTGCCCCCCTGCGTGTCCAGGAGCCGAGCAGGACGGACAGACAGACGGACAGAAGGATGCCCACACAGTTTAAGAGGCTGCGGGGAGGCACCCTAATAACTGATAACTCACCCTAATAACTGATAACTCACGGGCACCGCGGTCTCACGGCGCCCCACGCAGGCACTGGAGGCCGTGCGGGGTCCGAATTTGGGGCAGAAACCCCTGCCCACCCCCTGCACGAGCCCCTGGGCAGGACGGGGACGTCCCAGAGCCACCATCCTGCAGGGATTTGGCCCAGGAGGTTGCAGGCACCGGGGTTGGAACCGAAAAATCCACAGCAACGGGGCTCGGGAGCACGGCAGGAAACAAAACCCGTACCTAAAAGCAGCAAAGCTCCTTCCTGCCTGCTTTTTTTTGCCCAAATCGTGCTGAATCCCCACCTGTCTGCAACCCCAAATGTTTCTTTCCAAGCTTTTCCCTTCCTAGAGCAGCTCCCCACAGCCACGTGCTCCTGGCGGCCCGGGACAAACAGGCGGGGAGGCCGCAGCTGCCCCCCCGCACCCCATAAATCGGGATTAGGGTTCAAAGCTCGAAGTCCTGCGGCTTCCCGAACCGCCCCGGCAGCTGGGGTGCAAAACCCGAGCCCTCAGCAACGCCCCGAGGGAGCTCCTGCTGCCCCACACCACCCCATATTGCCCCACACCACCCCCTATTGCCCCCTGCCACCCCCTATTGCCCCCCTGCCACCCCCTATTGCCCCGTGCCACCTCCCATTGCCCCCTGCCACCCCGTATTATTGCCCCCTGCCACCCCGTACTGCCCTGTGCCACCCCCTATTGCCCCCTGCCACCCTGTATTGCCCCACACCACCCCCTATTGCCCCCTGCCACCCCATACTGCCCCATGCTCACCCCCTATTGCCCCCTGCCACCCCCTATTGCCCCCTGCTCACCCCCTATTGCCCCACGCCACCCCATATTGCCCCACGCCACCCCATACTGCCCCACGCCACCCCATACTGCCCCACGCCACCCCATACTGCCCCCTGCCACCCCGTACTGCCCCCTGCCACCCTGTATTGCCCCACGCCACCCCCTATTGCCCCCTGCCACCCCGTATTATTGCCCCCTGCTCACCGCAGGACAGGATGAAGTTGGAGGAGGTGAGCACGATGAAGGGGAAGGTCTGCAGCAGGCCGAAGTAGACCAGGTTGGTGAAGAGCCCCACGCCCACCATGAAGCCGGGGAAGCGCTCGAAGAGGTAGAGGCCGACGAGCACGGCCGTGGAGAACTGCAAGGAGAGAGGAGGAGCAGGGGGGGGGTCACAGGAGGGGTCCTGGGGGGGGCACCAAGCAGGGCTGAGCCCCCCCAAGCTCCTGCATGGAGTAATTGTGGTGTGAGCAGAGGAAAGGCAGCTCCTGAGCTGTTTTTATTTAAATAAAGAGGCAAAAACCTGGCTGTGGGCACCCCGCAGAGGTGGCATCGGTGTCCCCAACGCCCCGAGGGGGGGGGGGACAGGATGGGTGCCCCCCCCCGGCAGCCCCGCACTCACCCAGATCATGTATTTGATGATCCTCCTGGTCACCACCGTGTACTCCTCGATCAGCTCCGCCAGGTAGTAGAGGCCGGCGGCTGCGGGAGGAGCAATGGGGTCAGCCCCCACCCCGTGGGGATATAGGGGGGGGGTCCCGGGGGAGGAGGGGTGCGAATGGGGGCACCCAGAGGGACCCCAAACCTTGGGGCATCCCTCAGGAGCTCGGGGCGCCTTGGTGACTGTGGGGGTGCCCGGATTGGGTGGCACCGGGGGGGGCTCAGGACCATGGGGACCCCCACCACGTTGGGACCCCCTACTCCCTGGAGACCCCCCCAGTCCCTGAGGACCCCCACTCTCTGGGGACCCCCTGGAGACCCCCACTCCATCTAGACCCCCACCCCATGGGGACACCCATCCCCTGGGACCCCCAAACCCTAAGGACCCCCACCCCTTGCAGATCCCCAGCCCCTGGGGACCCCCAACCCCTGAGGACCCCCAACCCCTGAGGACCCCTACTCCTTGGGGACCCCCACCCCATGGAGACCCCATGGAGACCCCCTGGGGACCCCCCCACTCCCTAAGGACCCCCTGAAGACCCCCACCCCATGAGGTTCCCCCCACCCCCTGCGACACCCCCACCCCTTGGGGACCCCCTTGAGGACCTCCTGGACACCCCCACCCCCTAAGGACCCCCTGGGGACCCCCTGGACACCCCCACCCCATGGAGACCCCCTGGGGACCCCCCCAATACCTTGGGTCCCCCCCACTCCTTAAGGACCCCCTGGAGACCCCCACCCCCTAAGGACCCCCTGGGGACCCCCGGGGGACCCCAACCCAGCAGCACCCGGGTACAAACAGGGGACAAAAAAAAAGGGGACACGGGGGACACCCGGAGACCCCCCCCACCGCCCCCAAATCCCCCCCAAACCCCCCCTAGGACCCCCAACCCCCCCCCCAGACCCCCTCCCAGGGCCTCCCCCAGCCCCTCACCGATGGCCAGGGTGACGAAGGCGACCTGCAGCAGCAGGGACAGCCAGCTCAGGGCGTACAGGAACCACATGGCCGGGCCTGAACCGAACCGGGCCTAAAACCGGGCCTAAACCGGGCCCCAACCGGGCCTGGAACCGGGCCTGAACCGGGCCCCAACCGGGCCGGGAGCGGGGCCGGGCCCCGCCGCTGCCCACGCGGCGCCGGAAGCAGCGAAAGGGCCCGGCCCGGCCCGGCCCCCGCCACAGCGCCCCCTGCAGGCCGGGAGGACCTCGGGGCCCGAATTTGGTTTTGGGGTGGGCCCTGGAGGGTTTTTTGGGGGGACCCCAAAGGGTTCAGGGGGTCCCCGGAGCGCAGAGGGAGCCCCCCCCCAAAAAGGGGGTGTGGGATCACGCAAAGCGCAGGGGGCAGCTCCTGAAGATGGGTGGGGAGATAGGGAGGAGGCCCCCGCAGCCATATGGGGAGCCCTGAACCCATATGGGGGCCCTACACTCATATAGGGACCCCTAAACTCATTATAGGGACCCCTAAACTCATTATAGGGAACCCTACACTCATATAGGGACCCCCTGCACTTATTATAGGGACCCCCTACACCCATATAGGGACCCCCCTCACTCATATAGGGACCCCCTGCACTCATTATAGGGGCCCCTACACCCATATAGGGACCCCCTGCACCCATATAGGGACCCCTACACCCCTATAGGGACGCCAGCGCCCCTATAGGGGCCCCTTCTCCTCTACAGGAACCCCTGCACCCATGTAGGGACCCCCTACACTCATATAGGAAACCCTTACAGTCATATAGGGACCCCCTACACCCGTATAGTGACCCCCTACACCCATATAGGGGCCCCTACACTCATATAGGGAATCCCTACACCCATATAGGGGCCCCTACACTCATATAGGGAATCCCTACACCCATATAGGGGCCCCTACACTCATATAGGGACTCCCTACACCCATATAGGGACCCCTACACCCATATAGGGGCCCCCTTCTCCTCTACAGGAATCCCTGCACCCATATAGAGACCCCCTACACTCATATAGGGAATCCCTACACTCATATAGGGACCCCCTGCACTCATATAGGGAACCCTTACAGTCATATAGGGACCCCCTACACCTGTATAGCGACGCCCTATACCCATATAGGGACCCCTACACTCATATAGGGACCCCCTACACCCATGTAGGGACCCCTACACTCATATACAGACCTCAGCACCCCTATAGGGGCCCCCTTCTCCTCTACAGGAATCCCTGCACCCATATAGGGACCCCCTACAGTCATTATAGGGACCCCCTACACTCATTATAGAGAACCCCTACACCCATATAGGGACCCCCTGCACTCACACATGGACCCCAGCACCCCTATAGGGGCCCCCTTCTCCTCTACAGGAACCCCTGCACCCATATAGGGACCCCGTACTCTCGTTATAGGGACCCCCTACACCCGTACAGGCATCCCCTACACACATATAGGGACCCCTTGCACTCATATAGGGACTCCCTACACTCATATAGGGGCCCCCTACACTCATTATAGGGAACCCCTACACTCATTACAGGGACCCCTACACTCATATAGGAGACCCCTACAACCATGTAGGGACCCATACACCCATATAGGGACCTCCTGTACTCATATAGGGACCCCTATACTCATTATAGGGAACTCCTACCCCCATATAGCGACCCCCTACACTCACATAGGGACCCCAGCGCCCCTATAGGGGCCCCCTTCTCCTCTACAGGAATCCCTGCACCCATATAGGGTCCCCCTACACTCGTATAGGGCCCCCTAATCTCATTATAGGGACCCCTACACTCATATAGGGACCCCCTAAACCCCTATAGGGACCCCCTACACCCATATAGAGACCCCTACACTCATATAGGGACCCCTACGTTCATATAGGGACCCCTACACTCATTATAGGGACCTCTACACTCATTATAGGAAACCTCTACACTATAGGGACCCCCTAGACCCCTATACGGACCCCCTGCACCCATATAGAGACCCCCTACACTCATATAGGGACCCCTATACCCATATAGGGACCCCCTACACTCACACATGGACCCCAGCGCCCCTATAGGGGCCCCCTTTTCCTCTACAGGAACCCCTGCACCCACATAGGGTCCCAGAACCCCTATGGGGACCCCAGGCTGGCCCCACATCGGTGTCTCTGTGTCCATACAGAAACCCTGCGCCCCTATAGGGACCCCCTGTATCCATACGGGGACCCCTACATCTGCCTCCTCCAAGGGGGGCACCCCAGGGAGAGACCCCAAAGAGGGGACTGTGGGGTTGGGGCGGTCCCACAGCTTGGGGACACAAAGGGGGTCCTCAACCCTGTCCCACCCCACTTACTGGGTGT
This sequence comes from Aythya fuligula, assembly GCF_009819795.1. Taxonomy (NCBI): domain Eukaryota; kingdom Metazoa; phylum Chordata; class Aves; order Anseriformes; family Anatidae; genus Aythya; species Aythya fuligula. The sequence continues at coordinate 76,302,974 of NC_045562.1, read as the reverse complement.
CACTGGTTTGCACTGGTTTGCACTGGGCGGTGTGTTGGGATCCTGGCTCCCCCCCTTCCCCTATATAGGGCACAGGGGATGGGGTCCCACGGTGTCCCCGGCACCGCCTCCAGCACCCCAAATTCATCTGGGGTGAGGGGGGGGGGACACCCCGTGACCCGCCGGGGCAGGGTGCTGGGACCCCTTGGGGTGGCCTTGGGGTCCCACTGGGGAGCAGCACCCAAAGGGACAGGGGGACAGGGGACATGGGGACAGGGGGATATGGGGACACAGGGATATGGGGACAGAGGGATGGAGAGACATGGGGACCTGGGGACGGGGGAATATGGGGACACTGGGACAGAGGGACATGGGGACACTGGGATGGAGAGACATGGGGACATGGGGACATGGGGACAGGGAAATATGGGGACAGGGGAATATGGGGACAGGGGAATATGGGGACAGGGAAATATGGGGACAGGGGAATATGGGGACAGGGGAATATGGGGACAGGGAAATATGGGGACAGGGGAATATGGGGACAGGGGGATGGAGGGACATGGGGAGAGGGGAATATGGGGACATGGGGACAGAGGGACATGGGGGCAGGTGGATATGGGGACACAGGGACATGGGGACACAGGGATGGAGAGACATGGGGAACATGGGGACAGGGAAATATGGGGACATGGGGACAGAGACACATGGGGATGGGAATATGGGGACACAGGGACAGGGGGACATGGGGACACAGAGACATGGGGACATGGGGACAGGGGGATGGAGAGACATGGGGACAGAGGGACATGGGGACAGGTGGATATGGGGACACAGGGACATGGGGACACAGGGATGGAGAGACATGGGGACATGGGGACAGGGAAATATGGGGACACTGGGACAGGGGGACATGGGGATGCAGGGACATGGGGACATGGGGATATATGGACAGGGGTACATAAGGACAGGGGGACACGGGGACAGGGGGCTGCAGGGATATGGGGACACGGGGACAGGGGAATATGGGGACGCAGGGACATGGGGGCGCCAGCACGGGGCAGGCAGGAGCGCAGCGGGGTGGGTGAAGGGGGCTGTAGGGTATGGGGTCGTGCACCCAGAGCTCTTTGTGCGGGGCCGCCCAAACCCAGCTTTGTGCCTCCCGGCCGGGTCTGTGGGGTGACCCCAGCCGGCACCGTGGGGCTGTGCCCGCAATCCCAAAACCTCCCGGTTCTGGTGGGGGTGTTATTGGTGATTTTTTTTTCCCCGTGTTTCCACCAAAAACGCACGTGGGGCTGCGGGGCCGCCGCTCCCAGCAAGCAGCGGGGTCAGCGCGTGGGGACAGAGGGACAGAGGGACAGAGGGACATCCCGGAGGCCCCTTTCCCTTCCCCATCTCTCCCAAAGATTTGGGATTTTCCCCGTGCCCCCCCATCCCCCAGTTTGGGGGCGATGCTGCGGGGTGCGCGCTCCCCGGTGCGCAAAGCGCCCATTCGGGGCCGGACACGGTGAGCACCGGCCCGTGCCGTGCCGATGCAAACTGGGATGAACTGGGAGCTGTGGGGGGGTTTTGGGGGGGGCTGGTGCTGACCCCAGAAATGTGACATCGGGGCGCATCGGCACCGCGTGCCACCCGCTGCGCCTCGGGCACCTTGGGCACCCCGGGCACCTTGGGCACCTTGGGCACCCCAAACACCCCAAGCACCCCAAACACCCCAAACACCCCAAGAACCCCAAACACCCCAAACACCCCAAACACCCCAAATACCCCAAACACCCCGAGCACTCAATCGGGGCATTCCCCATCCCAGGATGTCGCAGCCACGCCGGGAGCTGTCGGCGAGGTGCGGGCGCGCAGCTCTCCGTTCCCACAGCGCGTTTCCATCGGCTGCAGGGCTGGGCTGCCTTGTATTTTTTTTTTTCTCCTCATGTTTTTATTTTTTATTTTTTATTTTTCTCCTTTTTTATTATTTTTTTTCTCCTTTTTTTTCTTTTTCTCCCTTTTTTCCGGTTCAAGCCAGCAACAAAATGGCTGCGAAGCCTGCCTCGGCGCTCGCTGGGGAGTTGGCTTCCAGCGCTCTCGCTGCCGGGGCAGCCAAGCGCAAAAAATGTGCGAGTTCAGCCGGGGAGGAGGAGGGGGAGGCCCCACCGGCTGCCCCCCCCCTCACTTTGCCAGCTTTTTATGTGTTTCACAGAGATTTTTTTTTTTTTTTCTGCTTTCCCCCCCCCTCCGCCTCCCCGCTCACCACCTGCCGCGGCACTGGGCACCCCTGGCGCAGGGCTTGGGGGGTGTGGGGGGAGTTATGGGACTGGGGGGGGGCAGCATCCCAAACGCTGCCCCAATTTTGGCTTCCCTGTGTTTTTTTTTTCCCCATGGGGAGGGGGCTGCCACCCCCTTATGTACCTGTGCGCCCCCAGATATTTGGGTTTCTCCTCCCCACCCCTCGGACCCCGTGGACCAGGGCTTGTCACCCCCCTGCACATCCCCCCAGTGGGGTAGTTTTGCTTCCCACCCCCTCCCCAAGCCCCCTGCGTCCCCATGGAGGGGTTTCTGTGCCCCCCCCCATGGCTCCACGCATCCCCACAGCTGGGATTTTGCCCCCCAGCCCCATGCATCCCCAAGGGGTGGGGGAGTTTCTGTGCCCCCCAGCCCCATGCACCCCACGGAGAGGTTTCCATTCCCCTCTCCACACATCCCCACAGCTGGGATTTTGCCCCCCCCAGCCCCGTGCACCCCACAGAAGGGGGTTTCTGTGCCCCCCAGCCCCGTGCATCCCCATGGAGAGGTTTTGGTGCCCCCCCCCAAGGCTTCAAGCATCCCCATGACTGGGATTTTGCCCCCCAAGCCCCATGCACCCCATGGAGAGGGATTTCTGTGCCCCCCAGCCCCATGCATCCCCACGGAGAGCTTTCCGTCCCCTCTCCACGCATCCCCACGGACGATATTTTTCCCCCCAGCCCCATGCACCCCACAGAAGGGGGGTTTCTGTGCCCCCCAGCCCCGTGCATCCCCATGGAGAGGTTTTGGTGCCCCCCCCCAAGGCTTCAAGCATCCCCACGACTTGGATTTTGCCCCCCAGCCCCATGCACCCCACAGAGGGGGCTTTCTGTGCCCCCCAGCCCCATGCATCCCCACGGAGAGCTTTCCGTCCCCTCTCCACGCATCCCCACGGCCGGGATTTTTTCCCTCCCCAAACCCCGTGCCCCAAAACCCACGCCGTGACGCCGCCCCCCTCAACCCCACGCTCGCCCCCCCTGCTCCATCCCTTATGCATCCGTGCCCTGATGCGGGCTGACAGCCCGGCTGCGCCCGGTGCCCGGCGCTATTTTGGTTGACGCTAATTTGCTCTGTGTAGGGCCGGGGTTCAGGCTCCGGTCAGCCTTGCCTGATATCATCTTCCCGTTTGTTCCACTAAAGGTTTTCCTGTCAGCTCCCCTTAGCCTCCGCGTGCTCCCCGAACTGTGAATGCGACGCAGTTTGGGACCGCCACGCGTCAGCCTCGCCGGCCCGCTGGGGGCACCCCGGGGTGGGGGCACCCCCGTCCCGCTCCCCAAAACCGCCCCGTGCCGGGGGTTTCAGCCCCATAAGGAAGGGGGGCACACGGGGATGTGTGGGGGATGTGGGCACCCTTGTGCTGCACCCCCTGCCCCTCTGGGAACCCCCCCAGCACGTCCCTGCGCCCGGCACAGGAGCCCAGCGCGTCCCCAGCATTTTTGGGGTGCTCGCCCACCCCAACAAATTTTTGGGGTGCTGCACCCACCCAGCACCCACCCAGGGGTCCGGCAGAGCCCCCCACATCCCCGCAGGTGTCCCCAGCCCCCTGGTGTCAGCGTGGCGGTGGTTGGGGACCCTTGGGGGGGGTCTGGGGGGGGTCTGCGTCAGCGGGGGATTAGCGGCGCTGGATCCTCTTAGCGCCTGCCAGGCGCCTGCCAGGGTTTAGCAGCCCCTGACGCCACCGCAGATGCCCCAGGGTCCCCAGAGCATGGGGGGGGGGACACGGGGACACTTGGGGACGAGTGGCAGAGCCCAGGCTGACCCCAAAACCGCCGGGTGCCGGGGTCCCCAGCTATAGGGTGGCTCCTCGGGGGTCTGCGGCCACCAGGAGCCTCCGGGGAGCATCCAGAAGCGCCGGGGAGGCCGGGGGCAGCCCAGTGACACCAGTTTGGCTCCAGATCCCCTCCTGGGAGCAGCCCCCGCAGCCCCCCAGCCCCTGCCCACCCCATTAACTCACTTTCCAGCCTGGCCCCCGGCAGCCGGGCGGGCGCCGGCGCTAAATAGGTCAGGGCTGCGGCGCTGCCGCCTGCACCGTGGGCGCCGTGACCCCTGCCCTGCCCGGCCCCCAGCACCCCCCCCGTGTGTGTACCCCCCCATCCACACCCCCCTGCGCCCCCCGTGCACGCACACAGCCCCCCCGACACCCACACGTGCGCCCGTGCCCTTCCTGCAGGTGGGGAAACCGAGGCACGGCCCCGAACCGAACCAAACCCCGTGCATCTGTGGGGTGTAAAGGGGCTGGGGGGGTGTGGAACTGCTGGGGGGGCAAAGCTCTCGGGGCTGGGAAGGGGTTTTCCTCTCCGGATTTGGGTGAAGGCGGCGGGTTTTTAGCCAAATCCTCACCTGGAAGCCGGCTGGAGATGGGCTGGGGGTGAGCGCACGGCTCGGGGGCGCAGCCGGGGGGGCTTTGGGCAGCAGCGCCCGTCCCAGGCAGAGCAGCTGCATGAGCCTGGCCCCCCCCAAAAAAACCTCCTTGTGCCCCCCTTACACCTCCCCATGTCCCCTTACACCTCCCCATGTCCCCTTACACCTCCCCATGTCCCCCTACCTCCCCATGTCCCCTGTCACCTCCCCATGTCCCCAATCTCTCCGTACCCTCCTACCTCCCCATGCCCCCTGCTACCTCCCCATGCCCCCCGTCACCTCCCCATGTCCCCCATCACCTCCCCGTGCCCCCCACCACCTCCCCGTGCCCCCTGTCACCTCCCCGTGCCCCCCCCTTCCCCACACACCCCCTCCCCGTGCCCTTTCAGCGTTCACCTCCGCGTCCCCTTCGCCAACGTCTCGGTGGCAGCCAGGTCTCCAGCACAAATGCCACCGCACCCGCCGGCGGTGCCGTGACCGTGCGGTCACCCCACGCTCCCAAGGTCCCTCCGTGGGTCCCAAAAAGTTGGGGACCCCCCCCCGAGGCCCCAAACACCCGCTCGGGGCCGTCGGTGTCACCATCCTGTGTCACCGTCCCGGGGCAGGGGTCGCCCAGGCTGGGGGGTGCCACGCTGAGCCCGAGCTCCTGAACAAAGAGGGGTGGGAATGGGGGGGTGGGGGTGGAAAAAGGTGGGGGGGGGACGGAGGGGTGGGTGCAGGGGGGTGGAGGAAGGGATGGGGGTGGGTGGTGGGTGGATGGGTGGAAGGATGGATGGATGGAAGGATGGGTGGATGGGTGGAGGGATGGATGGGTGATAGAGGGGTGGGCGATGGAGAAATGGGTGCTGGAGGGGTGGGCGATGAGGGGATGGGTGCTGGAGGGGTGGGCGATGGAGAAATGGGTGCTGGAGGGGTGGGTGATGGATGGATGGGTGCTGGAGGGGTGGGCGATGAGGGGATGGGTGCTGGAGGGGCAGCAGGACGGAGGGGAGGTGGATGGAAGGAGGGCTGGGGGGGCTGGCCGGGTGCCACAGCGGGAGCGGAGCGGGGAGAGAGAGAGAGAGGCCGGGAGGGCAGGGGACGGCTGGGGGAAGGACGGACAGACGGACAGAGGGACGGACAGACGGACAGGGCCCAGCTTCACCTGTGCTTCCGTGGCTCTGTGGGGTTCCCAGCTCGCTCCAGCCTCACCCCTCTGCTCCCCTTGCCCGCTGGGCGCCCCCCGGGACGCAAAGTGCCCAAATCCGGCCCCTCTGCGCCCCGCTTTGAGCCCCCACCGGTGCCCCCCGGGGGAGTTGGGGTCCCACCAAACCCTTCCCACGGCCGGGGCAGGATCACTTCTCTGCGAATCTTCCTCCTCCTCCTCCTCCTCCTCCTCCGTGCGCCCCGCTTCTGGCTCCAGCCCTCTCCAAGCACGCGGGCGAAGCGGCCGCCCCTGCGCACCGACCCCCCCCCGGACCCCCGGCCCCTCCAGGAGCAGCACGAAGCTTCCAGGCCTCCCTCCGCGTCCTGCCTGGTCCTGGGGGGCTCTCCTGGAGCTGAGGGTGACCCCGGCACCCGTGGGTGCCCGAAAAATGACGAAGCGAGGGCTGGGTGCGAGCTAACGAGGGGTCCCCGTGCTCGGCGAGGTGTCCCCTGTCCTTCGGGTGCCTTCACCCACCCCATTCCTGCCTGGCGATGTGACCTGTGGGGTTTTGGGGCTGGGAGGTGATGGAGTGCATGAAGGGGGGGGTGCAGCCATCCCAAAACCTCCACGTTTCACCCCAAGTTGTGTGGGGCCACGCGCGTCCATGCGCCCAGGCTTTGGTGTGAGATGGGGCGAGCTGGAGGCACGGGGCTGGGAACTGGGGCTGGGAACTGGTCTGGGGATGGGACTGGGGACAGGATTGGGTTTGGGGACAGGGTTGGGGACAGGACTCGAGGTCCTGGCCACGCTTCACTGCTTGGGGACAGCTCCAGCCATCCCCATCCCAGCTCCTGGCATCCCCACTGCCCGTGCCCTGCGCCCCAAATCCCTTCCCAGCCCCCAGGGCAGCCCCAAACCCCTGTGGGGTCAGCGCCCTCCGTCCCCACGGGCCTGGGGGGGCACCCCCGGACTCACCCACAGCTCCGGGACCCTCGGCAGCAGCCACCAGCTCGGCTCCAACTGTGCCACAAGTCCACACAAAGGCGGCCCCCCAGCCCTGTCCCCGTCCCCGTGTCCCCGTCCCCATCCCGGCCCCCGCCAGGGCAGACAGCCTGGTGCCACCAGGGCTTAATGAGGGCGCGAGGGCGGTGGGCTGGGGGGGGGGGGCTGCACGCTCCAGACTCACCCCCCCCTTGGTGGGACCGCTGCTTAACCCTTCCCCTGCTGCTCCTCCCTGTCCCCACCTCGGGGGACAGCGGGGAGGATTTTTTTGGGGGGGTCCCTGCGCCTCCACAGCTCCCCGCAGCAGGTACTGGGGGGGTCTGGCTGCAGGTTTCCGCTCCGGGACCCCCCCAAAAAGTGCTTGGGAAGGAGCCAGGCGGGGACTCCAGACTAACAAAGTGCCCCCCAACACCCCCACCCCCCCCAAAATACCTCCACCCCCCCAATCTCTCTGCCCCCCCAGCATCTCCAGCCCCGTGCAGAGCATGGGGGCCATAGTCCCAGTCCCACCCGTTCCTTTTTACCACGCTGGGGGCGCAGCACATCCCCCCCCCCCCAGAAGAAGCTCCCCCTCGCTGGGAACCCCCCCCAGGTCCCCGACACCCCCCACCCCCTGTGCGTCCCCCATGGGTGCTGTAGGTGAACCCCCAGGCTGGGGGGGCCACCAGTGCCCAACTGGGCTGGGCGCTGGGCTGGGGGCTCCTCTTGGTGCCCCCCCACGTCCGTAGGACCCCCCCCCAGCCGCAGCACCGCTGGGCCGTGTGCGTGGTGCAGAGGGGCTCCAGCCCGCGAGCCCCCTCCCCACGCCGGGCCCCTGTCCCCGTGCACCCGTCGCCGCCTTCTCCACCTCCTCCTCCCTGCCCCATTTCCTTGCGCTCGCTCTTTCTGTTGTGAGGTGCCCCCCATCCATCCGTCCGTCCGTCCGTCCGTCTGTCCATCCATCCCTCCATCCATCCCATTATCTGTCTGTCTGTCCATCCCTCAACCCCTCAACCCCTCCACCCATCCCTCCATCCATCTGTCCGTCCGTCTGTCCATCCATTCATCCCTCCATCCATCTCATTATCTGTCTGTCTGTCCACTCATCCATCCATCCATCCATCCATCCATCCAACCCTCCATCCATCCGTCCGTCCGTCCATCCATCCGTCTGTCCATCCATCCATCCCTCCATCCACCCCATTGTCTGTCTGTCCATCCCTCCATGCATCCATCCATCCTATTATCCACCCCATTATCCATCTGTCCATCTGTCCACCCATCCCTCCGTCCATCCATCCATCCGCCCATCCATCCCATTATCCGTCTGTCTGTCCATCCCTCCATCCCTCTATCCCTCGATCCATCCCTCCATCCATCTGTCCATCCATTCATCCCTCCATTCATCCCTCCATCCATCCCATTATCTGTCTGTCTGTCCACCCATCCCTCCCTCCATCCATCCATCCATTCCTCCACCCATCCATCTGTCCATCTGTCTGTCCATCCATCCATCCATCCATTCATCCATCCATCCATCCCATTATCCGTCTGTCCGTCCATCCCTCCATCCCTCTATCCCTCCACCCATCTGTCTGTCCGTCCATCCATCCATCCACCCATCCCTCTATCCCTCCATCCATCCCATTATCCGTTTGTCCATCCCTCCCTCCCTCTCTCCCTGCATCCCTCCATCCCTCCATCCATCCGTCCGTCCGTCTGTCCATCCCTCCATCCATCCCATTACCTGTCTGTCCGTCCACCTATCCCTCCCTCCATCCACCCATCCCATTATCCATCTGTTTGTCTGTCCGTCCATCCCTTCATCCATCCATCCACGCCCCCACCCCCCCCCCACCCATCCCATTATCCGTCTGTCTGTCCGTCCGTCCATCCCAACGCCCCCATCCCCGCAGTCCCCACGTTTGGGCCGGGTGCTGGGGGGGGGCGCTTCCCCTGCCCCTGCCCCTGCCCCTGGCCCCTGACGCGGGGGGGGCCACCGGGCTCTGGGGACCGGGCACCGGGGGGGGGGGGGGCAACAACCGGGGGGTCCCCCCCTTGTGCTGCGATCCGAGCCTGGAGTTTGGGGGCTCGGGGGGGGGGGGGGTCCGTGGTGCCGTGTCCCTGCCACCCCCGTGTCCCGGCGCCGCCCCCCCCCCGCCTCCCGGGCGCGGCTTCTCGCGGGGGGGCCGGACCGGGGCGGAGCGGGGCGGAACGGGGCGGAACGGGGAAGGGGTGGCCACGGGGTGGGGGGGGGGGGGCCGGCGCCATGGCCGCGCTGTTCGGCGGCGTGGAGGGGTGAGAGGCTGCGGGGGGGGGGCCGGACCCACGCCCCTAAACCTCTCCTGACCCCCCCCATTGCTTACAACCCCCCCCCGCTGTTTGCCCCCCCCCGCTGCTTGCGCCCCCCGTGCGCCCCCGTGCGCCCCCGTGCGCCCCTGGTGCCCCTTGGGGAGGTCGCGGTGCAGGGTCCCGGGGGGGGTAAAAGCCGGATCCGTAGCCCCCACCCTAGGGATCCCCACCTGGGGGGGTCATTGGGGGGGTCATTGAGGGGGTGGCAGCAGCGCAGGGCCCGGCAGTGACCCCCCCGTGTCCCCACAGAGGGGGCACCCACTCCCGGGTGGTGCTGGTGGCGGCGGACGGCCGTGTCCTGGCCGAGGCGGAGGGGCCCTGCACCAACCACTGGGTAAGCACAATTTGGGGGGGGGGGTCCCCCAAACCCCGAGGTGACGGTGGAGGAGCTGGGGGCCGTGGGGTGCCCCCCCCCCACCCATGGGGGTGCTGGCGGGGGGCTCAGTGCTGCTCCCCGGGGTGCCCAAGCTGGTCGGCGCCGCGGCGTGCGCGGAGAGGATCCAGGAGCTGGTGAGCGAGGCCAAGCGCAGGGCAGGCGTGGACCCAAAGGTGCCTCTCCGCTCGCTGGTGAGCCCCCATCCTCACCCATTCCGCCCCCCCAAAGTGTCCCCCCTGCTCTGGGTGACGTCCCCGTGGTGGCAGGGGCTGTCCCTGAGCGGGGGGGACCAGGAGGATGCCATTGCCCTGCTGCTGGCGGAGCTGCGCCGCCGCTTCCCGTGCCTGAGCCAGAGTTATCACCTCACCTCCGACGCCCTGGGGGCCATGGCCACCGCCACCGACCGTGGTATGGGAAGGCCCCGGGGGGGGTGATTAAATTCCCCAAGGGTTGACCTTGTGGGGCGTTGTATGGGGCGGGGGGTGCCGGTGTCCCCAACGCTGTCCCCACCGCAGGCGGCATCGTGCTGATCTCGGGCACCGGCTCCAACTGCAAGCTCATCAACCCCGACGGCTCGCAGACGGGCTGCGGCGGCTGGGGGCACATGCTGGGCGACGAAGGCTCCGGTGAGGAGGAGGAAGGGGGCTCGGGGAAGGGGTTTGGGTTGTTGTTGGGGGGGGGGCTCACGTCGGTTGCGCGCCCTGCAGCCTACTGGATCGCGCACCAGGCGGTGAAGACGGTTTTCGACTGCATGGACAACCTGCAGGAGCCGCCGCATGACGTCGGGCACGTCAAGCAGGCCATGTTCCAGTACTTCCAGGTGCCAAACTGGGGGCTCGGGGGGGGTCCCAGCATCGTTCAGGGCTCATTGGGGGGGGTCCCAGCATCGCGCAGGGCTCACCACAGGGCCCTGCCCCAGGTCTCGGACAGGTTGGGGCTCCTGACGCATCTCTACCGCACCTTCGAGAAGGCCAAGTTTGCGGGGTTTTGCCAGATCCTGGCAGCGGGTAGGGCACCGTGCGGGGCTGGGTTTGGGCCCCAAAGCGGGTGGTGGCAGCCCCGTGGGGGGGCGCAGTCGGGGTTGCCACGCTGGGTGCCCACCGGGGACCTCCCCGCGTCCCTCGCTGCTGGCCCCTTTGCCCCTCGCGGCCCCCAGCACCCCAATTCCCTGCCCCATCGCTGCCCTTTGCCCCGAGCGCCCTCTGCCCCTCAAGCGATGGGGAGCGGCCGTCGGGGTGGGGACGGGTGCCAGTGAGCATGGGGACACCGTGAGCTGTCCCCATCCCCGTCCCCGACCCTGTCCCCACCCCGCTGCCCCTCTCGGTGCCAGGTGCCCAGGCAGGGGACCCTCTGTGCTGCCACATCTTCAGCAAGGCCGGGGAGGTGCTGGCTCGCCACGTGGTCGCCGTGCTGCCCAAAATCCACGAGGTGAGAGGTGGGGGACGGGGACATCCCCCACTCCTGTCCCCAGGGTGCTTGGGGGGGGGCTGCGGGACCCCCTGCTCCTGATGCGCCATCGGCACGGTGCCCAGGAAGCTGCTTGGAGCAGGGGTCTCCTGGCCCTTGGGGGGGTCTCCGGGTCACCTGGGGGGGCCTCTAGGTCTTGGGATCTCCTGGCCCTGGGGTTTTTTGGGCCCCGGGGGTCTCCTGGCCCCATTTCCCCCCCACGGAGGGGGCTGAGCCGCCGCCTGCTCCCCGCGCAGAGCCTGTTCCAGGGGGAGCTGGGGCTCCCCATCGTCTGCGTGGGCTCCGTCTGGAACAGCTGGGACCTGATGAGGGAAGGTGAGCGGGGGCACGGGGGGTGCCCCACACCCCGTGGGAGCTCCACGTGTCCCCCCGAGCCCCCTGGTGACAGTGGGGGCAGGATGGGACCCTCCCCATGGGGGACTCCCTCGCCTCCCGGGGGTCCCGGTGGCTCCTGCCACCCCAAAACCTCCGTCCCCTTGTGTAGGATTTGTCCGGGTGCTGGCGCAGGCTCGGGGGGAGCGTCCCGGGGGTCCTTTCACCCATTTCAGCCTCCTGAAGCTGAGGCAGTCGTCGGCGCTGGGGGGGGCCAGCCTGGGGGCCAAGAGCATCGGGCAGGCGCTGCCCCTGGACTACGCCGCCAACGTGGACGTCTTCTACAGCCACCGCTTCTAGAGGGGGATTTTTGGGGGGGTTTTGTACAATAAAAGGAAGGAAGGAGCCGAGCCGCTGCCTGCACGGTGCGTCGGGGCCGAGGGGGAGGAGGAGGAAGAGGAGGAGGAAGGCTCCTGATGGCCACAATGCGCTCCGGGCGCAAGGTGCCACCGGTGGCCACCAGCTCTGAGTGGTGGTGGTCCCCTTGTCACCGTGGTCCTGGTGCAGCTGCCACGAGGAAGGGGCCAGGTCAGACCCCGGGGCAGGGTCTGAAGCTGTCCTTGGGGGTGTTTGGGGGGACACGGGGGGCTATGGGGCCACCCCGCTGTGGTGCCCACGAGCCCTGGGGAGATGCAGGCACGGGGAGGTTGTGGCCGGGCACGTGGCGTCCGCTGGGGCTGGGGTAAGGGCTGGGGTTGGGCTGGAGGAGGAAGGAAAGGGAAAAAAAAAAAAAGGGGTGGGGAGACAGAGGAGGGGACGAAATGAAAATAAGGGGGAAAAAAAAAAGGGGAGAGAGCGAAGGGGAAAAAAATAGGGGAGAGAGCAAAGGGGAAAATAAAGGGGGAAGAGAGAGAGCAAAGGGGACAAGGGGGATAAGAGGAAAAGGGGGATAAGAGGAAAAGGGGGAAGGAAGAAAACAAGACAATTATTTTCCGTGGATTTTGGGTGGGCTGGGGAGGAATTGGCCCCTCCAGGCTGGACGGGAGGTGCGGGCGCTCTCCGTGGGGCTCTGCTGCAAGGCGCAGCCCGATGGGGCTGCTTTTTGTCTGCTTCCAGGCTGGGAATCGCCTCCTTTGGCTTCCCAAATGGGTTCCTGGCTTGGTTTGGGTTGGTTTGGGTTGGTTTTGGTGCTGCAGGTCTCGTGTCTGCTCACGGGGAGGAGGAAAACCGCGCGGGGCCGAGGCGCGTGGCACCGAGCTGGCACCGAGCTCACCCAGGGCAGATTCCTGCACTCCTCAATTCCAAACCATTTTTATTTCTCATAAATCCGTGTCCAAAATTTACAGCACGTCACCGGAAGGTCGTTTTGTAGCTTGCTTTGTGGTTTTTTTTTGGGTAAGAAATCAAACAGAAACCAAGAAAATAAAAGGCAGGGGGTGCGCACCGAGCTACGGATACACCAAAGGCTCCGAGCCCGCGGGCTGGGGGCAGCTGAGGGGTGCTGGGGGGCAGCAGGGGCGGTGCTGCGGGCACCAAAATGCCCCAAAATCTGGCGGCGGTGCTCGGGGGCACCAAAATGCCCCAAAATCTGGCGGTGGTGCTCGGGGGCACCAAAATGCCCCAAAATCTGGCGGTGGTGCTCGGGGGCACCAAAATACCCCGAAATCTGGCGGTGGTGCTCAGCCCCGTACCGGTTTGGGGACGGGGGGCTGCGCGCCCCGCGGCGTGCCGAGCTCCCCGGCTGCGTGCTGGGTTGCTGTGGGGGCGAGTTTCCACCTCTGCAGCCCCCCAGGGATGGGTAAGCCCCTCCCCAATTAACCGGTGTGGTTAATTAAAGGGAATGGTTTTGGGGGTACCGCACTCGGGGTGGCCGTGCCGGAGCCCCCTGCCCCAAATTGCCGCCCCCGTGGGCACTGCGGGCAGCAGGGGGACGCTGCCCTCGCCCCCCCCCCAGCCTGCCCCGTGGCCTCGCCCCCGGCCCCAAAAGCGGGCTCTGCCCTCCCTCGACCCCAAAATTGGCCCCTGGAGGAGGTGTCTGCTCTCCAAGGGGCAGCAGGGGGGGGGGAAAGGGCTCCCGGGAGGTGCAAGCCCATGGCTGGTACCTGTGGAGTATGGGGGTGATGGGGGGGTCCTCACCTTTATAGGGGGTCTTCCCCTTTATAGGGGGTCCTCCCCTTTATGGGGGGTCCTCCCCTTTATGGGGGGGGTCCTCCTCTTTATAGGGGGTCCTCCCTTTTATAGGGGGGCCCTCTCCTTTATAGAGGGGTCCTCCCTTTCATAGGGGGGTCCTCTCCTTTACAGGAGGGGGCCTCTCCTTTATGGGGGGTCCTCCCCTTTATAGGGGGTCCTCCGTTTTATAGGGGCCCTCTCCTTTAATAGGGGGTCCTTCCCTTTACAGGGGGTCCTCCCTTTTATATGGGGGTCCTCTCCTTTATAGGGGGTTCTCCCCTTTACAGGGGTGTCCTCTCCTTTATAGGGGGTCCTCCCTTTTATACGGAGGCCCTCTCCTTTACAGGGGGGGTCCTCTCCTTTATAGGGGGGTCCTCCTCTTTATAGGGGCTCCTCCCTTTTATAGGGGGACCCTCACCTTTATAGGGAGATCCTCTCCTTTATAGGGGGTCCTCCCCTTTACAGGGGGGTCCTCTCCTTTATGGGAGGGGTCCTCCCCTTTGTAGGGGGTCCTCTCCTTTATAGGGGGTCCTTCCCTTTTGTAGGGCGGGTCTCTCCTTTATAGGGGGTCCTCCCCTTTATGGGGGGGTCCTCTCCTTTATAGGAGGTCCTCCCTTTTATAGGGGGACCCTCTCCTTTATAGAGGGGTCCTCCCCTTTATAGGGGGGTCCTCCCGTTTATGGGGGGGTCCTCTCCTTCACAGGGGGTCCTTCCCTTTACAGGGGGGGTCCTCCCTTTTATAGGGGCCCCCTCCTTTACAGGGGGCTCCTCGCCTTTATAGGGGGGTCCCCTCCTTTATAGGGAGGTCCTCCCCTTTATTTGGGGGTCCTCCCCTTTATAGGGGGTCCTCCCCTTTATTTGGGGGTCCTTTCCTTTATAGGGGGTCCCCTCCTTTATAGGGGCTCCTCCCTTTTACAGGGGCTCCTCTCCTTTCCCAGGGGGGCTGCTGGAGACCAGCTCCGTGCTCTCTGCTCTGCCCCACGCCTGAGCAGGGGCCGCGTTCGGTTCTTTTGGGATTGATTTCGAGGAGAAGCGAAGGTGCAGACGCCTGTGATGCCGGGTAAGCTCGAGGGGAAATATTTTTTTTTAAGGGCAACGTGCTGTATGGCAGAAGCTCTGCCCCCAAAAGTGGGAAGGGGCCGGGGGGTGCAGGTCTCCGTGCCGCAGGGGCGCCCAGGACCCTCCAGGCACGCAGGGTGCTGCCCCCTCAGCACCCACCCCAGGGATTTGGGGTGTACCCAAATCCCAGCACCCACCCCAGGGATTTGGGGTGCGCAGAAGGCTTCTCCTGGCCTTCAGCTACGGAAATCCTAAGGGAAAAATGAGGAGCCCCCGTGGCTTTGGGGTGGGCAGGGACCCCCCCCAAAACCAAACCGTACCCGGCGAGGGGCCGCGGCGCAGCCGGATTCCGGCACGGACCTGAGGGCTGCGAGTCCGAGGAAGCCAAAAACCACCCCAAAAAGTGCCAGACGATGCCAAGGTGTTTTTAAAAAAAAAAAAAAATAAAAAATAAAAAAAAAAAAAAAAAAAAAAGGAAAAAAAAAGGAACTGGAAAAAGGGAAAAAAAAAAAGGAAGTGGAAGCGCGGAGCGAGATCCCGCCGCAGAGCGCGGTGGCTCCCGGCCCCCCCCTGGCCCCCCAGCGCTGTCCCCAACAGAAATGGGGACACGGGGACAGGGGGACACAGTCTGTGCTCAAGCCCCCCCCTCAGTACTTCACCCCGGGTACGAATTCCTTGGCGTCCGGGTTCAGGTTGCTTTTGCTCTGCGGGAGAAGCAGGAGGGGGGGGTCACCAAAAGCAGCGCCCCCCCGGCGAGCGCTGCGTCCCCCCCCCGCGGACCCGTCCCCGATTTTTGGGGTTCTGCCGTGGGTTTCCACGCACAAAAAGCCTCCCCCAGCCCCCCCCGCGCCCCTCGAGGTGCTGCTTGAGGGGTGGCAGCTCCGAGGGGTGCGCTCCCAGGCAGGGTTTTGGGGGGAGATTTTGGGGACCCCCCCCCCCCGTCTCCGGAGCTGCGAGGTGCCTGCAGCTGCACCGAGCACTGCTGGCAGCAGAGGGAGGCAAAGCAGCTCCAAAAATACCAGTACGTGAACTGGGAGCTCCAAAAATACCAGTACATGAACTGGGAGCTCCGTCAATACCAGTACATGAACTGGGAGCTCCGTCAATACCAGTACATGAACTGGGAGCTCCGTAAATACCAGTACATGAACTGGGAGCTCCAAAAATACCAGTATGTGAACTGGGAGCTCTGTCAATACCAGTACATGAACTGGGAGCTCTGTAGATACCAGTACATGAACTGGGAGCTCTGTCAATACCAGTACATGAACTGGGAGCTCCGTAAATACCAGTACATGAACTGGGAGCTCCGTAAATACCAGTACGTGAACTGGGAGCTCCGTCAATACCAGTACATGAACTGGGAGCTCTGTCAATACCAGTACATGAACTGGGAGGTCCATAAATACCAGTACCATGAACTGGGTGCTTTATAAATACCAGTACATGAACTGGGAGCTCTGTAGATACCAGTACATGAACTGGGAGCTCTGTCAATACCAGTACATGAACTGGGAGCTCCGTAAATACCAGTACATGAACTGGGAGCTCCGTAAATACCAGTACGTGAACTGGGAGCTCTGTCAATACCAGTACATGAACTGGGAGCTCCATAAATACCAGTACGTGAACTGGGAGCTCTGTAAATACCAGTATGTGAACTGGGAGCTCTGTAAATACCAGTACATGAACTGGGAGCTCCATAAATACCAGTACATGAACTGGGAGCTCCATAAATACCAGTACATGAACTGGGAGCTCTGTCAATACCAGTACATGAACTGGGAGCTCTGTCAATACCAGTACATGAACTGGGAGCTCTGTCAATACCAGTACGTGAACTGGGAGCTCTGTCAATACCAGTACATGAACTGGGAACTCCGTAAATACCAGTACGTGAACTGGGAGCTCCATCAATACCAGTACATGAACTGGGAGGTCCATAAATACCAGTACCATGAACTGGGTGCTTTATAAATACCAGTACATGAACTGGGAGCTCTGTAGATACCAGTACATGAACTGGGAGCTCTGTCAATACCAGTACATGAACTGGGAGCTCTGTAAATACCAGTACATGAACTGGGAGCTCCGTAAATACCAGTACATGAACTGGGAGCTCCGTCAATACCAGTACATGAACTGGGAGCTCCGTAAATACCAGTACATGAACTGGGAGCTCCGTCAATACCAGTACATGAACTGGGAGCTCCGTAAATACCAGTACATGAACTGGGAGCTCTGTAAATACCAGTACATGAACTGGGAGGTCCATAAATACCAGTACGTGAACTGGGTGCTTTATAAATACCAGTACATGAACTGGGAGCTCCGTAAATACCAGTACATGAACTGGGAGCTCTGTCAATACCAGTACATGAACTGGGAGCTCCGTAAATACCAGTACGTGAACTGGGAGCTCTGTCAATACCAGTACATGAACTGGGAGCTCTGTCAATACCAGTACATGAACTGGGAGCTCCGTAAATACCAGTACATGAACTGGGAGCTCTGTCAATACCAGTACATGAACTGGGAGCTCTGTCAATACCAGTACATGAACTGGGAGCTCTGTCAATACCAGTACATGAACTGGGAGCTCCGTAAATACCAGTACATGAACTGGGAGCTCCGTAAATACCAGTACATGAACTGGGAGCTCTGTCAATACCAGTACATGAACTGGGAGCTCCGTAAATACCAGTACATGAACTGGGAGCTCCGTAAATACCAGTACGTGAACTGGGAGCTCTGTCAATACCAGTACATGAACTGGGAGCTCCGTCAATACCAGTACATGAACTGGGAGCTCCGTAAATACCAGTACATGAACTGGGAGCTCTGTAGATACCAGTACATGAACTGGGAGCTCCGTAAATACCAGTACCATGAACTGGAAGCTCTGTCAATACCAGTACATGAACTGGGAGCTCTGTAAATACGAATACCATCAACTGGGAGCTCTGTAGATACCAGTACATGAACTGGGAGCTCTGTAAATACCAGTACACGCACTGGGTGCACCCCAGAGATCCCAGCTCCGGCCAAAAGGCACAGAAAGGTCCCCAGCAGGGAACCCCCCGTGGGTGCGAACCCACAGCCCCGTTCCTACCCCAACTGGTTATGGGATGTTTGCACCTTGAGGGATTTCCCCCAAAACGGGCGCCCGTGCGCAAAGCTCCCCAAACACCCCGAGGGGCTCATTTTGATGCCCGGGGGGGGGTGGGGGGTGGGGGGGCAGCTCCCCCTTACCAGGATGTCCTCCGAAGCGTGGCCGTCGGCGACCCCGTTGAGCTGCTGCTGGGGCAGATCTCGGGAGGGGATGAACCAGTCCCGGTCCTCTTCCTCCAGCATCTCCTGGAAGCAGCGGTCCAAAAACTCCTGCTCCTGCAGCTCCTCCTCCACCTGCCCAAAAAAAAAGCCCTGGGGGAAGCGCAGAGCCGGGTGCCCCCCCCCCACAAGGTGCCAGCCCCGATTTGGCACAAATCAGGGCACCCACCGCACCCCGGGGCCCCATCAGCTCCCCAAAACGCTCCCCAAAATTTGAGGGGTCTCCGCGTAGCAGGAGGGGATTTCGGTGCCGTGGGGTCACCTCCCTTAACCCATCGCTTGGAGCCGGGCTGAATTTCCTCGGGGAGGTGTTAAAAGTGATCACGAGCGAGCGAAAAAGCCCCCAAAACCGCCCCGATTTCTGGAGAGCCTCCGTGCGCCAGCCCCAGGAGGCAGTTCTGGCCCCAAAAGCCACCCCACGTCCCCGCCAAGCCACCCCAAACCCTCCCCACAGCCGGGTTTCCAGCGGCCCTCCTGGAAAATGCGCAGAGAGACCCCAAAAGCGATTGTGGGGATGTTTTGGGGGGGACACTTCTTATAGGGGAGGGAGGCTCTGCCCTAAGCTGGACCCCTGCCCGACACCGAGCGAGGGGGGGAGGAATTGGGGGAGGAATTGGGGGGGGAATTGGGGGAAGAATTGGGGGAGGAATTGGGGAAGGAATTGGGGAAGGAATCGGGGCAGGAGTTTGGGGAGGAATTGGGAAAGGAATTGGGGGAGGAATTGGGGCAGGAGTTTGGGGAGGAATTGGGAAAGGAATTGGGGGAGGAATTGGGGAAGGAATTGGGGGAGGAATTGGGGGAGGAATTGGGGGAGGAATTGGGGAAGGAATCGGGGCAGGAGTTTGGGGAGGAATTGGGGGAGGAATTGGGGGAGGAATTGGGGGAGGAATTGGGGGAGGAATTGGGGCAGGAATGGGGGCAGGAATGGGGGAGGAATTGGGGCAGGAATTGGGGTGAGGAATCGGGGCAGCTTCTCCTCCGCTCTGCCCTCTCCCCCCCTTCGCCCCCAGAACTGTGGGGCCGTGGCCTCCCCCCCCCCAAATCTCTCACCTGCCTGTCGAAGTCCTCCTCGTTCTCCATCCACATGTACTCAGCGAAGGGGTTTTTCTCCTTCTCCCCGTGCCCGTTCCCGTTCCCGACCTGCTCCTCCGTGGTTTTGGGGCCGGGCGCCGCGGTGCCGGAGCCATTCATCGTCCCTGCCTCTGGGAGGAAAGGCACCGGGGAGGGGGGGTTGTAGGGTGGGGTTTGGGGGGGTGTTTGAGGGGGGTTGTGGGGTGGTTTTTGGGGGGGTGAGGCCCCGGGTGGCTCGCGGGTGCTGCGCTTCCAGGAGCCACCTCAGCCGGGAGGCAACGGGGCAAGCGCGGCAGGACCCGTGCCCCAAAGGGAACCCCCTGCCCCAAAAGGAACCCCCCTGTCCCAAGGGGAACCCCCTACTCCAAGGTGAGCCCCCCTGCTCCAAGGGGAACCCCTTGCCCCAAAGGGAACCCCCTGCCCCAAAGGGAATCCCCTGTCCCAAAGGGAACCCCTTACTCCAAGGGGAAGCCCCCTGCCCCAAAGGGAACCCCCTGCCCCAAGGGGATCCTCCTGCCCCAAGGGGTGACCCCTGCCCCAAAGGGAATCCCCTACTCCAAGGGGAACCCCCCTGCCCCAGAGGGAATCCCCCTTCTCCAAGGGGAACCCTCTGCTCTGAGGTGACCCCCCTGCCCCAAAGGGAACCCCCTACTCCAAGGGGAATCCCCTACTCTAAGGGGAACCCCCTACCCCAAGAGGAACCCCCCCTGCTCCTAGGGGAACCCCCCGCCCTAAAGGGAACCCCTGCCCCAAAGGGAACCCCCTACTCCAAGGGGAACCCCCTGCCCCAAAGGGAATCCCCTGCCCTAAAGGGAACCCCCTACTCCAAGGGGAACCCCTTGCCCCAAAGGGAACCCCCTGCCCCAAAGGGAATCCCCTGCCCTAAAGGGAACCCCCTACTCCAAGGGGAACCCCCTGCCCTAAAGGGAACCCCTTACTCCAAGGGGAATCCCCCTGCCCCAAAGGGAACCCCCTGCCCCCAGGGGGTGTCCTCCTTTTGGGGCCGTGTCCCCGCGTCCCCGCTGCCCGTTTTTATTTTCGGGGGGGCCATTCCACAGCCGTTCGCAATCTGTAGGGCCGGCCCCACCCTACAAGACGCCCGCAGCACCCAGCGGCTGTCGGAGCACCCAGCGCCCGCCTGATTTGGGGAGCTTTGGGGAGAATCCGGGCAGGATTTGGGGAGGATTCTGCAGCCCCACAGAAATCCGCGGTTATCGGGGCGGATCCGGAGGGATTTGGGGTTTTTCCAGCAGGAATCGGGGCTGGAGCCCACCAGCGGTGATGGGAACACGGTCGGTCCCCTAAAAGCCAGGAAGGGCTCGGCAGTTTGGTTTTCTTTTTGGGAAACTACCAAAAAACGCCGCTTTTGGGACCTTCTGACGGGGCCAAATGGGGTCAGAGGAGCCCCCTCCCGTCCCATGGGGGCACCTTGGGGTGCGGAGGGCTCGGCAACCCCATAAGGAGCCGGAATGGGATCCTAAAACCCCCCCCCGGGGGGCTCGAGGGCGTTGGTGAGAGGCTGGGGGGAGGAGGAGGAGGAGGAGGAAGGAGGAGCCGGCAGATCCCATACAGATCCCATACAGATCCCGTACAGATCCCATACAGCTTCCCATACAGATCCCATACAGCTGTGCCACCCTAAAGCTGGCCCCGAGCCCCCCCACACTCCGTTCCCAACCCCTCTCCCAGGCTCGAAGCCCCCCCGGGGCCGTTTTGGGGCTGTTTTGGGGCCGTTTTGGGGTCGTTTTGGAGACCCCCGGGGTCCCGGGGCCGTGCCGAGGGGCTCCGATTGCCACGGAGGCGGCGACCCCACAAACGGGGCTGCTTTTGGGGTCGTCCCCCCCCCAACTCCACGATCCCAAGCGGAGGCAGCCACGTGGCCGAAAAGCCGAGATTTTGGGCAAAGGGGAGCTCCGACAGCAGCGGGGGGGGGGGATAAAAAAACGGAACTTTTGGAGAGGGTTTTTTTCCCTTTTCCCCAGAAAATGAAGCCCAGTTCCCAGATGGGGCCTCGAGGACGGGCTCTGTGGGGTCCCCGGGGGCACCCCAAACCGGGCAGTGGGGCCGGGTGCTCCTGGCACCCCACAAGCCGGCAGCTTCGCCCCCCATGGGTGTAGGGTTTCTGCTCTTTTTGTAGGGTTTCTCTTCATTTTGTAGGGTTTCTGCTCTTTTTAAAGGGTTTCTGCTCTTTTTGTAGGGTTTCCGCTCTTTTTGTAGGGTTTCCGCTCTTTTTGTAGGGTTTCTCTTCTTTTTGTAGGGTTTTTGCTCTTTTTGTAGGGTTTCTGCTCTTTTTGTAGGGTTTCTCTTCTTTTTGTAGGGTTTCTGCTCTTTCTGAAGGGCTTCTGCTCTTTTTAAAGGGTTTCTGCTCTTTTTGCAGGGTTTCTGCTCTTTTTGTAGGGTTTCCGCTCTTTTTGTGGGGTTTCTGCTCTTTTTGAAGGGTTTCTGCCCTTTTTGTAGGGTTTATGCTCTTTTTGAAGGGTTTCTGCTCTTTTCCCTTTTTTTTTAGGGTAACGAAGCAGAGGGCATTTTTTGGGGCATTTCACACACATCCCCAACACCCAGCCCTAGGCACAGTGGGACCAGGATCCTCACAGGACCCAAACCCTAAATCCCATCGCCCAGCACCAAAGCTCACCCCACACCGATCCAGGGGCGCGGGCACCTCCCAGGCTCCGGAGCCCCAATTTCGGAGCCACCCCAATGCCGGGCCCCATTTAGGAAGCCCTAATCCCGAACAAGGAGTCCCCAAACCCGACGGTTCCGGGGTTAACACCCCATACCCTGCAGTGGGGACGCCGCGTCCCAGTGCCACGGTCATAAAAACGCTGCTTATGGGGCCGCTGGGGTCCTCTGCCCCTTATGGGGTCCTTGGGGTCCTCTTCTCCTTATAGGGCCCTTGGGGTTCTCTGCCCCTTTATGGGGCCGTCAGGGTTCTTTGCTTCCTATGGGGTTCTTGGGGTTCTTGGCTCCTTATGGGGCCTTTGGGGGTCCTCTGCCCCTTATAGGGTCAGTGGGGTTCTCTGCCCCTTATGGGGTCCTTGGGGTTCTCTGCACTTTATGGGGTCCTTTGCCCCTTATGGGGCCATTGCGGTCCTCTGCCCTTTATGGGGTCCTTGGGGTTCTCTGCCCCTTTATGGGGCTGTTGGAGGTCCTCTGCCCCTTATAGGGTCAGCGGGGTTCTCTGTTCCCTATGGGGTCTTCGGGTCCTCTGCCCTTTATGGGGTCGTTTGCTCCTTATGGGGTCACTGGGGTTCTCTGCCCCTTATGGGGTCTTCGGGGTCCTCTGCTCTTCATGGGGCTGTTGGGGGTTCTCTGCTCTTTATGGGATCCTTGGGGTTCTCTGCCCCTTTATGGGGCTGTTGGAGGTCCTCTGCCCTTTATGGGGTCCTCTGCCCCTTATAGGGTCAGCGGGGTCCTCTATTCCCTATGGGGTCCATGGGTTCCTCTGCCCCTTATGGGGTCCTTGGGGTCCTCAGCTCCTTATGGGGTCCTCGGGGTCCTCTGTTCCCTATGGGGCTTTTGGGGTCCTCTGCCCTTTATGGGGTCCTGGGGGTCCCCCGCTCCCTCTGGGTGCCCCCCCCCCCCCCCCAAGCCCCATCCCGGGACCTGGCCCCGCCCCCCCCGCCTGGCCCCGCCCCCCCCGCTCCCGGCGCCCCCCCCCCCGCCCCCCCCCGTACCTGCGGGGCCGCCGCCGCCGCCCGCCGCCGCCGCCGCCACCGGGGCCCCCCCCGGCCCCGCCCCGCCGCGCGCTCATTGGTCCGCCCCCGCGCCGGCCGGCCAATGAGGTTAAAGCGAGGGGGTGTGGCTTCGAGGGAGAGGGGCGGGGTCACGGCGCCGCTCGATGCTATTGGCCAGCGGGGCGTCGAGGGGGCGGGGCGGCGGAGGGTAAGCCCGCTCGCCCCGCCTCCCGGCTGTGCCGCCGCGCGATTGGGCGCGGGGATTGGCGTTCTGGCCAATGGGGAGGAGAGGCGGCGACAGGCCGCAGGTGATTGGCCGAGCGCGCGCGCCCCACGTGGGGCAGCGGGGGGGGGGGGGCAAAGAGCGGGGCGATGTAAACAACACCCCGCTGCCCTGATTGGCGGGCGGCGGCGCCCAATGGCAGGAGCCGTTACAAACACCCAAGAAGGGCGGAGCTGAGAGCGAGCCGCTGATTGGCGGAGGGCGGGCGAGGGCGGCGGGGCGGGGCCGCCGGTGGCGGCGGCTGTCACGTGGCGGGCGCGTGGCACCGGGGCTGCCCCCCCCGCCCTCCCCGGGGGTCACCCGGGGTCATCCGGGGTCACCCGGCCCCGCCCGCACCCCCCGAGGGGGTGACCCCCATGGGGGGGGGGGCAGCCCCCTCCCCGGTACCCCCCCCGGTAACCCCCGGTAACCCCCCCCCGGTGCCCCCCCCGGTGCCCCCAAGGGCGGGGCCGTGCCCCTCCCCGAGCCCCCTTTGGACGGCGCCGCCCCCCCCCGGGCCCCCGTTGCTCCCCTCCGAGATGCCGCCGGTGGGTGGCGGAGGCTCCGTGCCCCGGCAGAGGGGGCCCGGGACCCCCCCGGTTCTCCCCCCGGTGCCCCCCCCGGTGCCCCTCGACCCGTTCCGGCGGTGAGTGGGAGGGAACCGGAACGACCCCGGGCTGGGGAGGGGGGGGGAGAGAAAATTTCACGTCCCCGGGGGGTCCCAGGGGTTTACCGGGGCGTCCCGGTGGTTTACCGGGGGGGAGGGCACCGGGGATGGGGTTTACCGGGGGAGGGGGGCTTGGGGTCCCCCGTAGGACCGGGTTCGCCCCGTGGGGGGCTCACAGCACCGGCTCCGGACCCCCAGCCCCGTGCTGTGCCTGCCCCCGGTGCCCGCTGTTATACCGGGGGGGGCACCGGGGAACGGGGTTTACCGGGAGGGGGGGGTCGGGGTCACCCCCATGGGGGGCTCAAAGCACCGGACCCCTTCCCCGTGCTGTGCTGGCCCCCGGTATCATCCCCCGGTGCCCGGTGGGGGTCCCGGGGGGGGGGGGGGTGAGGTGCCACCCCCCGAGGTGTCACCGGGGCCACCGGTCCCGGTCCCGGGGTTCCCGAGGGCTCCTTGTATGGCCGGGCTGTGGGGCAGTAAAAATAACCCCGGGGTGGCACCGGGGGGGGGGGTCCACAGGTACCGGGTGTCCCCCCCGGTGTCCCTGCAGCCCCATCGGTGGCACCGTGACCCCACGGGGGCACCGAGGGGCCCGTCCCCGGGGCTCCCGGCAGCCCCCCCAAGGTCACTGAAGGCCGGCGGGGGCCCGGTGGGGGCCAGGGAATGTCACCAATGCGGCGGGACGGGGACACGGGGACATGGGGACAGCTCATCCCGGTCCCAGCTGCAGCCACAGGAATTTTAGGACCCACGGGGACACCGGGGGCCCCGTCCCGGGACGGGGGGGTGGCAGCCGGCAGCCCCCTGTACCCCGTCCCCTGCCCGCCACCTCCTCCTGGTTCCCGTTTGGGGCCGCTGGCTTTGGGTTCGGGCACGCTTCTCCCCCCTCTTCCCCGTCCCGTTGGCGTTTTGGGGTGGATTTGCGCCGTTTTGGGGTCATCCCTTTTTGGGCTGGGACCCGAGCCGTTTGCTGGCCCTTCCCAAACCGTGGTGGCCCTGCGCCCACCGGGGTCTGGCCCTCGACCCCCGGGGGGCACTGGGCTATGGGGCACGCGGGGAGGGGAGCGTGGCGGCGGCCGTTTGGGATCGCAGCGAGGAAATTTGGGCGTCGCTGGGAGCTGCTGAGCGGGCGCTAATCCCGGCGCCTGGCCCCGTGGCCGCTGGCCAAGCCCTTTTGGGACACTCTCGAGACGTTGACCCCGGGACGAAGCGGTGCCAGGGGTGGCCCTACAGGGACAGGACCCGGCACCGGGGCTGCTGGCTGGGTGGGCAGCACCGACACCGCGCCTCCCAGTTCTCCCAGTGCTCCCAGTACCCTCCGTCTGCCTGCGGGCACCCGCTGCCAGCCTCGTGCCGATGAGTTCACGCTGCTTAAATGCTGTCGGGACGTCCCAGGGCTCCTGTTGCAGCCACCGCCGTGCCCTGGGGTGCAGCAGGGGGCAGAGAGCAGAGCCCGGAGCTGCCCTTCCCGCTGTGATTTTGGGGGCTCCCAGCGCTGGGTTGATGCCCTGGCAGCATCAGCGACCCCTCCTCTGCCTGCTGCTGCTGCCAGGCCCAGGGTTTTATCTCCTGGCAGCCCCAAACACCTCGATCCCACGGATGATCCACCCCGGAGAGGCTGCGGGGATCCGGCCCGGCTGCGGTGCTCCCAGCTCAGAGGCACCATCTGCTGGGAATCCTCCCAGCCCGGAGCTCTGACAGCTCCAGGGCCGAGCAGGGAAACCAGCCGAGCAGGGAGGAAGCACATCTGCCCCAAAACAGGCTGTTTTTGCCCCAGAGATCAGGCCAGGAGCAGCAGCAGCACCCGTAGGGAACCGGATCCCAGCCCTGTGGAGCTCCCCTCCCCAGGCTCCCTCCTGCTGCTGATTTTGGCTTTTCTCGTTTGCTGGGCAGTTTCCAGCTCCCGTGAGCTCCTTTTGAAGCTTTTTGGGTGTATTTTTTTGGTGTTGGGGGGTCTGCAGGGACCCAATGTGCCGTGTCAGGTCGCAGCTGAAGCCATCAAACCCATTTCCAAGGGTGAAGTTTGGGAACACATCCAAACTGCCCCAAACTGGAGGTGGTTCAGGGGCAGCATCCGAGCCTTGGCTGTGGCCGGGACAGGGTCGGATCATCTGAAACTCCCCCAAAACCGTAAGATTTTGCCTCATATCCCTTTTGCCTCCCTGCGTTTTGCATCTCGCGACTTCTGCAGCTTCTGGCAGGAGCAGAGCTGGTGTCAGCAGGGCAGGGGCTGGCGGGGCTGTGTGAGCAGCCCGGGTGTTTACATTCCCCAAGCTTATTTAGCGTTTCCCTCCTAATGATGCCTTTTAAGACCACGCTTCTGTAATTGCTGCCGGGTGCTGAGCACCCGCGGGGACGGGGCACCCCTCTGCAGGCTGCTCCCTGTGCTCACCCCACACAACCAGGCACAAAAATCAGCATTTTTGGCTCATTTTCCTCTCATCGCACACCCTCCTGGGGCTTAATCCGCGCCTCCTCTCAGAGGAAAACCCCCTCAGGCAGCCGGGGAGGCCTCCAGGTGCTGGGGGCAGGAGGAATTTGGCTCCCTTGGAGGAATTTGCCTGCTTTGTGTTGGGAGCTTGGCGTGTTGTGACTCCAGCCGTTTTTTTTTTTTTTCTTATTTTTGGCTGTGTTTTTTCTCACAGCTGTCAGGGCAGCACCACCCGCAGGAGCAGCACAGCAGCGCTGAGCATTCATCTCAGCTTTTATTATGATTATTATTATTTTTTTATAAAGCTTTTGACCCAAACTGTTATTTCCCAATGAGACGTTTCATCCTCCCAGCAGGTGCTGGGCACCGTCTGCTTTTGGGAGGCCCCTAAAACCACTGATAACTCCGGCAGAGCTCGGTGGTCTCACCATAAAAGCTCAACCCCGCTCCTAGCCGACAACCAATTTCCCAATATAACCTCCCAAAAATGACTTTCCCAGCGAGGACCGGCCATGGCAGAACAGACGCAGGCACACATCAAGAAATTTAGCCACAAATTCGATCCCCAAGCCTTGGAAATACAGCGTCCAGCTGTATTTTTACAGCCCCAGCTGTGTTTTTCCACTGCTGCAGGGGGAGCGGGGAATGCCTGCGGTCTGCAGCAGGGCTGGGTGGCTGCAAAAAGCCCGGAATATTTGGAAATCCGACCTTTAAAGGATTCCAGGCCTGATGTGCTGGAGAGGAACTGAGCAGGTTTGGAGACAGAGAGCAGCGAGCTGTTTGTGTCAGCCTGGCTTTGTTCAGTGTCAGCCCGGCTTTGTCAGGAAGCCGAGTGCCGGTGAATCGCTCCCAGTGGCTGCACACAAACTGAACTGAGCCGAACCGACCCGAAAATGCCCCAAATACACCCCAAATATCACGTTTGGACCCTGCTGACACAGGCTGTGTGTGGGCAAGTGGTGTGGTGTGGGGCAGGGCTGGTCCCGTGCCTGGTTTGTACCCAGACTTTTTGGTTGGGTACAGTCACCGTGATGGAACAGCAACGTTTTGGGGTGTCCCCACAGTCAGTTTTGGCATAATTTGGGGTGTTTTGGGGACAATGTGGAAGCCTCGCAAGCAACCTTGGGGCTGCCCGGGGGGCTCCCTGTACCCACAGCAAGGCGGCTGCCCACAGTGACAGACCCTTTGGGACTGTAGGGCCAGCACCAAAGCTACGGGTTAATTGTGGTTGGTTAATCAGGCTGGGTTAATTGTGTTTGGGGAACCGTGCTTAATTATGGAACTGTGCTTAATTACGTTTGGGGACGCGAGTGTATTAGAGGCTGCAGCCTGCTCCCAACTACCAGGTGTTAATGCTGCTGCTGCAACAGCCAGCACACAGCTCAGGGAGGCTGGGTGAGTCACAGCTTCAGGCTCTTTGCCCGTATTAATTAAAAAAATTAAAGGCAGGCGCTGCAGCCTCATGGACACCTGACGGGAGCCTCACGCCCGCTTGGCGCCGCCACCGCGCTCTAAAATGGCGGCCGCCGCGTGCCGCTTATATAGGGAGGCGTGCTCCCGGCATGCCCCGCGGCACCACCGTCCGCCCCGCCCCCTCAGCCACACTCAACACATGCGCATTCCCCTTCAGGCTGCGGGAGCGCGGCCGCACACGCGCAGTGCGAGCGCGGTGCCCTCACCGAGAAGCCCCACCCTCTGCGGCGTCATGCGCGCTGTGCGCATGCGTGCCCGACCTTCTGCCTGCTCTCTGCGCCTGCGCAGAGCCCTAACGGGAGGGGGGGGTGCGCAGCGCGCATGCGCAGTGCGCATTCCCGCCGCCTCACGGACCCGGTGCGGCCCCGGTGCGGCCCAGCCCGGCCCGGTTCGGCCCGGCCCGGCCCGGGGAGGCGGCGGGGAGCGGCGGGGGGCAGCCGGGAGCGGCGCGGAGCCGAGCGGAGCCGCTGGGCTGCGGTTTCCCGGAGGTAGGCGCTCGGCCCCCGGCCGCCCCCGGGCTGAGGGGACGCACAAAATGGCGGCGGGGGGGGGGGGGTGTGGGGGGGGTCGGGGCCTGGTACCGGGGCCTGGACTCAGTCCTGGGGCCTGGGCTCGGTCCCGGGGCCCGGTCCCGGGGCCTTGGGGTGCTCAGAGCGCGGGGCTGGGTGCTGGCAGGCAGCAGGGCAGACCGCCTCTGGGGAGTGGTTTGTTGGCTAAAGGAGGCAATAATGGGTTGGAATTGGTCAAAAAAGGTGAAAAAGCAGCAAAATTCTCTTCGCGCCAGGCAGCGGCGTGGTCTGGGTCGTGGTGCTGAGGTGGGAACCTGCGGATGGTCGCAGAGCAGGCTGCTCTGGAAGGTCAGACACATCCATCCTCAGTGTACGTGCCCCCAGATACAATTATTTCCATGCAATAACATAACATGGTCAATTTTTAAATTTATTTTTCTCCAGGGTCACTTAAAAACGATCTAAACAAGTCATTAAAACCAATCGTGTTTTAAACCAGTGTGGGCGATTGCTTTGTTCTCTTATATTTCATCCTGGCAGCAAAGCACGGGGCCGGTTCTGGGCTGTGTCCCCCCCCCGGTATGGGGTCAGTCGGTGGGATCTTCAGATACCGAGGTCTTGAGGCTGTGAGCTCTTGCAGAGGGCGGGTGTAGGAGCGAGGTCGTTATTTTCCCCGTTGAAGAGGCACCCCTCGAGGGCAGCCAGCGTCTTTGATTGCTTTCTTGTCCAGATTTAAAAGGGAAAGCTGCCAGCCCTGACAGAACAATCGTGCGGTTTTGAAGGGTGGAGGACGTCAGGGACGAGGCTGCTCCCTCGGCTGCTCCCTCTCCTCTTCCAGCTCGTACACCAAGTGATATCACCCCGCGATGTTTGGCCAGGGGTGGGGTTCCAAGCGGCTGCTGCTCCCTGCATTGCTCTTCCCTCTTCTGTTTCCCCCAAATTACCGTTTGTCTTGGGGCTGAGCTCAGCAGACACTGCCGTACCCACGCTGACACAGAAGAGCTCCGCGGCTTGGTGTGAAGCAGGCAGCACGCTGGAACGTTTTCCCAGCGTTTCAGGTTTAAAGGTAACTAAAATGCTTTCTGCTTGCTTTGCCATCAGGTTAATTACCGTGTAAGGAGAGGTTTTTAAACAGGAGTTTTAGGCAGCAGTGTCTGTGTTTGCTCTGGGTCTGGGGGACTCCACGTCGGGTGTGCAGAGCTTCGAGTGCCTCAGAGCTGCTGTGTGTGTGCAGGGAGCAGCCCGCAGGGTTCGTGGTGCTCGGAAATTTGAGGTGGAAAGTAAAAATTCCCTAAAAAACAGTCATTTTCTGCTGCGAATATGCAATAAGGGTGCTGGAATGATCTTTTTTTGGCTTCTTTTAAGACCTACTTGCTGAAAACCTTGCGCAGATTTATTTAGTTAGTTATTTGGAAGGCTGGGGCGGACTCTTTGGAAGGTTGCAGGGAGCTGTGCTGTGCGTGCTGCTGCCTCCGGCCGGGCTGCTTTTTGCCTTCCCAGGCGCTCGTTGTTCATTTGTGCTTTTTCTCCCCTCTGGGTAAATTTGTGAGCAAATTTGTGCTTTTTCTCCCTCTGGGTGCCTGCAGAGCTCGTGTCCTGGTTCCTTGAGCAGCTCGTGAGCCCTCCCTGTTCTGTAAGCCCCCAGGGAGGTGCTCCAGCAGGAGGATCTGCCTGGGGAGGATTTTGGGGTGCTCCCCACAGCTCTGTGGGGCTGTGACGGGGTCGGGGGAACCGCTCGGTGTCCTCAGGGCTCTCCCCCCGGCTGGGGGTGGGCAGGAGGCTGGGAGGGGACAGGCAGAACAGCCAACCCTGCGGGCTGAGGGCTGTAACTGCCACAGCTCGGCCATAAAACTGGGCCAGAGGGGTGTGGGGCAGGGGCTGCTTCGTGGCTTTTGAGGTCGTGTGGTGCCAGAGCCCGGCTGAGCGGCAGGAGGTGAGTGCCCGCCTTGTTTGCTTGCCCCTACCCCGCTTATTCCCACTCTTCCTCTCACTCTGGGGAGCGAGCGAGTTCAGCTTGAGGCCCCGCTGCCACCGAGACAGCTTCAGGACACGCAGACTTTTTTTATTTCCCACTTTTTCCACCAAAAGCTCGACCTCAGCTGCGCTGCAGGAGTTGCAGTGCCCTTTTCCTTCCCCTCTCTGTGCCGCATCTCCCGGCCGGCAGCGCTGCCGGTGCTCCCTGCGCCCCTGGCAGTGCAGTTCTCTGCCTCGTTACCAGCTTTACTCCAGGTTAGTTAATTAATTAGCTGTCACCTTTATTAACATCCCTGCCTGGGTTGGAGCAGGCAAACTGCAGAGCTAAAAGGGGAAGCGGTGAGTTATCGCTGAGCGTGTGCTGGGGCTGCTGAGATGAACAAGCTGCTGGCAGCCAGAGCTTTTCGCTGCCTGCCACGGGCAGGGCTCCTCTCCCCGTGGGTTGCTTCCGCTGTGTTTTTGGTTTGGAGGCAGAGGGAGCAGGTCTGGGGTGAGCCAGCCCTGAAGAGCTTGCAGGATTCGGCGTGTTGCTGCTGAGAAAAATCTCGTTTTGACCATCTCGCTCCGTGAACACCTCGGGTAAAGCAAATTTGCCACCCTTAGAACAGCGCCGAGGGAGGAAGGCTGCAGGAGCTGGAGGAAAGGAGGTTAACACAGCCTGCTGATCTTCAAGTTCAGCTGTAGAAAACTCGCTGAACAGCAGCAAACTGAACTCCAGCTGTTTTGCTTTAAAATGTTTTATTCCAGTGGAGCACTACGGGGTGAGGCGAACCTGTGCCCGTTTCCCCGCTGAACAGATTGCTCCAGAAAACTCCTAAGGCACGGGGGTAGTTTGTAAATGGTCCCAAAGCAGAGGCCACCTCCTCGTGACATTTATTACAGACTGACCGTGTGTTATAGCAGTTGTTTTTTTCTACCTGCCAAATCCTCGTTTCTGGCCGGGTTAATTGCCTGCTGAGGGCCCGGAGGTGTGTGTGGGGCCGCGTCTCGCTGCGAGCTGGTGGCGTGGGAGCGTGCCGGGGCTGAAATCTGCAGCTCCTGGAAGTCCCAGCGACGGGAAATCCGCTCCTGAGCTCCTGGCCGTGTCCCCTGGGAGCTTCCCGACCCAGCAAACGCAGGTTTGGTTTGCAAAGCTGCACATTTATTTTTAAAATGTTCCCTGCTGACGCGTTCCTCCTCGTTCTGGGTGGCTCCAATATTGTTCCCTCTGACTGCTTTCCAAATTCATGTGCCGGGAGGTGGTTCTGGTTTTGCCCCGCAGTGATGAGGGATCCAGAGGAGAGGGAACTGAAAGGCAGGAGATGACTTTGGGGTTGTTTGCGTGAGGCTCTGTTCTGGCACTGCAGCAGGGGGAAGAGGTGGGAAGGGGTCGGGGTGAGAGCCCCTGGTGCTGCCCGGTGGGGGTCGGCTCCTTCCCATTATTTTCTGAGGGAGAAGGGATGTAGTTCGTGGTCCTGTAGCTGCTGTTCCTTCTTGGGCTGACTTCAGGCTTTCCTCGTTTAAAATGACATAACGGGGTGGGACATAAAACAAAAAAGGTCGGGACAGCTTACAGAATTCATCCTCAGAGTGTGAAACTTGCTGCTCCTACGTGGCTGACCTCTCCCAAGCTACAGCTCCGTGCGGGTTTTGAGTTGAGATCCTCAAACTGCAGCCCTTACGGCGAGCAGTCCTGAGGGAGGCACCTCTGTTTATTGGAAAACTTCTGTCAGGAGTCAGTTTTTTTTAGGCTGGCGTCGCTTTGTCCTGCACCCCCTGGTTGTGGAGGTGCCTGACTGCCTCACGGGATTAAATTCTTGGTGCTTCCAGCCGAAATTCCGGGTGGTGGTTCCCACTGCCCCTCTGCTGGTTTTATTCTGGAGCATAGCTTGTTCTGATACAGCCCCGCACCTTTCTGTTTCGAGTTGTTTGGATGTAAGATCGTGCCTTTCACATCTGCGGGATGGAAACCTTCCAGGCACAGAGCTCGGGCGCTGTCACACCCCTTGGATGCTTGCAGGGTGTTGTAGCTCACCCCTGGGGATCGCTGCGGGAGTGGCCCCCCGAGCGCTGCTCTGCTGGCTCCAGCTTGATCCCAAAAACCCCACATCCAGGCTGTGACTGCTCCGAGCTCTCCACGTAATAATTTCACTCGCAAGTCCTACTCCGTAAACACTTGGAGAGGGTTTTAATACTTTGGCTTACTGCTCCTGACACAGCTCCAGATTGAAATAAACGCAAACCGTGCCGAGCTGCCGTGTCAAGGCGTCGGCAATGCTGTCGAAAGAGTGTCCTGGCTGGGCACGGAGCTCGTGGGCACAGCTCGATTGCTGAAGGGCTGTGTATTTTGGGTAAGGCTGTGCAGCAAAAAGGTTTTGTGCAACGGGATTTCGCTTTCGAAAGCACCGCTTCACCTGTCGCTGAAGCGCTGCTGCCTGAGCTCCCTTGTCCTCCTCCTCCCCGGTTAGAGAACCCGCAGCGTGACGCAGGTGAAAAGATGACACAGTCTAACACTTGTCTTTTAACTTTCAGCTTTGTGCTGTTCTTGGAAAGTTTCGCACCACTTGTGAATTCCTTGAACCTTGGCATTGCGAGCCCACTTCTGTTGGGCCCTCCTCCTTTACAGCTTGCCCAAATTAAGACGCACTTGGCCCTCCAGCACTTGACCTCGGTCGCTGCCAGCAGCTCCGCACCTCCTCATGCTCGCTTGGGTGAGGCATTGCTGAAAAGCACCATGTTTAGCCCTCGAGGAGCGCTGCCCCAGAGGCCGAGAGGACCCAATCCGGCCGGCGCCAAGCCCCCGGGATCCTTTAGGGGAGGAGGCGCAGCGGGGCTGCAGAGAAAACCTGCGCCGGGGACGCCTCCGGGAGCACCGCAGAGATTTTCGGGCCAGGACAGCTTCCAGTGGACGGGCTCGCAGAGGATCAACGTGAGGGTGACTCTGCACAGGGCCGATCCGAGGCAGGTAAAGGTGAAAACGAACCTCCACCAGGAGCAGAAGGGAGAGGCACGCAGCAGCCGCTGGGACAATAACCCCTGCTCGGCCGGGGCCGCCGCGCAGAAGCCGCCCCCCCCGGCCCGAATCCCCGAGCAGAACGCGAACGCCCAGAGCCGCTACACGCCCGAGAGCGCCTCCAGCATCCTGGCCAGCTTCGGGCTCTCCAACGAAGACTTGGAGGAGCTCAGTCGCTACCCAGACGACCAGCTGACGCCCGAAAACATGCCCCTCATCCTGAGAGAGATCCGGATTCGGAAGATGGGTCACTCTTTGTCGGGTCTGCACCCTCCGAGCCGCGGAGAAGAAACGCTGGGCGGAACGAGCGGCGCGGCGGTCAAGGGCAAAGTGATCGATTACGGGCACGCCAGCAAATACGGTTACACCGAGGATCCCCTGGAGGTGCGTGCTTACAACAGCGAGGTGCTGAACGAGGATCCCCTCGAGTCGCGCGTTTATAACCCCGAAACGCCGGCGCCAGAGAGCAGGGAAGACTTCCAACGAGAGCAGAACGTGCCCATGGGCGTCCCGCCGCCCGGCGTGCCGTGCAACCCGGTGTTCCCCGTTCAGGATTTGCTGAAACCTCCGGCTTTCCAGAACGACTCCTCCACCTCCCGCTCCTTTTTTCCAACCGAGGCCGCCGGCAAAGTGTCCGGGCTGTGCTCAGCGCCCGCGGGGGGGCTCCCCGTGGTGAAGCCGGTGTCGCAGCCGGCGGTGCCGCCCGTCATGCCGCCCATGCTGCCTCCCCCCATGCTGCCTCCCCTGGCGCAGCCCCTGCTGCCTCCCGTCATGCCGCCCCTGGTGCAGCCGCCCGTGCCCCAGCACGTGATGCCGCCCATGGCCCAGCCGCCCTTTTCGGCCGAGCTCCTCGCAGCCGTCGGCCAGCACGAGCGAATTCAGCACGAGGCCGGGAGCAGCCAGCCC
Source organism: Aythya fuligula (assembly GCF_009819795.1). NCBI lineage: Eukaryota > Metazoa > Chordata > Aves > Anseriformes > Anatidae > Aythya > Aythya fuligula. The sequence continues at coordinate 76,269,223 of NC_045562.1, read as the reverse complement.
GCCGCGCAGAGCGGCTCGGTGGCGGGGCAGAAAGCCTTCCAGCCGCAGCCCGAGGGGCCGATTAAATCTCCTTTTGGCATCGTGAAGGCCTCGTGGCTCCCCGTGTTCCTGCAGTCCGATGCCCAGAAGATCAAAAGGCTGCCCACGCCCTCCATGATGAATGACTACTATGCCACGTCTCCGAGAATATTCCCCCATATGTGTTCTCTCTGTAACATAGAATGCACTCATATGAAGGTGAGTGGCTTTCAAAGATTCTTGCCTAAGTTGTGCTCAGCACCTTACCTGCTGCACTGTTTCATGAACTAATTTTTTTTTTTTTTTTAATCGTGCGTTGAATGAGTTGTGCTGCTGCTCGGCAGCCTGGGTGCTTGTGTGCTAATTGCAAACTGCTAGAAACCCTGCTAGGGAACGGTTATAACCCCGCTGCACAGCGTGTTCTCTCTCAGACTGCATTTCAGAATTTCTACGCATGTTATTGTGGTTTCTTTGAATGTGAAATATGATTTATGCCTTCTGCGATGGGATTTCGAGTGACAGAGCAAACCCTTTACCAGTAGGGTCAAATCCATCATCCGGGTGACTAAAATGCGTGCAGAAATCGTGTGCTGGGTCTCAGCGGGGTGGCTGAGATGTTCATATATTCAGCCCCACTCCCGCAAAGTCTGCCTCAAAACAAAGCAGCCTATTTATCTGCAAAAATGTAATCTTCCAAATGTGGTCTGGGTGACATTGGCTGGCCCAGAGACTGAAGGGCAGCTCTGATGAGTACACAAAATGCTTCCATTCATCCGGCCTAGCGTTCAGTTCTGGAGCAAGTCACAGTTCCAGCTCCCGGCAGAGGGAACCGGGGAATAAGGGGAGAGAGAAAAGAATCCCAAAAGCTGTAGATTTTTGGTGAAAGCCCTGAGCTGGATATGTCAGAAATACAGGAGAATGTCATTTAAAATGAAACGCTTCCTTATTAGTTTCATTTTTATAGACATCAGCAAGCTTGGGAAGCCTGAGGGGGACACTCTGCAGTGTGGCAGAACCGTGCAGGACTGCAGGCCCTGTTTGTGCTGCCCGTTACAAAAGGGAGCGCACAATTAAGATGGAGGCAGCTGCATTGGGGACTTCAGAGTACAAATAAAAGTTCAAGCACTTTCACATGGGAAGCACTGACGGCCAGGAAGAATTGCAGCTGCTCGGGCGGGTTACAAAACCGAAAGGGAAGCTTGATTTAAGATAAAAACGTCTAAAACTGAACAGGGCAACAAATTCGTGTTTGTGTTCATAACTGGGCACAGCGCTTTGGAGAAGTGCGGTCTGTGTAAGTGTGAAGTACTTGGTAGCTTGCGTACTGCTTCTTGCTAAAACCCAGGAAATGTTTTTACTAAAAACCAGTTGACAAATCAGCTGAATTTCTGGGGGAGGCACAGATCTGTAACCCCTCCTTTTAATGGCACTCAGCGTAGCGTGTGTTCTCCAGGCTCCCCGATCCCACTGCACCTTTTCTCCTCGTCATGCCAGCTTCCAGCTCCAGCATACGTTAATTTGATTCTGTGTTTTTTTTTTTTAATGCATATGAGCTGCTGATTACGCATTACATACAGGTTTGGGACAAGTCACATTCAAACAATGATGTTTCAAAATAATAAGATTAATTAGTTTTTTTGTTTTTTTTTTTTCCCCATACTGCAAGAAATAAAAATCTGTTCGAGCAATGTTAGCGCTGTACATTTGTGAATCCTAAAGCATGAGAAATTCCTCCTGCATTTATGGTGTGGGTTTACAAATAAAGCTGTGTCTCGCTTGTGTGGCTGGAGGTGCCCTGGACGTTGGGTTTTGGAAGCGATGAAGCCCTTGGAACTGGCAGATGAGCAGTGGTGGAGCGATGGAGCAGGAACGTACAGCCTCGTGGGGCGTGAGCTGTGCTAGCACAGGGGTGTTCCACGGGGAACAGAGGTAGTTCACCACAATTTTGACAAATATTAGTTCAGAAATAACAGGATGAATTCACAGAGGATGTCCTCCGAGGGCCGTGCCTCTGATGGCTCCAGAAGCCCGACCTGCAGCCGCCTGTAGGCGGGAGGTGAGTTCTGGGCTGGTGGCTCCCCCGTGCCTGCTGCCGTGAGCCCTGCAAGAGGAGACACCTGGTGAGTGAGGCTGCTTTTGGTCTCATCTCCCCAGCACACCTCGAGGGGAATCTGCATCTTCAGGAGCTGTCCTGGGCCGGACTGGTGAGGTACGGGGACTGCCCAGCTGCAGCAGGCTGTTTGGGAACGCTGCGTTACAAACGGGAGTCTTGTCCCCTGGCAAGTTGGAAAGGTTGGATGGCTTCGGGAAGGAAGGAGATGAGCAAAGAGGATGGCTTGAAACAAGAGCGGACGACGAGTTATGAAGAGGATGAAAGATACCAGGTGAAGAAAACCTTTTTCTCCAACACTTGAAGGGACTGAACACCTGAAAACCATTTGTGGTGTTAAGATAACGGATTTCACAGTCAGAGCATTCATGTGCTGCACTGCCTTTTGTAGGTTCTTTTAACCCAGCCTTGTGCAGAAGCACAGACTCAGCTAGGGTCCATTTTCTTGACAAGTTTGACACAGAAGCTGTGCTGCCTCTCGGAAGAGAGCTCGAGCAGGTTACCTGATGTCACGTTATTGAACTGACAGATTTACAGCTGGCTGCTGCTCCTGGAGGGGCCTGCGGAGCTGCGGGGGCTGGTGGTGGCTGAAGCCTGCTGTCTGCAAAATCTCAGCCCCGTCGCCCTCGTTCTTGCAGCCTGCCTCTGCCATAACAGCAGCGAAACCCAGCCAGGGCTTTGTTTTGGCTTGGAGCTGAAAAATGCTTCTGCTCTTCCCCAAAGCATCCGCTCAGCTCTCCCCGGGGTTTTTATCTGCTGACGTATTTAACTTTGCTTAATTAATGAGGTCTGATGGAATAAAAGCCGAAACGGCCTTGAGAGGTCTGCGGCGTTCCCAAATCCTCCGGAGCAGTGCTCTGCGTGCAGCTCCTGCCGCTCAGCACTCGGTGCACTTTCTGGTTCTTCTGTGATCCGAGGAGAACCCCGAGTACCTCTCCTGCAGCGCTCTTTGTGTGATCATTTCTTTGGAAGTGCTGTTGAGCTACGGCTCTGCTCACAAGTCAGAAGTTACAACATCTCCCAGCGGCGTGGCGCAGCCACCGCGGCTTGCTGTGGGGAGAAGCATTTCATAAGCCCTGCAGCGCCTGGTAGCTTCACACACAGATCTGGCGAGCCAGTGGGTGCTGAGACGACTTCTGGACCTGGGAGGAGTTCTCAGAAGCGTCCCGCGGTGGTTTTTCAGGGAAGAATGATTTTGTCCTGGGTTAGATGCGATCTCACCTCGGTGTCCTCTGCTTTCAAATGTATTTTCCAGCCTCCCCGACGTATGAAAACATTCCACGAATGCTTCACAGAGCGGCTTCGCTTTCAGCTGGGGGTTGTGGTCATGCTGGAGCAGTGAGGGGTGGTTTCTGTCTCCAACCATGCCCTTTGGGAACAGAGCACGGCCGTGATGCCAACAGCAGGAGGGTTTGTGTGTACTGGAAGCCCTGTGCTGATGAGTGAAGCACCACATTAGGGTTTTTTTCTCCAGCTAAACCAGATTTAAAGCCAGGGTCCTGGCCCAGGTCACCTCCGGAGGTCCCCTCTGACCTTAACCAGGCTGCGTTGTGGTGCCCTGGGCTTTACCCTGCACACAGTCCTACAGCCACGGGGTTCCCCACAACAGGAATTGTGGCTGCATCGCTGATGTAGTGGGACAAAACACGGTCCTGCTCCCTCTTCCTCCTGGCTTTTCTGTAACGTGGGCTGGGCTGGCAAAACACCCCGAGACCTGTTCTCTAATTGTGGCCCCCCAAAATTAGGTAACGGCGACAGAGCTGCTCTCCCCTGGCCCGTGTGGGTTTGTGGTGCAGTTTGAAGCTGGCTGGGGGCTTCCTCGTGCCGGGAAGGATCCGTCTGGGGGAAGGATCCGTGCGGTGGGACAGCCTTGCCAGAGGGCCTGGAATCTTTCCGAAGACTCAAAAAGGGCGAGGAATTAATCAAAGAGGAGGAACACGCATAAATGGAGGCTCCTGCGATGATACGAAACGCAAGAGGGCATCAGCATAGCGAAGGCTTGAAGAGGAGAAGAACGGGGGTTTTGTGAGGGAGGAGAATATCTCCTTGTGGGCCTGCCAGCCTCCGCAGTGCCCGCTGCTCCAGCAGCTGAAGACCCGGGGAAGCAGAACGGCCTCTGCCAGCCCTCGTGGACACCGGGTGTGCTTTCTGCGCTGGGCAGTGCCTGAAGTCCCATTGCCTTTCATTTCCAACAGCTAATTTCAGCCCTTCAGTGACGATTTTTCCATCTACCTTCAAGGCTACGGACAAACAGCCTTCTTACGGATGGGATCGCTCAATAACCGCGTGTTACGAGGACGAAACCAGCTTATCCTGAGGAATTGCTTGCTTTTTTTTTTTTATTTGTACGTGGTCCGCGTGCTTCCTGTGCGCACAGATCTGTAGCTGTGTCGTCCTACAGCCTGCAAAGTGTTTCAGCTGCTCTTAAACCCTGCATTTGCCATGGTCCCACCGGGGAGGCTGCTGCGGAGGGGCCCGTGAAGGTTGTCTCCTGCTGGTGTTGGGCAGTGGGGATGTTTGTGTGAGCACAGTGTCCTCCGGAGATGGTTGAGCAGCGTGTCTGCTTCTTCAGGAAATGGAAGTAAGTCTGGTGCTTAAAACGGGCTGTGTTTGCTGTAAAAGCCGCGTGCAGCATAAATAGCTGGAGTGGCTCTCTTCTAGCAGATCTCAGTGCTGCGAGGCTGGGGCTGTAAGCGCAGGGGGCGCCTGTTTTCACCCCCTCCTCTGGGCTGGCAAAACGCACAAAGCTACCCGTGGTCGCATCAATTCTTCCACCTCACGTGCTCTGAGTGAGCCATCACCAGCTTTCCTTAGAAGCGGTGTGTTCAGCCTTTCTGCCAATAAACCAGAGACGCTGCTCGCTCGGTGTTTTATAACCTTGTATAAACCGGCACGTGGTGCATCCCAGAGAGCCAGGTAATTTCAGAACAGCGAGGCATTTTGTAAAGCCGGGCCTGTCAGTTGCATTATTCACCCATTATTGTTTAAAATACCGAAGCAGCAGGAAGTTGGCCTTTAAGGATGCTCAGCGATTGTCACGACGACGTGATACCCTCCTGACACGATCCCTCCCGACGTGATACCATCTGAGAGCAGTCAGCAGCTCTCGATCAGCGAGCTAACCAGAGCAGTTGCTTCCACTGGAGCATCAATTTAGTCCAGCATTACTCCTACAACCACAAGAACAGCCTTGGTGCACAGCTTCCTATAGGGGAACTAAATCAGCGTTTACCTTAACCCCGTGCATAAGCAATTTTCAGGTCTGGGGGCTCCCGTTGTACTTGTGGCTGTGCAGTGCTCATCCCAGCAGCTGTTTTCCCAAGTAAGGCTTTTGCAAAGGCTTTTTCTGCATAGAAATTCACGGGGGTGTGTGTGTGTGACAAGATTCATCGGGCTTTTGAATGACCTTTTGTTGGAGCTTGCTCTTCGGAGCGATTGCGCTCGGAGCAGTGCTAAGTCGAGCTTCCACAGAAATGAGACTTGGCTCGCCGATAGCACGTTGTGTCAGGTTCTCTGCTGTATTCAGCTTCTCGTGCCGCGTGCGTGTTCATACAGCCTGACAGCTCGTGAAGGCTGCTAATGGCTTTCTCGTTAACGTGTAGCCAGCTGCTGGATCAGCCCTTTGTGCTGGAGATGCGGTGACAGCGGCGCGGGGTGCTGATGGAAGTAGCAGATTAATGTAATGCGATGTAATTCTCTACACTTTCCACCTAAATTCCTTCGTGTTCTGCAGCAGCCTTCCATAATCATTAAGCGTTCTCATCGTTAGCGTTAAGGAGTGGTAATCTCAAGTGAGAAATGTGACCCCGACATCAGATCATGTGTTAGTAATGTACTAGCAATGGAAGGTAAAGTATGAGAGCGCTTCAGGTTGTGGTCAAATGCTAATGTTTTCCCAGCTAATCAAACTTCTCTGGATGTCTTCTCTCCACCTAGGACTGGATTCTGCACCAGAACACCCCCTCCCACATCGAGAGCTGCCGCCAGTTACGCCAACAGTAAGGAATTTGTTTAAAAAGTTCATTTAGGCCAAAAAACGCTTCCTGTACATGCGCGTGGGCCCTCAAACCGTGCTGGGTGGGTTTCCGTGGTTCAGATCTCAATATCTGAGCACTGTTCTGAATTTGTTTTAGACTATTAGGTGAAGGAAAGTGGCACGTGGTGCTGCTGGAGTCCTGCATGGGAGCTCAGATCTGTAACAGCTGCTGCATGTGAGACCAGGGCTGTGCCCAGACGCAGCTCTCTTTGCTGACAGTCGTGTTCTCTGCATTTAACAGGTACCCCGACTGGAACCCCGAATCTCGTTCTTCAAAGAGGTAACTGCCTTTTGCTTACAGGTTGTTTTAAATTTGTCACTGTCACAAGAATTTGGGAATGAAGGCAATGAATTTTCCTGCTTTGTTCACTGACGAGCTGTACTGGCGGCCTCCTTGCCTTTTTGTTGTAAAATGGTGTTGCCCTAAATCCTTCAATCAGGTGAGGGGCACGGTATCCAGATTTCCTTCACAAGAATGAGAGCAAGCTGTAGGGAATTTCTCCTAACATTTCTTCAATGCACCGTGGGCATTTCTCATAGCCGTACGTCAGTCTGTCGTGATCAAACTGAGGGATTTCGACTTTTAGACTTAAACTTTTTTCCAATTAAGCTGCTCTTGTTAGCAGCTTGAAATCTATCTGACAGTAGGCTACCCTGTGTTGGCTCCTTATTCCCCAGACTTTTTCGCCCATAGATCCCTTGGGAAGCTATAGGATCGTGGGCTGAAGAAGCAGTGGAACTGATGAACTCATGTCTCTTCTGCTTAAAACTTACTCTGTTTACAATTACGTTTTATAAAAACACACCCTGCAGACTAATTCTGCTTGGATCTCAGCGAGATTAAGTTATTCTATTGCCTCAGTGTTTGTGCATACTCCAACACAAACAGGAACGACAGGACTTTCATTTTTGCTGCCTTGCCCTGCGACCCCCATTAATTAGACGTGCTTCGTGGGAAGCTGACTATTAGTTGGAAGAAAAAAAGGCTGAAAATGTAGGTCAGGTTAATTTGCAGAGTGCATCCAAGGTCTCTCCAGGTTCATAAACAAAGAGCAATATGGTGTTAGAGGGAAATAAAACAAACTTCAAACTTTCACGGAGAGTAATTATATTTTAACACCTCAAACTGAAATTGCTGCAGAGCTGCAAGAGCTGCTGCTGTTAAACACACCGGGGATAAAGGGAACTGCCCCGAACTGGAGGAGCTCAATGAACTGGACAGACGTTTACTAGCACTTTGAGAGTGATCTGTGCTTGCAGGTGGGGCGAGAGCTGTCTTTTTGGGTGGTGCTTCCTTGAGTCCTGGGTGCTGACAGCACGTCTGCAGCTGGGGAGTCAGTGACGGCCGGGCTGCGGGCGCAGGCTCAGGGCAAGGCGGAGGAGCTCGCTTGGTGCTGTGACCCTCTGGTAGCTGGCTTTGTGCTGCTTTATTTTTATAAATGGCTTTGTTTTGCTACTGCATTCAACCATTTCTACGGTGCACAGGAATACCAGGAGTGATGTGGCTTTTTAATGGTGTTTGAAGGTTGCTAATTAAATACCACTTTTGGGACGTGCTGTGTGGGGCGTGTTGGAAGTCATTTAGGGGACTGGAGGTTTTTCAGCTGACCTCAGCAAGCTGCTGGCCACACAGGTCTTGGCCCCTTCTCCAGTCTGCCAGGGGGCAGCCCTCTCTCCTGAACCTACTCCATCTCAGAGGAACTTGGCCTCTGAAACAGTGATAATAAGGCTGGACGTGGTGCCTCAGGAAATGCTCTTGCTCTAGCTTGACTTACAAGCCTTTCAGTTGACACGTGTTGCTCACGTTGTGCTAAGACTTCTGCATTTTGTTTGATCAGCATATTTTCTTCCCAGTGGGTCTAGTTGTGCTGGGCACGCATGCCGTGTCAGTCATTTCCTGGTCTGTCTCTTAATTTTGGTGCTAAATTTACCGGTGAGATTCTGCTTCTTGTTCTGAGCTGAAGGGCTGCTCCATCAGACACTTTTTTTAACGTGAGATCTCTCGGGCACCGTCTGCTCTACCTGGGCAGGGGATGTTTGTCATCGCAGGGTTCAGTACGGGCTGAGAAATTGCCAAGTGGCAGGCCAGTATGCTACGGCCAAGCACTCGTCCTAGCTTGCCTTAAATATTCTGGATAATTTAGAATATACTCTGTGCATTTTCAAGGTTTTCTCTTTTACTCCTGTGATCTGTTCGGTCCTCTAAGAGGACTGTTGCTGTGATGGATCTCATTCCATGTTCTTCATCAGCTTGACATCTCTCCATAGCAGAAGTATGCATTAGGTGTGTATAGAATTAGGCAGTTCTGTGGAACCCATCTTTCAGTCTCAATCAGTCTTATAAACATAACAGCATGAGGTTGCCACCTTCCAAAGTAAATTTGGAAGAAGCAAAGTATCTTAATTCATTACTCTTTCCTGTATTCTTCTCCTATTTCTGTTCATTTTTCGTAGCCCTGCAGCTTGTAATTTCAGAGATGTCTTTACAGCTTTCTCTCCATGCAGGTATTTCTCTCCCACTCGCCTCCCAGTTCTATTTAACATTGGTGACGTGGTTCCTCCAGAAATAGAAGCATGTTTGTTAATAAATTAGGCTCTAAGCATTGTTGATTTTTTTTAAATTTCTCCAGAAAGTCTGTTTGAACAGGCTCAGGTTAATCATTCTCTGCCGTGTCAGAGCTCACTGAATGCCTTTATTCTGCTAGAAATGCTGGTGACAGGAAAGAAAACCAGACCCCGAAGCGGCGCTCCAACTCTGCCAGCCCCAGCCCCAGGCGTTCGAGGGTGGCCGGCTCCAGCTATGTTCTGCGGCGCTCGCGATCGCGATCCAGGAGCCCCGGCCGCTTCAGGCCAACAAGACCACGAAGCCGAAGCCCACGGCAGATGCGACGGCTCAGCCCGAGGCACAGGTCAAGGTCACCACAGCGGTCAAGAAATCTGCTGAGAACAAGTCCGCGACCTCCCAGGTCTTCCAGTAATGACTGGTCCAGGAGGGCAACCCGATCTCAAGGTACAGGGCGGATAACACTTATTTAGATGCAGTGTTACACATTCAAATCAAAGCTTCCTTTAATTTCAGGAAGGCAGAGTTGGTTTCAAGAGGTTTATCTGTAGTTTTCCACAAAAAAATCTGTTTTTAAAAACGACTTTTCCTTTTGCTGTTGCTTTGAGAGGAGTGTGCTTAGCAGGAAACAGGCATTCTGAAAGATAAAAAGTCTTCCTTGCCTAGTGTCAGAAACAGTTTAATGGTTCCAAATCACTGCTGAACAACTGCCTTTTCTGAGTGTTTGCTCAGTTTTTAAGCCAGTAAAGATAGTCAAGAACTGAAAACAAGTGACATTTGAAAACAAGAGGATGCTTGCTTGTTCAGCATCAAAAAAAGTAATTTTGCAAGTGTGCAGAGTAGATGTGGAGAAAGAAAAAACGATGCTCAGAAACTGCATTGCATGGAGGTGGAATTTATGAGGAAAAGATGAAGTTTTCATAAATAATTTAGTTGACATAAGGGCGTGGTACCTGAAAGGCTTTCAGTGAAGCATGCTTCATAACATTTTGTTGCACCACTTTGTGACTCTTCAGTCAGCTCATTTCCTCCAGCTTGTTGTTCTAGGAAATTTTGAGTGAACTCAGTTCCTTGTAATTAATTCTGAGTTCAGTCCTTGCCTGAAATACAAGTATGTTTGAGGGTTTTGTTCCTTTTTCAAATTCTGAAGAGCAAAACAAAGGAATTTCAAAGGATGGGTTCTTTTTTCTTTGACCCGGATACTGTGCCTTTGTGTGCGTTAAGGAAATTAAGAGCAAGGGAGCTCTTACGGGAAAGAAGCTGGAGTTGTGAAGGGACAGGCATTTTCAAAGAGGTAGTTATAACAGTAAAATCCCATTCTAACGTAGCACAATAGGTAGAAGAGGCAATTGATAACCAAAATATAAATTTTTCACCGATCTCCGCAAAAACAAAGCATATGGGAAATCAAAGTTGTATCAGATTGTTAAAGAGCAATTTAAACCCGCACGTTAGGCTGTAGGACAAAGTGACAAAGAGCAAGACAGAGAAGGATACTGAGTTTAGCAGAGGGCAGCAAGCCAAAAAGCACTGCAGTGCATCAGTATGTCAGAGAAAGATCAAAGGCTTGAAAAGTTGTTTTCTTTTTTTACGTTCCCTGACATGCAAAATTCTGCAGTCGTTCCTTGCTCTGCCATTCGGCTTCTTGCAGATGATGTTGCCCATGTCACGTCAGCCTCACTAAAAATGTCAGGTTATACAACAGCACCGTGAAAGTAGTGCAGAGGTTTCTTATTTATAGGCCACCTCTGCTAGAGTGGGATTAAGGTTCTCGAACTTCAGCAGGTTGCAGGACTGAGTCAGGAATAGGGAACGTAGAAACCAGAACAGCAGCGTAGGTGAGGGCTCTTAAAACCAACCAAAAACGGGTTTGTTTTCCCTTCCCCTCACAGACAGAAGGGCAGCTTTGGAGGCAGTAGTGAAAAGTTTAGGACCTGGCTTTGTAGCGGAGTTCAATAAGCATAAATCACTTCAAGCAGCTGGGCTAGGATCCTCGGGATCGGGAAAATCACCATCCTCTCATGGACCCCTAGGGAAGATGCCTGGAAACATGAAGAAGCCGCTGAAAAGCGTTTCACCGAAGGCTGCGAAGAAGGACACGCTTTCTCTGCCTGGGTCAAGTTCTTCTCCTGAAAGTGACGATTCGCCCCAAGACAAAGAAGTGGAAGAGGATGAGGAAGACTTACCCGCAGGAACCAGCGGACCTCGTCCTTCTCCTTATAACAGGGTGAGTTTCTCAGTATTTTTCCCTGTGATTTGAAGTATTTGCTTTGTATCCCATTGCAGGGGGATCATGTGGGGAAGGATTAACTGTTCTGTTCGCTAATTCTGTGCAATAGATAGTGCTGTGATAGTACAGCTTCGTGCTAAGCACCACAGCAAGCGCTTTGTAACAGATGGGAAGCACTCCAGGAGGTTTGTGTTACAGCAGCAGAAAGAAATCCCAATTAAGCTCGGGGCCCTGTGCTGCTGTGCACTTGTTTGTATAAGTGGTGCGTGATGAGCTCTGCTGGAAGGTGCTACCGTGTAAGTATAAGGGATAGGAGGCAGAAAGTACTCATTTTCATGTCATGCACAGAAGGCGAGGCAGAAGAACTTCTTACTCCTCTTGTAAGAAGGATCTTAAGCCAGTGTCAACTTTGTCCATCAGATTGGGATCTCTTGGACACACTGCACCTATAAACCAGGACACACAGCACCCGTAAACCAGACTTTTGTTTTAGTTACTCTTGGGTGTCTGTGGTAGATGCACTTGTCCTTGGTAGATCCTAGCCTGTAAATGATAAGGGAAGAGAACACTGCCTGCTGATACTGAAGGCTAATAGATAGTGAAAGGAAGGTAGTGGAGTTGGGCAACTCTTTCCCCACATAGCCTAGACAGCTGGAATGATGTTGAATTTTAATACTTAGTAAAAACAAGACGGTTGTACACTGTTACCTGATAATCCTAGCTGACGTCACCTAATAATCTGAAGGTTGTTACTGTCTCTGCTCATGGCAGGGGGTCGGAACTAGATGATCCTGAGGGCCCTTCCAGCTCAGGCTATTCTGTGATTAGAATTATGGATCTGTCCTTGTGTTAAAGAGCAAAAGCCTCAAAACACCTCAGTGAGCTAAGCAGTTGGTCTGCTCTGGGGCAGTTTCTGTTGCTTTTTCCTTTGTTGTACTAGACTTAACATGGAAATTGCTTATTTTTGTTCTGTTTTTTACTTTGTAGCTGTTGAGAGAGGAACTGCTGAATTGCGGGACAGTCCTTCAAATATCTGATTTACCTGATGATGGCTTTTCAGATCAGGATATTAAAAAAATCGTTCAGCCGTTTGGCAAAGTCAGTGATCTCATCGTACTGCGCTCTAGGAACGAGGTGAGTTTTCCAGCAGAAGGTGTTTGTGCAAGAATGCAAAAGAAATTGTCAAGCAATAAAAGCTGCAGTACCTGTAACCTCAGCTTGTCCTTTTGGATAAGGCTTCCTGAGCAGGTTGTCGTTAAAAATCACAGAAGTAACCTTGGAATAGCAGGGAGTCTTAATTCTGTGATGCTACCTGAGTCTTAATTGTTAATTGTTTGAGGAGCTAGGTTCCCTTTTATGTAATACTGCAGTCTAAACTTTGTCATCAAACTCCCCATGAACTCTGGGAGCACACGCAGTTCTGTCGTGAGCAGCTTTTCTAAAAAAAAAATTGCAGAAATTTGCATCTTGTGCCTACAATAGAAGTAAAGCCTGAAAGTGCCTTTTATTTTAGGCCTACTTGGAAATGAACTACAAAGAAGCAGTGATAGCAGCTGTGAAATACGGTGAAACTGTGCCAGTGCTGGTGAATGGGAAACGGGTGAAAATAAGTGTAGCAGAAAAGCCAAAGGCATCTCCTGGCCAGGTAAGCAGTGTGTTGGTGAATAACATAATATTTTCTGTGTAGCTTGGAATTTTAATCCAGAAACCAATGTTCTTAAGAAAAATATTTAGTTGTTTTAGTTGATAGTTTTTTAAATTGCTTTTCATAAGCCCAAGTCAAAAAATATACGAAAATCCCCTTGCGACTTTCAGATTTGAGCTTTCTGTTTTGCTTGGTTCAGATTGCTGACTGTGAATAGTGAATATCAGTTTAACAAAATGAAAGATGTAACCTATCCAATACAAAGTACAAGTGATGCGATAAAAATTCTTCTTTCTGTCTGCTTTAGGCTAAAATGAACATCAAAAAAAAGACTCGGATTGTTAAAAAAGTTGCGCCGAGTACAAAGTAAGTGCTGCATTACATCCGTTAATGTCACTGTTACTGATAACCACTGGAAACCAGGTGTGCTCGTATCTGTGTTTTACTGGTTTGGAACTTCTAAAGCTATTTTGATATTCATGAATTGTCTTTGAATCTGATTTTTCTTTATCTTTTCCCCATCTGTTCATAATAGAAAACATCAGAACACCACCACTAAGACAACTAAATCTGTTACAGGTGAGGCTTTGACTACCTTGTATCTGATGATACCTTTGCTCTTCATTCCCATTTCTCTGTTTTTATGAGTGCTTTATTTAATAGTGACTGAAAGCAAGCCCAGAGAGGTATGAGAAAGTGAACAGCTTATACTTTCAGCTGTCTTCTTTTTCATGTAACCTGGCTGGCTTGAGAAACACCCACAAGCAGCAATAAAAATAATAATAATAAAAAAAAAAAGACCCATGCTGATACTCTGTAATTTTAAATATTTGCCCCTGTGTATTCATGATACGTGTGGTGTTCTATCCTCCTTGAAATTTGTGTAATTCTTTGAGTTGCCTTTGATATAATGCATTTAACATTGCTTTTTGCAGCTAGTGCTTCTCAGTGCCTTATTATCCTACACATTCAAGTTGCTTTTAAATTTATGCCCTGGTCATCTAAGGATTCGGACGGAATCAGTTATTGTTACTTAGTCTGGCAGAAACACCTGTATGTCATGCTTTAACGAGTAACTTTCTTTTAGTACTTTACTGAAAAAGAGGACAGATTGTGGCAAATACATGAGAAGCCAATGAGATTTTACAGAAATGCTGGTGTTACACACTGAAATGAAAACCAAATCATTTTTGCTGTTTATTTTTTGGCTTTCATGGGTGCTTGTTTTGAATGCAATTAGGGACAAGTCACTGTTTTTTGTTTTGCTGGGATTCAATCAGCTAAAACTTACAAGAAAAAAACTTAAGAGGTGCTGTTTCAAGTTTTTTTCATTGGGTGGTACGTCACTTCTTAATCCAGTTTGTAAAATGGAATTACAATTCCTATAGCAGTGCTTCTCAGAGCTGTCTCAGATGGAAACAGTGAATTGCAATTTCTCTTAAATTGCATTTAAGAGAAAGAGGAAATGAACTTTTTTACAGCAGTAGGGTTGTGTCACCAGAATCCTAAATAAATTCATGAAGCAGAGTAACTTCTGTGACTTGCATTCAAGTTTGTTGTTGAATTAACTTATTTTTTAGGTTTTGGTGGTTTTTTGTCATAGCAGTTGAATTGCTGCAGATCAGATGATTTCTGTACATATTTTCATCCTCTTTACTCTTTTTTTTTTTTTTTTTTACTCTTACACAAATGCAAGACTTAAGAAATAAGCATTTCTGCTGATTTATTTTTGGCTATTTTACATAGGTAAAAAAGAAAAAACTAAGAAATCTGTGGTGACAAAAGATAGTAAGATCAAGAAAACCTCAACTACTGCAGGTAAGACAAATGAGAACTTTCACTCTTTCCTTGGACCACACACAGAATGGTTTGGGTTGGAAAGGACCTTAAAGATCACTTAGTTCCACTCCCTGCCAGGGAGCCCAGGCTGCCCCCAGCCCCATCCAGCCTGGCCTTGGGCACTGCCAGGGATGGGGCAGCCACAGCTCCTCGGGGCAGCCTGGGACAGGGCCTCACTGCCCTCTGAGTGAAGAATTTATTCCAAATATCTAATCTAAACCTACCCGTGTTTAGTTTTAAACCATTACTCCTTGTCCTATCACTAAAATCCCAGATAAGATGTCTCTCCAGCTTTTTTGTAGGTCCCCTTTAGGTACTGCTTTCAGTACAGGTGCTATTCTGCTGCCTTCCACTTCCCACACAAGATATTTAAGGGAGTGAGTCCAAACCTTTCACACCTTTCACAGAGTTTGCAATACAGTAGTCTTAGATAGGTGTGCACTCTTCTCGCACCTTGTGACTTTGCAAATAGTAATAAGCAGTGCTGCTAGTAGGTCTGGAATAGCAAAGAACCAGGTAAAGAAGATGATTTTTGAGAAAGCAAAATCATCTTACCCCTTCATGTAAAGACAGCCACAGAGTTGTTTTGTGAAGCTGGGATGAGCTGGTCCTGTATATTCATTTTCTGCTCGTTTGTGACAGGAGGTCTGAAAAAATCTTTATCTTGCTGTTACCTTCCAGCAAATTCAGTAGAAAATAAGTCTGAAGATCTTCAGATCTCAACAGAAGCTGAAATGGACACTGGGGAAGTTGAGTTGTCCGACCCAAAGAGTGTTACAGAAGGAGACAAAGTTACAGAGGCTGTGAAGGTGGTAGAGACTCCGACCAAAGGAATTGATAATCCTGCATCTTTACTAGGTAATTCTGATACGATGATGCTGGTTTTAGGTTACTTTGCTAGTTGTACGTTACAGAAATTTGACGTTGTGGTGTCTTAAAATGTTTTGTAGAGAAACTTGCAGAGATGCCTCAGGTGGCAGCGGTGGACTTGGATGAAATTAAGGAGCCTTTAACTGATCAAGGTAAATTGCAAACTGGCAGTGTTTTTTCATTTCTGTTCTAAGCCTCTCTGCTATTGTGAATTATGTCAGAATAGCACCAAGGCCAGGAACTTTTCAGAGACGAAGATGACCCAGGATATCAGAGAAGGAAATTGGTTAGCTTTGCTGACCGAAACATAAAAGAACGCTTTTATGGGACTGGGACTGAAGAAGAGTGGCCAAAAACCCCTCAGAATTCACATGTTTTTAGCTGGCATAGTATTTTTGCCTAGACCTTTTCTGTGCAGCGTGGAGTTTTATTTGCAGCTCATCAGAGGAAAGAAGTAATGTCTTCTATGTATTCTGCTTACAGCCTCCCCACTAAATCTTTTAATCTCATTGCTTTACAGTACATGCTTAGGAGCTGGTTCAATAGATCCTATTGTCCCAATATTTGTAACTGATGAGTAACAGAACTTGTTTAAACATGATGTATCTTAATTCTCAGTTATTATGCACATGATAGTGGTGGATGTAAGCATTTTACAATAGAAGGGATTCTCCCTTAACTGCTCTGATTGGTGGTTTCCTGTTCCTTGCTGTTCATGTTTTTCTGAGTCTCTAAGATTTTTTTGTGGACTTGTACCAGGAAAAAGAAAAATGCAGCAGGAAAAAGAAAAGAGAAACAATATGGGCATGTGCTGGGCCCCTACAGTATCCCAGTATGTCCACAAAGAAATATTGCGGTTGTGATTATTCAGCTGATAAGGCCTTAATGTCAGCAAAGCATTCGAGTGTTAAACAAAGGAATTAATTTTTTAAAAAAAATCTTACTTAAGACCAGTCTTTTTGAAATCTTTTACAGAGCACTGCATGCATCTCACCAATGTAATTTGTTTCTGTGAATTAAATGAAGGATTATTTAATTTTTCACCCCTACAGTAGTGATAAAGCATATGGATAGTGCAAGGAGTTTGTAAAGCTCCACAGCATCTAAAGAAATCTGCTGAACTACTCAATTAACAACCTCCACTTTTTAATATATTTTTTTTAATAGAAGCTGCTGTAGCAACTGTGAAGAGTGAGGAATCAACAGAACCAATTAGCAAGGTCAGTCTAAAGGTGCTTGAATCTGTGGATGCTGTGGGGAGAGATTTGGTGCAGGTTTCCAAGTGATGGTTCTGCTGTCAGAAAACCTCTGGTTTACATCTTTGTCTGTTAATTTCTTGTGGGAAATAGTGACTAGTTTGTGTTCTCTGGGCTGGTTTTGATTTGATAGACTTCTGGCTTTATTTCCCACAGTTTCTTGACTCTTTGTTTACATCAAAACTACTTTTTATGCTGATCATTGCCCTTCTGTCGATTTCTTGTAACCCTCTTATTTTCTCAAGATGCAGAAATTGCAGGTACACACTTGCAGTGTTTGACGTGTGGGCATATCATGGATATAAAGTAATGGCATAATTATAGGGGGGGTTGGTTTGGTTTGAATTTTTGGTGAGATGGCAAGAGAGAGACCAAGGTTTGTACAGAATTAGTTTGACCTGGATACATCCACAATTAGGCAGCATTTAAGGTGATTACATGACACAATTATGGAGAGGGGTTAAAAAAATGTATAAAGTGCTTTGCTACTAAATCCTACCAAGGCTTTAATATTCTTTGGTTTGGGGGTAATTGCATGCATAACTAAAAGCTTTTAAGCAAGTGTTTCGTTCGGTTTAATGGTGGCTTGACATAGTAAAAATAAACGTCCTCGTTAGTCCTACAGCAGTTTTGGTTTAGAGTTGAAGAAACAACAGCAATACTTCCTTTCATTTGTTTACAGGAACCTGATGATATCTGTGTGGTTCTTATTTCAAACTTGCCTGAGAAAGGATATTCTGTCGAAGAAGTTTCCAACCTAGCAAAACCATTTGGAGGACTGAGAGATGTGTTAATTTTATCATCTCATAAAAAGGTATTCCAGTGTGCATCTAGTGGGGTCTCTACCAGGAGTAGCAGGAAATATGCTTCTAACGAATGTAAATGTGATAATGCAGCGTAGCAACCATTGATATGTTTTTGCTAAATTGGAGTTTCTTTTTCGCTTTTTTATTTTCTTTATCTTAAAAGGCGTATCTTGAAATAAATAGAAAATCTGCAGATTCCATGGTTAAATTTTACACCTGCTTTCCAATGTCACTGGATGGGAATCAGCTCTGCATCAACATGGTGCCTCAGTATAAGACTATAAAAGATGAAGTAAGTAATAAAATATATTGACATGCTATGATATGTGATAACGTTTCAACGCAGAGCAGGATTTTGTGTCTAAGCTGACTTTTGAGCACTGCCCGTTCTGATAGCGTGTCCTGCTGAGGACTCATGTTAAATGTCTTTTGGGGTCCTGGTCTGATACCAGAATAACACAGCTGTCAGAAGTGCTCATGCTATAGCTTTGACTAATAAAGCAGGAAAAAAAAGTTGTCATTTCAATTAGGGAGTCTGTGATTCCCAATTAGCTAATGAAACCGTATTTTACTGTGTAAATCTTTAAACTTTTTTTATTTTCTCCCCCAGGAATCAATATTTACTGCTATCATCAAAGAATCTGACCCTAAGGTAAGCTGCTGGCAATCAAACTATTCTTCAAAATGCTATCAAAATACATCAATATAAATTGGAATCAGCTTCCTTCACGGTGAAATAATAGCTAATTGAGTTATCTAAGCTTGCTGTTGAATTAAATGTTTATATATGTATTCATGGGTGAATAAGCACGGAATGAAAGCAGTAAATGATTGCTTAGTTTAGCTCCATGATGCATGAGGAGCAAGGATTTAAGCATTCAATAGGAGTCCTTAGAGAGCCTCTCCTTTGGTGAGAGCTTTTTCATTTTCTAACAGCGTGCTTGTGACCACTGTAGCTTGGAGGCTGTGCAGTGTTTGCCTGCGTCTGCTGGCACCCATTTTTCTAGTATATTTTATAGACAGGTTTCTGTTTTTTTATTTAGCTGTCAAAACTACTTCTGCTGTTGAGTGTAGAGGGTCTCCCTTATTGTCCCTCCTGTTCCTTCAAACCTTGGTGCAGGCTGGCAATTGGCATGCAAAGCTTTTTTTAGGCAGTGTAGGCTCACAGAGGTCTTTTCTGCAGGTAGAAGCTAGTAGAATAACAGCTTTTTTTTTTTTTCTTTTTTCCTTGCTACTGTGGGAAAACATTTTCAAAATATTTGTGATAGAGAGTGAGTTATTGGGTCTGAATGTGTCTCTGGGCTTAGAGCTGTCCTGGGAACTTCACAAGAGTAACTATAAGAACAGCAAAGTCAAAAGCTCACAGCATATGGTTAAAAGTCGTTTTCCAAAGAGCCCTGCCAATGATAAGTCACTTTCCAGGAACCCTCCCCAAAGGCTTGAATTTTCAAACCCAAATGTGTTTGGGGGATATCTGTTTTCTCCTAATGATGATAGTTTGGCACTGACAGCTAGATCTGAGTCCTTAATGCCAGTACTCCTGTTGCCATATCCTACATCTGCTTCTGATATGCTTGTGGTGGAAAATTTCATTTTTTCTCTTGGTGAGGTAGTGAATAACGGGAGGGGAACATAGCAAACCTCTCAGGGGTGGGGTGGGAGAGCTTGCTCTTGTTGTCAGGAGGGCTGGTTCTGTTTCTGAAAGACATGCAGCTTCCAAGTATTTAAAGGTAAGACTTATTTAAGATTTCAGAAGTCTACTAGTACCTTTAGACTTTGTGCCCCAGGGCCATTTCCTTGGAAATGGCACAAAATAATTAGTGCCAGGAATCCGTATGTCATTCTGCCAGTGCTACATGGCTGAGGTTAGCTTTCTGTGTGCAGCCAGCCCACTCTTACCCTCTGCACCAGAATCCTTCCTGGTAGGAAGAGACTTAGAGGTCTCCTCTGACAGCCCGTCCCCATGGTGGTGGTGATAAAGGAACCTTCACTAGCAAGAAAAACTTTCCAATTGGAGTTGAATATCCTATTCCAGCAAAGGCTCTGGTGCAAGAAGCTTCCGAGCCTACCACGTTGTGACTGAAGTGCTGCCCTGGGGAGGACGTTCATCCCGGGGACGTTCAGGTTAGCGGGGAAGCCTCCCTGCCTCTGTAGCAGGGTTGGAGCTGTTCAGCCACTCGCTGTGCGTGTGTTTTGGATGGAAATGGGAATTCAATCCTTGTAGCAGCTGACTATCAAAATTTGTTCAAATTGTAGCCTGACTGGAATCACAGGTTCTTAATCTGCGCAGGGATTCCGTAAGACTGTTTGGAAATTGCCAAACTCAAGAAATTATATTTGACCAAGGATCTTTTTGTCATTATAAGCCGTTCAAATTAATCAAACTCTAACTTAAAAACCATAATCATGTACTCTTTCAGGTGGGTTTCTGTACCCGGCTGGTTTGAGATCTGACTAGATAATGTGCTTTTCAAAATACCAAATCTTATTTGAACTTCAACAGTATTTTGTAGTGTTTCTTAAATGGACTTTTATTAGTTTGTTTAAAAAATTAAATGGTAATTTAAAATAAAACTCTTGGCATTTTTAAGTTTGTTATTCTTTACTGGGATTTATATCAAATTCTTTTGATGTGCTGCATAGAATACTGGAAAATCTGAAAATCTGAAAATTCGAACATTGGAATCTGTGAAATTTGTAAATCTGAAAATTCGAACTTTGGATGCTTGTGAATGCTCTTCCTGGGGAGATCTGAGTGATCTGGAAGCTTCCTGTGGCTCTTTCCTAACCTAGTTCAGTGGATGCTTATAAAGAATGCTGGAAAGTTAAAGAAGTCATCGCTTTTCTTTAGGTAAACACCGAAGCTATACATCATCAGTTTGTGCATCTTGGAAACTTACCAGATGATGGGTACAGAGAATTTGAAGTAGTTTGTGTGGGACTTCGATTTGGAAAAGTTGACCATTATGTTGTGCTGAAGAATAAAAACAAGGTAAGTAGGATTTTTTCCTAGCGTGCAGTACCATGATAAAATAAAAAAATAAGCTTTTAACCTCCCAGTACCAACAGTGCTCTGCTAAGGAGAGACCAGAGTTCCTGAACTGAGTGTAGGCTTTTTTTCCCACTCACCCTGTACAAGAAAATAGCTTATCTTTATTGGGGACTGCAGGGAAGGAAGAAAACAAACAAAAAAACTTTAGGCTGTTATCTAGCCTGAACAATACAAATCAGCTTAAGGTCTGAAAGTAAAGCTTCCCAAGTGGCTGGAAAATTTATTAACCTTTGACATTAGAGAGGTGTAAGTGATGGAGGCAGAACAAATCCCCATGTAGTAGGAAGCTTGGGAAAAAAAATAGTTTGGGAAAATGTCAGAATTGCTCTTTTTTTTTAATTCATTAAATGTTTTAAGATCTGTTTTTCAGTGGACAGAGACCTTTTTAATTTTTACAGAAACATGAGGGATAATTTATATTTAAAAAAAAATCTTTAAAACAATGTGAAGCTGGAAGACTCATGTCACATTGTACTTGATAGCTTATGGGTAAAGAAGCGAGAGATTTCCAGTACAGTGTTTAAACTTCAGAGTTTAGTTCATTTTTACTATTTTCTTGATATAACACTACTTTTTTTTCTGGCCGTGCACTTCCCTTAGCAGCTTCTGGGAAGATGCTCATCAATTACAGCAAAATCCAAGCTGAATGTGTTTGGGAACCAGAAGGCTGGACACGTGGGTAGGAAAACTCCAGGCTCCCCTGTTCTGTGATACAGTTCTTTGCTTGCTTCTGCAGATCATTCCAACACAAGATTTCTTCCTTCAGCCTCACAGAAAGAAGAGATTCCACCGTTCTCCATATACAGAGCACAGGGTTTCATCAAAAATGCTGCTTTTAGCAAATCTAAAATGAGGATGTTGAAGCCCTCAGAAATACTACATATCCCATGCTATGCCTACTTAATTTATTAAACTTACTCTGAAGTAACAGTCATTTGAAGCTTGTGCTTTTTTCATTTCAGGCAATTCTACAGCTGGAGAGTCCCAAGGCAGCTAGATCAATGTACTGCTTCCTGAAACAATATCCCTACAAGATGGGTGAGCATACGTTGAGCTGTATGTTGTCACCTAATGGAGAGTATGCTGAAGTAAGATTTCTTCTTTTTCAACCGTACACTATTTTTTGTGCAGTAGTACAGCCTTTCTGTAAGAGCAGTGGGGATAACGTCAGCATTTCCTTCAGTATTTGCTGTTGTGGATGAGTGAAAACTGTGTAACTGTGGGGTGCTGAATGAACTAGTCTGAACTCTGGAATGTGTTATATGTGTGAAAAAGGATATGTTGCTGGATGGTTTTCTCTGTTTTACAAACATTGTGGAATCTCTTTCAACTGACAAAAATATTCCATAACGAAAGATGAAGAGAAAAGGAAGAAAGGAAGAAAAGTAGCTGCTTTGTACTGGTTAGAGAAGAATTTATGACTGAAATGATGAGAGAAACTCTATCAGAGTTTGATTTGTCTTTTCACAGTTCATCTACTTCAGACCTTTTTTGTTTCCAGACTCAGTTGCTGTGTCAGCATTGATCTGTGGGCCTACAGCTGCTTCTGTTTTATTGCCTGCAGATGGAATTACTTGCAGCATTGAACAGCTCCCTGCTAACTTCTGGTGATTTGCTGAAAGAACAGTAAACTGCAGAGCAGAGAGGGGAGTTTAGTGAACATTGCACTGGGTAAAGAGCTCTGAGCAAGAAATCTGAGCCATCTGTCCCATGGCACTCTCCATCTCTTTGTCACATCTTCCAAGTTATGTTTATCGTAGGGGGATATAGGTTGGCTTTTGTTCTTCTGAATTTCAGATAGGATTGCTCTTTGTAGCTTACATTTAACTGCAAAAGCACGGACCAACTTGGCAGGTCAATATGAGCTGTTTTCTGTCAAGGTATAGACCACAAGCTGTACGGTTATCTTAAGCTGAATTCGGTGCTTGTGAAATAGATAAAGCTCTGCTCTTACGAGGGGTTATCCGTGTGAATTCCATCCTTGGAGCTCTCCTTCCCTGCGTGTTCCTGGTCATTTTCAGTGACCTGACTTAGAGACACTGCTCAAACACGAGGATTTGCTGGAGGGACAGGGCATCTCTTCACTGTTACTCACTACCAGGTAGAAGTTTAACTTTAGGTGCTTAATATCAAGAGCATCAGTCTGTTACCTCAACACAGGGAAGTCAAATGTCTATAAATCCCTCAGATGCATACTTCTTGCTGTGCTGACCGAGCTGTCAGTACTCAGCAATCATCACAGTGATTTTTTGTGCATTCTTAATTTTATTTTTTGAGTACAGGTTGGGGACTGATCATTGACAGGTATTATAGTTTGTTCTCTGTTGCACTGGCAATTTCGTGCGCTTTACTGAAAAGCATCCGTACTTACAAAGTTTATAGGGTAGCTGTCTGGTGTTTGGGATTTTAAAATACGCAGTGTGGCAGCAGATTTTGGTATGCATTTTTGGTAGGGCTCTTGCAGCTGTTGAGTCTCCTTGCTTTTGGTTTAGGATGTAGGGTACACAACCACATGTGACTGGGCACGTGGATGTTTTTGAGCAGATTCGTAGTGCCCCTTTCCAAGGAAATCAGCAGGTGCTGTGAGTGTGTAGAGTCCTGTTTGTGTAGGATCAGTTACCTGTTCCCTGCTCTTCAGGGTGACTTTGAAGTGTCCGTAGGGAGCCTGTGGTCAGCCTGGCTGCCCAGCTCTTCTTTCCGTACCTTCTGGGCATTCACGTGCAAGAAAGTACGATAATGGTGAAAATGCCTTTGAATTCCATAATTGATTCAGAGAACTGGTTTAAATTTCGCTATGAATGCTCCATCTCTAGCACGTGAGCCTTTTGTTGTGGTACTGTCAGCGTGGTGCCCCAGGAGCCCTGCAGGTGATGCGCTGCTGGATGTGTTAAACCCAGGTGAGCGTGGGGGCAGCGTGTGCTGTCCTCTCTGCTGGGTGCAGGAACCTGCATCAGATGTCCCCAAGAGGTTTTTCTTTCCCCCCCCCACTGCAGGACACTGATTCTTGTGTGGGATAAAGTATGTTGTCTTCTGTGCCCCACGGTATTTTGTATTTCTTCTTAAATAGTGAACTTGAGGTCTTTTTAAAGAACATAAGTTAAAGTTGTATCGGGTCATCAGGTGCATTTAAGCGTAATATCCTTTATTAGACTAGCTGGGTAGCTGAAGAAAATAACAAAGTCTTCAGGCTTATAAGCTCTTAAGTCTAAAAAAATGTAATAAGCTCCCTTAGCACTGAAAAACAAGCAAAATAACATAATTAAATGCTTCTGCTAAGGAACGCCTGGCGAGGATGCACTGTGGGAACACTGAACCAGATCTGCTCGTTGTAGCCGTTCCTGTATCTTGCGTAGCACAGAATAACGTGCCTTTGTTGCTGCAAATGTCTCATCAGAGCAGGGTTTGGTGCCAACAAAGAATGGCATTCAGCTCTCTGTTTTTGAAGTAATATTTCTTCCCAGCTGTGCACTCTGGGGTGATTTGGGGTTCTTGCCTGACCTGGGGACATCGGCCAGCCCGCCAGCAGGGACTGATGCCAGCAGCACAGTGATGGTAGTAGTGGAAGTGCTGCTTAATCAAGTATAGTTCTGGTTTTGTCATTTTGCTGGTAATGTCTGAGTATTAATATTGCTGAAATAACAAGAATACACCTTTGAGGAAACTCAGTTAACAGCGAACGTGCCGCTGGATACAGAATCACGCCTCGTCCCTACAGGTGCTGTAACTGCTCTTTGTAGTAGCACTGCCCCAGCCTTCTCACACACATCAATAGAAATCTGTACGCTGGAGGTGTGCTTCCAGCTTTGTTTCTATCTCTGTCTGAGATGGGGAGAAAAATGCCTGTGCCGGTCCCCTCTTAAAAGGGAAAACTGTGTTTTTCCTTCATTTATTCATTTTCTTCACTGCGCTTTGAGTCAGTGAGCTCTGTGTGCTGCACATCTTCCTCGGTGCTGGTGCAGAATCTGGATGCTGTGGTGAAATACCAGAGGAGCGTTGAGCTTGGAGCCCCATTTGACCTAAGCTGTTTTCTCTTCTCTCTCTCAGAAGGCTCTCTGAAGGAAAAACAAAGCTATCTTGAATCTATTACAACATAGCTGGTGCTTTGACACTTACTGTATCTGGAATATCCGTTCTTAGAAAGGGAAAAGTAAAGGCTTCAGAAAAAAATACATGCATAAATAAAAGAGTAAAGTGAACTTTATGTATATGGAATTAATCTGAAGTTCTTTTATTAGGGACAGTCTTCAAATGAGTTTGCAGAGTGCCTTCAGAGAAGAAATTTCAACACAGTTTTAAAAGTTGTTGGCTTGCTTGGACCTGTGCTGTGAACTGTGATAGCCACAAAGCTTGGACAGATTTTTTTTTTCCAGATGTTATTTCATTAAAATTATTCTATATATCAGCAAATAGAAAGGCTTGGTCATGTTTAAGCAATCGATACTACTACAGCAGGTTTGAAGGAATGGAGTCTGGCCTTGGATTTTCTGTAGGTACTTGCTTAACTCGAAATGTGCTTTCTCTTCCAAGAGGTGCGATGCTGCTGTTTTCAGTACAGCACTGAGCTGTCAAGCTAGCCTGCAGTTTACCTGAGCTCTGCAGCTGTTAGCATCCTCCCCAGTACAGGAAAGAAGATGCTGTCCGGGGAAAAAAACGTTTAACATCCTCTCTCCCCAAAATACATCCCAGGCCAAAAGCTAATTATTCTGCTCAAAATCCCATCTTGGAAGATGAGGCGAGTGAAACCGCGGGTGCTGTGCCACACGTTCTGCCTGGCAGCCTTCTGGTAAAACCTCTTACCAGCCACGAGCTTCTATTTGTTGTCTTACGAAGTCCTTGTTCTGCAGTGAGCAATTTTAGACTAGTTTAGTTTACTGACTGTTGATCTTTCAGGTAACACATGCGTTAAATTTGGGTTTGTGGTGTTATTAATTAGCTGTCCCACACAAACACTGTGCTGTTGCTTCTGCAAGTTGTAGGTACTGAACCCTGCTTTTTACCTTGCAGGCTGAAGCTATAAAAAAAGATGTGAAGAAAGAGGAGCCAAGCAAAGGAAGGTATGCCCCTCAGATATTTAAGATTTTTTTTTTATGTGTACTGTTTATGGAATATCCAACGTTAAGCAGATGCTGAGCCACCTCTAACCAAGCATGATGACAAGACGTGCTGCAAGATGCATCAGCTGCTACCTGCTGTTACTTCTTTCAACCTTCTGTGTGTTCTGTGTGTGCAGGACGTGTGGTGTATTGCTGTAGAGCTGTACTGTTTGTGTTCACCTTGAAAAACGGGGCTTTGAAAGAACGTGGAGGAACGGGGTGAAATCCTGTTTTCTGTGTAGTTCGTTGAGATGTTGTTGTTTTAATAATTATGGCCAGGATTTTACCACAGGTCCTGGAAAGTATGTTGGGAAATACGTGTTGGTAAGACACTTTTTTGTTGTATTTAAGCAGGAAGCGTTACACTTTATTTTGTCTTACAGTGCTTTCCTCTGTCGGAGCACCTGGCTCTATTGTTTCTGTTTCCAAATGCTAAAAATAAACTTGAACTTCCTTGTTTAACTTATTAACATTCACTTCATGCTGTGATACAGGTCCCTAAATTGATTTTAAAAATGTTTAGGTGCTACATTAACATCAGAACCTAGAAATGGGAAATTGTGGTTTTGGTATGTTCCATTAAAAAAAAAAATATTGCTTTACAGACATTGCTTGTGGTAAAATTTCTAATTGTGGAGTAACTATTTGTTGGTTTTTGTCTCGGTTATGTTTTGGGAGTACTTTTGTAAGTGGATAGATCATCGTAAGGGTTCTTGTTAACAAAATGATTTAAGATGCCTTCTGTGACTCAAATTCGTATTTCTGGATAAGATTTGTCATTTAAAAAAAAAAAAAAGCTACCTTAAATTTGAATTTCAAGTAATGACACTATATATGCTGTTACGGACTGTTACGATATTTCCAAAAACCTGTTTCTTTCAAACCAGACACCCCTAATTTCATGAAACTTCTCCTCACGCCCTGGTCAGACTGGGAAGCGTTAGTTTGTGCACTGGCTCTGAACCCCACGTGTGTAGACGCGCAGGTAACCTTTTTGATTGCAGACTGGTGGGCTGTAGCTAGTGGAAATTCAGCCAAAACAATTCTTGGGTGAACCCCAGCCCCTGCAGAGCACCCTGCTGAGGCTGGTGGGCAGGGGGCAGAGCTGACATTGTCCCTGCAGGTAAGGATGTGTGCATCCTCCTTGTCTGAGGCAACTCTCCTTCTCAGCCTTCATCACCAGACCAATTTTTTGAGTTACAATCCATAAGAGGCAGAACATAGCTTAAACATTATCATATATGGGAAGTCTTTGCCACGTTTTTCTGGGGAGGAAGGGAGCAGCAGAATGGGCGCAGCAGAAGGCAACGCCTCCTCACTTGCCTTGGAGGATGTGATGTCAAAAAAAACTTTGATCAGCTTTTTGAGGCTTGGTTTTTGCCCAAACTGAGCAGGGAATTCATCCAGCCTTGTGCTGACTGACTTGCTTTTAGGACTGTTGATGCGTTTTGTTCCTTTCTGTCCGTTTGTTTTCTCAGCTAACGATAGCTGAAACTTTCCTTCACCAGGTTAAGGATCAAGGTCTGTCCTCCTGCTCCTCCTTAACCCTGAGCCGACGTGTGGGTGGCAGGTTGTGTCTCTGTGGTGACACAGCCTCTGCTCTCCGTGCTGGCACTTCCAGAACCAAACCTCTCCAGGTCTTTCCCTGGCTGACTGGGGCAGCGATAGCTGCAGGGATGTGCTGGGCAGGGACTTTGGTTCACCTCTGTGCTGAATTCTGTACAGGACATCCATCTTCTGGGTCTGTGGGCTTCTCGCCCAGTGCCTGACAGATCTTTTAAGCATTTTGAAGCTTCCTCCTGCTCGCTCATCTTTCTCTCTGCACATTGCCACCTCTGCAGAGTTCTCCTTCCATTGCTTCAGTGTCCGCTTTGAACCCATCAGAATATATTTTGGAGGCCACCAGGGCTTTGTCCAAGGCACAGCAGGGCTGCTGGCGCGAGGGGAGGCATGAAGGCTGAGAATCCAGCAACTAGGACCTCGTTTGAATTGTGCAGAGGACAACACACGTGTGCTGCTTGCTGCAAGGTGTGTAGTTAGCACATGGCTTTAGTGTTCTCTGACATTTTTCCAATCCTTGTACAAAGAGAGGCTAAGCAGGGTGCAGCTGAGCAAGGTGCCAGAGCCTGTATTCAATCAAGCTTGCCATGTGTCAGTGACAAGGCTGGGCTCTGAGATGTCCAGGTGACGTTTTGCTACACAGACATGAGGGACCCAAAGCCCAGTGGTCTGTAGGACGCTCAGATAACGGAGGAAATGGCCTGAAGCACTTTTTGCTTTGGAACCCTCTCGGTGTTTAACTGATACCCAAATACCTTCCGTGCTGTGGCTGAATAACCTGACACCACAGCATAAAAATCAGTTCAGCCCGGACTGCTTAAACACCCACGGGGCTGGGTGCAGGGTGCAGGGTGCTGGGTGCAGGGTGCTGGGTGCAGGGTGCGTGCCCTCCTCTTGTGCCGAGATGCCCGCTGTGCATCACAGCACGTTACAGCTACGCCACTTCTCACTTGGCTCCGTAAAAGAGCTTTGAAGCAGAATTCACATCCCTTCTTCCTTCTCTCACATTTTGGAGCAGCAGAGGATGGTGCCCTCGGGGCTGGAGGAAACCCTTGCAATTATTGATTTTTTTTTTGTGCTTCCACAGCACAGACTTTGAGTTTGCTTTTTCTCATCGCTCTGGCTCCACGTGTTGTGTGCTCCTCTTGTTTGCCCTTCATCTGCCCCCCTCCAGACTCAGCATTCCTGCCAGCACCAGGCCCCCTTTTATCTGTCCTTCCATTCTCTTGATGAGACCGTACCAAAACGGCAAGCTCTTCTTCATTATCTTTCTGAGGATTAACACAAACACACGCTCTATTCGTGTGCCTGGGTTCAGAGAAACCATAGCACAGCCTGCTCCGTTGTGCATAGCCACCGAGTGGGTGTCTGATGCTTCTGAGTTTGCTTTAGCACCCATCAAGATGGTCAGCATTGGTGCTTCTTCACCCCTCGTCCTGAGAGGCAGGTGCTTGAAGGATGCTCGTTTTCTTGAGCCTTGTAGGAGAAGGGGCACAGACACCTCTGGTCCTGAAGTTTCCCGAGATCATCTTTGGAGAATTCTTTCTTTCAGAGAAGTGGACTAACTGGCGTTCTCTGGAAGATGCCACGCTCTGCGTGTCATCCTGGGCTTTGGGATTTTGGGAGCTGACAGTGGGATCGTGTAGTGAGAACAGGGCCCGGCCAAAGGGAGCCTCTGTGCCTGCATTGTTCCTCGCCGCTGTGTGAGGTCGGTGGAGCTTAAATACAGCGTTATGCCTCCCTCCCCAAACGAGAACAGGCTCTTAGCTACTGGAAGACTTCTCCAGGTCAGTGGCTGCAGCTTCAGACTGGCAGAGCCTCTGCCTGCAGCCGTAACAGAGCTGGTAACACGCAGGGAGGGCGAGGTTTGGTTTTGCTCTATCACAGTCTGCCTTGTAGCAGGGGATCTAAATTGTAGGAGCTCACAGCAGCAGCGAGGTCACAGCAGTACCGGGTACCACCTCGAGAGGTCTGACGACAAGTAATGTAATTCAAAGAGTCTCGCAGTACTGAGGTGGATTAAGCAGAAGCATAAAACTAATCAGCCGTCCGCCTCAGTATTTTAACCGTTTTAACACTGATAGGCCAGATTTCCAAATGCTAAGCACTAATGCATCAGGAAATCACCCACCATTGGCGTCAAGAGGTTACTGGTAACTGTAGAATTCTCAACATAGTTTGATTTCTTCTGTTTTTTTTAAATGCATTTAGCTCTGGCTTGAAAAAATATCCAGAGGGATCAGGAGTGGTGCAAACAGCAGCTGCTAATCCTCCAGTAGAGCCTAGTGTGGCAAAGAAAGAACCCATTTCCATCTCTAATGTCAAAGACGAGATGTCAGCAGTACAGATAGAGCCCTCTGAGTCCCACCTGGGAAGAGCAATAAGGGAGGCTGCTCCGAGACTGGCAGAAACACCCGTGGAGAAGGAGGAAGCCGAACTTGGCGTCGCATCCATCGACTCGGCTGATGCTGAACTGCTCGGAGCAAAGGCAGAAGAGCTGCTGCCTCCTTCCAGCCTGGAGAGAGAAGAGGTACTTGCAGATCACACCAAAGTGGAGCTGGGCAAGTCTGCTGTTCTGTCTGCATCGGAGAAGGAAGTAAAAGCGAGAGCTGAAGAGCCGTCTGCTGCTGCCACTGAGCCACCAGGAGAATCGTGCGATGTGGGGAAGGTGGAAGATGTGCCTTCGGGCTCTGCTCTGAAGCTGCCAGGAGAGAAAAAGGCAGGGGCTGTTGTCCCTGAAGCCGTGCCCCCTGCTTTGGATGCAGCCTCAGCAGAGATGGTCTCGCCTCTTGTCACACAAACGAGCAAAAAGTTGGATGCTCTTGAAAAAAATCATGTTTCTGATGCTGTGAATACCGAATGTGAAAAGCCAGTGACTCAGATAACGGAGAAGAAGCCCACACTTCAAACTGGGGTGGCCGTGGTGGAGAGGAAAGTGGATGCAGCTGGAGCAGCCACCGAGAGGAACCCAGAGGAGTCTGCGCTCAAAGCTGGAACAGCCGCGGAGGAGACCCCTGAAAAACTTTGGGGCAAGACTGGGGCAGAGCCAGAGAAGAAACTTGAAAAATCTGTGACCAAGGTCGGGGCGTCCGTGGAAAACGCTGAAAAAAATGTGAATGAAAAGAACGAGGGGAGTTTAAGCAAAGCACCTCAAAATAAGGGAACGGGACCAGCAAAAGCTGATGAAACCTGCAAAGCGCTTCCAGCGAGCCCCTCGTTATCTGTCAAAGAAGCTTCCTCTGTTGGTAAAGCGATTTTAAAAGCGGTGCTGTCTCTTCCTGATGTGTCCAAGGCAAGGGTTCCGGTGAGGAGAAACGAGCCTTCCCTGTGTAAAGGAGAGGAGCAGAAAGCTGCCTCCAAACCTGAGCCCCGAGGACAAGCGGTGGCGGAGAAGAAAATCTCACCAAAAGAAGGGGGAGCGCCGAGAGCTGGAAGCAACCGAGCGAGCCTGGGAGACGGCAGCGGCAAGCCGAAAGTGAGCAGAAGTTCTGTGGTTGATGGCAAGGGAGGCAATGGGAGGAACTCATCTCAGCAAGACAAGGACTCGCGAGTGGAATCTAGGGCTAGTTCAAAACAGTCTCAAGAGGGGGAGAGTAGATCATCCAGCACGAAGAAAGACAACAGCAGCAATAAGGTGAGGAGGGCAGGAAGGCCGCTTCGATCGGTAACTAACTCCATGCTTCTCTCAGAGGTTGAGTATGGGACGAGGAGAGTATGTTCCCCTTCCCCTTCCCATAAATCACTCAGCTGGTCTGGGCCAGCGGCCGAGTTGGAATAGCACGATGGTGGGCAACCAGTTGCTTTTAGCTGCACTGTGTGTAATGCGAGGATGTAACTGGTTTGAAAATGCTACTCGGATAAAATTGCAGGAAGGTATATTTTTGAAGCGAGTCTTTATATTGAGTGTTACCACTTTATGTTCTTGGATTAGTTCCGAATGGGAATCGATAAGCTTTCTGTCCTTTTGTGAGCTGATATTTGCTTTGTCAAGTCCTGCACAGACACTGGTTACTGGAAAGAGGTTCCTAAGCAAGGTGCTGCCTGTGACTTGTTGCTAGAGACTGTATGCCTCGACTCTACCGCTGACGGTTGGCGTAGCTCTGTACTTGCCAAGCATGTGATCAGAAGCAGAATCTGGACAATTAAAAAAAAAAAAAAAAAATCATTAAGGGAAGAGTTCGTGGTTTTTTTATTTTTATTTTTCTTGTGGACAGGTTAGATGCCTTAACTGATCTCTTGTCAACTTCTGTCTTAACTTGCAGGCTTCTGTTGGCGGCAATGCTGCTAGACCTTCGAAAAGTGGCAGTAGCAGCAGTGTGAAACAAAAGGAGGTAAGGGTCTGACTGTAACTGTTTAAAATACGGATTGTCTGGACAATTTGTGTACTGAGAATCTTCAGCGTTCTTCCTAGGGAATTCCTGCTTTTATTACTGGTTTTTATTACTGGTTGTTAAACAACAGGCATGAAGCTGTAAAGTCCTGCCACTGGGGAGAGAAGCTTCAGGAAGTGAGTGTTAAAAGGAGGTGGGTCTTGGCCTTGGATAACGCCTGTCTGGGAGAGGAGGAGTTAATTAACTGCATCCCCAGTTAGCTACATAACATCTTTATCCATCATCGCACTTGTGAGAAGAGGAAGGAAGGTGAAGGTCCTCTAGCTCTTTATAAACGACTTTTATAACAGCAGATAATCAGAATTTCTCCATCCACAGCGTCCCTTGCACGCAAAGGTGTTTTCCACAGATTGTTTAGCAGATTACTGGATGTTTTTTGTGACTTGTTGGTGTGAAGAACTTTGGAGCTATAGGCTCAACTCCCAAAGAGTCTCTCTCTTTGATAGCTTGATCTTTAGGGAAGAAAAACAGACAGAAAGCAATAAAAACGTGTGCTGATGAGGTTGTGGAAGTAGAGTTCCAGCATCAAAGCAAAGATCTACTGCATCAGTAGAGGGTCGCTTTGGAAAAAGGCTTCCTGACATAGAGCTGACAACCTGGATATAATCCACATCAACTTCTAGCCTGGCCAGAACGGTGTGTTTGTGAAGTTGGTGGTTATCTGATGTTGGTGTGTGTTGCAAAGCTGGTGTTATCCAATGGTAGGAGATAACGCGTTCTTGTATAAAGCTCCAGACATGTTTTTTTTAATCCCAAGAGCAAATTCTTCAGCATTTGTAAAAAGGTTTTGGAATGTCTTTTACCACTTACAGCATTATTCTTTGCTGCAGTACAGCTGATAAGAACTGATATCTTTGTTCTTCTTTTCACAGAAGAAAAAATCCAGTGACATTTGATTTAAGTTGAAACATAACCACATTTTCTTGCATTTTCTTCACTCTGCCCACTTTGCATTAAATATTTATAAGCTTTCTGCATTGGGATGGAGGTGGAGACATACGCTGCTCCTGCTTTTGGTAGCTTTAAAACAAAGAGGGGGAGGAATGTAGCCTTTCAGTTTCAGATTTTTTTTTTCTGGAGGTCTGTTTCTAGTATTACTAGGAAAATTCATCGTGCCTTGGCCTTAAAATTCTGCATTAACAACAATTTTTCACTCTTCTTGTGTTGGACACCAACCAGTGTTTGACAGCAGGATACAGATTTTACAAAAAAATAAATCAGAATCATTCATTGAAGAAATGGAATGAATAATATGGGACTATGGATATATGGATATTGGGATGTGTTTTACTGTCTAGAATTAATTTACTTTAATTGCCTTCAAGTACACATCTTATACATCTTACCCCCCATATCCTGTTGTTCTGATGCTAAAAGCAGAGCCTTTTATAGTGAATGAGGCTAACGCTCTGTTCCAAAAACATTACTCTGTCTACCGAAATAGCCTAAATGTAATTTGGGTTAATTCAGTCTTTCATTAAACTCAACATTTGTCCATTCATCCTCCTCCAGATGTTCTCAGCTGCAAATGGCATTAAATCAATGGTAATTCTTTCCAGTAGTCCTGGAATAAATTGCACGAGCCACGGTGGAAGGCAGCACGGTCAAACTGCAGGGTAGCAGGAATTTTTGGTACGTGACGCGTTGCAGGAGGATGCTGTGCCTCCAAGTGAGGAGAAATGGGGTCGGTCTCTGTCCTTGTACCATAAGAAGGTGGTGAAGTGTTTGCCAGAAGGCTGGAGCTTGCCCTCCTGCCCCTTACAAAGCACGGTGGGCACAGGAGGAGCAGCAAGTCTGCCAAGGGGGCTAGGCAGACCTCAACGGGAAGGACAAAATGATCTTAATTTGTCTTAAGATCTCTAAGATACCTTATCTTAATTTTTTATTAAGGAACGGGGAGGTTCCAGTCCTGGGAGCCTTCTCCTAGGCTGGGGCACGGAGCTGTCCGAGAACCTGGAGCTGAGATGTTAGAGTGAAACCCAAGAGATGAGATAAAACAGTAAGGAGATGAGATAAAAAGTAAGTCACTGGGACAAAGAAGCCTTTGCTGGATCATCTACTGCAGTATCCTCTGTCGGAGCAGTGCTAACAGCATCTGCTGAGGGAAGAGAATGAGATCCTACACAAGAAAATAGGGTTCTTGAAGGCTACTCTGGAGCTATTCACATTTTCAGTAGGCTTCCTGCAGGTTATTGCAAAAATGCGCACAAGTATTCAGGTTTTTGGCCCCGTTCTTTTCATAGACATCCATATTGGCTGTTCATCCAGCTGTGTGTTTGAAGAATCCTTTGGATTTCTGAGTTAACCTCTGCTTAATGCAAATCGTGAAATAATGAAAACTGTTCGGTGTGAGGTGCAAGGCCTGAGCATTTTTTTCTACCTTGGTCAGGTTGAATTTTCTTTCCCTTCATCCAGCTTCTGTCTGTAGCTGTTTGCCACGAGGCACCCTGTGGATGGAGGTAAGTGTGGGTTACGTTAAGCTGAATGTTGAACTGTTCTGTTCGTGTTTTTACACCCTGTAGGAAGAGGAGCTGTTCCCGTTCAACCTGGATGAATTTGTTACCGTGGACGAGGTGGTGGAGGAGAGCGAGTCTCCCGTTAAAACGCGGCGAAACCCACCGAGGGGAAAGAGGAAAGACGGTGCTAAAAACAACTCCTCCTCTGAGCCAAGTTCGAAGAGGAGAAAAGGGAAAAGCTCCGCAGCACGCATCGCCGAAAGCGAGCTGTCTTTTGTCACCTTGGATGAGATCGGCGAGGAGGAGGACGTGGCCGCGCAGCTGGTGGGAGTTGCTAACCTGGAAGCACTCAGCGACCCGCAGGGCCTGGTGGTGGTGGATGAGGTGATTGAGGAGGAAGAGCTGATGGTAGAAGCGGTGAAGGATCCGCAGTCGCTCGTGACTTTGGATGAGATATCTGAGCAGGAGGAGCCTGGCTCCCATAAGGACGTCCCCGGGTCGGTTTTTGAGGAGCAGGATTTGAAAACCGAACCCTTGGTAACTGTAGATGAGATCGGTGAAGTAGAGGAGCTGCCGCTGAATGAGCCCACGGGCCTGAGCATCGAGGATGTGCTGAAACAGAAGGAGGAGGATAAAGGCCCTGCGGAGGATTCTGGAGAGTTTGTGACCTCTCAGGTGCCCGACGATCCCAGCGCTTTGGTGACAGTGGATGAGATACAAGAAGACAATGAGGACAACCCACTAGTGACACTGGATGAAGTTAATGAAGATGAGGATGATTTTCTGGCTGATTTCAATCGCCTAAAAGAGGAGCTAAACTTTGTTACGGTAGATGAAGTTGGAGAGGAGGATGAGGAAGAAGAAAACACTTTCCCAGGGAAAAATCTGAACGAAGATGAAGATGATGAAGATATCGTTGCTGTTGCAGGACCAGAAGAAGAAATTGCTGCCATTGCAGGACCAGAAGAGGAGGATATTGTTGCTGTTGCAGGACCAGAAGAAATGGAAATTCTGGGAGATATGAGTCCAGAAGATGAAGATATTATTGCAATCTCGAAGTCAAAAGGTAAGGAACCTCTCGTAGCTTCCATGGGGGAAATAGAAAATAAGATGCTTGTAACCATTGCACAGGGAAGGGACAGAGGCATCCTTGAAGCAAACAGAGGAAACTGGAAAAAAAAACCAAACCCAAATCTTCCACACAGTCAATAATTGAGTTACTGGGAAGGAAATGAAGACTGGTAGTGAAGAGCAGTCTGAAGGTAGGATACTACATGAATGCATTTTGGGATGTAGCCTTTTCTCTTGATGTAAAATTAAGCAGCATATTCCTTTGAAATATTCATTTGGTGTTTATGATGGCTAAAAATGGGGAAATGGTTTCTCTCCTAGCCTCTAATGCAAAGCTTGGTAAAGTACCTAACACTAAAGATTATTTGTAATCTTAGATTACAGAACCAAACCAAAAAATAAAACGGGCGAGTCAAATAAAATACACAAATACACAAAGTGAGAGCTTCCCAGCTGGGGCTGGAGGGAAAAATGTAGCAGCATACGGTAGTAGGAACAAGGAAAGGGTTAAGAAATGCCCAACAGAACCAAGCAGGGAGAGCTAGATACAACCTGCACACAAAAACACTTCTGGCCAGAGCGTGGGTGGAAGGCTCGGTGTGACGCAGTCCACAAGTGCTGAGCTTTTCTGTCTCTGCTGATGCAGCTGAATGCTGACAACAGCGCCTTCTGTTCTGCTGTGCTGGAAAAGCTTTTGTCCATCTTGCTCTTACTGCGTAGCAGAGGCAACCTGAGCAGGGCAGATTCTAAAAACAGTATTTTAAAGTTTAGTTTCTGTAAACAGTAGGAAATAGGTCAGTTAGCTGTGTACACACCAATAACTATCGAAATGTGGTATTATGCTGTAATATTGTTTGTTACAGAATGTAAATTTCTACATGATGAAGCAAAAAAAATATTTTCTGTGTTCTATAAGCAAGTAAATTGTAAAAAGACCTCTTTTTTTTTTTTTTTTTTACAATTTTACAAATACAGACCTCTTCTTACAGAAAGATCCAAGCACTTGAGCTGATTTCTGCTGTAGGTGGTAGTGACAAATTATAAAAACATTAGACACAGTAAGTGATTTTAGCTCTACTCCATGTAGTAAAAATCCCAGGCGAAACAGGTGGATGTAGGAAAGTTCTCCCTGAGCTTGAGAAGCTGAGCAAGGAAACCGGGAAGGAGAGGTTAAAGCGGGTTGAGCGGTGTTACTGCGAGTCCTGAAATCTGACTCCAGCAGCAAAATAGGAAACGGGCTCTCAGCTGCTGCGAGGCGAGCAGGGTAAGTGACGGGCAGACTGCAGCGTGCTGAGAAATGCCGGGCTCACAGCAGGCTGGGGCTGCCTGGGGCGTTCCTTAGCAGCTTCCTGGGTTTTTTAGTATGGCCAAAGGCTTCGTTGCCTTAACCTTGCTCAAGGCGTGTCGACGTTGCAGTTATTTGAACGCAGAAGTGGAAGGAAAGCAGCTAGTTTTGATGTTTTTGGCCAGATGATCTGTTCTGATAGGCTAAAACCCAGACAGCTTGTTTATCTTGCAGAAGAGGCTGTCGAGCTCCCTGGCTCCAGAAGAATCCTAAAATGTTAATTTAGGGAGTGCCTTGGAGCTGGTTCATCTGGTGACCAAGTCTTGGTTTGGGTTGGCTCTGTACCAAAGCTGTGTCCTGCAGTGGCCACGAACCTGGCAGCTTAGTGAGTGCCCCTTGTTAAAGCCAGGTAGCTTCTCCTGTGTTATGCTGTAATTTTGGTGAACCAAGATCATTGGAGAGAGTTTTCTGTTCCTTTTCTGTTTTTTTTTCTGATTTCATCAGTTTAATTATCTTCACGAGGAGGTGGAATTTGGTAATAAATCCTGGTCAGGCCGTTGGGTAGAGAGGTGGCAGCAGAAGGCTGGGATAATTCACAGAAAGAAGGTGAATGCTTTGAAAGTGAGTTCGTGCCTTGCTGGAACAACTTGCTGAATGCGATGGGTGTGCTGCTGGTGGCTTTTTTAAAAAAACACAATGATTTGTTTTGTTATTTCTAAGTTGAAATACTGCCGTTGGACCTTGAGGTAGTTTAATTCGAGGAAGTCTGGTAGCTTGCCTTAGGAAGATAATCACAAAGTTAGCGTGAAGTCGCTGGTGAGAGCTCTGGAGCAGAGCAGCTGGGAGCAGCGGTGGTACAGCTGAGAAGTGGAAGGCTTTTGGGCTCACCAGCACACCAGTGCCCTAACTGGGAGCCTTGTCCTCGGGGCTGGTGCCAGGAGTTCCTGAAAATTGCTCTGTGCAGAGACCAAACCGAACAGGGTAGGAAACAGTAAGGGCCATAAAGATGGTGTTTGTTTCGAGCAGTAAGGAACCATTTAAGTCCAGGATGCTCTAAACTAATGGCTGTCTTTGTTTTATTGTGCATTTCTGGCCTCCAGTAGATCAGCTGGGATCAGGACGGAAAGAACCAGAGCCTAAGCAGAAGAAAACGGTTGCTTTGGATGCATCAAAGGTGCAGAGTGCTCCAAAAGGTAAAAACAAAACAAGCCCAAATGCTGCATACTGCTCTTGTTGGAAAACACCTTTCTTGGTTGTTTCAAACACCCCATTTGCTTCATGGCCACCTAGAGCTTGAAATTCGTGGCCCAGAATCTCTTTTTATCCCTACAAATGCACGCTTAACACATTTCTGCTATTGGTTTCATAGCAGCTGCAAAGTTGAAAGTTCATTTTTACTCAAATTTAATTTACAAATAGAGGCTAAGTTACTTCTAATTAGCACAGCGCTGGGATTAGAGCAGTAAGGAAACATTACAAGCTCTGCCACTGACTTTCTCTCAATGTATACACGTGAGGGAACTGCTTACATTATAAAAAAAAAAAAAAAAAAAAAGCATGTGAGTATATACACACCAAGATTTTCACCTAAAATACTTTTTAGACAAAACCACTGCAAGCATTTGAACTGTAAAAGAAGCTGCTAGGAAAACCTGGATCGCTGCCTGATGGCTTGTGCAACGTTTGTGTGACAGAAAATGTTCACATCGCGTGCTGTGGGACAGAGGTTAAACTTGGCGAGTGGGTTATATCTGAGATGCTTTAGGGAGGGCTAAGAGATGTTAGGGTGGCTGCAGATCCTGAAGTCAGTTGTGCTGCTCACAGACAAGTACATTCCCTTCTGTTTCTTGGAGGTAGGGCAGGGGACCAGCTCAGATCAGAAGCATCATTTTGTAAATGCTGAAAAAATGTAACCAACATCCCTCCAGCAATAACAAGTTAGGTGGATTTGGCCAAAGGAATCTGATTTTTTATTTTTTAAGCTGTGTTTTGTTACCACTGTGTGCTCTCTCTCTCAGATTTAGACTACCTAGTTCCCAAGGCTGGCTTTTTCTGTCAGATCTGCTCTTTGTTCTACGCGGATGAAACGTCTGTGAAAAATCACTGCAAGACACCGCTCCATCAGCAAAACATGGAGGTAATGCCGGGGCTTCTCCAAACGCTCAGGGGTTCAAAAAAAACACAGCTTGTAAAATGTGTGCTTCAGGGAGTGCTAACAACCTCCTCGTTGGCAGCTGGAGCTCATGGTAATACTTCAAGGGGTTTTAATTTTAAGCTCAGACACAAATATAACTCAGTTAACAAATATATTGCTAATATAAGTTAACAAATATACAGTATAATATACAAATACTTACATATTTACATATAATATTATATATATGTATATTATCAGCTAACAAATATATTTTTAACTCCTGAAATTAGCCAAATTTATTAACTCCGTAAGGCTATTTGAATTGCTATTTTCTCTCTGATGGGCAGAGTGAGGTACCCAGCATCACGTGAACTCCCAACCCCTAATATTTTGCTGTCTGCCCCACGAAAATTCCACCCATCACCCTTTGGTGATGTGGTTTGTGTCCCTAGGGGTGGGGAGTGAGTATTTTTTTTGGTGCAGATGGCACAGAGCCACCTCCAGGAGTTTGCTGACATTTGGCTGATGCTGTTCTGAAATCTGCCCTGGATTTAGAGCATGATCTTATTGTAGCCTGGGGAATAATAGTGAAGCATCACTTCTCACTGTCTGTCCTTCTTTCTGCAGAAATTCATGGCCAAGCAGAAGGACGAGGGTAACAGCGGGGAAGAACGGAGTTCAAGGTGATCAGAGGGAAGAAGAGTTGTTTCAGCAAGTTTC
The DNA here is from genome assembly GCF_009819795.1 of Aythya fuligula. Lineage (NCBI taxonomy): Eukaryota > Metazoa > Chordata > Aves > Anseriformes > Anatidae > Aythya > Aythya fuligula. Next base: position 76,230,085 of record NC_045562.1, on the reverse strand, counting down.
AACTTAGGGTCCAGTCAATTTTGTGTATTTTGCTATGATTTAATTTGTAATTTTGTTTCAGAAGCAAGCATTCATGTTGTATAAATTCGAGCTCAGTATAGACCGACTAAAAGATGTATGGTGGCTTTGATTTGTATATCAAATCATCCGACTCGCAAGAGATTTCTTTTACAAGTGTCGACATGAAATAAATGTTCTTATTGTATAGTTAACACCAGGGGATGGTGTTTGGCGTGGTTTCTTGTCATCCAGAGGGCTGACAAAACACAGCAGAGCTGGGGGATTCACCCCAGAGATCTCCCAGGTGCCGCTTTGCAGGTGACATTTCCCATTCTTCGTGTGCTCCAGTCTTCCTGCCCCAAATCAGCGACCATCGTGGCGAAGATTTCAGCGATAACAATCGAGGGGGCTCGATCGTGCTGGGCTTTCCCTATCCACCTTTTCCCCGTGGCCTCTGAAGTCTCGGGGTGAAGCAGGACTCCAAGACTGAAGCCATCGGGTGGAGCAGAGCCTGCAGTCAGCCAGGGAGGTCACTGTCCCTTGCTCTGCCCCTGGTGAATGAGTTCCTTGTTCCCGTTGGGTTCTTTTCCCCCTGCTTCTTCTGGGGGTAGCAGCGCGTGGAGCTCTGCAGCACGCCTGAACTTCGTAACCTGCCCTTGGGTGTTGCTCTCTGATCACTGTGGGTCTCTGATTCAGCACTACCCGCGTGCCAACCCGCGTCTGGATCAAAATTAACTTTGCTTTCAGCTTTCATTTTTCACCTCATCTCCTGAAATTTGTGTCAAACTGCGTCGGTTTCTGCTCCTGCATGTCCAGGGCGAGGAAGGCAGCCTGTGGTGGCAGAGATTTTACAGGCTGTGCTGCTACAAAACTCATCTTCAGGCCTCTGGTCAGTGCAGCACCACAACAAACTGTGACTTAAATTATCCTTGGCTGGTTTTCTTTTTTTTTTTTTAACTCGGGTCCCTCGCTGGGGAAAGCTCCCCAACGCGGGGCTGCTGCGTGCAGACCCCCCGAAAAGACGAAGAGAGCCTCAAAAGCGTGCAGGAGAGGAATTTAGACAATCAACCAACCCCCTGGTGGGCCAGGGAGCGTGATTCAGGGTAAGAGAAACCACACGGCTGCCTCCTCCTCCTCCTCCTCCTCCTCCTCCTCCTCTCTCCCTTCCCTGCTGGCAGGGGCTGAGCTCTGCAGGCAGCGAGCAGCTGAGGCTGGCGTGCTGCTGCTTAACTGCTGCCTCCCCGGTCTGATGAAGAAATCAGAGAAAATTCCAAATTCCTGCCCCAAAATAAGGGGGCAAGACCTGGAATTTCTTGAGAAGAGCCCGGAGGGAGCAGCTCCTGGGCTGCTGTTTTGGGGTGGGGGGGCTGCCCCCTCCGGCCCCCCTCCCTGCAGCGCTGCTGTGTTTCTTCTCCCACTTCTCTCCCCCAAATTTTTGCCCCCAAATCGTTGTCCCCAAAACCACAGCCCGGCTCATCCCGCAGCTACCAGCATCTGAGGGGTAGGGGCTGTTTTTGGGGGGGGGGGGCTCCGTGTGCCCCCATCCCCTGGGCACAGCTCTGGGGATGCAGCCGCAGCCTCCTGGCACTTTTGGGTGAAATCTGCGGGCTTTTAGCAACGTTTCCTTTGCGTTTTCTGGATATTTAGCTTGAGCAGCCCCAGCTCCTTACTGGGGGCTCTCACAAAAAGGGTGGGGGCTGGGGGGGGGGCACGGGGGTCTCCTGGGGGGGCGCAGGGACAAAGCAGGACCCCAAGGGAGCCAAGGGGACACTGCAGGTTTTGGGGTGGTGGCCTCTGGCTGAACCCAAGCCACAAACTGGGATTACTGGGACACGGGACCGGGGAGGGGGGGGGTGAGCATTTGGGGGGGGGCCCTCCCTGCCCCTCCAGCTGCGAATCCCGACCCCAAAAAGCTCCGAGGGACCGGGGGGGGGCGCCCCCGTATGGGGGAAAACCGAGGCAACCCCGGGCTCCCTTCGCCTTTAAGGGGCGGGGGGGGACGGGGACGAGGGGGGGGGGGCTGTGCTGCCGCAGTGCTTGGCGTGGGGGGGGGGGGGGGGGCCGGGAACGGGGTTGGGATCGGGATTGGGATCGGGGGGGGCGATGCTGCGCGTCTTCGTGCTGCGGGCGGACAGCCTCCGCACCCCCGATGCCGACATCAGCGACGCCTATTGCGGGGTCCAGTTCCGAGGTGGGGGGGTCTGGGGGGGCTTGGGGGGGTCAAAAGGGTCGGGGAGGGGTTTTAGGGGGGCGTGGGGAGGGGTTGGTGTCTGCGCGCCCCCCACCCCCGTGCTTGGAGAGCCCCCGGGGGAATGGAGGGGGTCTGATGGGAAGGGGGGGGTCTGGGGGTGGGGGGGGGTCTTGGTGTGGGGGGGTCGCGTTATGGGGGGGGTCCCGGTATGGGGGGGTTGTCCTGGTGTGTAGGGGTGTGGGTGTGGTGGGGGGGGTCTCATTATGGGGGTCCCATGCATGTATGGGGGCACCAGTGTATGGGGGGGTCCCGTTATGGGGGTACCGTGGGGGGGGGTCCCAGGATGGAGGGGGGGGGGCATGGGTGTGTGGGGGTCCCTGTATATGGGGGGGGTCCCGTTATGGGGGTCCCAGTATGGGGGGGGGGCGTGGGTGTGTGGGGTTCCCGGCAGAGGGGGGGTCCCATTAAGGGGGTTCCGTGCGTGTGCAGGGGTCCCACTATTTGGGGGGGGGGGGGGCATGGATGTGGGTGGGGGGTTCCCAGTACGGGGGGGGGGGGTCCCATTAAGGGGGTCCCAGTGTGGGGGGGGCAGCACAGAACCACTGCGGGGCCTTTTTTGGGGTTGCCTCTGGCCTCCAGCCCCCCCCCAGCAGCGGGTCCGTGTGTCACGGAGCCACCCACGGCCCCCCCTGTCCCCCCCCCCTCGGGGGCACATAACTGAGCGGTGAGCGCAGCACCGGGGCTATTTTGGGGCTATTTTGGGATGGCGCTACCCAAGGGACCCGGGGGACGATGGCCGTGGGGGGCTGCGGGGTCCCAAATGTGTCCCCCCCCCCCCCGGGGGGGGGGGGTGACGGGAGAAACGAGGGGGTGTGCGATGTGTCGCGGCTGATTCGTGGCACCCCGGGGGGGTTTTGGGGTGAAAAAATGCATTTTTATGGCTTTTTGGAGAACGGGGAGCCTGTGTCCGTGTCCATGTGTCCGTGTCCTGGACTCTGCAGCCGGGGGGGGGGAACCTCGGGAGGGGGCTTCCCAGTGGCAGGAGGTCCCCGTCCCACTGTCAGGGTGCTCGTTTTTGGGACCCCCCCCCTCCTGCAAGGTTCAGCTCCAGATTTTTTTTTAATTTTCCTGCTGCTCCAGGGCTGGGGGTGGCAGCGGGGCCGTGCTCCCCCCACGCTGCTGGGGTTGTGGCTGGGGACCCCTTGCTTTAGGTAGGGGACACCCCCGGGCCCCCCCCCCAGGGTCCCCGATGCAGGGAACGACCCCTCCTTGCTCCATCCCCAAGCTGTGCCTTTGGGTTGTGTCACCCCTGCTGCCCCACCAGTGGCTCCCAGTCCTCCCAGTTGTCCCAGTTCCTCGCAGCGTCCCCGGCTCCTGGCGCTGTGACATCTCCGGGGTTCGTGGCGCTCCCAGGCCTGCTGCTTTGTCATTGCTCCTGCTGCCACCTCCTGCAGCTCGGTTCTCCTCGCAGCACCCCCAGTGTTTGTAGCATTCATCGAGTCCTTGTGCCCAGTTATCCCAGTTATCCCAGTGCTTGCAGCACCCTTGGGTCCCAGTGCCCCAGTATCCCCAGTGCTCACTTATCCCAGTGCCTGCAGCACCCTGGGTCCTGGTGTCCCATTATTCCCAGTGCCCACAGCATCCCTGGTCCCCGTGCTCTGGGCGTGCAGCACCCTGGGGTGCCAGTGCTCCGTTATCCCTGCTGCTCTGTTATCACAGTGCCTGCAGCACCCTTGGGTGCCAGTGCCCCGTCATCCCCAGTACCTGCTTATCCCGGTGCTTGCAGCATCCATGGATCCTGATGCGCCTCTATCCCCGGTGCTCTCTTATCCCGAGGTGTACAGCACCCTGGGGTCCTGGTGCTCCTTTATTCCTGGTGCCCTCTGTCCCAGGGCATGCAGCACCCTTGGGTCCCGGTGCTCCGTTATCCTTGGTGCCCGCTGTCCTTGGGTGTGCAGCACCCTTGGGTCTCGGTGCTCTGTGTGCTCTACTATCACGGTGCCTGCAGCACCCTAGGGTCCTGGTGCTCTGGTATCCCCGGTGCCCTCTGTCCCAGGGCATGCAGCACCCTTGGGTCCCGGTGCTCCGTTATCCCTGGTGCTCTGTTATCAAGGTGCCTACAGCACCCTTAGGTCCCAGTGTCCGCTGTCCCAGGGTGTGCAGCACCCTTGGGTCCCGGTACTCTCTTATCCCCAGTGCTCTGTTATCACCGTACCTGCAGCACCCTGGGGTCCTGGTGCTTGGGTATCCCCAATGCCCGCTTATTCTGGGGGCATGCAGCACCCTTGGGTCCCAGTGTCCGCTGTCCTGAGGGGTGCAGCACCCTAGGGTCCCGGTGCTCCGTTATCCTCAGTGCCCACTTGTTCTGGGGCTGCAGCACCCTGGGGTCCCAGTGCTCTGTTATCCCCGGTGCCCCCTGTCCTTGGGCATGCAGCACCCTTGGGTCCTGGTGCTCCGTGTGCTCTACCATCACGGTGCCTGCAGCACCCTGGGGTCCCGGTGCTCTGTTATCCTCAGTGCCCATTTGTTCTGGGGGTGCAGCACCCTGGGGTCCCGGTGCGCCCTTAACCCTGGTGCCCACTGTCCTTGGGCGTGCAGCACCCTTGGGTCCCGGCGTTCCATCATCCTCGGTGCCTTCTGTCCCGGGGCATGCAGCACCCTTGGGTCCCGGTGCTCCGTTATCTCCAGTGCTCTGTTACCACGGAGCCTGCAGCACCCTAGGGCCCTGGTGCTCCGTTATCCCCGGTGCCCTCCGTCCCGGTGCGCACAGCACCCTTGGGTCCCGGTGCGCCCTTCTCCCCGGTGCCCTCCATCCCGGTGCGCGCAGCACCCTTGGGTCCCGGCGCTGCGTTATCCCCGGTGTCCCCCTCCCCGGTGCGCGCACCCCGCCGCCCCCTGCACCCCCCGCCGCTGCCGCACCGAGGCGCTCCGTGGCACCGCCCGGGCGCCTCCTCCAGCGGCCGGGGAGGGTCGGGGCGGGGGCCGGGACCGGGACCGGGACCGGGACCGGATCCTGCCCGGTGCGGGGCCCGGCCTGGCCTCTCTCTCGGTGCCCTGCTCGGCCCCCCAGCCATGCTGCGCTGCCTGCTCCAGCGAGCCAGCCACCTCCCCAACCTAGAGAAGGGGGACAGGCAGAGCGACCCGGTGGCCAGCCTGACTTTCCGAGGTGAGGGCACCCCAAATCTGCCTTTTGGGGCTGGGGGACGGGGGTGGGGGGCAGGATTTTTGCTTTGCCTGGGGCGAGTTATCTCCGTTTGCAAATTTTTTTCTGCAAAGCCCGGGGTCCGCGGGGTGCCCGGACAGGACGTACGTCCTGTCCGGGCACCCCGCGGACCCCGGGCTTTGCCAAGCTCCATCCTCACCCCAAACCCTTGCCAAATTCCCAGGGGACCCCCACACGCTCCCCATATCGACCCCCTCCATCCCCATCCTCCAGCACATCCCAGTGCCTCGCTGACTGGTGCGGTGCATCCCTTGAGGATGGGGGGTCCCCGGGGTGGGCTCTCCCCTCAAGCTTTTGGGGTGTGCAAGCGGGGGGGGGGAGTGAAAAATCCCAAAGCTTTGGTGGTAGTGGGGTTTTTCCCCAGGGGAGGAGCTGGGGGTGAGCATTCAGCGCCGTCCCCAGCTTGTGGCACAGCGGGGAGACCCCAGAGGGGCTCAGCGGGCACAAAGCAGGGTGGTGCTGCAGGGCGCTGCACCCTTGGGTGCCCTCTTGGTTGCTTTTGTGCTTTGCTCTGATTACGGGCTTTTAATTGCTAGCATGGGGATTTGTAGTAAATACCCAAATAACCCCGTGTCTCGGGGTCCATCCCGGCGCTGTTGGCACCGGGGGGGATGCTCGGAGGCTTTCCTCTGGGGCAGCGGGGCGATGCCTCTGCACCTCGAAAGCGCACGTTGGGAGGATGTTGCTTCTTTGGCACCCACTTCCTGGCGGTGGAAAATGTCCATTTTTAGAAAAAAAAAAAATAAGGAAAGGAAAGGGATGATGAGTGGCTTCTGACCAAGCCTTTCCTGTGCTGTGCTGCGGGGTGGGGGGAGCGCGGAGCTGCGAGGTCCCAGGGGGCTCCCGGGGGTGGGCTCCATCCGATGCAGAAAACAGCTCAGGGCCAGAGCCTGGAGGCACGGGGGAATTCCAGGGCTGTGCACAGCCAGGAGGCACTGCGAGCAGGAGCTGTGCCTGACACGAGGGATGTTCAACGTCTCCAGAGCTCGAGGATGTTCCCCAGAACCAGACATGGTGCGGGGACGCGTCCCGTGGGGCTGCCTGCCAGTGCACGGAGCCCTCCCTCCTCCCGCTGGCTGAGCTCGGGGCCGGAAGGTGCAGCGGTGGCTCTTGAAAATCTGAAATAGGAAAAGCTTAATTTGGCAATGCTTAAAAAAAATTAAAAAAATAAAAAAAAACAACAACCAAGGGGGCTGCTCGGAGTGGTCTGGGCTCCCCGGCGGCACCGCGGAGCCTCTCCGTGTGCGCCTGGCACCGTACGGCGGGGCCGGGGCCACTCGGGGTCCTGTGGGCTTTGAGTCACCGCTATTGTTCTCCTGCTCTTCCTCTTCCTCTTCCCCTGGGCTCGCGGCCGTCCCTCGGGTTTGGTGTGAACCCGAGGCTCCGGGTTTGGGCGGGGGGCACCGCGGGCTCTCGGTGCTGGGCTGCGCTCAGCCGCTGCCGCCTGGCTCCACGGGGACAGGACGGGGTGGCATCGTCCCTGCCCTCACCTCCTGGGGGTGTCTGTGCCACCCCCCTGGTGGAGCCCAGGATTTTCGCCCCTGTGCCGTGCGGTGTGGGGGCCCTGGGTCCCGGTTGGGACAGGACTGAGGTGCAGCGAGGGGCTGTCCTGCTCCCTGTGGTGCTCTCCAGCCCCAAAATTCTCCCCGGAGCATTTTTAAGAGGAGGCAGAGCCTCCTCCCTGCCCTGCTGCGGGGAAACTGAGGCACAGCACAGCGAGAGGGTTGCCTGGGGTTTTCCTGGGGCTCATGGGGCAGTCCCAGAGCCCAGCCTGTGCGCAAAGTTTGGGCAGATCCTGCCCCCGGGAACCTCTCACCCCCCTGCTATTCCCCCACACACATACCCGGGGGGGGAGAGATCTGAATTTTGGGGCCGTTCCCATCAGACCCATGCGCGTTGCTCCCCACAGGCGTGAAGAAGAAGACAAAGGTCATCAAGAACAACGTGAACCCAGTATGGAACGAGGTGAGCGTGGCCCCATCCCCATCCCGGTGAGCCCGGGGCTGCCTCGGCTCCACGAGGACACGGGAACGGTGCGGGACGCATCCTGCCGGGGGCACGGAGAGCCGTGAGCTGGCTCCGCACGGCCCCTCCGCTCCAACCTCTTCCCCTTCCATCAAGATCTTATCAGGGCCAAGCACGCAGATTAAAAGAAACGGTATAAAAATACAGCAGCTCGCAGGGAAAACAAGTGGTTTACGCATCAGCCTGGCCCAGGGGAGGATATTTTTTCCTTCTAACCCTGACCCGGGGGGGGTCAAGGTTAAAAAAATGGCTTTTGGCGAGCGAGCAGGAACGCAGTTTTGGTGCAGAAATGCTGCGTGCCAGCTCCCATCGGTTTTCTCCTTTAGCTTTTTAATTAACCCGTGGCAAAAACCCGTGAAAAGCACCGGCTTGGGGCTGAGCTTTCCTCCTGCAAAGGCAGCTGATGCCCGCTCCTCTCTCCTCCCCTGCAGGGCTTCGAATGGGACCTGAAGGGCACGGCGCTGGACCCTGGGTCCGAGCTCAGCGTCGTCGTGAAAGACCACGAGACCATGGGGAGAAACCGGTAGGAAAAGCACCAGGGCGAGCCCTGTGCAGCCTCCCCGGCTCCGTTTTAGCTCTCCGTGCACGCCCGAGGCTTTGCAAATCCGACTCGGGGGGGGTGGTGATGGACTGGTGCATCGCTGCCCCTTTTGCAGCGGGGGCTGAGGTTGCTGGTGGGAGGCGGGCGCCGCATTTCTGGGCTGCTTTGCACAACATTTGGGGAGAAAAAAAAAAGAAAAAAAAACCAAAAAAACTGCTCGGGGCACGGAGCACGCACACAGGGAGCCTTGTGCCCGCCGCCTCCGCTCATGGCCAGGCTGGTGCCGTGAGGCCACGGTGATGGGCGCACGGCCGAGGAGGTGCCACGGCTCTTTTTGGCCAGGCTCTTCTTGGCCAGGCTCTTTTGGGCTGCTTACAGGAAAAAAAAAAAAAAAAAAGAAAAAAGCTTGGAATTGATTGATTTGTGGGCAGCACGTGGTGGGAAGCGCGGCTCTACAGCCTCCGGGACGGGGAGGGTGGCCGATCCCCGCTTCCAGCGCCGATGCTGCTGCTGGATCTGCTGGAAATTGGGCTTGGTCCAGCTCGGTGGCTTCGTGCCCTTCTATAAATAGAGGGGGGCAGAGGGGAGGAGGCTCCGGCTCTGGTGCAGGCACTTCTTGGCTGCCTGCGGGGGGGTGCAGCCGCTCCTCTGTGCGCCCCTGGAGTCCCCATGTGGACCCTCTCCTTTTTTCTGGCCCCTTCCCCGCTGTCTTTTTGCCTTCCCTTCCCTACGGAGACGGCACCGAGCTGCCCCTCCGCCGAGGTGCTGCCCCATCAGGGCAATTAGCAGCGACCCCGCTCCTCTTTTGGGGGGCATGGCCCTATTTCCGTGACCGTCTGCAGAGGAAATGGAAGGAGACGGGGAGGGGAAGGCGGCCCTGTCCACGTGGGAGAAGCGTTGGGGCTCTCCAGCCCTCCTGAAGTGGTGGGGAAGGAAACGGGAGCAGCAGAGCTGGGCTGGGCGCAGCCACGGCGAGAGAGTTTCCCCTTGATATAGGGGAAGCTTGATATATCCAACGGGATATATAGGGCAAAATTGCTCCCGTGGTGGTTTTAAAATCCACCTGGATATCACGGGGAACAGAAACCAGTGGAGAGCTTCGATTTTGTGGACTCCTCCACCCCGCTGAACCCCCCCAGGCCGTTTCTTTCCCCGTTTTTATTCTGGGTGCAGCTGGCACAGAAAGTCCATCCAAGGAGCTGGCAGCTCCCTGCTCCCCAGAGCGGCTTTCCAGGTGCTTTTTTTTTGTGCTAAAAAGGGCACAGAGCCCCCACAAGTCCCCACGTTGTCTGAGCAGGGCAGGCAGCCCAGCCCCAAGGCTCCGAGCATCCTCCCAGCAGTGTCCAAACGGGGATGTGGCCGTTTTCCCCCCAAATCTGGGAATTGAGCTGGGAATTTCCAGCAGCTGCCCCCGTCCCCAATGCGGTTCCTCGACCCCTTCCCCTGCTCACCCCCGGTGCTCTCGGCCCCCAGGTTTTTGGGAGAAGCCCGCGTGCCCCTGCGAGATGTCCTCTCCTCCCCCAGCCTGGCGGCCTCCTTCAACGTCCCCTTGCTGGATGCCAAGAAGCAGACCACCGGGGTGAGTCCCTGCCCTGGGGGTGGCCGTGCCATCCGCTCCTCCTTAAGCTGCCCCCTTGGCGTTCCCATGTGGGCAGCAGCTTTTTGCCCCTGGGGCCATTGGTGACCCCGTGGCCCTGGCCCCCAGCCTGGCAGGACCCCAGTTTGGGACCAGTTGCCCCATCCTGAGCCCTTCAGCTTTGCTCCACGAGCTCGGGGAGGGGGCAGCAGGAGGACACCCCCCTTCCACGGGGGCTTCCACGGGGACCCCATGAGCTGCGCCAAGGGGGTCACCCCCTGCATCCACATGGGACCCCCTCCTCTGCGCCTTGCAGGCTGTGGAGAGCTCTGTGACACCCCTCCTCTTATTTTCCCCCCAGGCTTTCCTCATCCTGCAGGTGTCCTACACCCCCCCTCCGGGCGCTGCTCCCCTCTTTCCTCCTCCATCCCCCCCTGAGCCGTCGCCGGGGGCTGCTGAGCCCGACACGGTCACCGGTAATGAGAGCGCCCCGCGGGCGGCACGGGGGGACACGTCCCCCACAGCCCACCCCAAGCCCCCTCAGCAACCTCCCTGCCCCCTGCCCCGCGCAGAGGCGCCCACCGAGGAGGAGGAGGCTGAGGACCGGCCGGCCACGGGGGATGAGACGGAGCCTGCGCCCTCGGGGCCACCGGGGTCCGAGCCCCCTTCGTTGCCCCGCAAGCCCCCGGTGCACCACGTCCACGGGGTGAGGCGCAGGAGGAGCTCACCCAAAAAGCCCCTGTCCAACAAGCCGCAGGACTTCCAGGTGAGGCGTGGGCAGGTTTGGGTGCATCCTTCTTGGGGTATCCGGGTCTTGGTGCATCCCTCTTTGGGGTATCCGGGTCCTGGTGAATCCTCTTCGGGGTCCCTCTTGGGGGTCCCGGGTCCCGGTGCGTCCCCCATGGGGTACCCGGGCAGTGCCCGGTGCCCACCCCGGCTGCCTGCTGAGCTTTTCCCTTTCTCCCCCTCCTGCTGCAGATCCGGGTGCGGGTGATCGAGGGCCGGCAGCTGCCCGGGGTTAACATCAAGCCCGTGGTGAAGGTGACGGTCGCGGGGCAGACCAGGAGGACCAGGATCCGCAAAGGCAACAGCCCCTTCTTCGACGAGGTGAGGCCTGGGGCGAGCTTTTGGGGTCAGGACCCGAACGGAGGCACCGGCACAGCTCAGGGGCCGGGGTTTGGCTACCAGGGGCTGCAGCCCGAGCTGCACCAAGCAGACACTTTGGCTCCCCGAAGTGTCCCCCAGCCCCACGGCTGTTTGCACAGGATGCTGGTGCTCAGCCCTTTGCCCTCTGCCCCGCAGACTTTCTTCTTCAACGTCTTCGAGTCGCCGGCCGAGCTGTTCGATGCGCCCATCTTCATCACGGTGAGCCTCTCCGGTTCCTCCCCGGGGGGATCGCTCGCCCCGTCCCCTCCCCGTGCTGTCCGGGGACCCGTCCCTGCCCCATCTCGGTGCTGCACTCACTGCTCTGCCTTCTCCTCCTGCAGGTGGTGGATTCTCGGTCATTTCGGGCGGATTCAGTGCTCGGGGAGTTTCGGGTAAGGCTCGCGCCTCTTCGCCCCCGATCCCAGCCTCTGGGGCTCGCAGCGTGCTTGATCTTGCTTGCTTTCCTCTTTGTTTTTCACAGATGGATGTCGAGACCATCTATTCGGAGCCAAGTGAGTTCAGCAGCTGGGGCTGCTTGCTGCGGTGGGGGTTGATCTCTCTGGGTGACAATTTTTTGGGGTCAAACAGAGGGGAAAAATGCACGCAGCCATCCCGCTTATCCCTGGCTGCCTGTACCAGAGGGGCAGAGGGGGTCACGAAGGAAGGATAAAGTGATGCTTATCGAAAATTTCCCACCCTAATCCCTGCAGAGAAACGTGGGATAGCCACACAGAGCTAAGACCTACGAGGCTGATAAAGGGAAGTGTGGTGCGGGGTGCTCTTGTGCCCCCCTAAAACCCATAGCAGCGTCCCAGCGGGCTCGGAGGGAGCAGGGCCATGGCAGAGTGCCTTTTGTGGGTGTCCTGGCTGCTGGAGGTGCCCTGCAGTGGCACTGACAGGTCACCAGAGGACCAAGGGAACCCCTCTGGTTGTCCCCAGGGATGTCCTTATGAGCGCTGCACCACCAGTGGCACGGGTTTTTGGGGTACACGTGTCTGCTCCTTAGGGACTCGGGCATCGCTCCCCTTCCCCGGGGCTGCTGCAGCTCAAACATCTCAGTTCAGCCCTGTCCTGAGGCTGTGCCCCGGGATGGATCCACCTTGTGCTGCTTAAATAGTGCTGTGGTGGCTGGGGAGGGGGTAACGCGCCCACCTGGGCACCCCGGGGGGCTTGGTGTGACAGCACGAGCACATCTCACCGACGTTGGGCAAACCCATAAAAATACCTTGGAAAAATCTCACCTACGTTGGGCAAAACCCATAAAAATACCTTGGAAAAACCTCACCTACGATGGGCAAAACCCATAAAAATACCTTGGACGAGCCCTGACCCACCTGGATCACTCCTAAGGGCCAGCAGGGGGTGACCGATGGGTGACCAAGGCACAGCCACGCGCTGATTTGAGGAGTAAAGCCACAAAAATGCTTGGGTGGCTGCCGTCTTCCTCGATATTTTACTTCCATCTTCATTACACTGAAAGAGGGGTGATGGAGATGACGTTTTTCCCCCCACGAAGATCTCACCATCCTTGGGTGTTCGTTCATTCCCCAGAGCACGCCTTCCTCAGGAAGTGGCTGCTGCTCTCCGACCCCGAGGACTTCTCCGCGGGGGCCAAGGGCTACCTGAAGGTCAGCCTCTTCGTGCTGGGGCCCGGAGACGAAGCTCCCGTGAGTATTGGTGTGGGATGGATGGATGGACAGATGGACGGATGGACGGATGGATGGATGGATGGATGGACGGACGGACGGACTGCCCAGGACTGCTGAACCCAAGGGAGCTGCAGCCTTGACCTGCCCTGGTCTTGGGTGCTTGGGTGTGGGGTTTTGCTGCTCGTATCGAGGCTTTGAGGAACGACTTTTTGGGTTTTTCCTCCTCTCGCCCCACAGATGGAGAAGAAGGAGGTCTCGGAAGACAAGGAGGACATCGAGGGGAACCTCCTGCGTCCCACCGGGGTCACCCTGAGAGGGGCTCACTTCTGCCTGAAGATCTTCAAAGCCGAGGACTTGCCCCAGAGTGAGTGTTTCCCCATCCCGTGGCGTGTAGAGGACCAAGGGTGCCGATGAGGAAGCTGCACCCTCAGCCTTATCCCCGGGACCTCGACGATGTGGTCCCCGCGGCCCTCCCAGCGCCTCCTTTTTCCCCGCAGTGGATGACGCCGTCATGGACAACGTCCGGCAGGTCTTCGGCTTCGAGAGCAACAAGAAGAACCTGGTCGACCCCTTCGTGGAAGTCAGCTTCGCGGGCAAGATGGTGAGCGGCCGGAGAGGGGTCCCCCAGGCTGGGGACGTGGCGGTGGGTCGTGGCACGCCGTGGTGACAGGGACATGGGGAGGGTGGCACGCCTGGGTGCACCTTGGTGTTCTCTCCACTGGGCTCTTCTTGGTGCTGTTGCATTAGGAAGCCACTGGGGGTGGCTTTTTGGGGGTCCTGGGGCGAGACCCCCGAGCAGCCCGTTGCGCCCTCTGCCTCCTGCGCAACGCGGAGCCCCACGGGCCGGGGACATTGAAGGGAGCCTTTATTTTGGGGGTGGGAGACTCGAGAAAAGTCACCCCATCCCGCTCCCACACCTCCAGCTCTACTCGAGGATCCTGGAGAAGAACGCCAACCCCCAGTGGAACCAGTGCCTGACCCTGCCGGCGATGGTGAGCGCCGTGCCCGCGCCCGGCTGCCCCCCAAAACCCCCCGGAGCCCCCGGCCACCGCTCACCGCTCCGCTCTCTTCCCAGTTCCCTTCCATGTGCGAGAAGATGCGGATCCGGGTGACCGACTGGTGAGTGGGGACGTGGCCCTGGGATGGGGACAGGGTGCGTGAGGGTGTTGGAGGGGGCACCAGATCCCCTTAAAACCCAGGAGGAGCTGGGGGGGTGGAGATGCGCTCACGGAGCAGGGGATGCTTGGCACGGGATGGGTTTGGGACGTGGGATGGGTTTGGGATGTGGGATGGGTTTGGGATGTGGGATGGGTTTGGGATATGGGATGGGTTTGGGACAAGACGTGGGATGGGTCTGGGACAAGATGTGGGATGGGTTTGGGATGTGGGATGGGTTTGGGATGTGGGATGGGTTTGGGACAAGACGTGGGATGGGTTTGGGACAAGACATGGGATGGGTTTGGGGCATGGATGGGTTTGGGACGAGATGTGGCTGTGTGTGAGACATGGGACGTTTTTGGGACGGAACGTGGGACGTGTTTGGGATGTGGCTGTTTGAGACATGGCTGTATTTGGGACACGGGATGCATTTGGGACGAGACGTGGCCGTATTTCAGGGACCGCCTCACGCACAACGACATCATCGGCACCGCCTACCTCTGCATGTCCAAGATCTCGGCGCCCGGCGGGGAGCTGGAGGGTAAGGGCTGGTGGCAGGACGTGGCCCTCGGTGCATGCCCACGGAGCCGTGCTGCGTGCTGCTGGCTGGGCTTGGTGCTGGCCGGGAGGAAGGAGCAGCCGGGAAGGGCTCTGCCAGGTCACCAGGGCTGGGGGAGAAGCCGGGGGGGCGCGGGCAGGGTGCTGGTGGTGGCTCCATCCCGCGGGGGTGGCCCTGCTGGATTCGGTCCCTGCTTCTTCGTGGCCCTACAGATCTTCGGGTCCTAATGGGGCCATGGGGAGGGGTGGTTGCAGAGCTGCAGCCGAGGTTTTGTGTCCTCCTTTGTGACCAGAGGTGGCTGCCGGTGGTGACAGCGGTGTCACCGGCGCAGGAAGGTGCCACCTCTCCCTTCTCCCACTGATGGGTCCTCCTCAGCATTTTGGGGCTGTTGGGGTGGGGACTGAGGTCCAGCCTGTGCTGAGAGCAGTGTTTGAGGTGCCAGGAGCCTTCCTGAGTGAAGGGCCACCGCGGAGGTGCTGGCAGGGACCGGGTGGGTGACGCCGACCGTGTCACTTGTGAGGGACGCGGGATGCGCTCGTGGCGATTTCTCTGCTTGTGGGGCTGCTGCGAGCCACGGCGGGGCTGGAGCAGAGGCTGCCCTAAGGTGCACGAGTGTCCTGCTGCTAACGAGCCTGGTGAAACCTGCTGGCACCTGCTGCCCTCCTGAACCCTCGCCCTGCTCCCTGCAGCAGCCCGGCACCGCAGCGTGCCCAAGCTGTGCGCGTGCACATCGTCCCCGCGCCTCCCCGCTTTGAAGTGTGGCTCCCGGGATGGTTTGGAGAGGGAAGAGGGGGGCCAGGGAGGGAGATGAGGAGGCTGGGAGGGGTCTGTGGGACTGGCAACCCCCAGCTGAACCCCCCCCTGCCCCTCAGCTCCGTATGGCTTCTGCAATGCACGGAGCATCCTTCATCCCTCGGGGCTTTCATACGTGTCCTGCAGCCCTCAACCAGCCTCACCCTTTCTCTTCCTCTGTTGGCACCAAGAGCCCACGGCAGTGCTGCCTCCTCCTCCTCCTCCTCCTCCTCCTCCTTCACCTCCTCCTCCTCCTCCTTCTCCTCTTCCATAACCCGCTGCCCTTTCCGTGCGCTCCCCCTCCTAACCTCTCTCCATTTCTTTGTGCCTCAGATGAGTTTCCTGCTCTCGCGAAGCCTCTGAAAGCCGCAGACCGTACGTCCCCTTAGCCTCTCGGTTTGCAATCGCCACCCTGGTAATTTTTTTTTCCCCTGCTGTCGTTGCCACCGTTAGGGCCGGAGCGTTGGACAGAGCTGGGAGCACCTTGATGGGGGAAACCTCCCACCCTGGGAAGGGCTCCGGTGTCCTCCCCTCGGTGGCTTTGGGGCATCCCCGATGGTTTTGTGGTGTGGTGGTGTGTTGTGTGCCGAGCTGTCGGGGTCCGGCGTGGTGCTTGGGAGCTCGGAGCAGCACCACGCAAAGGGTTTCAGCTTCTCATCAGCTTGAGGTGCCCAAAAACTGAGCGCTGCTCTTCCAAGCGCTGTCCCGTGGCCTGAGGCACCCTGGGGCTGCTGGAAGTCCACGCAGCACCCCTGCAGCTCCCGGACTCGCAGCAGACGCAGTGTTTTGGTGCCCACTGATGTGGGTTGTGGGTCGCTGACGGCTCCTTCCCTGTGCCCCGCAGTGGACGACGGGCTGGGCTTCCTGCCGACCTTCGGCCCCTGCTACATCAACCTCTACGGCAGCCCCCGCGAGTTCACCGGCTTCCCCGACCCGTACGAGACGCTCAATTTGGGAAAGGTGAAGTCGGCTTCTTGCCAGAATTGCTTTGCCCGGTCCCTCAGCGAGGCCGAACGAGCGGAGAGGTGCCGGGGACGGGCCCCTGGGTGCTGACCCCGTCCCCGGTCTACCCCCAAGGGCGAGGGCGTCGCGTATCGCGGCAGGGTGCTGGTGGAGCTGGAGACCCGGCTGGTGGAGCACGTGGAGCAGAAGGTGGAGGACATCTCCGCCGATGACATCCTGCGGGTGGAGGTAACGGGGTGGCTGCCGTCACCGGGGGTCCGTCCTAAATCCCACCCCAAATTCCCTCGAGGCACCGCGTCCTCTTCCCAGCCGTCACCTTTTCCATCTCGGGGGCTTTCCCGGGTTGGTGTCTGGGGGCAGTGGGGGGGGTCCGTGCGTAGACCCCATGTCCCTGTCCCCGTGCCTGTTGCAGAAATACCTGCGCCGGCGCAAGTACTCCCTCTTCGCCGCCTTCTACTCGGCCACCATGCTGCAGGACGTGGACGATGCCATCCAGTTTGAGGTCAGCATCGGCAATTACGGCAACAAATTCGACAACACCTGCCTGCCCCTGGCCTCCACCACGCAGTACAGCCGGGCCGTGTTCGATGGTGAGCCCGAGGGGGGTCTCAGGACCCAGCTGGATGTGGATGGTGTCTGGTGGGCTCTGTCTGAGTGAGGGATGGGGCCAGGAGGACCCCGGAGGTGTCTCCAAGCTCAGCCACCGGTGTGCATGGAAATGGGTGACCAGGGAGGCGTGGGGAAGGCAGGAGAGCTCTGGGCACGGGGTGTAGGGTGGCCACCCAGCCCTAACAGTGCCCCATTCTTCTCAAGAGGGAGCCAGTGCTTTAGGGTGGCCTTTTCCTGGGGGCTGTGGTGTGAGGTGTCCTCACCACGCTGCGGTTCACGGAATCCCAGAACCATCTAGGTTGGAGGAGCCCTCCAAGATCTGGTCCTGAGCAGGGAGGTGCCCGTCACCGTGATGTCCCGAGCTCAGCCGTGTGTTGTGCCCTCCAGGCTGCCAGTATTACTACCTGCCCTGGGGCAACGTGAAGCCCGTGGTGGTGTTGTCGTCCTACTGGGAAGACATCAGCGCCCGGACTGACGCTCAGAACCTCCTCCACCACACGGCAGACAGGCTGGTGAGTGCCACAGGGACAGGGACGGGGACAAGCCTGTCTGCATCCCACCTGGGGACACGGGGAGGGGATGGAGGCCATCTCCGTGCTGGGTCAGGTTTGGGGTTTGTGGGGTTCCAGGTGCCCTGCTCAGCCATGGAGCAAAAGGGGAAAGGGAAATGGGTGTTCCTTGGAAAAGCCCTCGCCTGCAGAGCTGCCTCTGCTGGTGCCAGAGCCTCGGGGTGCAGGAGCCCTGGGATGAGCAAGGGCTGGAGGTGCAGCAAGCCCTGGGCTCTCTGCTTGCCCAAACCTGGGCTCTTTCCTCTCCTTCCGTGGCTTCCAGCTGGCGTGGGGCTCAGCACGGTGCTGGATGGGAAGAGGTGGCCACCCTCACCCCTGTGGGGTGACAGCGGGGTGCGTCGCTGTGCCACCCACCGGGGAGGCTGCACAGATGCCAGAGGCAGGGCTTCCCTCAGTTTTGGGGCTGTTTATGGGATTTCTTGCCGTGCTGCACACTCATTTCCCCAGGGAGCTCCAAGAGGAGCAAATCCGGGGTTGCAGAGCCCTGGAGCCCTGGGTGCTTGCCGGGAGGCTCCTGGAGGTGGGGAGGAGCGGGGTGCCGGGGGTCCCCCTGTGCTGCTCCCCCTCACCCCCACCGTGTCGTGCAGGAAGCCAACCTGGAGAAGGTCCAGCTCGCGCTGAAGGCCAAGTGCTCATCGAGCGAGCTGGACTCCCTGGGCGCCCAGCTGCTGGATGATATCATCGCCGACTGCAGGTACTGCTGCCAGCCCCTCCGTGCCGTTTATTGCGAGAGCACTTGTTTATCTTGGAAGGGACGACTTCTCCTTCCTTTTTATTTTTTTTTTATTTTTTTTTTTTAATGCTGAAAAAAAAAAGGCCGGTCGTTTGCTAATGTTTACTTCAAAGGTCGCTGAGCCAAGGCACGGAGTTGGAGAGGTGGCGGTGAAGGCAAGTCGTAAATTCCCAGCCCGGCTCACCTGAATGAGCCACATTGTGCCGGGGGGCCGGGGCCCGAGCCCCCGCTCTGGGGGGTCGCCAGGACCAGGAGCCACCCCCTTGGTGGCTCCCCGAGGGGTTTTGAGGGTGCTGTGTGTGAAGCATCCGTGCACAGCACCTGAAGGCTGTTGTGCTGTGCCTGTTGTGTGTCCTGTGGAGGGGATGGAGGTCTTGGAGACGTGGGGCTGGATGGTGTGGGTGACCTGCAGCCCCCCTGCCTCCACCGTGGGCAGATGCAGGATGGGTTGTCATGGGGCTGAGCTCTGCTTTCATCTCCTACGTGGTCTCCTGGGGTATCTCCAGGACTCTCCCCATCCCCAGGGTGGTTCTTGGTGCTTCAGCTCAGCAGAGAGGGAGAATTTGGTCCTCCCCACGGTCCTTGAGGTCGCCAAAGCTGCTGGGACCAGTGTCCCCCAGCTCTTCCAGCAGCCTCCTGCACCCTGTGGTTTGTGCTGCTCACTGGAGGTTGGGGAGATGGTGCTGAGCCTGCTGTGCCCTCCTGGGGCACCCTTTTGGGTTCAGCAAGGAGACCCCAAGCGGGCTGGCCCTGCTCCGGAGACCTCTTGGAGGACACTTACAAGCCACACACTTGCAGGCCTCCCTATTTATTTACTTTTGAGCCTCATAAATGAGATGTGTTTCGCCCCACAAACACGCTGGCTCTGCTGGAAAGGTCAGCGCCGTCCTCGGGCTGTAAATCCTCCCCATGCGCAGGACGTGACCCAGGGGATGAGCCATGGAGCTGGGTTTTCCTGAGGTGCTGCATCCTCCAAACCAAAATCAATTAATGGGGAGGGAGGGGAAGAACGTGGCAGTGAGCCATGCCAAGCCCTTGGCTCCCCGTGCTCCTTGCCCCTCTCCATGCTCAGCTCTTGCTGTAAGCAGCTCCGGAGGGGCTTGGCACGGGGACCTGGGTGGTACACGGTGGTGGGGGCTGCTGTGACAGCTCTGATGGCTTTTTTTGGGAGGGTTTCACCCCATTGCATGCTGTGTTCTGGGGGACGAGCTGACCCATGCAGCTGGACCTCTCTGTGGTGGCTGGGCTGGATGGCTGGGGGCAGGTTGGATGCGCTCAGCCGGGGCAGAGCTCATCAGAAGGAATTTGGGCTGGATTTTGGAGCGATGGGACAACTCCAGCTGCTCCCTGGTGCTTCCCTGCTCTAATGTGAGCGGGGCATGGGTCTCTGGTGGAAGGGCCCAAGTGGGAGGCGATGTCTCCACCTCCTGTTCCCAGTAGGAAAGCAGCAACGTGCCTCAGATCGCCTTCCCAGGTCTGTTTTCCCAGCTTTTGGGTAAAGGGAAGTGCTCCTTCCTGGGCAGGAGAGGACTTGGCAGTGGCACCCAGACGGACAGAGCTAGGGATAGAGCAGCGGCAGCAAGCCCCAGAACCAGAGGCACAGCATTGCAGCACGGTCCTTGGTGCCAATGCTCTGACCTAGAGCTTCAGGGGCTGTTCCTGGCCCTGTTCCCACCACGGTGATGGCCCCAGAGAGCACATTTGGCTCTTCCCTGGTGATTTGTGCCCCAAGGGACATCAGTGCAGGACTCATGGCTCTGCATGAACTCGATGCTCCTGTCTATTTATCTTTAATCTACTTCATTGTGCTTTTACATTTTGTTTGGTTGAATCCATTGCTTTCCATTTTCCCATGGGAACACAATTTAAGTCCCTGGATCCTCTGGGGTTTTATAGGGTTTTAATTCACCACACACACCCTTGGTGAGCAGGCGGCTGCCGAGCACTCACGCTGCCCACGAGGCTTAACCCATTCTGTGGCTCCTTTTCACAGCTTTATAACAAATTTCCTCCTTGTGTAGCTTTACTGTTTGTCTGTCTGGCATTGAATGCAACTGCCGTGGATATTTTTAGCTTGGGTTTATTTTATTTTCTTTGTCCCTGCACGGCTGGTGAAGCACATCGTGGTTTCGCGGTGTGCGGGGCGGGCGAGCAGCGTCCCGCCTGGCACCGTGGGGAGCAGCTCCACTTCATCACCCCATTTTGCATGGAAAGCCCTAAATGTCCCCATCCTCCTGAAACCTGGATGCAGCAGCTTGAATCAATTCCTATTAAAATGTCCACGTAGTGTGCAGGGCGATGTGCACGGCTCGGCCAGGCTCCACGTGGCCCCTTCCAGCGACATCCTTGCTCTCAGCATCGCCGTGCTCCCCAAATGCATCTTCAGGGCCTTGTTCCTTCTTTGTAAACTTGCTGAAAAAGAAGGAAAAAAATAAAAAGAGAAGCCCCCAGCGAGGGTGAGGCTCCCAGGAGCTGCTGACACCACATCTCTGCCCGCAGCGTGCCCCTGCCCGACGTGCTGGGGAAGCCGGCCAGCACCCACCTGGACCAGAACATGTACCGCTTCCGCAGCACCAACCTGGAGCAGGTCGTGCAGGCGGCTCTGAAGCTCAAGCACGAGGACTTGAACCTGCCCGCGGTGCTGGAGCAGGCGGAGGACTGGCTCTGCAGGCTGAAGGCCATGGCGGAGGAGGTAACGTGGTGATGCTCATGGTGATGGATGCGAGCGATGCCGCGGTGCTGCTCTAGTGGGGAGCCGAGGCGATGTCTGGGACCCCGTGCAAGGATCATCCCCGTGCCCCCACCTCCCTTTAGGAAGGTTTTGCAGACAGCCATTGAGGTTTAGCTTTGCTCGTGATGAAGCTTTGCCAAAAAATCCTCAGCCCAAGCTGCTGCAGGGGGCTGGTTGCAGGCGCAGGGTGCGGGGACACGCGGGGATGCTCTGCTCAGCCGTGGGCTCACGAGGTGGCAGGGGGCCCACATGCCATGTCCCCTCCATGGGATTTTGGGCATCCCCGACTCAGATACCTGTGCCTGTCCTCATTCCGTGATGCTCAGCTGGCATCCATCCCTTGCAGCCTCAGAACAGCCTGCCCGATGTGGTGATCTGGATGCTGCAGGGCGACAAGCGCGTCGCCTACGCCCGCGTGCCGGCACACGAGGTCCTCTTCTCCAAGAACACCCCCGGCTGCTGCGGCAAGAACTGCGGGAAGCTCCAGACCATCTTCCTCAAGGTGCGTGGGCTTTTCATCTGTGTGCACGCGTGCCCAGATATAACCATTTTTAAAACTTTTTTTCCTAAAAACTAAGTGGGGAGACCTGTAAGGAGGAAAACATGAGTCAGTGCAGTCTGATTGTAGTCTGTTGAGCCTGGGGCTCGTCCCCATCCCATGTGGGCTGCAAGGACAAGGAGATGCTCCGTGCCTTGCCCTGTCCTTGCCTGGTGGAGCCCCAGCCCCACTGCAAACCCAGGCTTCGTTCTGCCCTGGCCATTGCACCCAGCACCAGGTAGGGTTAAGCTCTGGCTCGGAGCTTAAGTGAAGATGGGCGCAGTTTGGCCCAGTCAGTGCATTTAAAAAAAAAAAAAATTTAATTTTGTATCGTTATTTAATGTTTTTCAAAATTCCTGACCCTCCGCCACCCCATGAAATTTAAGCTGTGGCCTCCTCTGCCAGGCACTTACCGAGCTTCTCGCATCTCCAAGGATGTTTCTTTGGCTTTTCGCTGCGTGCCAGCCTGGGAGCAGACAATCAGTGCCAAACAAGCTCTGAAAAAATAAAGCAGAATAAAATAAACTGAACAAACCCCCAAACCCCAAGCCCAGCTGGCAAGCAGGAGGCAAACCAAAATATATTGCCTTTTTTTTTCTGCACTTTAGCTCAGGATGGAAAACTAGCATCACTCGAGGGGAAAAAAAAAGTGACCGAGGGAGAGAGAAAGGGCAGCGAGACGTTTCCTTTCTTGTTCTTTATTTTTTATGCTGGGCTCGCTGTCCTAGACCTGTCCCCCCACAACGCAGCACCCCAACCCCATGCTGTGTCTGTAGGCTCCTGCTGCCCCAGCCAGGGTTGTGGGGGCTTCGTAACCCCCACCCCACAGCAGATTTTGGCCTCCCATCCAGCGTCCCCCCCTGGGCATCCCACACGGGGATGTTAACGCGGCTCTGTCTTGTGCAGTACCCCCAGGAGGAGGTAATGGGACCCAAGATCCCTGCCCAGATCCGGGTGCAGCTCTGGTTTGGGCTGTCTGTCGACGAGAAGGAGTTCAACCAGTACGCCGAGGGGAAGCTCTCCGTCTTCGCCGAAACCGTGAGCATCTCGGGGGGACCCTCCCCGCTTTTCCACCAGCCTAAGCAATGGAGAGGTTGGAAAGGAGCTGTGAAGCCCTCCTGTGCTGGCCCAAAGCTTACTCCCCTCCATCCTCCTGCTGGGGGTGAAATTTGGGGGTGCCCACAGCCTGGGGGTGGGCTGGGCTCTTCCCTGCAGGTTTGTCCTCAGGATACGGGCGTTATTTGCTTGATTTCAAAGTATTTCCTACCAGGGATCTGCGCTACCAGTCTCACCCCATTAACACAAAAACCTCTCTGCCCCCCTCAGTACGAGAACCAGACCAAGCTGGCACTGGTGGGGAACTGGGGCACCACCGGCCTGACGTACCCCAAATACTCGGACGTCACGGGCAAGATCAAACTGCCCAAGGACAGCTTCCGACCCTCCACGGGTTGGACCTGGGCCGGCGACTGGTTCATCTGCCCGGAAAAAACGTGAGTGATGTTTTTTTGGCAAAACTACAGGGCTTGGGTGGGCTGTGCCCTGACCGCTGCTGCTCCCCAGGCTGCTGCATGAGGCGGACGCCGGGCACCTGAGCTTCGTGGAGGAGGTTTTTGAGAACCAGGTCCGGCTGCCCGGGGGGCAGTGGATTCAAATGGCCGATGCCTACACCGACGTGGTAAGGACGGTGTGGGGTCGGCGGGGTTGGGGGGTCACCAGGCAAGGCTGCGGGTGCAATCCCTTGGGTTTGACCCCGTTTGTGCTCGCTGGGGGCTGTCCCGCAGCCTGGCCTGGAGTGGGTACGGCCAAAAGGGCCGAGGGAAGCTGGCACGGGGCTGCAAGGGTCAGTGCCACCCTGTTTTTTTTTTTTTTTTTGGGACTGTTTGGTTGGGATCCCCGCTGTGTCCCACAGAACGGGGAGAAGGTCCTGCACAAGGACGAGATCGAGTGTCCTCCGGGCTGGAAATGGGAAGACGTGGAGTGGGACACCGACCTCAACAGGGCCGTGGATGAGAAAGGTACAAGGAAGCAGCTCGGGGCAGTTTTCATCCCCTTAGCTCTGCCCGTCGTGGTGTTCCCTCCCACGGTCCCATTGGGTACCAGGGGTGACGAAATCCCCTCTGTGGCTCCCTGAGCTGCTCCAGTGGCTTCAGGAGAAGGGGGTCAACCCTTGGGGGGTCCCTCACCCCACTTTGCTCCGTCCCAGGTCTGTGGGGTGGGCAGCCACAACAGCATCCCTCCCCTCGCTGCTGGGGAAGGGCCTGGCTGGTCTTCACGGGGGGGCTTTTGGGGCTTCTTTGCCCAGCGTAGGGGAAAACCACCTTGTGCCCGGACAAAGCTTGCCGTGAAAACTGCTCCAGCTCGGGGTGTGAAGAGAACCGGGAGGCCGGCGGGGGGGTGGCGGTGGCCTTTTCACCCGCGTGTCCCCTTTGTCCCCAAGGCTGGGAATATGGCATCACCATCCCCCCGGACCGCAAGCCCAAGGCCTGGGTGCCGGCCGAGAAGATGTACCACACCAACCGGCGGCGGCGCTGGGTACGGCTCCGCCGGAGGGACCTGGCGCAGATGGAGGCCATGAGGAAGGTAGGCCGGGGCTGGGGACAACGGGGGTGGGAGCAGCTCACGGCCACGTCCCCGTCCCCGTCCCCTCCCTTAGAGCCTGGTGGTGCTCTGGGGCCTCTGTGGTTTGCCCCTGGGGGTCAACATCTCCCAGGGGTGGAGGCCTCTTTGTGGGGTGAAGCTGCTTAGGGGAGAGCTGTGCTTGCAACCAGGGCTGGCCCAGGTCCCAGTCCGTCCCAGTCCCAGTCCTGCTTCCCTCTAGGTGGTGCAGTTGGACTGCGAATGCCACCGCAGCGCTGCCGCTGTTCCCTCCGGCAGCGAGGTCCCCAGGATATTTCCTCCTGGTTTTCCCCATCTATGCACAGCTTTGGGTAGAAATCCTGGGGTGTTCCCTGCCACCCCGTTTGCCAAAAGGGATGGAAATGTCCCGGGGAGGTGACAGAGATCTAGGGAGAAAAAAAAACCTTCAATATTCTCGTGATTGATGCCCTGGAGAGGAGACCCCATGGTGGCAGTGCTGTGGTGGCCGCAGCAGGGGTCAGAGGCGGTGGCACAGCAGGGGACAGGCTGGGATTAGGGAAGCGGTGGTGCTGCCAGGGCTGGGAAGGATACGGCCCCATCCTTGCTCTGCTTGGGCAGCCCCCAGCCCAGCGAGGACCTTCTGCAGGTGGGCTTCACCCAGCAGAGGGTCCTGAGCTCCTGGCAGAGACCTGGGCACAGCAAGGCTTTGGGGACCCCGCAGCAGGCAGCAGCTGGAGGATGCTGAGCTCTGGGCTTGGGTGGGCACAACCCTGACCCCACAGAGCTCAGGACCACCCCACACACACATGGGCATCACCCATCGGCCGGGCTGGGGTCCTGCTCTCACCCACGGAGGGCTTTTGGGGGTGGTGGGACCGAGCCACCCCACCCCAGCCACCGGTGCTGAGCGCCTGTGGGGTCCCGTTTGGCAGCACAAGCAGGAGGAGCTGGACGGGGAGGGCTGGGAATACGCCTCGCTCTTCGGCTGGCGCTTCCACATGAAGCCCCGGCGCACCGATGCCTTCCGCCGCCGCCGCTGGAGGCGCAGGATGGAGCCCCTGGAGCGCACCGGAGCCGCCGCCGTCTTCGCCTTGGAGGGGGCCCTGGTAGGTACCCGCCCGCCGCCCGCTGTTTGTTTAGCTCATGTTCTGGCTTTCCTGATACTCAGGATTTCATAATCCGTTGGCTTTTCCAATAGCTGAATGAAAACCAACCGCGGCAGCACAAAGCCCCTATTATTGGGCTTTTTTTTTTCTTTATTTTTTTTTCTTTTCCCCTTTTGGTTCTTTTTTTCCCCCCTTCCTCTGCTCTGTGCTGTCCTGCGCCCTGGACAAGGGCTGAGCCATGACCTGTCCGGGATGAGCTGCTCTGGGGTGTCCTCTTGTATTGGAGCTTGGTGTACATCGGCTGGCCCCATTTGGGGGGTCCTGGCTGCCACCCACCCCTGTGGGGACTGGTGGGACACCTGATTTCACCCTCAGGCTCATACATCCCACTTTTGGCCAGACAAACCTCCTTCTGCATCAGCTCCACCCTTTACATGGCACTCACGGGGGCTCTGGCTGGAAAACCCCATAACATTTTAAGCCCCCCAGCTGTGTTTATCCCCCCCAGTGCTATGGGATGGGGTGTCACTGGGTGGTGGCTGCCCCCTTGCAGAGGGGCTGCTGGAGGGTGCCCACCAGGCTGTGCCGCTGCAGTGCGCCCGTGGCTCAATTTGGGGGGTCCAGGTGGGGGACATCTGATGGGGCTGCTTTGGGGCTGCTCCCGTAGAGCATCGTGGCCCCAATGCAGCCATCCAATCCCCCTACACCAAGCCTGAAGTGTAAATTTTCCCTGCTTGAATCTCAGCACAATGCAAGGAAAGCCCTCAGCGGTGTCACCAGCACCAGCAGGGTCCCAGGAGTTTGCAGATTTGTGCCCTCCTGGCTCCTCTCTCACACCCGGGCATATTTCGCAGGGCGCTCCAGTTCCCGATTTCACACCGCAGGAACGAGGGCGCTGAGCCACAGGGGTGCTGAGGATGAGGAACACGGGGGGAGCACTGAGGGCTGGGAGGGGTCAGCGCTGATTTTTCTCTGTTTTCGGTGCTTTTGAAGTGCAGGCAGCGGGAGGCAGCTTCCCTTGGCTGAGGCGTGCAGGGTCCAAGGCTCGAAGCACTTCTGCTGCTGCCCGATCCAAGCGCACTGAAGCAGAGCAGGGATTTTGTCAGGAGAGGGAGCCCGGAGCCTCCCCGAGCTCAGATTTTACCCATGCTGGGGATTGTGACTGCCACCGATTCCTGGAGCCTCCCGCAGCCCCTCCTGCCTTCTGGCTCCTGTTTTCCACCACCTTCTCGCCCACGTCCCCGTGCTCTTCTGCGGTCGTGGCTGGGTTTGCCTGTGCGTGGCACAGGGAAACCAAAGCAGAGGGAGGAATAAAGTGCAAAATCAGGCAGAACACACCAGCACCCCATTCCCTGAGCTGTTCGTGAGGGTTGTTTTCCAACAGGAAGGTGACACCGAACACACCAGAAGGAATGTGTCTTGGGTGCAGGAATGTGCACGGGACTCGGGGTTTCAGTGGGGAGTCTCAGCCCACGGGGCTGATGCCCACAAAGCACCCGGAGCTTTTGCTTCTCACAGTGGGTCCGAGCTGATGAATGGGGAGCTCGAGACCAAGCAGCTGGTGCTACAGGAGGCGTGTAGCACCCGAAATATTACAGCATTTGCAGCACTGTGCTGTCATTTCCAGCTCGTGAGCTCCTCTCCAGCCTGCGTTTCACCCTGCGCCCACCCCACGAAAGCTGAGCATCTTTCCGAGTCCTTTCACCCCGGACTGGGTGGCTTGGCCCCCACCTCTGCCATATCAGCCTGCTTCCCTCTTGGGGATGATGTGTCCTGGTTTTTCTGGGACCTGCTGCATAGCAGCTGGCTCGTCTCTGATGGTTACAGGAGGAGACAGACCGCAGCCACGGCTCCTGGGAAGCCCTGAGCTGAGCTCTGCGGCTCGGGGCCGTCTCCAGTTTCAGATGGAAATCCCAAAGGCTGTCCCCCGGAGCTGCGAGCAGCCCTCCCACCCCGTGAGCCTCATTTCTTCTGATCCTCCTCTGAGCAGCAGCTGAGGGAAGCCTTTTTGGCTGGAGGAGAGCTTTGGGGTTTCTGTACCAGCCTGGAAAATCTTGCCTGTCTCCACCAGCTTCTGCATTCACCCCAGCTTTGGCTCTGCACCCGGTGTGACCGACCCCGGTCAAAGGGGGCTCCAAGGTGGTGTAGGGTGGTGGGAACCCCCTTTTGCCCTGCTGCATGGATCTGGAGCATTTTGGAAAGGCAAAAAGGGCTCTGCGGACCACCTAAGCTCCTGATCTGTTTTCAGGACCGGGTAGCTCTGGGATCCAGAAACTCCATCCCAGACCCTCTTTTATTTTTCCTTCCCTTCTCTTTTTTTTTTTTTTTTTTTAACACTCCCGTCTCTCCCTAGCATCTGATAACTGAAAATACTCAGAGATCAGCTTTACCCTGCCTGGAAAGCCATCTTTATGCTCCTTTTCCTGCAACTATTTCAAGCGGGACGTGGCAATTAAGAGGTGCTAAGTGGCCAAAACAAGAAGAGGAAAGAGCGTTGGCCAAGGTCGGCCCCGGGCTCCTTCCAAGCAGCGGCCGGGGCATTTCTCTGCGCTCGACACCAGCTGCATCGCTGTTTGCCGAGTTTATACTCCATTAATTTTGCTCACAAGGGGACTTTGTGAAATCGCTGTAGCCGCTGCCCCAAGAAGAAGAGTGCTGTGCCTTGAGGAGGGGCTTTGCTGAAATTCGAGGGGGTGGCAGAGGAGCCAGAGCCCATCGGCTATGGGTTGGGGTCCCTCAGCTGCCGGGCGAGGAGGAGGAGGAGGAGGAAGCAAGGCAGGGGAAGGCCTGATGCACACAAACCTGAGGCCATCTGATTCAGTGGCTCTAGGGCTTTGTTGACCCATCCCATTAACTCCCAGCATGGTATGGGTCGGGATCTGGGGGGCAGGAGAGCCCCAGGGTCACCCCATGGGTGTCCCCAGGAGCCCGACATCCCCTCGGACACCCCTGTGGACCAGCACCTGCAGGGGTCCCAGTACAACCAGTATCCCATTGTCTCCCAACCAGTCTCCCATTGCTTTGTCTTGCAGGGGGGAGTGACGGACGACCGGAGCGATGATGGCAAATCTGTGCCCACCCTCAGTTTCGGTGTCAACAGACCCACCATTTCCTGCATTTTTGACTGTGAGTCCCCAAGGGGAGGGCAAAATTCTCTGGAGCAGCAGTGTGGGGGCTCCGCTGCGGGCACCCCATGGCCGGGCATGGCCCCAAATCTCCTCCAGTGCCGGCGGGTGGGGATGAATCTGGGCACAGCTCCTTCTTGGGGACGTGGGCATGGACTCGTGGTGCTGCCAAAGCTCACCCTGAGCTCTCCCCTCACCCATTTCCCGTTCCCCTGGCAGATGGGAACAGATACCACCTGCGCTGCTACATGTACCAGGCTCGGGACCTGATTGCCATGGACAAGGACAGCTTTTCAGGTGAGCCCAGCTGCGTGCATCCACGTTTGTGCCCGTGATTAGTGCTCTGATGAACGCCAGTGGGGTCACTGAAGCAAATTTCTGCAGCTTTGGGGTGTTTGTAGGGGTGTTTGGCAGCCGTGCAAAGGTGCAGTGAGCACCTGGGCGCAGGCAGGCACCGTATCCTGCATCCTCATGAGGATTTCTCCTCCGAGCTAAGAGCAAGGGGCTCATGGTTTGGGGCTTGCTGCGAACCAAGGGGCTCTGCTGAAGGAGAGAGACCCCGTTGGTTAGGAAATAAAAAGTTGTTTGAAAATCTGGGTGGGAAAGAAAATACCTGAGAGTGGCAGATGGGGAAAGATAGAAAATGGGATGAAATAGGAGATGAAGTTAGGATCAGGTGTGTCGTGCCGGAGGTCGATGGGTGCGGGTTGTTTGGGTGTTGAGGCTGCAAACAAGCATCCTAAAAACAAGGTTGCTTGTTTTTAGGAGCATTTTGTTTGTAGCAGGGGCAGAAGCGTGGCTGTGGAAGCGGGGACATGCTGGGGGCTGTCCTTTGGAGCCCGAGCTGGGTGAGGACTGGTCCTGCAGCCGGGTGGCCCCACGTCCTCGTCCCCATGGCTCTTTGGTGCTTGTGACTCGAGCTGCCTTTGTGCACGGCCGTTAGTGCTTCCGTGTCATTTTGAGGTGGAAAAACAGCAAAGTGGGGATGTTGCTATTTATCCCTGAGTCACAGCCAGGGCTGGGGAGATGCAAAAAATCCCAAGTGCTGCGTGGTGGGGCTGTGTTTGGGACGTCAGCACCCCTCAGCACCCCCTCAGCAGCGGTGCCCACGGGTGGGCGCATCCTGCACCCCCCCCCGAGACCCTCGCTGTGGCCACCCCACTTTGGGGATTCACAGAGGGACCGGGTTTGGGATTCCTCCTGGGGCTGACACGGAGGTGATGATGGACCTTGGGTGGGATGCAGGGACAGTCCCCAGAAGCGGTGACATCCCCGTGCCGGGCAGCAGGACCGCGGTCCCGGGGGGCTCGGGCTCCCCCCGCTGTTTGGAAGCAGAGGGGTGCGAGGTAGGGGCAGAAACACCCCGGAGAGGTGCAGGGGCACCCAAACAATCACCCAGTGTCTGCGCCCACCGAGGTCCCCTCTCCACAATGGGGTTGTTGTTCGCAACGGTGGGGACCGAGGTGATCTCACGGCCCCGATGGCGGAGCGGGGAGGGAGTCCCTTCCCTCGGAAAAACCCAGCCAAGGACAACATGAGTAACAACATGCCACAATGTGGAATTGTGATCTCCGCTGCCTTAACAAAGCATAAAGGAGTTCATTAAGGGGGCTTTACACAGTTATAAAAATAAACCTTCTGTGCACACGAGGGTCTAAACAAAGGGGCTTTATGGAGGCCTCCTTTAAAAAGAAGAAGAAGGGGAAAAAAAAAAGAGCAAAAAAGCAAATCCAAACCCATGTTTTTTTTTTGTTTATTGTAACGCATTCTGCTTTCCTCTTACTGGAAAAAAGCGCGTAAGTGGAAAAGGTTCTTCCCAGCGTGAATAGTGCTCGCTCCAGCCGGCCACCTCGCAAACAGCCCGGCTCATTAAACACGTCTGCTGCGGTCCGGACGCCAAGAAGGAAAATACATCCCCTGGCCCCCCCAGCCTCTGGCAGGGGGAGGGAGCTGGGGGATGCTGCCCTGCTCCGCCAGAGCCTGCTGTGGGGTGTTTGGGGCTGAGCTCCATGCCCAGGGCACGCAGGGGTTGGTGTGCGCCCCTGTCAGCTCCCTGTGCTCTGTGTGGGGGGCACGAGAGCTCCTGTGGGGCTGGGGTCCCCTCCTGGGACTGTGGGGTTTGTGCGGTGCCGGGTGTTCATGGGGTCTGCCGTGCTCCTGGCCACCAGCAGCTCTCCTGGGGCTGGATTTGGGGTGACCTGGGGGGGACCCCAGAGCGTGCTGGTGGCTCTCCGTGCGCTCTGTGGTGTTCCTGCGTGTTGTGGTGGGACGTCAGGCTGGCTGCCCAGAGCAGGGCTGGCCTGTGTCCTTCTCCAAGGGTCCATCAGGTCTCTGGCCACCGTGACGTGCAGGTGCCCAGAGCCTTTTTTGGGTCAGGTGAGGTGCACCCGTCCTGGAGATCTCATCCTCAACAGGGACCGGTAGGTGCTGCCAAATATAAAAGGGTCTTCAGCCCCCATGGGGCCTTACAGCGTGACCCCAAATATAAAAGGGTCTTGCCAAATATAAAAGGGTCTTCAGCCCCCATGGGGTCTTACAGCGTGACCCCATGGCACAATTTTGGCCTCGATCCCTGTTTTGCCATGGCCTGTCCTGCCTCTGAGGCTGCCTGGAAGGGAAGGTGTCGGAGGGGTCTCAGATTTCAGGTTTCCTCCGCTAATTGATCTCAGGCTTCCTGTGTTAATTGCTCGGGCTGTTGATGGAGGCTGCTCCTCACTGCTACTGCCCGTGGCGTTTCCCCAGGTGGGGGTGAGGCTGTGGGAACAGCCCCAAATAGAGCCCGAATGTGCCCAAAATCCAGGCTCTGTGAGGCACCTGCAGCTCCCCAGGCACCTGCATGGGGCTGGTGGCTGTGAGGTCTTGGGGAGCCCTGGAGCCACCCAGCCCAGCAGCTAACTGGGGTAACTGGGACAGGGTTGCTCTGGTTTATGTGGTCTCAGGGGATATCTGAAAGTTTTGGGACAAAATCCTTCATTAAAAGTTTTTAAGGAAGGAAGCTGCATCGGAGAAGAAGGAAGGTTTTTGCGTGGATTCTTTGATTTTATGAAGGTTTCTGCACGGATAAACTGCTAAGTTGTGTGCTACATTGTGGTTGTCTTGCCCCAAAAAGAGCTGCAATGAGCAGAGGTCTGGACTGGCCCTTTATGAGGAGCAGTTCCACAAGCTGAGACTTTTGAGCTTGAAAAGGGAGGATTTAGGCTCAAAAGGACAGAAACTTGCAGAACTCCAGGTACCATGGGTGGGCGGGGGTGGACTGCTCCTCTCCTCATGAAGGGCCTGGGGGTCTCAGAGGGAGACAGCACTGCAAAAACCACGAGGGGAGCCTTTTTATGGTCTGATTCAGCCTTTAACCTCTTGCCCACCGCCCCTTGCAGATCCGTATGCCATCGTTTCCTTCCTCCACCAAAGCCAGAAGACGGTGGTGATCAAGAACACCCTGAACCCCACCTGGGACCAGACGCTCATCTTCTACGAGATAGAGATCTTCGGGGACCCCCAGAAGGTGTCCGAGTCCCCTCCCAACATCGTGGTGGAAATATACGACCACGACACCTACGTAAGTGCACTGGCATGAGCTGAGCCTTCGTGGTATGAGTGTGCTGGGGTAAACGGGAGAAATGCCCAGCACCATTCCTGCCCTCCGGGGTGCAGAGCTGTAGCATCTCTGGCTGGCTCAGGCACCGACCTGGACTCTTGGATGATAAAAATCCAGCGAGTGGCTGTGCCAATGATGCCCGTGGTGCCCTGCTGTAGTTTCCAAGGCTGCAGGGATGTGCTGTGTTGCACAGCAGCCCCGTTAGCCATGGTTCCTTGTGGAAAAAAAAAAGCTTGGGACAGGATTGAAAGCAGTTGTGGGAACAGGAGGACCATGCACTGTTTGCCCAGCAGCCCACAGGATCCAAAGTGCCTTGTAGTGATGGCATTTTGGGGGGGGAGATAACCCCAAATGCCACAAGGGCAGGAGGGCTTTCAGACCCCGTGTAAGAGCAGTGCATGAATGCATGGCACCACCAACACCTCGGGAACATCTCGGTGCATCTCCCCCCTCCTTTCTTCCCTCTACGTGGGCTCTCGGGGTGGAGGTGGTGTCGTGCCCTGCAAAGAGAGCCCTGACCTCACTGCTGACCCCAAGGTCCTGCTTCAATTCCTGTAGCTGCTGTGCTGGGACCTAAGTTATCACGCTTTTTGTCACTCCTGGGAAAGCTGGAAGCTCCTCGGGGTGGCAGCTGGAGGTCCAGCTGGGGGCTGCAAATGGGCTCGTTGGGAGCTGCTGGTCCTGCTCCTGGGGCCAACAGCTGGACTCGATGATCCTTGGGGTCCCTTCCAGCTCAGGGTGCTCTGTCATTGTATTCTGTCATTCTGTGTCGCTCTCAGAGCTCCTGCTCTGAAATTATGCCATAGCAGAGAAATCTCACCTCCCGTTTAAGCCAAAATGTGCAAAAAGGGTGCGTTTCTAGCCCTAGCAGTAACAGGGAGGAGCTGGAAAACCTGGGTCTGTACGGGCATCCGAAATCCTCTTTGGGTGGACGGATTCCTCGTGGGTCAGAGCCGTGTTTGGTGTCTGAGGGGAGCTCCCCGTCCCTCTGCTGCCTTGCAGGGTGCGGACGAGTTCATGGGGCGCTGCGTGTGCAAGCCCAGCCTGCAGCGCTCACCACGGCTCTCCTGGTACCCGGTCAGCAAGGGCAGCAGGAGCGTCGGGGAGCTGCTGGCATCCTTCGAGCTGATTCAGAGGGAGAAGGTGAGTTCCCCGTCCTGCTCTGACTGCAGTTTTGGCTTCTTCCCTCTGTGTCTCAGCACTTTCCCAGCCTTTTCTTGGTTCTGTTACCCCTGCTGGGCTCAGCGCCTCTCCGGGTGCCCCTCCGCAGCTTCCAGAGCACTGGGAAGAGGCTTGGTGCTGGATCCAAGCCTTGGCTGCCGGGGTGCTGGTTTGGGAGGTGCTGCGTCCATCCAGCCAGCCTGGCCAGGCTCACTTTGCTCCCAGCCTTGGCACCTCTGCGCCGCGGGAGGAGCCCAGAGCATCCAGCCCCAGCTCGCTGCCCTTTGCTCAGAGCAGAGTTAATTTCCGGAGGGGATTTACGAGAGCTGCGGTGGGCGGTTGCTGCTGCAGCAAGCTGCCCAGCTCTGCTGGCTGCTCACCTAACGAGCCGCAGGGGATGCAGGCTGCACCGCGGAGCCAGCCCGGGCTGGAGAGGCTGCTCTTCGTGCCCCGTGCGCTCTCGTTCCCTTTCCACCTTTTTCATCCCTTGCTTTTCCACTGGCTGCAGCCCAGCTCTGCCTCCGTGCCAAGGGAAGTGGATGGGAGCCTCCATCTGCCCCTCCTGCTTCCCCTTCCCGGCCCCCAGGTGCTAATTGGGAACGGGGTCCCGCAGATCCCTCCTCTCTCCCCCTGCCATGTGGGTCCCAGCGCTGCTCCTGCACGCTGCTGCTGCTGCCGGGGATGTGCTGGGGCTACTGGGGGGACCGGGGATGTGCCCACATGGGGATGCTGACATCGGCCATACACCAATTCTGGCTGCATGGAGCTGGGCAGGTTGGCAGCCACCGGTGGAATACGGGAGCTGATGTCCAGGGGAGGTGGTGAGGGGATGCTGTGTGCCACCGGGGAGGTTTCTGCTGCCAGGACAGGGCTGAATCATCTGCACGCTGCCTCTGCTGCCTCCTCACCCCATGCAGACACTGCAGGACTGGGTGGGAGAGATTTTGGTTCTGTGCAAGGACCTCGCTTGATCCCAGCTGAAGGCAGCCTGCTGGAGGCAGAGCCCAGCTCCAAAACGTTTCTCATCTCCAGGAGTGCAAACGACAATTGTGTGTTTTTCTTCTCCACAGCCGGCTGTCCATCACATCCCTGGCTTCGAGGTAATGCCTCCCTCCTGCTTGTAACTCCTCGGCCCTTCACCTCCAACTGTCCCCTGTGGTCCCCTGCCCCAAAGAGCTGCTGGGTCTCAGCAGATGTATTCCTGCCCTGAGAAAATTCAGCATTTCCATTGCAAAGAGCTGTGCTTCCCAGCACGCTTCCTACCCAAAAGCCCAGCAAAGGCATTAACTGATGCTGGGCTTTCAAATGTTTTAAGTCACCTCCACTGATTTCTTACACTGAGCCAGGGGAGGCAGAGATTTGGACAG
Source organism: Aythya fuligula (assembly GCF_009819795.1). NCBI lineage: Eukaryota > Metazoa > Chordata > Aves > Anseriformes > Anatidae > Aythya > Aythya fuligula. The sequence continues at coordinate 76,196,148 of NC_045562.1, read as the reverse complement.
CATCTTTTTCCCATTTGGCTATCAGCTGCAGTTTAAAAGTCCTAAAAGCTTATGGCTGGGAGCTGTTCTAACTCGACTTTCTGTCTCTTCTCCAAACAGAACGAGCTCTCCTCCAGTCTGGATGAGGTGAGTCTGGAAGATTTTTTTATCTCCACGTCTTGGAAATTGTTACAATCCACAGGGCAGCCACTTTTCAGATGGGTCAAAGTCATTGCATCAGGATTTTAGTAACGAGTGGTGACCAGCAGGACGGGTGGATGGCTCTGCCTTTAACTCAAAAAGGGCTCCCGAGGCAGGACATGTTGGGTGGTATTTAATTAACCTTTGTGGGGTGTGTGTGCATGAGGTCTGCTGATGTTCCACCTGGCCAAACAAAGCATGTGAAAGCCCAAATGCTGCGCTGACCTCTCACTGGACCTCAGCTGGAATCCCACCCTGAAAAGCTTGCAACTTTTTGGGGGGAATTCACCATGAATTGTGGCATGTGCTGGTGCATTCCGTGTGCTCTACACGAAATACAGACTAAGCTGTACACCCTGCAGAGCCCATCGCTGGCTGAACCGAGCACTGCCAGGGTGGGCTGGCATCTTGGAAAGCCCAAGGCAGGGAGCTGAACGAGGGCACCACGCTCTGAGTGCTGTGGTGGCCCTAGGAGCCAGGTAACCCCCAAGTCTGGGAGATGAGCAATGAGGAAACTGGGGCATGGAAAGAACTTGGCCACCCTCTGAAGGATTGGATGGCATGAACACATCTTTGCAAAATCAGTTTCTTCCACCCAAAGTGGAAGTTTCTTCCATCAGCCATTCCTGGTGGTGTGGGAGGGCTCGTCTTCGTGCTCCACGTGTGCTGAGGTGGCTGAGCTCGTGTAAACATAACCATCTCTCTGCTCTTTCTCCTCCATTTCTTGCCACTGCCATTTCTGGACTGGGCACTCCACAGCTCTGCACCCCCGCCTTGTTCTACGAGGGGCTCCTTCAATGGGTACCTTTTATGCTCGGACACTCGGCTCCCCTCTGTTCCTTTGCCTCTGCCCAGAAAGCAAATCCAGACGCAGCCTGGCCTCACCCCCTGCCCTGCAGGAGCCCCCTCCAATCCAGGTCCCTGAGGTTGCATCCCAAAGAGCAATGTTGAGAGCCCCCGGGGGCAGCCAGGCTCATGCACACCCCAGATTTGGGTTCATGTTGTGGCTGGATGGCCAGGCTGGCACCAGACCTCCTTCTCCTGCCTTTCTGTTTGGTGGAAGCAGGAGCAGCCCTTTTAGGACGTATCCCCTCCATGCACTGGGATTTAGCTTTAACCTTGAATTGCTCAAACAGGGAGAAGTTGCCAGTCATTGTTTCAGCTGGGCTGAGCCGCGTGGATTTTCGCTCACCTCTCTTCTATCACCATGTGAAAGGCAGGGTTGGATGAGGTGGCCTCCAGAGCTCCCTTCCACTCTGATCCCCCCCCCAGCTTGGCCCCACTCAAAAAAATTCAGCTTCCAGCTGCCCCCATGGGCCTTTGCATGGATGTCTTGTCCTTCCTGCTGTGTCTGGGAGTTGCTTGTTCCCTACTATCACCCTGAATCCTCCAAGGTGCCTCCCTGTGCTGGCTCATCCCCAGGACCCTTCCCCCTTTCTGTCCCAGCTGGTGAAACCTCTGATGCTCCAGCAGCGATCTGGGAGAGGCACAGCCCCAGCTGGAGGCATCGCAGTGCTGGGAGCCAGCCGGGTGCTGTTGCTGGCAAAGCTGCTGGTGGACTCTGCTGATGCGGCAAGCAGGAGCTCTTTCCCCAAGGCTTTCCCCTTTTCCCTTACGGATCTGCCAGAGGACAGGAAAAATGAAATAATCTTTAGTCCAATGGCTATGAGGAAACGCAACACATGGCATTTGTGCCTGTGGAAATTTAGAGGGGAAAAGCACTCCCTTTTGGGGAACAGACATCACATTTTGAGCCTTCCTCAGGGCTTGGAGATGGGCTGACTTCTCCAGCTGTGTCTCTGGTGAGCCTCTAAAATGCAACTTAAGCACAATTAAAGATAGAAAAAAATTTATTATTTTTTTTTTCACCAAGCAAGGACAGACTGAGGCTTGTCCTGTTTCAGCCCCTGCTTGGGCACCTAGATGTGCTCTACGTGCAGTGTGTGACAAATGAACCTGGGGACAGCTCTCCAAGGGCCGTGCCGTCCATCCTGCCACCCCAAGCCTGACCCAGTACACAAAATTCAATTCAGCAGCCAGCAGCAGCTGCCACTGCAAAGCAGAGCTTAGCATCTGGTACATCCAGCATGCCACCGTGGAAAACCCCTTTGTAGAGCAGTCATCTGCACATGCACATAAGCCCCAACCAGTCCCATACTTGAAATGCATACACGCTTAATTTAATGCAATAATGCTTCAGCCTGAAAAGGATGTCGCTCTCCTAAATTGGTTCCAACTGCCCTTGGTTGAGGGATGCGTTTTTAGAGGTTTTGCTTTCATTCCTGCCTTTTCGGTGAGTCTGAACTCAAAGATCCAGGTCAAGAAGAACCCAAACCCTGGAAGGGCTCTGAGCCCATCCTCCGTCAGCAGCCAGGGAAATCTGGCTCCCTCCTTCCTCCTCTCTGAAGGCAAATTTTGGGTCCCTCGCCTGCTGTCCAGACTTAGTCTCAATCCTCCTTCTGCCAGCACCTGAGCCCTGTCCTGGTGCCTGCATCGTTCTCTTATGGGATCTTAAATCTTATCACAAAAGTCCCCACAAAAACATCTTTTTAGTGCTGAATTGAGGTTACTCCTGCCATTAGTGTCCTGGGAGTACTTTATATCCAACCACTTTCAGTATTAATTCAGAACTGCCCTATTGTAGGGACAGCTGATGGGCAACAAGTGGGCATTCCCCTGAACCTTTACATTTACCAGAGCAGATGGACTGTTGGGGATTCGTAGGGTTAGTAATTAATTAGTTTAGCATCAGCCACGTAGCTCTGTAAACTGTGCTTTTAGCGAGTTGGTGGTATTCCTTTATTATTATAAAAAACAGATACATATTTTCTCAAATTCCTTAGAATCCAGCAGCACCAGTGGGATCAGGGCCGTGCTGTGTTAGGATAAAAGGCAGCCCTAGCTCAGGAAAGCTTCCGATTCCCTCAAAAGAAGATACAAGGTGGGAACACAGATGCAGAATAACATAAATTTATACATTGCACACAACACAGCAATAAAAATCCCGTGCTTTCAGGCCTTGAGAGGTGGCAGAGGCGTTTTACTTTGAATAATAACCTCTGATGGTTGGACTTCGTGGTCGTGAAGGTCTTTCCCAGCCCAAATTGTATGATTGTGTTGTGTGCCCCTTCTTGCAGCGGGGGTGATGCCAGCCTGCGTCCCATCGTGCTGTGCCCGTGGGGCTGTGGGCTCACTGCAGGGAGCTAACTCCAACTCCACTAATTCTCCCCCTGCTGCTGCTTCATCCGCTCTCCATCCCTCCCCATAACCACCTCACCGTCAGCCTGGGCTGGGATAGATGTGCTTTCATCTCCTCCTCCCCCAGAGGAGACTGTGCCTCGTTTGGGGGCAGGAGATGCCTCTCAGCTCCCTTCAGTTCTCCCAGGCAAGAGGTGCTTGGTCTTTCCTGGGGTCAGATTAAAGGGAGGCGATGGGGCTGGTGCCCCCCCTGACCCTATCACCCTTCCACCCCGCAGTCTGCAGACTCCGACCTGCCGTACCCGCCGCCCCAGCGGGAGCCCAACATCTACATGGTGCCCCAGGGCATCAAGCCGGTCCTGCAGCGCACGGCCATCGAGGTGAGTGGTGGGGAGCACACGGGGGTGAGACACAAAAATGGGAGCTGAGAAGACCTGGTGGGCACAGGGTCCAGCCAGCGCTGTTTTTTCTGCCTTCTCCTCGCAGCACCTGGAGGATTTGGCTCTCCCTCGCGGTGGGCCAACCTTTGGGTTTGCCTCCCTTTGCTGAGAAGCTCGGGGCAGACCCAGAGGGATGAGTTTGGCTCGGTCTTGTTAGAAATGGCTCAGTCTTCAAAATAGGATTCAATAAAAAAAATAGGATTTATTAAAAGAATAGAGGTAAGCAAACAGCTCTGGGTGCACCAGGAGTCTCCGCTCCACCGGGACGCACACCAGTTACATCAAGTAGCTGATTTTTATGCTCCCAGACTAATACATATTCATTACTAACACTTCACGAGTAATTAAAACATTCCTCACCAGCCATTAACAGGGACAGTCACACCTATAGCCGTGTTAAGTTAATCTCGAAGAAGACAGAAAAAAAAGGCTGTAACTGTTAGAAATAGAAGTCCGGAATAACAAAAGCAAACAGGTTCATAAATTTGAGGAGTATTTTCTGAAGGCTTGATAAATGGACTAGAATGAGGGGGAGACCGGGACGCACTGCCTCTGTGGTTCAAGAATTAAATTGCCAGTGCGGGGCCCAGAGGCAGACAGGACTGTTCTTTATGGACACGAATTGTTAAAACATTCCTAACAGCCTTGTCCTCCCGTCCCTCTCACCCTGCAGATCCTGGCCTGGGGGCTGAGGAACCTGAAGAGCTACCAGCTGGCCAGCGTCACCTCGCCCAGCCTGCTGGTGGAGTGCGGCGGGCAGCTCGTGCAGTCCTGCGTCATCAAGAACGTCAAGAAGAACCCCAACTTCGACGTCTGCGTGCTCTTCATGGAGGTGGTGAGGACCTCGGCCCCACGGGGTCACCGTCATCATCGGGAAGGGACCTCTGAGGACCTATAAAACACCCCTGGGCTCGAGCTGATTCTGCCCTGCTCAGCCTCGCCTCCCTTTGGGCAGTTTTGGGGTGGGTGCTGTGCGTAGTGACGTGTTCCCCCCCGTCTCTTCCCGCAGCGTTTGCCCAGCGAGAGCCTGTACAGCCCCCCCATCATCATCAAAATCATCGACAACCGGCCCTTCGGCCGCAGGCCCGTGGTGGGGCAGTGCACCATCCGCTCGCTGGAGGACTTCTACTGCGACCCCTACCACGAGGACGCCGACGGGCCCCAGGAGCACGCAGGTACCCGTGGTGCCAAGCCCACCACCAGCTGCCCCCCTCACCCTGCCCCAGGAGGAGCTGAGGGTGGCTGTGTGTGTGGGTTTTAGCTCAACACGGCTGTAAAAGGCCTGGGAGGTGCCGAGGAAGAGTCTGGCTCTTGGGTTTGTTGGTGGGTTGTGTCATGGCCAAGCTCGCCAAGCCCCATGGATGTGAGCTTTGGGTGGTGCGAGGGCTCTGGGCATGGCCGAGGCTGCTCCTGGAGCTTGATCTGGTTCTGGGTTTGGTTCTGGGGTCCGTAGCAGCTGGGTGTCCTGCTCATGCCCGTGCTGGCTCCGATTGCAGATGACGTGAGCCTCACGCCCAGGGACGACGTCCTCATTGACATTGATGACAAAGAGCCCCTTCTTCCTGCCCAGGTATGGGAAACGTTGCCACAATTTCTTACTTTGCAAGTATTTTGATGTGGGGGGACTTGTCTGGGTGCAGGGCTGGGCAGAGATCAGTGCAAACGTGGGGTCATGGTTGGTCGTTGCCTTCTTTTCCCCAATGTTGCTCGTTGTTTGCAGCTCTGGTTTCTTGGCAGAGGGCTGTGGTGGGTACTGGGGCTGCTGGATGGCAACTGGATGTGCTTGAGCTGAGCTGATGAAGGAGAAACGTGTTGCTGCTGTTGCAGAAAGCAAATTTGGGCATGCCGTGAGTCTGGGGGCTGCAGGACACCCACCTCCCTCTGCCTGCAGCTGTGCCCTACAGGTTGGCCTTGTAGGTCATGCCACCGGGGCTGCTGTTGCTCCTTCCTAAAGTGTTCCTGGCAATATCTGGCCACACTGGTGGCACTGGTGCTGCTGGTGCTTCGCATTTTCTCATGCAGCTGTGTCCTTTTTGAGGCAGAGACCTCTCAGGGCCAGCGTGTGCCTTGATGCACCGAGCCAGTGGGGACCCAACAGAGGGTCTGGAAACCCTGGCCCGACTGCACAAGTGTCACTGGGAGGGAAAAGCAGCTTGAGAGAGAAAATACAGCTGAAGGCCTGATTGCCTTTCCGTGTCCTTGCCGTTGGTGGATTTGTCTTGACTGTTTACAGTTGTGCTTCATCTTTGTATCAGCAAAGTAACTGGAGCATGTCTGCAAAAATCACAGCGAAACGAGGCTTGGAACGGGAACCTGCGCTGCTACAAATAAAAAAGCAACACCTTTTCTAGCCCAGTGCAGAAAGCACTTGACAGAAAAGCGAGGGCATCGCCGAACAGCACGGGCAGGAGGGCTGGGACATGGCGCATGGCTTTACCCCTGGTTTGCTGGGTGATGCCGGGCAAAAGATGCTGCTTTGTGGCACGAGGAGGTGACGTGGAGAGGGCACTGGTGGTGCTGGCAGGGTTTCAGGAGGCTGCTTGCCCTCAGCCGTGCCCTGGGCTGGTGGCAGCAGGGGGATGTTGGTGGCATTTGTGGCACGGACCTGGTGCTGCAGATAGGGTGATGATGGTCGGTGTGGTAGCTGCAGTTCTGGAGAGCTGTGATGACATCAGTTCTGATTTTTTAATAGCAAAATCTACCCGGATTTCATTTTAGATGGATGATTTTTTTCCTGGTGTGTTCTGAAATCTATCATTTACCTTTTATTTTCTCTCCTCTGAGGGAGCCGGGGCTGCTCAGCCTGCAAAGACACCTGCACAGTCCCAAGAGAGAATTGTGATTCCCTCTGGGAACCTCTGTTTTTGCCCCAAAGATCCTTATGAGCTTGGGTGAGCACAGCGGGGGCTGCAGAGGGTGCTGACCCCCCTGCATCCAGCTGGGGACCCCCACACCAGGTCCCTCCCTTGGCCAATTCTTGCAGCACGTTGCTGCTCTGCGGGTGGGGGGCTCCCAGCTTGCACCATCCCCTCCTCTGCTGGTGTCCGGGTGGCACAGGGCAGCACCCCAGGGTGCCCCCACCCACAGCACAGCACCAGGGGTTCCCCTGCTCTGCCATGCCCACCAGTGCCCAGACTGCCCTGATCAGATCACGTGGGTTTTTAACAAAAAGGCACCTCTTTTTCAATGATTTCATGGATTTTTCTTTTATTTGGAGGCTTTCCTCGCTTTATTTTCTAGGGGGGAGAAATCAAGAATGGCTTTCGTGTTAATTTTGCTGCAGTTCATTCTCTTACAGTCTCCCCCTGAGACCCATTCGCTGTTTGCCTGTTTTCTCCAAATTTTGTTGCACCTGGAGGCGAGGGCAAGGAAGAAAGAGAAATGCAGGGCTCACGCTCTTCAATTTGCACACCAAAAATGGCACCATTTCAAGTTTCTTTTGGCTTCCATGGCTTTTATTGCAGTTAGCTTGGATAAGAAAATGAAAAAAAATCACCTTTGCTAGGGGAACAACCCGAGGCATGGCCCTGGGGGTGCATCCCTGATGGGAAATTCACGTGTTTTCTATCCACAATCATGGAAATCACCCTTTCCCTAGCTCTGATGTTCTTCCCCGAGACCTTAGGGTGCTGCTTGTCCCGGAGGAGACCCCCCACACCATGGATCAACGTTTCATCCTCAGCACAGCGGGCTCTCTGTCCTCTCCTTGCCTTGGAAATTAGCGGCACCGCTGTGTCTGCAGCAGGGTGGGACCCAGCACGGGGACCTGGTGTGCTCCGTGCCGGGTCTGCTGGGAGGAAACGAGGTTTCCTACCAATCTGGAGGCAAAAGGCATTTCTAGAAGGTGACAACCAGAAGGTGGGGTGCCCATCAGGGCTGGTGGCTGTGCCCACATCTTCCTGCAGCGTTGGTCCCTCTCTGGGTGCTGCCAGAGCCACGGGCGAGGAGCGCAGCGGTGAGGTTGTGGGGTACAGGAGCAGGAGACAGCGGGTCCTCTGGGGGGCTCCCATGGCTTTTCCATGGGCTGGGTGTTCAAAAAGGGCTTTCAGCCCTTCCTAGGTGACCCCGGGCACCCTCTGCTGCTTGCTGTGTGCTCCCTGGGCAGCTTTTGGCTGCGCAGAAATAAATCTGTCCGTAAAAAAAACGCGGCACACCTCCACATCCCGGCATCCAGGCCTCTTCACTGCAGGTCTCCCGGTTTGCTCGCTGCTCCCACAGTTAGCAAAGGCATCCAGGAGGGCATTTCTGGGCGGTGGGTGCAGGGGATGGGATGGAAATGAAGGACCCAAGCACCAAGAAGGGCTGTGGTGGCACCGGTGAGGCACTGAGCCGAGGTCCCTCAGCTGGGGTGTGCAGAGCGAAGTGAGGTGAGCTCTTGCTCGTGTTTGACTTCCCTTTAACCAAAATAAATGACAGCACTGCATTATATCCTTATTATTTATTTTTTTAATTTCCAGCAAAGGTCAGAAATGTCTCCCTAGCAGTGTCCCCAGGCCTGGAGGCAGAGCCCTGTTCCCCCAGCACAGCAGCACCTCCCTGCCCAGCCTGCTCCTGCAGAGCCAGCAGTGCAATACCCTGTTAGCAGGAGATTGTCATCATCATTCCAGCTGTGTGGGCTCAGGCAGGCGTTATTTTGGGACCCCTGCAGCTCCACAATAGCTGCCTCATGCCCTGGGGCACTTCTGAGCCCACCAAAAGCATCTGAGCCTCGGCGCAGCCCTGGGGCAGGTCAGAGCGGAGGCAGGCAGAGGGAGGTGGCAATGCCAAAACGCTCTTTTTCAGCATTTTCAAAGTGCAAAACTTTGGCACTTCTTCACTGAAACAAACATTTCAGCAACAAAACACCCTGCCACGAATCCGATTGCTCCGGCTGACCCCAGATGGCTTCTCCTCTGTTTGTTTGTTTGTCTTTCAATCCTGCCCTTTGTTTGCAGGCAGGGGAGGAGGCGGCTCGTTCCTGGAAAGCCAGAGCAGAATTCCCACCATCTCCCTCCCCCAGCCTCCAAATCCTGGCCCTGGCTGCCGTCCCTCCCCGTGCCCACCCCTGCTGGTGTCGGAGGTTGGGTGAGCCACGTGCTGGTGGTCTGGCACCCGTGGGACTTCTCCTGGGGACGGTTCCTGGGACCCCTGCCCGTGGTCCTTTTAGCACCGTGACCTTGGCCACGGGAGCTGCCCGTGCATGTGTGCATGGGTGTGCTGCGTGGGGCTCCAGAGCCTCTCCCCATCCCTGCCAAGCCTGGCCCCGGTCCCTCCCCTGATGGATGAGGGGAACAAAGGATCACTTTGTTGTCCTCCTCCGAAAGAGAGCAAACAAACAGACACAAAACCCCTCCGTGCCGGGGCTGCCGTCCGCCTCCTCCAAGCGGGATGGGCAGTTCAGCCCGAGGTCTGTCTAAAACACGGCTGTGCACACGTGAACTGGGAGGAACAACGCAAAGAAAAGCTCCCAGGACTCACAGAGAGGCAGCTTTTCTGCAACAAAAGTCTCCCAGGTTCTTCCTTTCGGGTTTGCCCCTCTGTGGGATGCGCACGCAGCTTGGTTGTGCAAGCGCTGAGCGTGCACACGCAGCTGGGGCTCCCTGCGTGCCTCTTGTCCTTGGTGCTCTTCTCCTGGGTCCCAAACCCTGAGGTCCACCTGCAGAGCTTTTTCCTTCTTGATAAAAGTCATGAAATTGTCATCACCTGCACCAGCCTCTGCCGGGCTCCCATTTTAATGGGAAGTGAGCCCAGAGAAATCTTTCCCCCCGTGGAGCAGCTGTAAATTCAGCATCTTCTGCTTGACCCGAGCTCTGCTGGTCAAGATCAACACCCGGCCCCAGCCCTGCCTCCAGGACGGGTCTCCAGCAGCCTCAGCTGCTCTGAAGGCTGCAGCCAGGGCTTGGGGCTCCCAAAATCACCTTGAAGGAAACTTGTTCAGCTTCAGGACGAGCTGCACCTGTGCTGGGCGTTTTGTTGGTACCAGACCTCAGTCCCGAGCTCCCCCAGCCCCGCTGCCCCCCTTTTGGCTCCAGGTGACCCCAGCCCTCGGTGTCCGCAGCAGGAGATGCTCTCCTGTCCCGGGACACATGGACAGCTTAGCTTTCCCTCGTGGCTTTTTTATATCATGTTTTTTTTTGCTGCAGTTTCCAGCCAAAGACTGGGATAACCCCTCGCTTGCACCCATCCAAACCCTGTCCCACTGGAGGAACATTAACGAGTGCTGTAACGAGCGCTGCTGGGGGTGCTTGGTCCGGGGACGGGGAGGGAAGGTGGAACATGTTGGGTTCAATCCTTTAATTTCTCCTGAAATGTGCTTTTGCTGATGTTTGTTGACCATTGTTTCTCTAACCCCACTGACAACCAACCATTTTAATTTGTAGCTTGCGGAGGGTTTGACCAGCTCAGCACTAATTAACATGCCAGCTTCTCGGTCCGAACCTCATGTAGGTATTGCTTCGTTTCTAACTTAATTGCTCGATTAATTGTTTTAATGAACGGTACATTTATATATGTATATATATTTAAAGATCTGCCAACAGGGATGTTTCTTTCAGCAAAGGATCCCCCTGCTGTCCCAGGAGCAGGGCAGATTCCCTTCCTTTGTCACCCCAAGGCAAGGAGGCTGGGAGGCAGGATCCTGCACGAGGTCGGGGTCTTTCCCTGCAGGAAGGCTTCAGCTTGTTGGTAGGGTCGGTCAGCAGCCCAGTCTTGGTCCATCAGGTGTGCAGGATGGTGCCCTCAAAGCACGGAGACGGGGCAAATAGGGACAAATTCCTCCTTGCACAGCTTCTCCTGCTCCCTTTATGTGCAATTCCCGAGCAAACCAGGCTTTGGGGATGCGAGAAGGGCAGCGAGGCTGCTTTGCCTTCTTAGAGCTGACAGCACAGGGGAGCAATTTTTTTCCAAGGGTGGAAAAAAAAGCTGAAAAGAGTAAAATCCAAGCTAGGAGAGCACTTGGGGTAAGAGTTGGGTTGCAGCTTCCCATGGCAGCTCTACCTTTTGCATGCAGAAGCCCCCCCAGGGGCACCTTGATAGGTCTGGCACAGGGTTGGAGGCACGTTTACCTCTGGGCTGGCTCTCCATACAGTACAGATGGGTGCTTTGTTGGCCCCACGTGCACCCCTCCTGCACCCTGGACTCTCTCTGTGCCCTCCAAATGCTGCTCACTGCAGTGGCTCCCTTTGTGGTGCAGAGGGTGGCAGTGCTGGATGCCGAGCCTGGAAACAAAAGGTCCATAAATAGCCTCCCCCCTCCCCGTTCATCAGCATTTTTAATTTACACGAATATGTTTTTATTTTACTTCAAATAAAAATTCGCAGGAGGAAAAAAAAAAAAAAAAAAAAAGCTGCAAACCATTAATTTAAAATAAAAGCTACGGAATATTAGGCAGTAATAAGCCCCTTCTCCTGGCCTGCACCAGGACCCTCCAAGGCTGTGATTAAATGCAATAAAGCTCGTGGTGTAGGGAGCAGCTGACGTTCCCGGGGGAGCCGCGCCACCGAGGCGTCCCGTGCGCCTTCCTTCCTGGCTCCTTCTCCTTTACGGCCGGGGATCTTCGCACGAAAGCAGCATCTTCTGTGGCTGCAGAACGAGGCATAGGGACTGCAGCTGCTTAAATGTTAGGAAAAAAAAAGCTTTTATGGCCAAAAATTGCAGCCTGGTGTGGAGCGTGCGAGGGAGCTGACCGCGAGCGTGAACGCCCTGGAGCAGGAGCAGCGTGGTGGGATCGCGTGGACCTGCAGCCCAGGCTGCCCAGCCCCTCGCTGTGCTCCTCGGCAGCTTTTTTCCTTCATCTCGAGGGTGTTGCTCAGCTCCTCCCCAGCAGGGTGCCGAGAAAGCCTTGAAAAATCTGAGAAAACCTTGAAAAATCTGAGAAAACCTTGAAAACCCATGAGAAAACCTTGAACCAACCCAGGCGCAGCACTGACATCGGCTCAGGGCTGCCAGAGCTGGAGCCTGCCCGAGTGCAAGCCCTGAGCCTGCACTTGTTTGTAGCCAGGTTTGTTCCCCTCCTGATCCCGTCCCTCTTCATGCTCCTGTGGTACAGCCCCATCCAAAGTTGTAGAGTCAGAAAAATCCGAAAATGCTGGGGCTGGAAGGGACCTTAAGGACTATCTAATTCCCAAAGAGACTCATGACTTCCTAATGCCTCAGAACAAGCCTTTTGGTGAGCTATTTTCCCTTCCCTGTAATTATCCACAAATAATTGTTGGGAGAGCACGGGGGGCTATAGGGTGCCATGGACCGTGGGCAAACAACAAATAAACCTGGTATTTTTTGGGGCAATAGTGGGGTTGGGGGCAGTTTCCACCCCTGGCTTCCTGCCTGACCTCAGTGCCATCCTTTAAGCTGTCCTGGGCCCTGTTCCCTCATTTGTGCTGTTCAGACGCTGCCGTTTGCATGGTTTAATTTGCTTGCCCGTGCTAATTAACCCGAAACATATTCGGATTTTTGTGGGTTCATTTTATCCAGAAACCCTCGTTCTGCCAGCGGGGCTCTGCGGGACTTCGTGCCCCGGGTACCTCTCCGCTGCTCCTCGGGCTGTCCTGGTGCTCCTTCTGAGCAGCACAAATGAGCTGGGTGGGTGAGTGTGGGTGGCAGGAGGTGGGAGCTGGGGGTCCTGGTGTGCAGGAGAGGCGTGGAGCACCCTTTGTAGGACCGTGCGCATCCCTCGGGCTGATGCCCGTGCAGCTCCTGCCTTCCCAGCGGCGCGATGGTCTGGCCAAAGGTCCCCCCTCCAGCCTCAGTGTGCAGGATTTGGGCACTTCACGACCATTCCCAGAGGAGAGGAGCTCACAAGGAGCCCTCGGACGTGGCTGAGCTGCAGCAAGGAGCCTCCCCGCTCCCTCACGAAGCGCCACGAGGTGCTTTCTGTGGGTTCCTCGTACCGTTAGTTTGGCTTGCGGTGCCTGGGTTGTAAGAAATACAAATAACCCATCAAATGGCAAGTTAGCGAAGCTAACCCAAGCCAAAAAAAAAAAAAAAAAAGAAAAGAAAAAAAAAGAAAGAAGTCAGAATCTGTAAACTATTTGGAATAATTGGTTATTTGCTGTGTTTGCTAGTTCCAAATCAGAGCACATATTTTATGGCTTATCCTGTTACTGTTAGTTGGAAGGGCTCTGGGTGTTGGATGTCTCCAGCTGAAAATGGGTGCCAATAGCCCGTGCTGCAGCCCAGCCTTACCCCTGGAGTGCTCTGGGTGTCCTTCTCTCTCTCCTGGCCTTCTGTCCACGCCTTGGGGACATCCCTGGCACTGCCACATCCCCGGTGCAGCACACGGGGTCTGGTCGGGAAGGTTGGTCCTGTCCTTGCCCAGCCCCAGGTGCTTGCTCCTTTGGATTTGAACAGGCTAGGAAACAACAGCAACAAAAACCACACAAAAAACTCACGCCGAAGACAGTTTCACCCACTTCTGAGCAAAATTAACAGCAGGTGAAAAAAAAGAAAAAAAAGAAAACGGAAAGGTGACACAGCCAGAAATGGGTCATTTCCCTTTTTCCATCTGAGAGTTCACACCGTAAGGGTTAACCGAAGGATGTGCCAAGTCATCTTGCAGCCTCCTGGTGTGGCTGCGTGTGCTTTCCTCCCTCCAGCGCTGCAGCAGGTGGGAGCGACCAGCTGGAAGGAGCAGGAGAACCCCAGGGTATCCCAAAACCAGGTCCCTCCTGGGGAACAGGTCAGAGGCCGAGGGCACGGGGGGGTGCTTGGTGTTTTGGTGCCTCGGTGCCCTGCCTGAGCACACTGGAGCGGATGAGGAGCACTAATGGGATGCTCTCTCAGGCCAAAATGCAGGGTGTCATCTCCTGCAAAAGCAGGGTAGCAGACAGCTTTTTTGGAGGTGCATCCATAAATGCCCAAGCTGTTTCTGCAGGGATCTCCTCATCCCATCTGCGGAGCTTACTCACAGCAGGAAATCTGCCTCCCAGATGTGAGGTGTGAGTGCGCTGGAGACCGAGGCAGTGGCTTAGCTTCTTTAGAGGCAATATTTCTTAGTGCTGTGATTAGCTGTATTCCCACGGGGAAGACTGTGTAATCATTAGAGTCTGTGTAATCATTAGAAGAGCAAAAATGACTATTAGGATTTCAGTTATCCCATACCTGCTCTGCTCCTGGCTTTGCTGCCTGGCCATGCCTCAGTTTCCCCACCTGCGAGGTGGCTGAGTTTCACCAGGACCCTTACACAAGCTCTCAGGTTCCCACAGCTCCTTTTGCTCCGGACCAAAATGTCCTTTCCAGTGAGCTTTGTGGGAGCTGGGTTGTTTTGGACAGCCCCAACATCCTCCTGTCCCCATCTGGGGATGCAGCTGGTGCCTGGGCTTGCAGGACGAGGGAACCCAGTGCTGGGGGAGAGAACGGTGCTGGCTGAGCCCCCTGACAAAAACGAGGTCACAGCCGGTGCCTTGCCCTCGTATGGAACAAAATAGGATGGAAAACATCCCGGCAGCCGCCGGGAGGACACAGGTCTGCATGTCGGGGTCTGGAGGAAGGAAGGATTTTAATGCCCTCAATAGCAAAGTGCTTAGCCCCCGGGTAAAAGTCCTACACGGAGATCCGGCACAGCTTAAACCCCGTTGTATCCTCCGGAGGGGACTGCTGCTGGCTCTGCTGAACCCAAGGCCTGATCCAGAAAGCCCTTCAGGCTGTGTCTGAAGAGCCTCCTTGGCTTCAGAGGGATTTGCACACTCGGTTGAAGTTAAGCATGTGTCTGAGTGCTGCTGCTGTGTCCAAGCCACAATTCCAGAAATGCTTAAGAGGGAAGTTGCAGCATGCTGGTGAAGTTCTGGTTTTAAAGGTATTTTTATATATTTTATTTTTTTTTTTGGAATCCAACTGTCTTTATTTTTGGAAACGGCCATGCCTTTGCCCATAAGCCAATCCTGCCTGCAGGGATGCCCTGCTGAAAAGGGCTCTCTGCTGCCCTAAATGCTCACGGAGCTGCTGGGAGACTGCAGGGACGGCCCTGCTCAGGCTCTCTCCTGATGAAACGGCCACGATTCCTCTTCCACTGCTCCTGGGTTATAAAACAACTTCCCCATTTTAGCAGCAAATGCCGAAGCTGGGCACTTTGGAGCCCGAAAGGGATTTCTTTTGTCCCTGCGCTGAATGGAGAAGGGTCACCACCCTGCCACCAGGCTCAGGGCACTCGGGGTGCAGCTCACATTAGGCTGGTCCCTGTGGGGGCAGCAGGTGGGGGATGTTGATGGGGAGAAAGCAAATCTGGGAAGCTCACCATGGCTGAACGAGCTTCTTTCCCAGCCGAAACCGTGGGCTTTGGTCACTTGGTGCGAAATATGGCCAGCAGCGATGCTCGCCCCTGGGCTGTGCCCTGTTGAAGCCCCAGGGGATCCCCACAAGGCTTGGCGAGGGCTTGTGGGGTCCTCGAGGTCCCACCCAGGCTCAGGCACAGCTCTTGGAGCATCCTGCAGGACAAAACTACCAGGGATGCTGCTGGCTAAATGAAATCCCTCAATCAGTTGCTTGCACGCTGGCTTTTCCATTTGAAGGCAAATGAAATAATGTCCTTTGCTATTCACATTCCAGCTGCTCCCCTTGCCTCTTTTTTTTCTTTTTCTTTTTTTTTTTTTTTTTTTTTTTCTTTTTTCGCTTTTTTTAACATCAGTGGAAATCAGCAAAAAATATCTAACCAAATTCTTTGTCTTGGGGCTGCAGAAGATACCATGGGTAAGTCGTCAGATTAGTTTAAGTGCTTTCCTTGTAACCCGGTACCTGTGGAATGCCGTAATAAAGCCGCGATGGTCAGAGTGTAGCTTTTCAAACAATAAAACAGGGGAAGCGATGAAAGGCAACATTAAAAAAAAAAAATAAAAAAGAAGAAGAAAAAGGAGGCAGACGAGGCCTCAGAGTTAATTTATGTAATATTTCTGTTAAAAACAATGTCTATTCAAGACAGCAATTTAGAGTCTGCACTGCTGGCTTAAAATATAAATCCAATAAACCTCTATTATGATTCCTCCATTAGGTCAGTGTGATGGAATTTTGTGGACTTCTAAAATAAGACATCATTATTTTTCAGGAATGTTTCATGAATCACAGGCAAAGCCCCTTCATCTTCGCTTGCTTTAAATTTCAGCAATGGTGCTCTTATAAAAGGTATACGTTTTCTGAAGCCGGCAGCCGGCTTTCTTTTCGGAGCAGCATCCCCAGAGCTGAAATCCAATTTGCACAGCAGATGAGGCAAATGCACCTTAGCAGCATCGTGTCCATGGGTTGTATAAGTTCTGCTTATTTCTGTTTGTAGTATCAATGAGAAGAGGGTTATATTCTTCCTGGGAGATGTATAGCACCTGAGGACCATTATTTTAAGTGGAAGTGGCATTTATACATTCATTTTTTTGTACAGGTGGGGATGGGGTCTGCTTGGGCGGGGAGCTGGCACTGATTGTCACTGGGGTTTGCTCGTGGAGGTGTGTGATTTTGGTATCCCCGGCTGCCAGGAGGAAGAATTCATCGACTGGTGGAGCAAATTCTACGCTTCCACGGGAGAGAGGGAAAAATGTGGTTCCTACTTGGAGAAGGGCTTCGACACGCTGAAGGTAAGCGGCCTTGGCTGGCCCTGGCTCACTGGATGGGAACTGTCCGTGATGTTTTTCCACTAGCTTTGGGGCGTTATTTATTTATTTAGAGAGTTTAAGGCTTTCTTTCTTCCAAGAAAAAAAAAAAATATTAATTTTCCCCAGAGAGCAGGTAATTTTGTTTTCAAAAGTAGCTGTTTTATTCTGTTTTGAAAAGTTGATTTTCTTTGCAAACTACTGTCTGGTAACTTTCCACTTCGCAGCCTTTAAGTTATTGTCACTTTACTAAGTGGCGGAGGAGATGGGGAGTTGCCACCCTGGAAGGTCTTTGGGAAGAACAAGGAGAGCCAGAGACTGCTAAGAAAAGGGGAGATTTAGGTGCCTGTTACGAGAGGTGCCAGAAGTAACACAGGAGCCCAAGCAGGACTGAAGTGGGGAAAACATTGCCTGCTTGTAAGGAAAATGCTCCCAGCGAGGAGCCCTCTGGTGGATGAAAGATGCTCTGGGAGACCTGGGCACACTCTGGGTCCTCTCTGATGTGCTGTAACTTTTACAGGGTTCCCAAAGGTCTGCTCTTCACCTGCCCTGGGGGTGGCATTTCCTCCAGATGGAGAAGCTCGGCTCCGTTTTGCCCCAGCTCTGCCTGGGAGCAGTCTTTGCCCATTGCCCTCTGATTCTCCTTTCTCCTTCCCCAGGTCTATGAGACGGAGCTGGAGAACGTGGAGGACTTCGAGCATCTCTCCGACTTCTGCCACACCTTCAGGCTGTACCGCGGGCGCTCGCAGGATTCCAATGATGACCCCTCGGTCGTGGGGGAGTTCAAGGTGTGACAGCCCCTTCCACACGTGGCCGGGTGCTCAGAGCTCTGTATGTGAGTGTATTCATCCAGTGCAGGGGAGCGAGGGAAACTGCTCTTCCTAACACACTCGGAGCAGCCCTTAGCCTGCTTTCAGGAGAAGGATTTATTTTCTTTAGCTGCTTTTTTGGAATTCCCCTTCTTACCCACCACTTCCTTCCCCCAGATGGTACCGAGAGACCGATTCCTGCCACTTCTTTAGAAAAAAAATCAGCTCTGGTGAATAAAACACTTGCAAATTTTCCCATTTTCTCCCTCCTCTTCCCATCCCTCGCTGAGGATGCTGCTGCCTGTCCCAGGGACCTTAAAGTGAAAGCCTCAGCACCCTTCCGGGGAGTGATTTGGGGGCAGCAAGGCTCCCAAACACCTTTTAAATGGCTCAAACAACAGTGAAGCAGAAGAGGTAGAGGGCAAGCAGGCTACTGGGGCTCTGCACAGACTTATGACAGGGTTTGCATCAATGCTCAAGCACGGGACGAGCATTGCAGGCAGTTTTCCTCCTTGCTTCTCTCTCCCTGTTCTGTTAAGAGCCCGGCAGGCCCTGCTCTGTGCTGGTAGTGTCCGCGTGAGTGTCCACGAGCACGAGGCCCGTCCCAGCGTGGCTGAGCCCCTGTCTCCTTGCAGGGCTCGTTCCGAATTTACCCCCTGCCCGACGACCCGCGGGTGCCGGCGCCACCTCGGCAGTTCCACCAGCTGCCGGCCAGAGGGCCCCAGGAGTGCCTCGTCCGGGTCTACATCGTCCGAGCCTTCGGCCTGCAGCCCAAGGACTCCAACGGGAAGGTAGGCTGATGGGTTACGGGGTGGCTAATCCTAAAATTTAGGAACGACGTCGACACATTGACAGCAACAAGGGGAAAACATTCCCCTTCGTCCTGCCTCCGCTGCTACATCTGGGAGTCCCAGGAGCCATCCCCTCATCCTCCATCCCGAGGGATTTTTCAGTAGGGCTAGCTGAAATAGCTAAATTAGTTTTTTTTTTTCTTTCTCTCTCTCTCTTTTTTTTTTTTTCTTGTACCTCGGTGCCAAAGGAAACAAAATTAGGTCTCTCACATGACTGCTCTCTGCAGAGCTTTGCCAGTCTGAAAGAAAAATTCAGTGCAACAAGAAAATCGTGTCGCTTCAAAAAGAAATGTTCATCTTGTTTCAGTTTGAAAAAAAAAACAAAACCCTTAGGGAAAAGTCTTTCTTAACTCTCTTTGCTCTGCTGCAAAATAGAGATTTTTTTAAAAACAGAAAAAGGTAGGAAATATTTTGACACGAACAACTCCAAATTACTTTTTAATCTGCCCGGTTTTTGAAAATGGCCTTGAACCGAGGGTTTTCAATTTCTTAGAAATCTCCCATAAGAGACTCCTGAGAATGAAAAACAAGGAGCAGAAAAAATGCTTTTTTTACACTGAAAACCGAAGCCAATCCTGGCTTGGCCCACAGCCTTTCTCCCTGTGCTCTGGTGTCTCCTGAAGCTCATCCCAGTCGAGGGCAGACCAAAGGAGAGCCCAGTCCGTGCTCATGCTGCTGACCTCCCCCAGGGACACCCTTCTCTTCTTAATTAATCCCCAGGTCAGAGAAAACTGGTAAGGAGCTTGGACTGGGTGTTTTCTCCAGACAGCATAAATCACCAAAGTTTTTCCCAGTTGATTTTTGTTTGTTTGTTTTTGATGTTATCCGAGTAAGATGCTGGGTCCCTCTAGGTGTTGGATTCAACCTAGGTGAAAAGTTTTAGGTGATTTTTTTTTTTACCCTGGAGGAAATGATGACTCAGGTCAATTTAACCACTTTTCAGATTTATGTCTTTTTCCCTGAATCATGTTAGTTATGAGCGAGAAGCTAAGAAAACTTACAAAAAATAAAAATATAATATAATTTTGATATATTTTGAGATGCACAATGAGGCTTTATGTTAAAGTATGCCTCCATTCTATTTTATTTTTTAAAGTTATTGCATCATGTTGGAAAAAAAAACACATTTTGAGCCACATTTTTAATGAAACAAAATGTTTTTCCTTTGACATTTTGGTCTCTTGCATTCGTAAATCTATTTTTGAGTTGACCCCAACGTTAAAAAAAATAATGGTGACCTCAGGGGAACCCTGAGGTTCAGAGAAGGTGACTCAGATGGATGAATGGGAACATCCTGAGGAATCTGAGCAAGCCCAGTCCATGAAACAAGCCTAAAAATAGCTCATTTCATGCTATTTCATTCCTTTTCCACCCCGTGGGCCTCAGAAGGATCTGGACACTTGTCCCACACTGCTAACTGGTCCTTTGGTCACCCCTGAAATGGAATCGCAGTGCATCACGTCGTGTCACACTCATCTCCCTCACCCTGGTGCTGTGTGTGGCTGTTGGCCCTCAGCGTGGAGGGGACACCGAGGAAGTGCAGAGGGAACATTTCTTCTCCCCAAGGGTGGGCAAACACCCACAGAGGCCTCCTGGTGGGGTGGTGGATGCCCCGTGCCCGCAGTGCCCGGGAGCTGGGACGATGCCCTCAGGAACGCACCTCGGCTCCTGGGTAGCCCTGAGGTGCTCAGGTGTTGGGCTCGTGGTCTCCGTAGGTCCTGTCCAACCAAAATGAACCAAACTGAACTGTTCTGATCTATTTCAGCCTGCCCTACCCTACGGTACCCTACCCAATCCCATCCCATCCCATCCCATCCCATCCCATCCCATCCCATCCCATCCCATCCCATCCCATCCCATCCCACTATCACTGTGCAATTACTTTTCCATTTATTTTTATGCCTATCTTTAGTGTGATCCCTATGTGAAGATTTCAGTGGGAAAGAAATCCATAAACGACCAAGAAAATTACCTCCCCTGTACGCTGGAGCCTGTCTTCGGAAAGTAAGTTTTGGTTTGAGTTAAGTCTGGATTCCCTGGGATTTTTATGGCATTTTGAGGGAATTGAGGTGGGTTAGCCAGAGCTTCCTTTTCCCTTGGAGCACTCTCAGCCTTGCTGAAGTGGGTCTGACCTTGGCTTGGTCACTGTCCTACCCCTCATGGTTCACATTCATCTTCTCTTTGGGTCTTCTGAACTACGAAGCATGGACTGGGTCTGCTCTGGCACCAGTGGAGGTGACATCAAGAGGGTTTTTTAGACCTGAGATCCCCCTGTGGAGGCTTCTGCCTCTTCCCACTGATAGCAGAGAGAGTCTGGGGCAAAGCTGTTCCTCATTTAGGCACTTCAGTGAAACGTCTGAAGAAAAGAGATGGTGCATGGAGGTCTGTATGACTGTACTGTGACATGGGACACCTCCAATCATGTGCCTTGAAAAATTTATTTATAAAATTGATGTTGGCTGGTTGAGTTGTTCGCCTAACCGTAGGGCCACAAAGTTGGGATAAAAGGAAAAAAAGGTAAGGTTGTCTTCAGAAAAGGGTATTCCTCAGGGCTGGAAAGCACCATGGTGGTGAGGCAAAGCAGAGGGAGGCAGAGGAAAGCCTGGTGCTCAGCCTTCACGTGCTGATCAGGGTTGGGTCTCCTCGGCAAGCTGGGGCTAGATGTAGGGTTTTGTGCTCCAGGACAAACAGGGGTCAAGCCCTAAAGCGTGTGAGGTCCTGCTGGTTTTCTTGGGGCCTCTTGCCAGCTCAGGCTGTCAGTGCTGGGACAGCTTCCCAAAAAAACAAGATGCAGAAGGAGATACCCCACGTGCAAGGCTGGTGCAGAAGGGGTAAGGATGGCAAGGGTGACGCCGGTGGGGAGCACCGCGTGGATTCGACAAGCTGCTTCCTCCTCTTCTGCCAACGCTCTGCCTTTCTTGTGGGGCAAAGGGGGCTCTCCCCATGGAGCACGAGGGAGCCCAGGTCTGCAGGGAGCTCTGCTCCTGGGGCAGGCCCCCTCTGCCAAACCTGGCTCCCGGCCAGCGGCCGTCTAGACAGCGCGCTGCGCCTCCCACCCCGTCTTTAAAGCAAGACGTAAAACCCAGGTCCTGGCTGCTGGCGGGCTATTAAACCTCCCGTTTCACGAGCTTTTCCCCGGGCTGCTGGCTGCCCGCCAGCTTTAGCTAATTACTTTCTGCTGACCCCAGTTCCTCCCGCGCTCTTAATTGGTGGCATAATCACTCACTTCCCCTCCTTAAAAGCTGCTGCGGGGTGGGTGCTGCTGGTGGAAACGGGCATCGTGTTTTGCCCCCGAATTGATGGTGTTTTGGCGGCAGGTGGAGGGATTCCTGGTGGCGCTGGGTCAGACCCGGACTGTCCTGCTCACCCTCCATCCCACCATCCACATCTCTAACGTCCATGAGCACAGGCTTTGTCTGGATCGGGGTGTTGTGTTTTGGGAGGGTCTCGGTGCTTTGTGTCTTACCACCCTTTGTTTGAAGAGGTAGAGGAAGGTTTGCTCTTCTTTTATGTTATGTCACTATACAATAATTACTGCAGTCTGCAGTAATGAGGAGAGGAGACAGCACAAAATCCGGGTGCATGGGACTGGCAGGGAGGACGAGGAGGTTTTGGGGGGTCAGTCTCATGCTGACCACAAGCTTAGCCTCCTATTTTAGATTTCTGCTCTTCGGGCTCAAAGGGCAGTTGGTTTTCCAAAGCTGTCATTTCTTCCCCTTTCCCACCCCATGGCAGTGAGGATTCCTGTCTCTCAATGCCTGCTTTTTTACCCTGGGTACTGCAGTGGCTGCTGTCACTTCCAATTAGCAGGTGGGGAAGCTAAACAGGGCCAAAATTTGCTCAAGGGTAATTCAGCCACATGCAACGGGAAACCCAGAGCGTGCTTACTTGGTGGCATGTCCGTGAGCTAAGCCAGCACAGCACAGCACCAACAGAACCACAGGATCATCTAGGTTGGAAAAGACCTTCAAAATCAGCCATCAGCCTCTAGTACTGTCCCAGCATGGCAAAGATGGCACATCTCCATCTCACGGGCATCTCTTGTTTGCGCAGGATGTTCGAGCTGAGCTGCACCCTGCCCCTGGAGAAGGACCTGAAGATCACGCTCTATGACTACGACCTCCTGTCGAAGGATGAGAAGATTGGGGAGACCATCATAGACCTGGAGAACCGCTTCCTGTCAAAATATGGGGCTCGCTGCGGGCTTCCCCAAACCTACTGTGTGTAGGTATCTCTGTAGGGTTGGGTCTCTGTAGCTGCTGAGGCTTTGCAGTGCTGAGGGGGTCCTCGGGACCATTGCAATGCCTCATTCCAGCCCTAACCATGGGTCTGCTGTCCTAGGGGACCTGGCTGCTGCCATATTTCACTGCAGAGATCTGTCTCGAGGGACAGATTCCTGCTGGAGAAGCCCCCCCAGTTTATGCACTTCCCCCAAGCCCTGGCTCTCCTCCAGCAGCTTCAAAAAACATAAATCTCCTTGGAGAGATTTGCTACATCCCTGACACCTCTTGGGCACACCACAATGAGGGCACTGCCCATGCACGGGACCAGCTGTAGGGTGGTGCAGTGGGTCTGGGGGCTATTGGGGCACCCCAACCCTGTGAGCTGGGGCTGAGCAGGGTGTGGGACACGCAGCCCCATTCACCAACAGGCCAAGGTGAGCACAGGGTCGGAGCTGGCTGCACCTTCCTCAGCACAACCCTCTGGTGTAACGCTGCTGTGGCCACTTATTGAGGCTGGATATTGTTTTATCCCGTGCTGTTTTCCCTCCCGTTTCAGTTCGGGACCCAACCAGTGGCGAGACCAACTCCGTCCTTCCCAGCTGCTTCACCTCTTCTCCCTGCAGCACAACTACAAGGCTCCCACCTACAAGTCCGACCGGGTCATCTTCAGGGAGCAGGAGTACATCCTCTCCGAACTGGGTAAGGGGCTGCTTTGGGGCTGCGGGTAGCTTCCCATTACCCAGAGCAAGGGTTGGAGCTGGAGGCCATGAACACATCATGGGGACTTTCTTGCCCAGCTCCTTTCTGTGTGAGTTGAACCCAAACCTGGCACTTTGAGCACGGATTCCTCCTTCCCTTGCTGCTCAAAGCAAACCAAAGCCACGCAGGCTGGGAGCAGCAAAGCCCAGCACAGCCTGAGAGGCTGCAGCCTGGCTTCCAGGACCTCACATCTCTGCGTTTCGGGGCTGGGGGCACTAGAGGGAGACAAGATCATACGCACAAGTGCCAGTACAACCAGAGCGAGGTGTGCTGTAGCTGGAAAGGTGGGATCAGCCAGCAAGGAGGAACTGTCACGGGGAGGTAGGGAGGCATTTTTTCGTTTGCACAACCCTCTCCCCAAACGCCGCTCACACCTGAAGTTTCCTGCCCCCCTGATGGCATCCTTGGGGGCAGGAGCTTGCCTTTTAGAGGAAACCTTGCTTTAAAGCCTGGAAATGGGTGTTGGGCTCAGGGAGGAGGCGAAACCCCAGCCCACGGGGCCCAGGAGCAGCAGTTTGGCTAACGAAGGCCACTGCGGGGACAGGAGCAGCCCAGGGCTGCTGCCCGCCTGTGCTCTGGGGACTTGGGGCACAAATTTGTGATACTCGCCTTGGGAGGAGGAGTGGGGAAGCCACAGCTCCTTCCCAGCCTCTTGTTATGCGAAAGGTTTTCAGCCAGGGCTGGAGAGGTGTTAAACCGAGCGGGGGCTTCCCCCCTCTCCCAGCCTCTGCCTTTCACCTTCCTCTGCTTTAATGGCAATCAGTTCAAAAAACAGAACAAAGTCTGATGCTTGACCTCAAGGAGATCTGGAAACCAGCTGTGTGCGCAGAGCAATGTCAGATCTGAACCTGGCGGTATAAAGTGAAGCTATTAAACACGAGAGCATGGGTTTTACAAGCACTGCACCCGGACCATTATTCCATAACCCCCACATTTGTTGTTTTCTGAGAGGGGCTTTTTCTTTTTCCTGTGCGCGCGCACACACACACGCACGCACACCCGCCAGGTTTCCACTGCTTGGGAAATGGCCCATATGTCTGAAGTTAACCACTTCAAGACATTGCCAAGAAAGGAGCTGGGATATATCACCTGAAAGTTGCAGAGCTGTAATAATATTTATGGAGCGCATTTCATTTCAAAGGTCCTCGAAGGTGCACGGCGAGGCAGCCGTGCGCCGGGGCAAGTCCTGCACAGCAACGTTTGGTGGGATGAGGGTCCTGAATTGAGGGGTGGAGAGGGCAAAAATGTCCATTGCTAATTGGCCTTGTCCAGCAGTGTGTTTGCGGAGGGATTAGGGGCTGGTGCGGAGTGGGATGAGGACGTGGAGGTGGGTTTGGGGACCAGGATGAGTGTTGGAGCTGTGCTGGTGGTGCTTGTGTTGGCCTCAGCTTCTTCTCATCTCTGTCTTCCTCTCTGAACCCAGCAGAAAAGGAGCAGGACCCCACGGGGAGCTCTGCCACGGCGCTTCTTTCTGCCCAGCCAAAGCTCCTGGCTAATTTTAAATCATAAAATCACTGAATCTTAGGTTTAGGTTGGCAAAGACGCATGAGATCCTCGAGTCCAACCATGCCTTAACACTACCAAGTCCACCACTAACCCATCTTCCTAAGCACCACGTCCACGCATCTCTGAAATACCTCCAGGATGGGACCCCACCACGTCCCTGGGCAGCCTGTTTCAGTGCCCCTTGGACAAACCTCTGCTGGGGACGGGACTGGCAGCAGAGCAGCAGCGTGGGCTGGAAGGCTGCTAGCCCCAGCTGCTGTAATTTCGGGGATCCCAAGCCCTTAGAAGCACTTCAAGCTGGATCAACCCCCAGATTCCCCTTTCCATGTGCTTCAGCTCACAATGTTTCACTGTTCTGGGGCTTGCTGTGGCTGGGGTGGGATTGTGTGAGCCCCCTTGCAGGTCCCTGTCCCACAGAGCAATGGTTTGCCCACGTGTCCCCCTGGGACCACGTTGCCCTGTGCCCTTCTCCTGCTTGCTCCTGGCTGCAGCGAGGTCAGTGGGGCTCCTGCTTGCTCCTGGTGCTTTCCCCGGAGCAGCAGCCCTTGCAGAGCCCTCCCTGGGTTGCTCAGCACCCTGCCCGTGGCGTGGCATGACCCTGCTCTTGCTCTGACCTGTTGCAGAGGACGGCAAACCCGTCAACCCCCACTTGGGGCCGGTGGAGGAGCGACTCGCCCTGTACGCGCTGCGGAAGCAAGGGCTGGTGCCAGAGCACGTGGAGACCAGGGCTCTCTACAGCCCCCTCCAGCCAGAGATCGAGCAGGTGAGTGGTGCCGAGAGCTCAGGATGAGACCAGGAGCATCATCTTCCCTTCCACCCAGCGCTACCCAGGTGAGATGTTCTCCACGGCTTGGGTGCAGCCTTTGCAAAGTGCTCACGGCAGGAGGAGATGTTTCTCGGAGAGGTTCTGCTGCTCTCGGAGAGGTCCTGCTGCTCCAGGAGAGGTGTGCATCCCTGACTGGCTCACTGCAATGCCATGCGGGGTATAGCTGCCCCAGGAGGTGGTTTTCCAGCCTACAGGACAGAGCAGAGCACTTGCTGTCAAGCACAGGCTGGAGCTCAGCCCCAGGGCTGGCTTGCTCTGAGTGCTTGGAGAGATCGGCTCCAGCCTCCTGGAATAGGCGTTCACTTTCATCAGCATTTGCTCACAAAAGCCTTTTTTATTTTTATTTTTTTTAATTTATTTTTTTGGGAAAGCCATTTCTGATCTGCAAGCGTCGATGTAGAATTTCTCTGTAATGATAATGCTCCTGCAGGCTCCTTTGGCAATGCAGCAGGATTTCTGCAGCAGGAACAAGTCCTTGGAGGCATCGAGTTTTAGTACTATTGCAGACTGGATATTTTTCAGCCAAACAAAAGCCAAACGGGCTGCTATCCAAAACCAATCAAAACCCAGGTATCCGTATTTCACCTAACCCCTTTTCTTTGATTAGCGTGTATGTGGCTTTATGCCTTTGGACCAAAAAGTGCTGCTTCCCGGAGAACACAGCGATTTGTCCTCATCTCTCTTACGTGTTCCAGTTGCAGAGGCAGTTTCGTGGGACTGGCTCTGCAGCTGGTGTAACCGTGCACAGCCCGAGCTCCACCACTGCAGCACCGTTACCTTTCTGTGGTTTGTTTTTAGCCAGTCCAATGAATTTGCTGGCAGAAGTAAACGCACTGCCAACGGCTCTAACACCTCTTCATGCAAATTCACCCACTGAAGTTCGGGGTTAGAGGCAGGAGGTGGCTGCTGTCAGCCGCCCAGTGGGTTTGTGCTGTTTTTAGTGTCATGGTAGTGTTGGAAGGGTGTTTCCTGCATGTTTTGGGCTTGCAGATGGGCAGAGCAATTTGGGTCTGCCCTGCTTTGGTGCTGCTAATCATGAGAGTCCGTGGTGGTGGTGCTGGGCTGGAGGGGATTAACCTGGCTGGTTCAGTAGGGATTGCATTGGGCACAGCTCCCAAAAGCATGGCCCTGACCTGCTGCAGACCCAAGGAACAGGCTGGCTCTGCTGGGCTGTTTGCAGCGAGCTTAAAGGGTGGATTTTTAAAGTTTTCTGCTGAAATGGAAGATTTTCTTGCCAAAAAACAAGCAAACCACAAAGCCCTCTGTGACGGGCTGATTGTCAAAGGATGCCTTTTTTTTTTTTTTTTTTTTTTGCTTTAGACCCTTGAGACTGTACAATAAAATATTTTATTGGCACCCATTGGTGTTTTACAGTAAAAGGGACCACCTAAAAAACGACCCCCTGAGATTTTCAGCTGCATTTCTGCTGCTTTTTCCCTGGAAGGATTATTTGAAAGTGGAATTAGCTCTCCTCATCCCACCCTCCACTCCCATGGTCAGAAACCCATAAACCAGCCGTTCAGCTGGTGGCCACTGGTGTGACACTGTGGAAAATCAGTGAGCTGCTTGCTTCTCCAGCACCTCCCATGGACCCAGCCCTCAGTCTGGCCCTACGTAAAGATATTCAGCCTTGGGGAACAAACCTGGAGTGCACCTTCAGCTAATTCAGATGACCTCTTATCACAGGCCATTGATACATACCCCACTATCACTAAAATACCCAGTGACGCTTCTCCAGTAAAGAAACCTGGGTTTGCAACAAAGGAACTGTGAAGCACTTGGTATTTTCTGTGCTGGGTCCTACTGAGGAGGTGAAGGTGACCCAGCAAGCTCACCAGGCTTCATATCTCTTTCTTTTCTTGCAGGGAAAGCTGCAGATGTGGGTGGATCTGTTCCCAAAATCTTTGGGTCAGCCTGGTCCCCCTTTCAACATCACACCACGCAAAGCCAAGAGGTGACTTCTTTTTCCTTTCTGACCCAGAGCAGGGCTGGTGCCTGTACCTTCTCCTTGGGGGGAAGAGGAGAGGGCTTGGGGATGCCGGGTGGGGAAGGATCCACCTGCTCAGCTGAGGGATGTCTGAGCAGGCTTATCTTCAGGGGAAAAATGAGTTGAATCTGAACTCCTCCAGCTAAATAGCTGAATAGCATGACCGGGCTGTTGGGTGGACTCCTGACCAAGATTTCCCCCTCTCTCATGTCTCTCCCATGTGCCTTCAGGTTCTACTTGCGCTGCATCATCTGGAACACCAAGGACGTCATCCTCGATGACCTCAGCATCACGGGGGAGAAGATGAGCGACATCTACGTCAAAGGGTAAGCCACCCCACTTCTGTGCCCTCCAGATACTACAGTCTGAAGGCACAAGAGCAGCAGTGGAGGAGTTAATGTGCAGCAACACTGCTGCGGTAGCACGAAGCCCCCATGGGCTGAAGGGGGCCGTTCACACCTCTCCAGCTACGGAGCCAGCTCCTTGGCAGCCACCTCTCTGCTGGGCTCCTAATCGCTTCACCTTGTCAAGGTTTTCTCTGCATCTCTGACAGTCAGATGCTCGCCTTGCAGCGTTTACATTTACAGAGAGGAGATCTGGGGAAGCAGCCCAGCCATTCGAGAGGGGGACGCACGCTGCATTTCCACCACGCGGCTCTTTCCCAGCTCCTCTCCTGGGACGGCTGCGGGCTTGTTCCATATACATAGGTTGGCTTGTTTGGGTAGCTGCTTTTTTTGGAATTCCCTTTTTTCCTTGAAACACACAAAAATGTGGCAACCAGCAGTAACTCCTCTGGCACATTCCCTTCTCTGCCTGACTCCATTTATGTTTTATCTTGTGTAAAATGGTGCAATCCCAGCCAAGGGACTTACTTATTTTGTGCGTTCTTTGGATTTATGGACAGGAAGAGGTAGGATTTTGAAACAGACTGTAAATCCCTTTTTTACAATCCCAATTTTCCTCCTGTAAATCCAGAATGCGCGCTGCTTACCTGGTATTCACATCAAGTGCATTGTTATCAGCTCCAGCTAAGCCGCTCTGTGCACCTCGGGGCTCTGGAATAGCAGTGCTTGCAGGGGGCTGCTGGAAAGAGAGAGCATCCAGCGCCTGGGGAACCCCTTGCTGGGCTTTTGTCACCCCCAGTGACCAAGCAAGTCTCGCAGTGCTGTAAATGAATTAAAAATCTTGCTTGACTTCTTCATCTTCCCCCCTCAAATGGCTGCATCATTCCCATTTCTGGATAGGGCATAAATAACCCTGCGAGCAGAGGAGGCAATGGTCCTTCCATGCATAAGTGTCTGCCCCACAGACAGGGGCTGGCAGAGCTGCGTTCACCACCACGACATGGTGGAGCTTTGGTGGGGAGCCTGGGTTTGGGAGAACTCAATGTGTAAGAAGCTGTTACCCCGGGCTTTCCTCCAGGAGAGGTCTCACAGCACTCCTCTGAGGAGGCTATCGCCAGCGTGGTCCCCATTTTACAGAGAAATCACCCACTAGGCAATACCAGGACCAGAATCTCAGTGATTTGGGCATTGTCTTTTATGTAACATGTAAATTGTTGCCTGCCAGTTGGGGAGGTAAATGAAATAAGTACTTTTCTATCATGTCAGTATTTTATTTTAATCAATTTAAAATGTTACTTATTGACAGTCTTACAATAGCATGAAAAGGTCTCAACCACGTTTAGGTCTGGTTGTGCAAGGCTGAGTACAGAGAAACTCCTCTTCCCAAAGCCTTGTGATGTAGGCAGACAGAAGTGTAGGGAGACCACGTTCATTCAGAGCTGAAGATGGTTTGGATTTAAGAGCTCTGTCGGTCTCTGTCACAGGTGGGGGACATTTTTGTATTATTTTCATGGTCAGATTTCCAATAAAGTTTGACTTCACTGATAGGACAGATCAGCCAGGTTTTGTGGGAGGTGGGAGGCTTTCACTCATCGTCCTGTGAGGTTTTCAAGATATTGCGAGATGAAACCAGGACTGCTCGGAGCAGGTTGGGCCAGAAGTTTCCAGAGTCCCCTACCAGCCAACCACCACTACTATGATGTATGTGATATTATCCAGTGTCTTTAAACCTCATCTTCATGCCTTTTGGGGTTCCTAAATGAAAGGATGGCCTTGTTCCTCCCAGATCTAACATGTGCGCTGAGCTCAATGAGATGTCTGTTTGCTTCAAGAAGAAAGTCACCTCTTAAATCTAGGAACCCAACATTGCTTTTGGATATTGCAGGTACCTTAAGGTGTGTGGATTCAGAAATGACTGGATGAATTGACAGGCTAGAAATCCACCTGGTCCTGTTAAGCACAAAAACGTTACCTACATGCCCAGAAAGTCTTTGACCTGCAAGTCACTGCAGGCTGGAGAGGTGTTGGGAAGGTATCGTGTTAGGAAGGTGTCACCTTTTGGGAAGGTGTCATGTTTTGGGAAGGTGTCTGTCATCTTTTAGGAAGGTGTCATGATGTGCTTGCCCCGTTCCCATACTCATCCATGGAAGTCTGTGCTTGGCCCCAGTCAGAAGCAGGACACTGGGCAAGATGGGCCTTTGGTTGGTCACTGTGATGTTTTTAGCTCTGGGACATCGTGATTTGGATGCTTTTCCTTTCTGGCAGTGGGGAGAGACAAAACAGTGCCAAAGAGGGATCTGAACCAGAGCTCTCCTTCGTCCTTTTGCTTGCTTGCAAGGAGAGGGCGCTCACACTGCATCCTCCAAGGAGCCCCGCAGAGCCTGGAGCAGCGAGGATAAACACCCAGGCTGGCCATTTGCATCCAATCAGATCAAATCAAATAATCCGGCCACAATTTAAGCATTAGCGTAACCTCATCACACAATTCCCAGTGCCACCGAGCCCTCGCTGTCCGCGTAGCACATGTGCCTGTGATCTGTAGGATGAACTTGAGTAGACCTCCCCGTCTGCCGCAGCACATTTGGGGCAGAGCACGTGCTCCTCGCAGGAATCACTTGTATAGCTGGGCAAAAAAAAAAAAACCACTTATTTTCAATTTAAGTGGAAAACAATCAAACGAGATAATTGTTTTCATTAGAAATTCCCGCTGAATCTTTTGGCTCCCCTCCAGGAGGGCTCTAAGTACACAAACGGCTGTGCTTTATTGTGTTGTTTAGTTCCATTGATTGCTGAAGACCAACAAAAATTTGGACGGGGGAAGAGAGCAGAATGAAAACCCGACACTTGCAAAACTTGCAGCTGGAAAAAAAAAAAAAAAAGTAGTTGTGGAAAGTTTTCAGTTTGTCCCTGGACTGGTTGGGGATGGACCACAGCAAGCTCTTTTAGCACAGGAGGGGAACTGGGCTGCAAGGACCCCAGCAGGAGCAACTGGGGACCCCCTGGCCACAGCGGGGTGAGGCCACTCTGGGATTTTCATGGGTATGAACCCTGGCCATTTAGGACTTCCAAACAATCATTTTCAAGGAACTGATAGAGAACAGAGGGAAAAAAATGACCCTTGGACTTCAGCGTGTTGCCTCCATCGAGAGAACAGGTTTTAGAGGCTGTGAGGTCAG
The DNA here is from genome assembly GCF_009819795.1 of Aythya fuligula. Lineage (NCBI taxonomy): Eukaryota > Metazoa > Chordata > Aves > Anseriformes > Anatidae > Aythya > Aythya fuligula. The sequence goes on along the minus strand of NC_045562.1, from coordinate 76,165,301 downwards.
TTTGTTGGGGGGGCTGCAGAGGGGAAAGCAGCTCTCACCAAGTCAGATTAGAAGCTGATATGGGCTTATGGATGGGCAAGTGACAACTTTGAGCCAGAGCTTAGAGCTGTGTTGAGCCTTTAATACATCCACAAAGCTTAGGGGAGGGAGAGGAACAGACTGGAGAGCTTCTCAGGCTGTTGCCACCAGCACTAGTTCATCTCCAACACTGCAGGAGCTGCTGTATTCGCTCTCAAGTCTCCTATGGGATCCAAGTTACCCCGATAGAGAGCAGCCTAAAGCATTCAGGAGGCTGAGAGATGTTTTATCAATAGCTTGTGGCCTCAGAAACACTGAGTGAGCTGCTCCAAAGCCCTTGCCGTGCTTCCAGTTCCTCATGCAGTGTGTTTGCGTTTCGCAGCTGGCTGGTTGGCCACGAGGAGAACAAGCAGAAGACAGATGTGCACTACAGGTCTATGGGAGGAGAAGGCAACTTCAACTGGAGGTTCATCTTCCCCTTCGACTATCTCCCCGCTGAGCAAATGTGTTACATTGCAAAAAAGGTGAGTGTTGCTGGGCAGGCGTTTCTGCCTTCTCCTGGTATCTCTGAGCTGATCTGCCTGGCCTAAGACCTGCAGAAGTGCAACACGCTGGGGCTACACAAGGCTCAGCCTTAACTTTGTGATGTTTGAGATGCAGGGTGGTGGACAGGTGGGAATATTGCTTTTAAAAACACGCTTTCAAGGGAAAATCTGCTTAAAGGTGGTGGTGGTGCTGCCTCTTGCTTTATAATTCAGCCACGGAGGGTCTGTCTCCATGAAGGAGACCCCAGCTGGAGGCTCCCTGTGCAGCCCAGGGAATATCTGAGACCCCCAGCACTCAGCACACAGCTGGGATGGGACCAGCAGCTTTCCAGTGCTCCCCACCAGCCTGATCTGCACCTGGGCTGCAGGGATACCAGGGGGAAACGAGTCCCAGACCTCACACAGGGAGAAAAGACTGCAGTGCCCTCAGCTGGAGGACAGCAGGTCTCCTGCCTCCTGATGAAAGTCAGTGGCCACCAAGTTGTTGCTGGAGCAGAGGGGAGCATCTGCCCCTTGTGCTCTTGTAGCTTTGTAGGGGAGCAGGGGGCTGGAATGTGTCGTTGATGCAGAGATGGGAAGAAAAGCTTTGGTTTGGGATTCAGGATGAATCTCTAAGTCAAAAAGTGTTATGATTTTGGCCTCCTTGTTCCTACACCTGTAATTGAGTATTGCTTCTGGTATTTCTTAGATAAGCTAGTGCAGTGATGTGGTGGCAAACGTGGACTGGGAGTTGCAGGGAGGGAAGAAAGCAGAGGGATGGAGATGGGGTGGATACACGGAAAAATGGGCCTGGCTCGCAAGGAAAGCATTAGCAGGGGGAGACCATTCACTTAAACTTCCAGCTCAGATCGCCTGGAGGTTGACAGGCGTGTTGCTGGGTCTATGTGGACAGCGGGGACAATCCCTGTTTTGGAGACCTGGTCTTGTTCTGTGACATTTCCTAAAGCTCAGACCCCTTCAGCCACTCTGTCCCAAAGACAGCTCGTTGCAGCGAGACCATCTGCATCCGCACAGCTCACCTGGGACCCCCCTCCCAGATTTTTCCTTGCTGGTCCCAGCACGGCCCGGGGTGGAACTGGCACGCCAGCGGGGAAGATGCTGAGCAAATTCCCAATCCCTCCAGCCAGACGATCCCTGCAAAGAGGCCTCGCTTCAAAATGAATTGCCGGGTAGTTAAACTGATTGACAGAATCATAGCTGTACCCATTTCACGCTTCATGTTAAACAAATCAAAAGTACAGTGTGTACTACATTCAATTATCCCCCTTTGAAAAAGCAAAGACCCCCCTATAAACCGTTTAAGAAAATACATCCCACTGTGCTGATATTGATTCTCCTCCGACCACATGTCTGCCAACACTGTATCAGAAAATAAACAGCTTGTAAAACCTCTCTGTAAAGGAAAAAATAATGAATGAAAAGCCATGCTTTGTATTTGTGGGACACATTCCGCTCTGGCAATTTTTGATCTCGCCATGTGCTGTTTGAACTCCAGGTTCATTACTGCTGCTGTAAAAGCCCATGCACTGAACTTTAAACGCAGGCAATGGAAAGTGGAATTTAAATCAAAACGGTCAGATGGCAAATTCTGAGCTGCTAAAAGCCACCTGCACCCAGCCTGGCTGGTGTTGGCTCTCAGAGGGAGCACTGCCGGGAGAAAAGCAGCTTTCAATTTGCTCTCCTTTGTTCGCTCCGCTCGCCTCCTCGCTGCTGGGGTTCCCTTTGGCATTAGAGGATGGACCGTGGGATTGAATCACCCCAACCCAGATTGGGAAATCATCTCCCAGAGGAGCAAGGATGCCCCTGCGCAGGGCAGTCCTCGTGATGTTTAGTTGTGGTGTGCAGTCCTATGGGGAGCTGGAGGCCCACAAACCCTGGGGAAAAACGGGTGCCACCTGATGGAGCCAGCCCCTGCAGCCTTGGGATGGGCAGCAGTAGCCAGGATTGTTCTGTCCTTGCCACAAAGTTGGGGGAAATTCATCTCCAAAGCTTCAGAGCTCTGGGATCCCTTGGGGTTTCACAGCTTTGATTTTCCCACTGCACCTCGAGGGAAAGTGGGAGCCTGGAAATCCCACAAACAGCAATTCAACTTATGGACTGGAAGTGTGGGTTCCTGTCCCTGCTTCTCTGAACTTTTTAGCCATCTCAGAATGTTTTTTTCCAAACATATCTTCTCTTGATGGAGTAAAGTTGTAAAGATTTTGCTTCTGCTTCTGAGAAAGGAGCTTACCCCATTCTGGATTTCAAAAAAGTCCCCACAAAAGAGGAATTCAATCTTTGGGACAGCTCACGTGAAAACATATAAATGCATGTTTCTTTAAGCATCCTCTGTCAGTATTTATTCGGAATTACCTTCTTCTGTTCCCCCTTCTCGTTTTGCCACCTCTCTAGCAGCCACGGACAGGTCAGACCCTGCTGTTTGCATTCCCACAGCACTCTTGCAGCTCTCTGCATCCTGCAAGAGCCCAGCTTTGCAAACTGCAATTTTGCCACTGGTTTGGTGAAAGGGCCAATATGCAGCACACATTGGGGCATCACTACATTGCAGGGGGAGCTAGGGGAGCAAATAGGTTCGGAGACCACATCAACTCGTGGAGGAGAGGCAGGGACAACCCCGAGTCCCCGAAGAAGGACAAGGTTCTGCTGCCAGCCAGCAGGGAGCAGAGCAGATGTCTGCAGGGTTTAAACCTCAGATCCCCAGGTCTAAGTCTGGCAGCTCTCGACTCTCGCAGACAATGTTATCAGATGGTCATGGTGCAAGCAGAGTCTACGGAGAGCGCCGCCGAGATGGGCTGGATGTGGCTCAGGTTTCTCTGGGCACCCCGTCAGAGAGGCGCTCAGCTCCCGCGTCTCGCAGGCGCTGTGGAGGTGGAAAATGCATGAAATTGATTTTGAAATGTTCAGCTGCAAGTGCCAATTACAGCGGTAGCTGCACAGGGCTGCCAAGTCTGAATTTGAGATGTCCTCCAGGGCAAAAAAAAAACTTGACACCGAATGTCTCAGCAAATGTCATCTGCACAAATGAACACTCGGGGTTGAATTTCAAGAGCGTCTCCATACACGAGTTAAAAAACCGTGGTGCTTGAGAGGACCTGGAAATAAACCATTAGGTTGGAGTTTCGAAGACCTGGCTGGGGGGTTCATATGCCAGCTGAAAAGCGTTGCAAAAAAGAAATTCCATTTGATGAGCAGAACGAATACGGGAACATTGTCAGCAATTTCAGCCCCGTGCCGTGCCATGTCACTGGCAGAAGCCAGACCAAAGCACAGAGCTGTTGTCTTCGTTCTTGTTCTGCTACTAGTCTTGGGGGTTTGCTGTCAACAACAGAATGAAGAGCTAATGCCAGAGCAGAAAATGTGCTGTTTTGTGAGGGTGTAGAGCCATTGGAAGGGGAAACATCCCACTACTGTGGAAGAAGCTGCAAGCATCAGACTGGTTTGTTCAGGCTGGGACAATTGTGGTGAGGCTCTGCTTCAGGGAGCTCTTGCCTTCATCTGATTTCTTCCCCTGTGTGCTCTTTGCTGAAGGGGCCCGTCCGAGGTTTGAGGTTAATTGCAACCTACTTGGGTGCAAAAGCAAAGTGGCTTTAATTTGGAGGTTTCAGCTGGCATGGTCATATAAAACCTAGGTTGGATTCCAAGCTGGTGAGCGCTGCAGCCTGCCTTGCAGAGATGCTTGCTGGGCTTCACGTCACCTTCAGCCACAGAACTGGGAGACCAGTACGAACTGGTGGAGGTCAAAGCTCACTGGGAGACGTCAGGGGTCGGGCCCAGAAGTGGCAGGGGAGGAAGAAGGCTCTCAGTGATGCTGAGTCAGCAGATGTCAGGAGGGAAATTTAGGTGGTTGAGTGTGCTGTGCTGCCTGGGACACTGGGAAACAAACAAACAAACAAACAAACAAAAAAATCAACAATATTCCAGAAGGTCAAGTCCAGGGGAATCTCTTCTTCCAGTTTTATCTACTTCTTAAAGCAGGAGGAGGTGCTACAGTCAGCAGGTGCTTCAGGCATGGAAATCCTTGCTTGCTTGGAGATGCTTTGTTAATAATGAACAGCTCCAGGGACAGATCACGGTGTGGAAGTGGCAGAAGTGATAATACCAAATAGATGTGATTCATGTCCTCAGACAGCTGCAAAGCTGGAAAGTGGAGGGAACAGCAGGTTGGTGTGCTGTTGGCCCTGTAACCTGGCAGGAAGATGCTTCCCTCCCCATCCTTTTTAAGAACTGATGCAGGACGTGTGAGTACCAGAGCAGGCAGTGGTGGGAGCATGGCTGGAAATAGCTGGTCCTAGAGGATAATCCCAGGAGTAACCCCGTGGCTGTGAGATATTGGTGCTGCTTGCACATATGTCTGAATAACTGAGGTCCCATCTGTGTAAGGTGCCGCTGGTGCATGCTGTAGCCTCCACGTTTGCTGGCTTTGGATCTGAGTATGACAGCAAACGTGATGTTTGGAAGGCCTTTTATAAAAACTGGTCAGCTGGTGGCTTCCTAGAAATCATACCAGCGACAGGCTCCTCAGGAAAGAGGTAGTTTTGGGGTTTTTAACCTGCTGGGAAAAGCGGGGCAGAAAGGGCAGTAACTCCCTGCTCCAAATGGTGCCGTGAATGGAGCTGAGAATAAATTCCTCGTTCCCTGGAGCTGCTGCTTCCCCAGCTCCATCTGGTTCCATCCATTCTGCTTACTTTGCGGACTCACTACAGCATCCTGACACCTTCTGGGCACTGATGGCTCGGATTTGTGCGGGGCCAGAGCCTCACCTGAGGCAGATCAGGCTCTGCGTTCCTCTGCGTGAGCAGAGGATGAGGGGATGGTGCCAGCACAGGGTCATGCAGTGACCTTGCTCTTGCAATTGATTTTGCACAGGGGAGGCTCCTGCTGGGCAGCAGCAGCTCCAAGTGCATGGCTCTCCGTTGTTTAATTTCTATAAAAAAAAATATGCCAGGAGTGTGAGGTTCCTGCAGCTGAATTGCTGCGTTTTCCCTTCGTTCTGTTCTGTTTGTCACTGACTCTCCAGGGTGTACCAAGAAGTCTCTGTGCCCTGGCTGGTTATGGTTTGAAATTCAGCATATCGAGCACTGATTTTTATGAATAATAGATAATATTTTGCTAGATTGAAATTTTCATTCCTCTTTGGTCTTGGAAAGTGAAAAGAAGGTTGCTGCTTCTGAATTTGGACTTTTTCCTTTCTTGGTTCCCATCCTTTGTCGTGCCCTTCCCTGTTCTCTCAGGGACATTAGAAAGCAAAGCAAAATGCAGCGTGTTCATTTTCTCTCAACGTATAGCCAAAATGCAACGTTTTGAATGTGCTCCAAGTACTTTTTTCTTTTTTTTTTTTTTTAAAGAAAATGTAATTACACAAGTCAGTCATAAATAGGTATTTTAATGGGGCCGAAACCAGCAGACACAATGACACAACAGTCTTCATAATACACCAAGGGCAGCAGTCGTGTCCTGGGATGCGCAGGCACCCTCTGTGACATGCTGCTGGGAGTTACCACTCTAAATTTTGCTTTCTGATGGATGTGTGGAAAGGGATGAGCAAAGCGTGGCCGTGTGGAGGGCTGCAGGTCCAGCTGAAGGTTCCCAGCCTGGCCAGGACTGGGGTGCAAAGCTTGGGGCACCCTGGGTGGCAGCGGGATGGTCCTGGAGAAGCCTGATCAGCTCTGCCAGAAGGACAGCACGTGGAGGCTGGGGAAGCAGCCCTTCCACAGGGGTGAAGGTCGGAGAATCGACTTCTCAGCACCTCGAAGGGTGGCCCTGCCCAGCTCCTGCAGCAGGAGAGCATCCTCTCGGCCAGCTTCCAAGGGGCTCCTGCATGGCCGAGGGCTCTGATTGCTGTGGGGCCAGGGCCTGGAGCTCTCCTGCACCGAAATGGGCCGGGTTTGCTTGGGCATTCATGCCTTCCCCTCTCCCCAAAAAAGCTGGGTAGCTCCTCACTTTGTATTCTGTAGCAACAAGCAGCCCAGAAGAAATGCAGCCCTGTCAACACTTTCCTCGTGATATGAGCTTTTTTTTTCTTTTTCCCCTGCCTCCCCTGCTGCATTATTCAAGACCGTAAAATATTCACCGGCCTCCCCTCTCCACCCCCCACCCAGTGCAAAACAAACCCCCCAAACAATAACTCAAGCCCCCTTCCCTCCCCATGCCTTGCAAAAAGGCTAGGAAATAAATTTCTGGCCACGGGTTGTTTTTATAGTGAGCCTTCAGAGCTAGCTTTAATCACGGAGGCAGGTTTCACACCGCCTCGAAATGGACCCATAAACTTTGCTCAGCATCAAATTCCTCCTTCCCCAGCCCGCCCGCCCAGCTCCGCTCTGCCGTGTCCCCGGCTTCACGGGGCTCGGAGGAGGGAAGCTTCGCCACCAGCCAAAACCACATTTACAGGCTTTTTCCACAGGAAAGGCCAACGCTGTAGAGAGCTGCTAGCGTTGTACCAGCTCTGCGTTGCCACCCGGGATGGGGCTGATCCTGCCCAAATCATCCTTGGTGGGGCAGGGGGTCCCCGGCAAGCCGGGGCGCTGCTCTCGGGGCAGAAATGGGGTCTCACAGCACCCCAATCCTTTTCTGGGTTCCTGCTCTTTCCCCATCAGGGCTGGCATGGGACTGGATCCTCCTAGAGAGAACCTTTCCTGGGGAGCAAAGCTGCCACCCTGGCTCTCAGAGGGGCTGCTCCAGTGCTGAATTTCGCTCACGTTCGGCTCCGGGTGGATGGGATGGTGCAGAGGGAAGGTCCAAGGTGTGCTCCTAGAGGTGCTGGCAGCAGCGTGGTGATGCCCTCGGAGCACGGACACGGCTGGCTGCTGCAGGTGGTGGTGGTGGAATCAGCCTCCAAGTTAGGGACTGCAGCGCTAGAGGGGACGAGGCATTTGTAGGATGCTTCGTCCTTTCCCAGCCTGAGCATATATGGGGTGCCTGGATCGCTCCTGAAAGGCTCTGTCCCTGATCAGGGGGAGCCTGTGCCTCCAGGGGCACACCACAGGAGATGTCCTTTGTCCCCCATCCTCTGTCCCCCATCCTCCTGTCCTCACCCCCAGGAGAGCCCCCGGCCCCCAGCGATGCCATCTGGCTGCCTTCTGCTGGCACAGCTACCTGGTTCCTCGGGGCTTTCTTCTCTGGATGACTAACAGCCCTTCTGCAGAGCAGGACCCGACCAATATATGGGAAGAGGAAGAATCACCATAAGCTCTTTCCCTTTTTAGCAGTTTTAATTTAAAATGAGTTATTAGCTGGGAATACACAGCCCTCCCCCTCGCTTGAGTAAACACACATTTTAATACATCTCGGCGAGCGGTGGGGGAGAAATGGAAGTTTCCATTGACTTTTATTTTATTTTTCTAGATTATAAAATATTTAAAATGCATAAATAAAATGCTCCGTTGCAAAAATGCTGGCGTGTTTTTCCTAAGCAAGGCTGGGAACGGAGCTAAATTGAAATATAACCGTTCAGGGTGATCTCTTAAAGTCAAACCAGTTTCAATGGGATTTAAGTGCCTCCCTCCACCCACAGGCTCCCTAGTTGAATATTTATGTTCTTACGGAGTGTGACACATTCTTTTTTTTTTGTCCCTTCGTATATATATATATATATTTATATATATTGCACGATATAATGAATCAGTCTCGTAGCCACAGCGGTGAATTTATGGTGCTCCGTATGTGTCGTGAATAATGCTGAAGTTTCCTGGTTTTAATTAAATTTGTTCTCTTTATGATACTGCCCTGTCGCAGGCGTGCAGCAGGAGGCCTTGCCCACAGGACACACCTCTGAGCGTGTGCTGCTCCTCTTTGCACGCGTTGGCTGGAACCAGAAATAACAGGACCTCAGCTTTGTGCGCGTCTCTGTCCCGCTCCCTCTGTCCTTACACGTGGTCCTAACCTTCAGGCATCTTCTGGCATCCCAAAAATGATATGAGATCCCCGTTGGGAAATGTTACTGGTCACACAGATAGCAATTTTCGTAGGATGGACAAGGATCCACCAGATGTTACGATGGTGTGACCGCAAGCCTGCAGGCACAGCAACGGGATTCCTGGGATTCCCTAACCTCCCTGTTAGAGAAACCTGGTTTAAATGTTCCCCTCCATCAGCATTTTGGGGCGTGATGCTCTGAATACCCAAAAGGCAGAAGGCAGAGCATCTGGCTGTAGTAAGTGGGCCACTGAATTTGCAAATTTCTCATGGGTTTTGTGACCCAGCTCCTCTCCACAAAGCAGAAATTGCTCTCCCAGCCTATTTCTGAGCTGCCATTTGGATGCCAGGCAGGGCCTGTCCCTTAGTGCTGGGGCTGGGTTGCAGAGCTGGTGGATGATCCTTGCACCGTGCAAGGGCTTGGTAAATTATGATAATTGCAAGGGACGATTCCAGTGCGATTTTCATTCCAGGTGCTTTGCAAACAGGCGTCTGGGACTGCTGCAAAACCTTTCCAGGGGTTGGCACAGCAGCTCTAGAGGCAGAAAATAGACAAAAAATGCCCATGGGATAGAAAAGAGAAGTGCATATAGTCACAGACCTCACATTATTAGGAGTGAAATTAGGTGCCACAGTGCCACCTTTTAATTGATTGTCCAGGGAGCCAGACTGGTCCCCTGGCATCACTGGTGCTCTGAATCTCTCCTTGAACCTGGATGTCCTGATAGATACAGCAAGCACACTGTGCAGCTTGACAGCAGCCCAGGGTGATAACAGCAGCAGAATTATGGGGATATAATGTCCAACTCCAACGTTGTCATGTTGGTCCTGAGAACAAAAACCTCGGAGGTGAGCAGAAAAGATGAATAAGGTCATTTGAGAACTAAGGAGCTCACCGCACAGTGAGCTGATGTGGAAGCCTCAATCTCGGTTATGTTATGGGATTTCCACGGCTGTGAGATGAGAGTAGCCTGGGTCTGCCCACCTCTGCTAATGAGCCTTTTATTTTTTCCCTGGTTTCTCTTCTGGTCTGATTTTAGGAGCACTTCTGGAGCTTGGACAAGACAGAAAATAAGATTCCGCCGCAGCTTATCTTCCAGATCTGGGACAATGACAAGTTCTCTTTTGATGACTACTTGGGTAAGTCAGGAGAGGTTTTGGGCTCTGTCCCCACCGAGGCAGACACAAAGGAAACAATTACTGAATCTTTTTAGGACACAAAGAATGTGCACAAGACCAATTTAAGCCACTGAGCAGGATCTGATGACAGCCTAGGCTCAGGACTGGTGATAACTGGTTCCTCTCAGCCAGATTCCCAGTCTCTGCCAGCAGCAGCCTTTTCCTGGGCTGACCTGAGCTCTCGAGAGCATCACCAACTCCAAAAGGGCCCCAGTTTCCATGAGAAGAGATTTTATCCTTCTCAGTGGGGGCACTGAGAGGCTGCTGACCCCACTACAAGAGAGCCCCCCGCCAGAAACAGCAGCAGTGTTGTCCTAATTTCCAAACCTCTCCTCCTTCTCTTTTAAAATCTCTTTCCCCAGTTTTCCATGATTTGATCTGTGCTGAAGTGTGCTCATCAGGGCTAACCTTGTGCTTGAGCTGCGACCCCCGGGTAGGATCACCATCCTGGCTAGCCTGACTTGGGTTAGACATGAACACAGCTTCATCTGTGGGGCACTGCCAGCTTTGTTCATCATCCCCAGAAATCCAGGTTTAGGCCAACTGAAAATAAAACAAAAATATCCAGTAGGAAAGAGAGCGGAGCCATGCAGTAGATTATCTGTGCAGAAACTGGAGGCTCCAGCATTATTATTATTTTTTTTTGGTTGGACATTGTTCTACCTTTCTTTGTGTCACCCCAAAAAAAACTGGGAATTAAATGCTGGCAGTCTCAGCTAACGCTTGAAGAACTGAGCTCAGATTTCCTAAAGGCTAGAAAAAAGTGCTAATTGTAGGATTGTTCTCTCTATGAGAAGGAAGCTGTTGTTTTTGTGGGACATTATTCTTATGTAGTTTGCTGCAGTTACTAACCTTGGCGTGGCAATAACATAACCTGCCTAGAGATCTGTGAGTCTCCTGACTAATATTCATCTACTTGACTGCCCTGTGGATGTGGACAATCTGAGTTTTACCTAAATCTCCTAGTCCTCTCTGAAAATCCTAGCCTGCCTTGTTGACCTCAGTGCAAGCCATCCCATGTTGTAGCTGGGTACAGTCAGCAGATGTTTTACAGCCTCTTCTACAAGGACTTCATGGCTCAGGTTTTCCAAATGGTGATGCTCCCACAGCGGTGATGCTGAGTGCTCGAGCTGTAGGCAGAGCCACGAGCTAAACCCAGTGCTGTGCTTGGAAAATCGAACCAGACTGAGCCTGCTCCCTCCCGTGCTGTGTGGGTGTCTGCCCAAGCTGCCAGAGGGTGCTGCAGCGGGTATTTCTTCACGGGAATAGTCCTTGGGTTAAGGACCTGTTGTGCTTTCCTCCCTGCAGGCTCCATTCAGATGGATCTCAACAGGATGCCCAAGCCTGCCAAGACCGCAGAGAAGTGCTCCCTGGAGCTTGTAGATGAGAGCTTGTCCTCAGGTCGCTTCGTGTCCCTCTTTGAGCAGAAAACCGTCAAGGGCTGGTGGCCCTGTGTTGCTGAGCAGGATCAGAAGAAGATCCTGGCGGTAAGGCCTTTTGCACCCCTGGGTGTCCTCTTTGTGCTTTCTCTCTGGGGACTCGCTCAAAGTGTTGAGGAGGAGCACGGCTGGGCAGGCACACGGGGGAAGTCATGGCCAGGGCAGGGAACCCAGTCCTGGCCTGCAAATTTCGCAAACCAGACCAGATCCAAACTGGGTTGTTTCCAGGATATGCTCAGCAACATGCACACGCCTGAAAGTAAATTGTTTGTTCTGTTAGATTTTTTGCTGCTGTTTTTGGAACATGCCACCTCATTTGACCTCACCACGACTATTCTTAATGCTTTTGTCTTGCGACAAGTACAAGGGAAGGGGTTTGACTGTCAGACAGATGCACCTAAATCCAAGTGTCTGGGCTCCAGCTGGAGTCAGTGGGGGCCATTTGATGAAGGTGAGGGAGGCCAGGCAGCAAATTAAGTCATTCACCAAAGCTCCCTGAGTCAGTTGCCTAAACTTGGCTGTCGATGGTACCTGAGATGCGGTGGGATATCTGCTGAGATCATCACACTGGGCAGGTGAGGGATTTGTATGAAATTGCTCTTGCTGAGCTCCTCAAGGTCCCTGCAGGTAGTGGCTGTGCTACGGTCAAAGTGCTTTTTCTTTCCCCCGTTTCTTTTCCCCAACATGCCTTCATTTCTCACTTTTCTGCTTATTTACATGCTTGGTTTTGTTTAACCCCCGCAGGGCAAATTGGAAATGACTTTGGAAATTGTGGCCGAACAAGAGCATGAAGAGCGGCCAGCTGGCGTGGGTCGGGATGAGCCAAACATGAACCCCAAGCTGGAGGACCCCAAGTAAGAGCATCTTCAGGGGAAAAATAACCACGGGGGCACAGAGTTCTCAAGGAGGAAGCTGAAAAGCTGGGTTCTCAGTCTGAGGTCTGCCACCTGCACGGGGCTTGCTCCCACGTAGGCTCTGCTGATGCTCAGACGTATGAGCTGAGACAGTCCAGGGGGGCTGGGAGGCCAGTCTGGACCTCCAAAAAGGCCATTTAATGTAGTTCACACAGGCGGATGTGGGTTTCCACGGGGAGCAGCCAACTCTTACAGAGAGGAGCACTCCTGGGGTTGGGATCCAGCAGGATGAAGGTACCACGAAGCTCACTCAGCAGTGACCTCAATTTATTTGGCTGCAGGCGCCCAGAGACCTCCTTCCTGTGGTTCACCTCCCCGTACAAGACCCTGAAGTACATCCTGTGGCGGCGGTACAAGTGGGTGCTCGTCCTGGCCATCGTGCTCTTCATTTTGCTGCTCTTCCTGGGGATCTTCATCTACGCCTTCCCGGTACGAGGGGGCTGGGAGAGGAGAGGGGGGCTGAGCAAGGTCTCGGCTGCTCCCCCAGCTCTCCGAGGCTGCTCAGCCGCTGTGCTGACAGAGGTCCTGGTGTGGGGGGCTGCAAAGTCACAGGGAACAGCCCTGTGACATGCCAGAAAGGGGTCAGTGCTCCTGCTGTCTGCCCCTGGGTGCTCACATCCTTGTGTTTCAGTCCCAGTAAACCCAGAGGTTAACTGGGTGTTTCCATAGAGGTTTGAGCTGCCGATGTCGGAAGAGTTGAGCGCTGGTGGGAAAATCCCCGACGAAAAAGCAGCCTAATTAGAAATACAGCCATTTTACAGGGCTGAGCAGTGGCAAGAAATGGATCGGGCTGTAATTGCTTAAAGATGCAGGGGAGTTTATAGGCATCCAGGCAGCCCCGTCGCTCATTATCAAGGCTTGCAGCACGTTATACCAATGTAACATCTGAAACGAGAGGGAGGGTTTTCACCTCGTTAATCAAGCAAGTGGCTTTTTCTTGCCTCGCTGTCAGTTCCACTGGCAAAACAAAACAAATAAATAACGGAGCCCTGGCCTTCCCATTTGGCTTGGGATGGGTTTCTGTATCCTCCTCTGTTTCTACAGCACTGGCATAATTCATGCCGGCTCTTGGATGCTTTTTCCCCTCCTCCCAGACTGATAAGAAAAATGACCCGCCTCGCTCTTTCCAGCACTTAACAAATTCTGCTCCATGTATATGACTTTTTTTTTTTTTGTTTTTTAAAGAAAATAACTCATTGGGGTAATTTATAACTCCGTGCGAGAGAACGTGGCTGCTTTCTGCAGATGGCTTTGTGCGCTCGCAACGCGCAGCCGACGAGCGAGGTGTGGAATTTCTCCTCGCCATTGTAATCACTTTCAGATGAGCTGACGTTGTGCATGCTTGGCTGTTCCCATCTCAAAAACGGGATGGGATTAGATCACGGCTCTCCCCGTATCCCTGCATCATGGGGTTCTTCTGCTGGAGAAACGATTCCCGAGGTGCTAGGTAGTGTGAAGGAGGAAATAATCGTACGAGTGCCCTTCCCTGCACTCCCAGCCCTTTGCCTGCCATGCAGCAGCAACCGAGCCTTTGTGACCAAGAAGAACTCAGAAAACTTCAGTGCTCCCCTGAAGCTGCAAGTGGCTTTGCAGCCGTTCCAGTGGTGTCATATAAAAACAATGTTGAGAGAAGCAAAAAATTCACAAACTATAAATATTGATTTACGCTCATTATTACTTGGGATTTTTCCCCGTTTCCTGGCTAAATGTTGTTGTATTTAATTTCATTTTGGTTGGGTCAATTTTTAGTCATATTTCGAATAAGTAAGGCCGTGTTTCATGGAATTTTTCAGTTTTTTATGTGTTTGGCCAGCTTCCCCTAGATTTTTGAGGTCACTGGTTCTGTATCTACCCGGAGATTTAGTTGCTTTCCCATTTCATCCAGCAGTGCATTTGGCAGTAGCGCTGGTGGTGGTTTGCTGTGAAGGGTGCTCCTGGCGTGCTGACCTTTGGCAGAGCTCACCATTACATCCCTGATTAAAATGCACCAAAAAGCAACCAAAAAGCAACCAAATGCACCAAAAAGCAACCCCTCCTCACTTCTTGTCTGATTTGCGTGCTGGTGGCACCGTCAGGCCCTGTTTAAAATCAGAGCTGTGCTCTGCTGGGTGCTGTCTACGTGGTCCTGGCACCCTGCAGGCAGCTCCGGGGTCCCATGCTGCAGGTGGGGGGCTTTATGTGCACCCTGTCCCTCTCCAGCTGGGCAAGGGTGGTGGCAGAAAGACCTCAGGGGAATCCCATTAGGGTCCACGGACCCTCAGTCTAAGCAGGCTGGGGGCAAAGACCCCAAAAGGCTGCTACAGGGGGCACCCAGAGGTGCAGGTATTCTTCTTCTGTTTCTCCTATCCTTTTTGCTGTGACTTGGTGTGAACATCTCATCTGCAGCTTTCTGCTTGTTGGGAGCTTCTCCAGGACCTCCAGGGTCCTTCCAGTGGTTGCTTCTCAGGAGATGGTCCTCAGCTGGGCAGGGGTCTGGGAAACACATGCCCACCGTGTGTCCTGGGATTCCTCTACCATCCCAGAGAGATGGGAATCTCACCTGAAAATGAACCCGGGGCATTTTCATTGGCCTCTGGTATAAAAATAAGATTTTTTTATTTTTATTTCTTCCTATCCCTCATACAGTGATGAAAGCCTCAAACCACAGTCCCGGCTGTGTGGTCGAAGTAGCTGGGAAGTCAGAGTGAACAGCCTGTTTGAGAGCCTCGTGCTCCCACCTGAAGCAGCGACGGGCTGTCCGTGGTCCCCGACAGTAGTTCCCAAATACGTGGGTCCCAAAAGCTCAGGTTTTTCAGTGAATATGAAGAAAATGATATCTCAGTCTTGTTCAGAATAATCATTGAGCGGTGTGTTACACCCCCAGGAAGTATTTTGCTCATTGGGTAGAGAAACAAAATATTCTGCCAAATTTAGAGCTAATTCAGGGAGTTGGAAACCTTTGAAGATGGTTTGTGCTTTGAATCAGAGAATCAGAGAATGTCCCAAGTTGAAGTGAGTGAAGAAAACCCTGTGCAGAGGTGAGGAGGGTCTGGGAGAGCTGCAGGGTGATGAGGAGGTTCACCAAGACCCGTGGGGAGCTGGGAGTGCTGTGGGATGGGAAATTTAGGCACAGGTTCCTAAGAAATCGGTCATTGTTAGTGCAGCTGTTTACAGAGCAGCTCCTTTGAGTGGGTGAGAGGCCACTTCCAACTGGAAGGCCTTTTGGGTTTGGGTGGAAAACTGCATGGTACTGCAAATTTCCATAAAAAAAAGACTGTCTTGTTTTTACAAAAACGGGGAAAAATGTTGAAAATCCGATATTCTGAGGTTCTTCGTTTTTAACTGGGGCTTTTCCACCCTGTCTTAGTGTCAGGTTTCTCGCCGGCTTGCCTCAGCTCTCTTTGCAGAGCGTTTGTCATTGTGGTCTGTGCGAGCTGGGGCACTGGGAATGGCATTCCCTGGATGCTTCCTACGTGATTTCCTTAGGCAGGCCTTCGATCCAACCTGACATCAAGAAACCCTTTCAACAACAGACATATAATGCGACCCAGTAGCTGGATGTCGGAGTTAGAGGACCTATTCCAGTGGAAATAGGACGCTAATTTTTTAGACCAGGGTTAATTCACCATTGGAACGGTTTGCCAAAGGTTGTGGTAAATTCCTCATTGCTCCAGGCATCCACGTATGGAGGTTGAATGTCTTTCTACCAGATAATGCCCTAATTCCACCCCATGTCCCTGTCCAGCAGGACATCCATGGCGTGATGGGGGCCTTTTGGTGAGGATTGCTGACTGTGGTGGGCTTTTCCTCCACTGGTACCACCACCAACATGAGCTCTGCCTCTCTGGGGGAATGCTTAGGGAAAGTCTTGGGATGAAGCTAGACACAAAGTCAGAGGAAAAGGTTATAAAAGTCCAGCCTTGGCTTCTGCAGCCCCAACGCACAGGGAATATTGCGGTGAAGTTATCTCCCCGGAGCAGGGATTATTGTAAAGATTTTAGTGGCTACCACCATAGAAAAATGTAGCGCGGCTTCCAGCTGGAGTCAGCTCTGTTTTGCAGCACCATGAAAATGTTTACTACCTTTTAAAGCTCTGTTTGTGTTCTGCAAGCCCAGTGTTGCTTCCATTGCCATTAATTCTAATTACAGCTTGCTTTCTTCGCTGATTGATAATCCTGCTTGGCTTTCAACACTTCGTTAATACAAATTCATAGCTGGACAGAAAACTTGCTACCCTCCAGAATGCAACCAGTCAAATCATAAAAAATAGAAGCATTTTGGAGGAGAGACTCCGAAAGACAAATGGATGGATAATTAATTCGAAGGTTATATTCCACTGGAGGCTTTTCTAATGACTTCTGGTAAACTGCCCTAAGTTTCCTTGCCTGATTTATGGCATTATTAGAAATCCTCAATTGGCAAACTGCCCCATAATTTGCTACACGTTGTAATTTATCAAGATGCTTTTGGTCAGGCTTTACTTGTGTTGTTTTTATTCTCTCCCCTCCTCCAAAGAGCTTGCTGGTAAACCAGCGTTATGCTTTGTTTCCAGATACTTTTTTTTTTTTTTTTTTTTGTTAAAGCACCGGAGTGATAGAACATCCTGTACCAATTAACTTCAATATGCTTGGGAGGCTCCTTCCAAGCTGGCTAGTATGTGGTCGCGGGTGTTTGAACCAGAGCTACTTTAAATATAGCTCTTTCCAAACAGCCCAAGCATGTGTCTTTGTCTGTACTTTTCGCTGCGGTCTTGATAAGAGGCATTTACACAGCTTAGCCTTTTTTTTTTTTTTACAGCGTTGTCATCTTTCAAGGAAGGAATTAACACGTGTAATAGGCCAAAATGCCGGAACACCTCATTTTCCATGGCAGCCCCATGCTTCACTGCACTGTAACAGGGGCAGCAGAGATCCCAGGAATGGTCACGGGAAGGTCTTGCCTGGGGTGTGTGCGCTCAGGAGCCAAACTGCACCAAACGCTGGTGCTGAAACAGATGGCTGAGACGTTGAGGGACACAGACAGGGCAGAGAAAAAAAAATCCAGCAGTAGGTTTGCCTTCAACAATTGCCTTTGGCAGACTCCTTGGAGGCAGTCCATGTACCTGCAGGCTAGGCTTGTGCTGAGAAACAGACCCAGGATGGTGCAGGGCTGGGGGACCGCTCTGCAGATGTCCTGGCACAGATGCCTGGGGACCAGGGCCAGGGCCCGCTTCCAAAGGGTCCACCCCAAAGGGCAGAGCAGACAAGGTCACCTCTTTTGGGGGACAGCGAGCCTTCAGGATATGAAGGCAGGGCTTGAGTAGTGAGTACAGCATCAGGGATCAGAGCAAAGGGGGAGGTTGCAGCTGGGCACCAGGAGGATGCTGGCGGGGAGGTGGCATGTTGCTGCAAGGAATGGAGATGGGGAAGTCAATCTTTCGGTTCTAAACTGCCAGAGGGAAGATTTAGATTGGGTATAAGGAAGGAATTATTTATGTTGAGCGTGGTGAGGCCCTGGCCCAGGCTGCCCAGAGGAGCCCCATCCCTGGAAGTGCCCAAGGCTGGGCTGGATGGGGCTGGGGGCAGCCTGCGCTGGTGGAAGGTGCCAGGATTTGGACCTGATTTTGTTTAAAAGTCCTTTCTAACCCAAACCATTCTGTGATTCTATGATTGAGTGATCTTAAAAACTGCTGGAAGGGGCAATCAAAGTCCAGGAGTGACTCCTGGTGCTCATCCCTCTCGCCCATCCTGAGCACAGCCCGCCCTGCAGTTCTGTACCACGATCCAAAACATGCTTTGATGTCCACTTGCTGCCCTGCTCTACCTGCTTCAAATCAGCCTTTCTCTGCCTTGTTTTTCCGTTCCCCTAGAACTACGCTGCTATGAAACTGGTGAAGCCTTTTCAGTGAAGCTGTGCTGGCAAACGCATGAAAGGTCCGGTGCCTGCCTGGGGATTTTGGAAGGAAGCTGCGGCTCTGCACTGGATCTCATCAGCAGATGGAGCTGGAGATGGGGCAGCCTCTCTCCAGCCCAGGCTGCTGCCAAAATGAAGACACGACTTTCCCCGGTGCACAATTCCACCTGCAGCACTCACCTCGGAAGCAGTGCGTAAATAAGACCTGCTCAGAGATATTTCTTATTTCCTTTTTTTTTTTTTTCTTTTCTTTTTTTTTTTTTTTTTTTTCCAGTTAAGCTGTTCTGATCTTGAAAGCTTGAACACCAATGCAAAGCTGAAGAGGGTGGGTGAGAAAAGGACCTTTTCATGTATAGCCCGTGAGCACACAAAGATGCAGCAGGGGGAGCTTTGGGCTGCTGGTGCGAGCAGCGTGTGCCTGCTAAAATCTCTCAGGTTCTGAGCACACTTTTCTTTGCACTCCGAACAAGCCTTAGTTTTCCTTTGCCGTGTAATGTGTATTATCTGGTTTATAATATATAAAGTTTACCAAAGATGGAATGTGCTGCACAGCCTGGAACCCTGGGCTCTTACGTTGCCTTCCCAAAGAGCAAAAGCCATGAGACAGAGGACCCAGGGGAAAGGCTCTGAGATCCAAAACCGGGGTTGGTGGCAATTGCTAAATCAGAGCAACTGTTGAATTTTGCTCTCGTGAAGGACTGCACAGTCTGGCCTGTGTGTTTTGGAGCTTCTTTTTCCCCCTCGGTGGCTCTTTCCCCTCCATGTGCCTCCTTTCCAAGCCAGTGCTGCGGTGGCAGAGAGCGCGGGGCCAGGCTGAGCCCTGTCCCGAGAGCAGCCCCAGAGCAAAGCAGGTCATAGGGGTTTTTCCCTGCTTTTCCCTGCCAAATGCAAGCCCTGCAGCCACAGCTCAGTGACATATTGGTCTTTTTTCTCCTGTGCTCCCAAACATGCTTAAGCAAAGCAGTACAAAAAGCAGACTGCAGGGCAAGCTGTGAATCTCGCTGCTGCTGGGTGCTAATGGGGCAGATAACCCACGGCTTTGGAAGCAGGCTCCTCTGCTTTATGCTTTATGAACAAAATATTATACTGCATATCCTGCAGGTCTTGCCCTGCCACAGAGCAGCTATGGCAGGGCTGGGATGGCAGCACTGGGACATTTCTGCTGTTCCCTGTTCCCTCCTGTCCATCCGTCTCTGCTGCTGCAATCCCATGGAGCGATGTGGACTGAGAGGGACTTCTAGTTATTAATAGCTCTGGCTCATGTCATGCTAAGATGCTCATCAAAGCAGCATTACTCTTGAATTTTCATCCTGCATCCTCTCACCCTACAAGGAGCCATCTCCCAGCACGGGGCCACCAAGTGTGAAAGCAAACGTCCCCGTGCGAGACAGCCGTGCTGCTGCTCTGCCCCTGCTCTCTCCCCCCGCAGGACCTGGTTCTGCCTTCAGCAGGACGAGGCACGGCTGCCTCGGGTCCTTTTGACCCCAAAAGCTCAGCATGACACGTGAGAACAAGTAGCAGTGAAAAGTGATCCTGGGGGATCAGAGTTCCTCAGGACAAACTGTGCTGGTGTAAGCTCCTGCCCCGCTCCAGCAAGGCACTTAAGCCTGTTCTTAGCAGGAGGCAGGGAACAAGCACATGCCTAATTGCTTTGCTGGATGGGGATGCGATGCGTTGAGCATTAAATCCCTTGTTATTCAGTACTGTAACAGCACCCAGATTGTCCGGGGCAGCTCTCTGCCACGTGTGAAGACAGCGTCTTTGACATGGAGAGCATGCAGCTATAAAACCTGTCCTCGCTGCGGAGGTTTGGCTCATCCAGCATCCCCCTTCCAAAAGCAGCTGGTGCTCAGCTGGTGGAGTCGACTCTGGGCTTTCCCACCCCAGGGTGGGTGTTTCATTTTACTGGCACAGTTAAGTGCTTCATGTTGGCATTTGTTCAGTTTTTTTCCCAACCCTCACTTGCACCCACACCCCATTTATTAGCTGCTGCCAGGCTACCAGGTCTCGGTCATTTTTTTCTGTGACGCTTCCCTGCTGAGGATCCGGTGAGCTGAGGGCAAATGGTGCTGGGGTTTGTGCCTTTCTGAACGAGTTATAATTCTGTGAAAATGCTGAAAATGCTGGTGTGGTTGGTCCTTGCACCTCTTCCACCATCACCCAGCTCTGCCCAGGGGTCTGGGTATCTTGCTGCCTACCTGCATGCCTCGCTCTCCCATCTGCAGTGGGAAATCAGGCCTGGTATTTCATTTCTTTGCTTCACTTTGCAGAGTCTGTAAAGTTTCCCATCGTGGCATTATTGCTGCATGACCCCCACCTGTTTCAGAAACACAGTCTTGGTGCCAGGACCCCCAAAGAGACGAGCGACCCAAGCTTGAGTTCAAAGTACTGCTCGTACCTGGATGCTTGCCATCCAGCCTGCCACAACCACGCTGCCTATCCCAGCACAGACAAGCAACCCTACCCAAACACACCCACGTGCCACCTCCCAGAGCCTCTCCCAGTATGAAACCTTATTTTATTTCCCAGACCCTACCAGCAGCTCTTCCCTGGCAAAACAGAACGGGTTGTCAGTGGTGTGAGACCAGGATCCAGTGGAAAAGGAAAGGGTTACATCCCCACATGCCATCCTCCGTGTTCCCAAACCAGGCTGCAGAGCTGATTTTCATGCCAAGAAGACTCCGTGGGCCTGTGGTGGGCAAAAGCAGGTCTGAGCATCTGACAACATCAGCTCAATCTCATTTTTTTTGCTGCTTGAACAGCCACAGCCATCTGTTCGCCTGGCAGTGAGCCCTCTGTAGCTGGGTTAAGTCTCTCCACCGGAGCCAGCCAGGGGTAGGAGCTGTGTGAAGTCCGTCCTGTGCCTCCCTGTTATTTGGGATTTGGACAATTTGGGGTTTGGATGATAGCCGGATGATGTCTGTATCACCTGTCTATGCCTTATATACAATAACGCGAATTTCACTGTGGTTACAAATGAAATGCTCTGAAACCTTCTACCTCCTTGTGTGTTTTTTTTTTTTGAGTTGATGGAATTAGGGCGCCTTCCCTCCCTGTTGTGGGGATGCAAAAACGCAGCTGGGAGGACCAGGACGGGGCGTGATGGTCACTGAGCTCCTCTTTTCTCACCTCTTTGCTAATGTTGCACAGGAACAGAAGCTCCCTTTTTTTTTTTATAAACCCAGGCACCCAAAATAAGCCTGCTAAAAACCAGGGGTGACTGGGGAGAAAGTGAAGGGCTGGGCAAGGGGAGAGGGCAAGAGACTCACAGATTTCACACTCCTGCAGCAATGGGGAGGGCAAAAAGAATTCACTGCCTTGGGCAGGTTTAGGAGGGGAGAGGGTGGAGGGGTCAGAGACACCCAAGGATTAATTCTGGGATGTTTTTTGGAGCTGGCTGTGTCAGGGAGATGCTCCAGATGTGCTGGGGAGATTGCTGATGAGATTGGGGCCATTTGGGAATACCCAAATGCCTTTCCTTTCCCTGGCAGGGTGCAGGTGTGTGCTCCCTGCTTTGGCACAAGACACCCCCTCCACTACACCACATTTTGGGATGGTGCCTGGGATGGAGGGAGGCAGGGGATGGGGGGACCCGAATATCCTAGGCTTTGTCTGAGGAAGATGCAGGGCTTTGAGTGGGCACTCTGAGCCAGCATCACCCCAGCCACATCTCCCCAGCCCCACCACAGCCTCTGACAGCCCTCAAGTAATGGAGTTGAAAATCCAGGAGGTCCTGGGGGGGAAAGGGGACGTGTCCCCATGCTGAAGGCACGAGAGGGGGGGTCCTCACTGGGGCAGGAGATGGGGGGATGGATCTCACGTCCCTGCCTGTGCCTGACCGTCTGTGGGTGAGTGCAAAAGTGAACTGCAAAATGTTCCACGGCTTAAACACGTTTGTGCCGCTTGATTTTCTATTATTTCCTCGGCCTTCAGCTTGATGCTGTGTGTAATTGAAGGCTGGAGATGGGAAATGTGAGAGCTCCTCTGGGGCGGCCGTGACAGCTCCTGGCCACGAGACGAGGAGCGGGGGAGCTGCCACCCTGCACGAGGCTGAGCCCCATTGATCCAGAAAAAGCGTAGCGAAATTGCTGAATTGTTTTTTCTCCTCAATAATGACGATTCCCTATTAATCTCCTGGTCTGATTTGCTCAGAAGAGAGAGGTTTTCACCCAAAACAGGAGCTTGTGACGAAGCTGCTTGAGTGGGCAGTGGTGCAGGCACAAAGGGCATCTGTAGAGAAGATTGTTGTGGCCTCCTGGCCCCCAAAGCAATAAGCTTCAGAGAGGAGGGTGGAAATAGCCTTGAGTGACAAAACTCTTTTGGTTTTAGCTGAAGGTATAGCCCCTAAAACCACTCCCAGATCCCAAAGGGTGTTTGCTGGTCCTGGAATATCCTCCCTGCTACATGAAAGCACAGAGAGGGTTATGATGAGTCCAAAAGCTGCTCTGTTGCCTTCGGAGCTCCCGGACTGATATCCTGAGCTCCTCGGTGATCCTGCAGCACCGTGCCACTGCAGCTGGGGCAGCTGCCAGCCCCGTCCCTGTTGCTGTGATCTGGCTTTGTCCCAGACGAGCCAAATTTCGTGTGCTTCGGAGGTGACCCGTGGAGATGTGTGCACCGACTGCTGGGCTCCGCTGCGCACCGAGCGGGGATGGAGACGCTCGAGCAATGGGGCGTGAAACTGCCGTGTCCTCGTCTCCGCCGCGCATTAGCTTCCAGGAGGAAAATGAGCTTTATTCACCCCGTCTGCTTTTCCCATTCACCCAGCCTCCTCGAGTGAGCAATGATTTAAGCACGCGGTGCAGCAGGCCAGGCACAGCCCCAAACTCCCTGTGCCTTTGGGTGCAGCTCGGGCTCTCCGTTTGCCTTTGGTTTTGCTCCAGGGAGACCCCAGCTCTTCTGCTCCATGGCACTTGGTGGCTCCATCCCTGCCTTGGAGCAGCATCAGGGCTCTGTGTCAAGCGAGGGGCGCAGGTCATACTGACAGGGGTGGGGGTCCTGGCCCCAAATCCTGCAGCTCCTGGGACCTTGGCATCCTGTTCGTGCCTGATGCTGCCCTCCAGCTCTGCTGGTGGAACTGGTGCTTTGCTCAGCCTTGTGAAGCTGTGAGGTTGGCATGGGGGTGAGAGCTGGGGACTGTTATGCTGTGAATGGCTTAACTCCATCATGGGCTAAATTTTGGGGGTGAGAACCCACATCCAGCAGTGCCTTTGGGTCCTGCCCGCATCCCCGGTGGGGTGAGGAGGCAGAAGTGTACCTCAGCCTGCTTTTCTGCTGGAAAGCTCCGGATAAGAACTACCTGATGTGACAATTACTCGGTACTTACAAACATTTTTTACAATTATTAATGCAGTGATAACAATACAACAGTCATGCTGAATTTGCTGGAGTTACCAGGGGCTCGGTCTGGAGTCAGGGATCTGAGGTGCTGGGAGCTTCCCATGCTGCATAAAAATGATCACGGTCTCCATAAACGTGAAATAATCAGTTTCCCTCAGGCAGTGACCTGAGTGGGGACTGGAACAAGACAAGGGCACAGCCGTGGCCCTTCCCCACATGGGTATCAGGTTTTCCAGCTCTTTGCAGCCCGGTTTAATGCAAGTGTGCAGCGCTCGTCCCTCTTTCCGTGGGCACCTGCTCAGCCTGACATCTCCCGCAGCCCTACACGTGTGATATCTGTATGGCTTTTATTTCAGGCAATATACACATCATCTAGACTGTGGGGTGATAAAGTGGTCCCCATAGCTGGTGGCTCTGGCTGCTGCTGCTTTGCTGCACCAGAGGAGCCAAGATTGAAGGTCTGACGCTGCCCCAACCCCGTCTCTTGCCCGGGGCGCAGGGCGCAGACAGGCTGTCTGCTCCCACGGCCCCCAGGGGAGGAAGGGGCATGGGGACCGTTCCCCCTCCTGGCAGCACTGGCAGCACTCGGCTGGTCCAGGATCAAGACATCAAAGCATCTTGTCTTGCTTCACAGTCCTGGAGGAGTCGTGGTGTGTTCAGCCCCTAGGAGCTGATGGGACCCAGCTGAGATGTTTATCTGTGGTTGAGTGAATCCCATCAACAAGTCTGGAGAGCATGGGCTGAAAATTTCTTATCCCCTCGAACCATGACTCTCGGATGCTGTGAGACACAACAACTGGGGAAGGAAGAAAACATGACTGTGGTCCCGGCTGGCATCCTTGTACCCTCCTGTGAACTTGGTGCCACAGAGCGAGGCAAAATCTCCGAGCAGACCCTGAGGGGGCTGAGCTTTTCTGTGCACAACAGGGACTTTCCCTCACCAAGTTGCAAATATAAAGCTAAAGGACTGCAAAACAAGTTACACAAAACAGGCGGTGCTGATGGGCATTATTACCCCTCCTTTGGCATTTCTCCACCCTCCTGCTGGATCGGAGGCAGAAGAGATCAAATGGTTGGAAGGTGCTGCCCATGTGCTGTGTTGTGAAATAATTGTGCCAGGAAAACATGAAAGTTGACAATCGTAGGTCCCACACTTTGAAGAGAATCAGTGCCACACCAAGGAGAAGTGCCTTGTGCTGTCTTTCCAGCATGTCCACGGGTTTTAAGGCACAGAAATGTCTCAGCTGCAGCCACCCAGCCTGCAGGCAGGACAGCGACGTGCTCCATGCCTTAGCTGTCCACAGCCGGAGAGCTCTGGTTTTCAACATTTTAGCAAGGGCCTGAAGACAGATTGTAGACAGAGTGAGTCTGCTCTGAGGGATGAGAGGGGACGTGGAAACAGAGGGACTTTCAAATCAGAGGTCAGGTAGGTTCACAACAGAAGTGCTCCTCTAAGTTGCGTGTGGCCACGCTATACCTTCCCTCTGCTTTCCCCCTCTTTGGTCTTTTCCCACTCTCTGCTCCATCCTCTCCTCCTTTTTCACTTGTGGTTTGCCGCCAGCTTGCATCCAGACCTCATCAAAGGGCGCCATCCCAGGAGGGGTGGAGAGTTACAGCCCCCAAAATGAGGAAAGCCCAGCCTTTGCAAAGCTGGCTTTCCTCTCCCACTTCATCCTTTGTTTCAGAACATGTGTGAAAGAAATTAATCTGTTCTCCTGCCTCCTGACGATGGGACATTTTTTTTTTTTTTTTAATTTTATTTTCCTTTTTTTTTTCTGGAAATAGCATAATTCCATGCTTATGAAAATAGGAGGCCAGGGCGCTTAAACTGGATCAAGTGCTCGGGGCTGGCCCTGCAGCCAGTGGAGGAGGCAGCATCCTCTTCCTCCTCCCCTTGTTTGGCCTTGGAGCAGACTCAGGGTTGTACTTCTGTCTGAGGCGAATCCAGACAAATAGGATTTGGTGGATATGGAAAAGGGGAAAAAACCTGAACAATCAAGAGATTTATGGTTGTTGTTTGCCAACGAAAACACAGCGGGAAGAGTCATCTGCTTGCAATGTTGATGGCTGTAGGCTGGAAAACAAAGCCTGAATTGATTGTCCTCCTCTACAGTCCGCAGATGATAACTGGCACCTGCCAGGATGAGTCACTGCAGCTGAAGAAGGGGTCTCAGAGTGGTGGGATGGATCTGTCCAGGGACTCTAGAGGGAGGGGAAGGTCATTGGTGTGGCTTTGCCATCCATCTCTTCCATGCTGGAAGGTTGGTAAGATGCCTCTCAGCCCAGATCTGGTGCAGCTTTCCTCACCACAGCATGCTGCAATCCATCCCTTCTTCATCACCCAGGGGCCCAAGAGCAATCTGGAGTCAGACTCCTCATAATTTATTTTAGAAGTTATGCAATCTGAAAAAAAATAATAGAAAAAATAATATAAAGGCTGCTTTTTTTTTTTTTTTTTTGTTTCTTTCATAGCTGTCTGAGTCATTGTGGATTTGAAATTCCAAGATTTTCTTTGCAAGTACAAATACTAAAAATACACATTTTTACACACAAGAACTGCCATTTTGACATCTCCTTCAACTCCAGCACCATTTCTTTTAAGAAACACCTGAAAACCAAGTCTTGTAGGCAATGGATACAGCTGGTATCAACTTCCTAATGTCTTGAACACAGGAAACCACACGGTAATGTCGGAGACCTTTACTAATCCCCAAGTGGTTCATAAAGAACGAGACCCCGAAAGAGTAATCCCCTTCTTTTCCTCTTTTGGCCATCCCACCCAGGCGATGGGGAATTAACTCAAAGCAGGGATTTGCCCCAGGTTCAGCCCATTCTGGGCAGCTTCAGCCATCCTGCAGAGCTTCTGGGGGAGTCAGGCAGGGACCTGGAGCAAATGCAGGGAACAGAAACATCTGGGAGAATGGAGATTCCCTAAAGGAAGAGATTAGAAGTTGTCACAAAGGCCTAGGTTTGTTTAACCAGCAAGAGGCTGATTCAGAGGACTCCGTCTGACAATCACAAAACCCAGCTTAGTAAATCCCAACTGAGGAGACGAGTTAAAAAGCAATGTCAGCAGAAGGGAGCAAACAGAGTGGCAGTAGATAAATTCAGGCTTTTATTGTATCTAGAGACATCGTTTGACGTCGTGCTGGGCCTTGGCCTCCCCTCAGGCCTAGGCCCTCCTCCATGCTTCATCTCCCCATGCCCCAGGCCTTCTACGGCAGAGGGGGCATTGCGTTAGGCCCAGCAGTGATCTTCAAAGCCCTCAGCTCCTGCTGGGCTCACCGGGCTCTGCTCTTCAGCTGCTGACATTGAAGCACGAGAGTTGGCTCCAGCTGCCAGCTTGCTTTGCACTGTCCTCAGCACGCTCATTACTACCTTCAGAGTAAAGATATTCTGCAAACCACCCTTACATAAATCTGCTTCCAAGCAGGCAGCAGGATTGGGTAAAAGCAAATCCAACTGCATGCTTGCCTCTTTCTGGCAAACCTGAACCTGCCAGGTGCTTCCAATCCCAAACCACCACACCGGGGCGTTCAGGTGGCTGTGAGTGATTGCTCTGGGCCAGCCCCACTGTCTTCATCTCACCCACACTGAAAGGCCATGTTTTAAGTGTTCATTTTGTCAGTCACAAGTGAAGTTCATGAAGAACTAAAGCCTGGATTCAGAGTATTTGAAGCTCCATTGGTGAGGGGAATTGTATGCTTTGTCCTTGCTTTCATTATGGCGTGGGGAAAATTCCCCTTTGCTAAACTCTGGGCTCTTCTGACCTCCTGCTCTGCAGACTCGAACAAAGCCAGGCGACCTGGCTAGACCATGGGCACCACGTTGGGCTGTATAAAAATTAAAAACCTTTTGGTCAAGTCCTATTCTGTCCCACCCTGGCAAGGAGAAGCAGAGTCTAGGGAGGATCCACAGTAGGAAATCCATTTCTGTTGTGCTGGTGGGTGTATGAGATGTGCCAGGCTGCCTAATTCAGTGAGGTCTGCTTGCTATTAAAGTGCAGGAGACCAGCTGAAGCACTGGAGACCATTAAATGATATTTTTGAAACTGCCTGTTTATTTTTATATATGGAGAGCTGTGCAATGAAGACACCAGAAGAAATAAAAGCAAAGAAAGAAAAGCTAGCGGGTTGCAGAATGGAAAAACATCAAGCTAACAAACACATCTTCCTTCTCCTGCATCCCAGCCGTGGATAGCCCCTTAACAGATATATCAGCTTCTTCATCACTTGAGATAATGGAGTATCCAGACTTTGTGGCTGGAAAATCAATAATTTGTGTGGGATGAAATGTGCTTTTTAGCTTAGTTTGAAAACACTGCCTGGAGCATGGCTGGCAGTAGGCTTATCGTCCAAGCCTGCCACCTGTGAGGCCTCAGAGCAGAGCTAAAAGGGAGGAACAGAACAGGAAAGAATAGTTGAGTTGGAAGGGACCTTCAGAGGCCATCTAGCCCAAACCTAAATGGTTTGAAGCCTATCAGTTCCTGAAGGGGAACGTACGCTGTGTTGTGCTGGGACAGGGTGGCTTTGAGGAACTCTCTCAAGTAGGTTGGCTGAGGAGAAGCAAATACTAGAAAGGGTGAAAGACTTTTCCCGAAATTTTAGTGAAAGAAGCATTTAAAAATGATCATTTCACTCAGAAGTTCTCACAGGAATCTGGGAGGTTACTGGTAGCAAAACCAACCCATTCTGGTTTAAAATGGAACAAGAAAAGGTCACATTTGGTGGTTTTGCATAACCCTTACTTTCTGCCACCTCCTGTGGTAGCAACAACGAAACTCAAACTGAAAACATGCACCCAAACAAAAAATGTCCCCAGCTACTCTTATTTTAACCAAAGCACTGAGGATGCTCCCTGTCAAATGAGTTACTAACATTGTTGTTGTTGTTATTATTATTATTATTATTTAGTGATAATACTGCAAATAATGGTCTTCTTTGATGTTACGCTTTTCTGTCGGAACAATGAGGATACAGCAGTTAGACCAAACGTCCATCCTGACCAAGGATGGGCCCACTCACCATCCTGCCTGTTGGTGAGTTTTGCAAGCAGAGCACAAAAGCACGCAGAGCACCTTTCCCTTCCTGTACCCTCCCACTGCCCCTTGAGATGCCTCTGCTGAAACCAGAGGTAGAACAAGAAGGGAGAACCAGACGCAAGATAAATCCATAGCCAGGGATGCTGAGGGCTTGTAAATTCCTCAGGAGAGATGTCTGGCCGACTTGGGCTGTCCTGGGGTCCAAGTGACAGAGGTATTGGGTCTCACACTTTTCCTTTGGGGTTCTCATGATCCAAATACAGTTATTTTCAACTCAAAGTTTTCCTCAAAGTAAATGAATCCCTGCATAAAAAGGTTTTTGTGTGACACTTTTTGTATGCTTTGGGTATGCCACTTGATAGACCTTTACAACTACAGCTGAGATTTTTTTTTCTTGATGAAGCAAGAACTATGAACTTTAAACCTCACTGCAGATTGGCCAGACTGAAAACTCAATATTTTTCTCAGTGAAGTGAAAAATGAAACAAAGCCCATTCAAATCCCTCTGCCCTACACACTGACTCAAAAAAAAAAAAAAAAAAGCCATAAAAACTTAGCTAGACTTTAAACTTGATTAAACTTACTTAATTAAAAACTTTGAGATTGAGAATGTTAAAAGCAAAACGTAAAAAAAAAAGTCTTTAAAAATTGCTTGTTGGCAAATTCTGATATGAAAAGGAAAGGTTTGAAGCTTTCAATATAGATTTAGTAAAACATTTCAACTTTCTCTGTTCCCCTCCCATTCTCCTGAGCTGTGACCAGTTGTGGTTTTTAATATTAACATCTGGGACCCCAGCAATGATGGAGAGACACCACACCACGTTGATGGGAAGGGAAGCCCACTTGGAGGAGACATGTCGTGACTTCCCTGTGCAGTCACACAAGTGTGGAGGCAGAGCCCAGCATCTGGAAATCGCAGGCAGATGGACCTGGGAGGAGGAGATGCCTGGAAAGGGAGTGGGAAAAGCCTGGAAAGACCCCGAGTGTGGGCTGGGAAGAGGCAGGAAGGGCATGGTGGCCATGTGTGATCCCACAGCTCCGGAGCATCACTCCTCTGCAGGGAGTGTGGGCTGGGAGAGCATCCCAGCAGCTGCAGCAAAATTATCTGGTGTGAGGTCTCATTCTGAGCCATAAAACCCATGACAAGGGGGAGCCGGCCTGGACAGTGCCTTGGGCATGAGGCAGAGGATGATGTGGGGGGCTAAGGTCCTGGGAAGGTCTCCCTCTGCTAACTGGTCATTTAAAACACTGAGGTTTAGGTGGGTTTTGGAGCTCCCAGGTCTGGATGAGCTGGGTTTTTACTGCCTTTTGACCAGTTTGTGTCCCTCTGGCAGCACCCATGCAGACTGCTTGTGCCATACAATGCAAATAGAATGTGGTGAGGCTCAGCAGGATGGAAAATAAAGGATATTGTGACTGTAGGGCTGAGACTGTGATGAGGGACAGGTCACCTGCATGCTGCTCAGGGAGAAGGAAGATATCTTATTAATATAAGTAAGATGTAAGTAAGATAAGCCAGATCCATGAGGAATAGCAGCAGTGGTGGGATACAAGATCATTTTGGTGGCCGCTTTCAACCCACCATCTGCTCTTCAATCCCAGGACAGGGCATCCCTCTGTCCCCTTCCTACAAGCGTGATGGAGCAGGAAGGCATGGGCTCACTTATTGTAAGTATTGATCGCTTCCCACCTTCCTACCAAAAAACACCCAGTGAACCCAGTGCTGAAGGAAAAACCTGTCTGTATCGGCAGTGAGAGTATGGAAACAAGGTGATAGAGGGGATGAGGATGGAGAAGGAAAAATGAGGTTTATGACCGACAGAGTTAAACAGTTGAGACCTTCCTCTCCACCCCCTCACCAGGTTATTCTGGCACCATAAATCATCCAAACCTTGATGGCAAGAGAGCTGCCAACTTGGAAAAAAAAATAAAAATTGCAATGATAGGGGTCCAGTTGCTCTGGTTGGGGATTTGGGGCAATGGAAGTCAGGTCTGGATTTACACGTGTTGTGCCAAGTTGATGCACGAGTTCAAGTCTGTGCTGTGCACTTTATGGGGTCTGTGAT
Source organism: Aythya fuligula (assembly GCF_009819795.1). Lineage (NCBI taxonomy): Eukaryota > Metazoa > Chordata > Aves > Anseriformes > Anatidae > Aythya > Aythya fuligula. The sequence continues at coordinate 76,134,977 of NC_045562.1, read as the reverse complement.
CCTGCTGCAGGCCTGCCAGCATCGCAGGCACCCGTGGCTCAAGGAGGATGAGGTCCTGGTGTGTTTTACAGTAACAAAACTCCCCAACAGAGGGAACAAAATGTAGACTCCTTGCTTTGATCAATGCAAAAGCCATGCACACACATCTCGATGGCTCTTGCAAGGGGAATGAAACCACTGAGGGGCTGGCAGAGGAAAGGGTTTTGTTCCATGGCAGCAAGCAGCTACTGTTAAGAGGAGCAAAATATTTGCTGGAAAAAGATGAAAAGAGCCAGCTGCCACCCAAGATAGAGCCTGCTGTGACCGATGGAGGCTACAGAAAGCAGAACAAGGAGGGAGGGGAGAGGCCATCCTGGTGGCTCACCTGGACCAACCCCACTCTGAGGTGGTTCGAGAGGGGGGACATCTGCTTCCCTTCCCTTCCCTTCCCTTCCCTTCCCTTCCCTTCCCTTCCCTTCCCTTCCCTTCCCTTCCCTTCCCTTCCCTTCCCTTCCCTTCCCTTCCCTTCCCTTCCCTTCCCTTCCCTTCCCTTCCCTTCCCTTCCCTTCCCTTCCCTTCCCTTCCCTTCCCTTCCCTTCCCTTCCCTTCCACAAAATGGGAGGAGAAAGGGTGGGAAAAGCTCAGGGACACGGTGAGGATGAGGAGGAGAGGGGCTTCCACTCTTCTACCGGTGGAAACCTTTAAGGAGCCCTTGGATATCCTCATAGGAGGGGTCAAAGAGCAGAAAGCAGCTTGCAGAAGAGCCTCCTTCCCTCTGAGCTCATTTATGGCTCCTTCAACGTGGGCCTTGGAGCAACTCAGGCTCATGAATGATGAATCCTCCCAGCCCTCCTGGAGGGAAGGTTGTAACCAGTGCCAGGAAAAACACTGGAATTGGTTTGGATTTTTTTTTTTCTTTCTTTTTCTTTCTCTTTTTGGTAGCAAATAAAAATTTGGTAAAACAAAACATAGACTTTCTCTGAATAGAGTTTGGTGACACCAGGCTGTGCATTTGGAGAAAAGAAGTTTAAAAATAAAATAGGAAAAGAAAAAGAAGCCTGTTTGAAAATGTGGAATTACTTTGTTTAGACCTTTTTGGAAACAAAACATTTTGATGTCCTGATGTGAAGCAATTCCCTGTTTTGAAATTTCCTTCAAGTTATTTTAAGAACACTGAAAAAAAACTGTCTTGAGATTGAAAGAAAACATTTCATTTCTGGTAGAATTAATTTTAAAGAGTGTGTTTTTCAGAATTGCTGGTGAACTGGAAAATTCATTATTTTTTCAACTTGCCTTGTTGCCCCTATGGGAAAACGGAGTCCAGGGACACGAAACAATTTATCCAGCGACTGTCAGGGCTGGGACTGCTGTCGAAATGCTGGCTAAATACACCAGCAAGGAACACACACTTCTGACCACCTCTGATCTCGGGGCGCTGCCTCGCCACATCGGAGCGAAGCAACCCTCAGGGGTCAATCCGTGTCATCCCAAACGTGGGGGGGGGTCGGCTCTGTTGCCCCCTTTGTGCAATAGCAGTAATAAAAAAAGGGATCCTGAGAAGTTTTAAAGCCTGTTAATCATTTCCATCCCGCTCTGTAGCTTGGAATAGCAATCATCATCATCGTATCGATGGCTGCGGGTCATTTGCCTTGGCCTTTGTGACGGCGTGGATGTTCCAAAACCCAGCTAAAACCAAGCAGCTCATCGGGGAACATTTTCCTGACCCGATGCAAACAGGCATGGGGGCAGCCTGGACTTAGCCTGGGCACTACTCAGATCTATTTACCTGAAGAAAAATCAGAAATAATGATGCTTTTTTGGAGAAGGGAGCCTCCAACATCCTCCACTGGGCCACCTTATTGCTGGGTTAATTAATTACAATGGCTTCATTACTCATTTCAGCACCCGTGGTTGAGTTTGCTGGGGGTCTTTGCCACCGCTGCCCCTCAGACTCCCCCCAGAATAAAGCAGGGTAACGCACACAGCACTCACTGCTGGCCAGGCTCTGCTTTATCACCTGTGGGAGCTGAACCCCTCTCCGGGGTCCTTGGGGATGCTCAGGGGGAAATTCAACTCTGCAGCGGCCGCAGGTAAGTTATGAATGGTAGCGATCAGCCCAGCAGCCCCTGCGTTAGCTGGTGTGATATTAAAGCCAGCATACCTCACACTTAATTTTGGAATGCGCTGCAGACTCTCGGTTTTAATTGGAAATGCTGTGTGAACGCTGTGGTGCTGTGGAAAGGTGTGTGCTTTGGCCCTTGAAAAGGTGTGGGAGACAACACGAGGTCTCATGGGGAGCGCACGAGCTGGGCTTTTTGTTGCTGTGCTGGGGAGAGGAGCAGGTCTGCCCAAACCTCCTCCAAATTCTGTTTTTGGGCTCTTCCACCCGCTGCTTGCCATCACCAGCTCACGGTCACCTCCACAGCCCTGAGGGCTGGAAATGGGAAAAGCATCATAATCTGTGAGCAATGAAGCATTAAGGTCTGTGCAAGTCCTCCAATGTGTCCACTATGGACTTAAATGTTCTTGGTCCAGTCTTCAGGAAGGAAAACTGGCGTTACCTACATATATTAATGTATATTTTCATCCCAGCTCGACAGCAAACACTGAATCTGAGTTTTAACTTAGGTGGAAGGCCAGATCTCTAGCCGTCCTGCTGTACGAGGAGCTTTTCTTCTCCAAGGAGGGCAGAAGAACCTCTCTGAGGTGCGTGTATCACCTGGAGAGCTGATCCTGCTCTTCCAAGGATGCTCAGAGCTTGCTGGTATCTGGGTCTGATGGGCTTCATGCAGTGGTGGCAGGGCTCTTCAAAACCACGTAGGGGTGCATCTCTTCTCTGCTGGATGGAGAAGGAGCTGGGGGAAATGAGTTCACATTGTGCCACCTGCCCTGTAGGTGCATAAAGTATTGCAAAATGACCTATTTTTTGGTGCTAAGAGGTATCCGTGGTGTCAACCCAAGTAGGTACAAGGAGGGATCTTACAGACCACGCATTTTGACATAAGCTCCCACACCCTTCCTCAGTCCCACTGTACAAACAGATGTTTTTCTACATCTGGGCCATAACCACCCTGGACATAGATCTGCTTTTGGGTGCCTCTTCCCTGCTACAGCAAAGAAATACCAGCACTGCTCAACCTGGCAGGGGATTTATGTGGGTAAGCACAGCTAAGTGCCTGTGCCGCTGGTTTCCTGCAATGACTTCTCCCTTTCGGGCCCTTCCCTGCTCGAGGAGAGCAGGTTTCCCCCCGCTCCCTCCCTCCAGCAAAGCCCTTGGAAGAGCAGCGCAGCTCCTCTTACAGCGCCGCAGCCTCCGCATCTATTTTTAAGCCTCCTGAGGACAAGCCTGTGCGAGGAATGGAAGCCCAGCTGTAAGGGGAAACCAGAAGAGAAGGTGCCAAGCAGACTTTGGTCTCGAATTTATGCATAAAAAAAACCAAACCAAAACAAAAAAACGCTCAGAAATTGGTTCCAGATAAGGGGTGACCTACTGGGTCTGACAGCTGCGCCGAGCACAGCTGCCACCGCGCCGCCGAGCGCATCCAGATGTGCGCCCCCCGCGCGCCGCCAAACTTTCCGCCGGCACCGCGCTCCCCCGCGCCAGGAGGGGCCCAGGACGGACGTGCTGACATGATGGATGGCTTCTTCCTTCACCCCTGCCTCTGGAGGGGCGATGCTTTTGGGTGCTGGGAAGTTCGTGGCAGCTCGGTTCTCAGCGTCACCACGTCAGCTCTCTGCTTGTCCCTGCGCGGAGCAGGTCAGGCTTTCAGAGGACTTTCCCCATCTTCGCTGCTGATTGTGGCAGCGGACCCCTGTCAAGCCACCCTGCTCCTTATTTCCCCTGTGCCCCTTCATCAATCTCCTCTGGGTGGGCTTGCAAGCTCTTGGAGCTTGGGCTCCTGCACCTAGAACCTGGGTGAGCTTTGGTTTGGGGCAGGGTGCCTAGGAGCTCCTGGGAGACACAGCGAGTGAACTCATCTGGTGGGCAACTACCACACAGCAGTGGAACTAAGCTTGTGTTTAGGAGATTACAAATACTTCTGTGGTTAGAAATAAAATAAACACGCCGTAAAAGACAGCCCATCAAATAGTCATTTCTAGAGATTGCTGCCATCCAAAAAAACGCTGCCTATTTCTGCTCCCATGCCCATACGAAGCTAACTCCTCTTTCTTGAGGTTTATGTCATCGAGAAGTGTATGAATTAAATGCATTGGCCTCGGGGGCAGCCGGCACCAAGTATCACTAGACAAAGACCATGCACAAGTTCAGAGTGGGCACTACTCTGCCCCCAGCCACAGAGCTGATGGCAAAGCACAGAGGAGAAAGGCAAAACAAAGCGGCAGAGAAGGCAGAGCAGTGGCAGCAGACCCCTTAGTTTCACAGCTGTTTTTTTCCACCAGCCAGCATTGCTTTTATACTGTGCAAAGGCTGGAAGAAGCGTCCAACCATTTCCTTCCTGTGGCCACTCTAGTGACATCTCCTGCCACGCAGAGGGCTGTGCCATGGCAGGTTGCACAGCAGCGAGCGGCCCCACCAGGCTACGGGACAGGGACTGAGCTGCAGCTTTCCACGTGGGGAGCCTGCCTTCGAGAGGTGATCCCAGAACATCTCAGTGCCCCCTCGTCCCCTACCAGAGAGCACTTAGTGGGGAACAGCAGTTACATGGGTGGCAGATACCAAAGCGAAGGATGTAGCTTGCAGTAAAGCAGTTTAGTCATCCAAACCCTTGGCTTACAAATAGTGTTTCCCTTGATGCGTGCTCTCTGAGCTATTTTTCCCCCCAGTCTGGCTGTTCGTGCAGTAAATGAGATGTTCACCTCCAGGTCCAAGCTGGCTCTGCTCGTCTGGATGCGCTGACTCCTCCCAAGTGCCAGCTCCCAGCCTCGTCTGCTTGTGGTTCTGGCATTGCTAGAGGGCTCAGTGGGCCAAATTCTCTACCCAGGGACCCTGCACAGCAGCTCCACATCACCCTGACCATCTTTTGGAGCCTCTGTTTTTTGCTTGTGTGATGGCATTGCTCTGCATGCCCCAGCCCATAGTCTCGGAGATGGATCTGGCTGATAAGGTCAGGCTTGTATGTGGATCAAGGGTAGGTTTCCAGACCAAGATGTCACATATAGCTTAGGCTCTGCAGGCTCAGATATTCCCCATTTTCTGTCCAAATCATGTGGCACGAGCCCAATGGGTCTTATTTGTTCAGTACTTTGATTTGCGGATTACGTGGTAAGGAAAGTTAGTCACCCCGCCACAGGGGGACAAAAGTCAACTGTCTAGTGTGGAGGTTGTAACGAAATTAGGTGGAATATATCGGGAATTCAGAGGTTTCCTTGCAGACAAGCCATCCCAGTAGCTGTTCTCCAAATGTCCCTGCCAACAAATTCATCCATGGTAAGGGAATGTTATATAGTCCTCAATAAGTGGATTTTAAGTGAATATGGGAATGTAAATTAAAATGCACCAGAAGTCTCTGATCTGCATTACCCCAAGGGCTGATGGTTACTTAGCCACTGGAGACAGCAGAAGAGAAAGGCCCCTTCAAATTGTTGTCATCCAAGTTGAGAGATTACCAGTTCTTCAGTTCTCCTTGTAAATCTTTTTACCCTGGAAAAGAGCACGAAAATCCAGCCGGCATTTAAGTTCTGTGGTTTGGTAGACATTGCCAGAGGAATGGGAAAAATGGCACATAGAGAGAAATCCTCCTCTGCTGAGAGAGGAGTAACAAATAGCTTTCACTGGGGTGGAACAGCCAGAAACCCTGGGAGCAGATGTCCCAGGCGAGGCTCCCAGCTGTACCGGTGACCTGACCGGGAGTCCCAGCAAGGCACGGTCCCCTTTCAGAGCTGAACAAGCCATAACAACAAAGAGTAGCTCTGGTGTCATAGCAGGAGACCTAAACCCAACTGGAGATGGTTGGTTTGCATCCAGAGGCTTGGTTCAGCTCAAGACTGATAAAAGTTAGTTGGTCGTGTCTCCCCATGCAGTGCTATCTTTGGGTCTTGCTACACCTGCCCACAGCAGCTGAAACAACACCCTTTGGGTATGAAGAGATGCTTGAAATATCAGGGATCAACCCTTTGGAGGCCAGCGCCCTTCGATTGCTGTTCCTCCAGGAAATGCACAGGGTTTCTCTGAGATGTTTTCACCGGGTTTAATACGGACCTACTGGCCTAATTCACCCAGAGGTCTTTGGATGTGTCAAAAAGCTTTCAAGTTCTGTAGGTTGCCTTTAAATTCAGTACAAGAAATTATTTGATCAAATCCCAGTGGGTAATAAAGGGGTTTCTTCTGGACAGGACCCACAACCATCCTCTTTGCCTTTTGCCAGCATGTGACTTCCCTACCAAATGGTACCAGAATTGGTTCCTGAGGATGCTTTGGGAGAGGAATCATGTCAGCCTGGTCTTGACCCTGTGCAGGACATCATTTTTTCCTGTCTTGGTGTTACAGTCTGATTTGGGCATCTGCTTTTGGTCACAGTGAAGGAAACACAGGTCTGGAGACATTTTGGTTTGACCAACATATCCACACTTCTCTCTGTGGTACTTCAGTTCTTGGTGTCCAACGGGACAAGGGATTTTTTTAGAAAGTTTGACCCTAATTCATGGAGTGCAACAGCTTTCTCATCTTCCACTCACATCGAACAATTGTATTTCCCTGGTGTCTGGTGCTACACCAGCCAACAGACCTCCCAGGCCTCCTGCCCTGGGCAGATTTGCTCTTGTCTGGCACTGCCCCACCATTCCTCCAGGTCCTCAGCCCCCCTCATCCTTATTATTTCACGTAGGACAACCCAAACAAGCTGGAGGCATAGCTTTAGAGGGGATTGGTGACACTGCAGCAATGCCACGATGGCTTTTCTGGTTCGGAATAAAACCATGCTCAGTCTGGGTGGGAACCAGCAAATCTCTTGGCAGGCACCTGGAGGCTCTGCAGGAGCATCCACGTGGCAGCCAAACCAAACCACATGCAAATGAGTTCGGAGAAACCCTCCTGGTGGCTGCCTATAACGGGGAAGCATTTAGGGCTGCAAAGTGCCCGCAGGAGTTTTCAGCACGGCTGCACCCTCGGTCCAGTTCGCTCTTGCAAAGGGTAGCTGCTGATTTTGGGTTAAAATGATGGGCTATAATGATGGCTGCAGAGGCAACCGTAACCCCAGAGAGGACACCGTCTCCCCCCAGCTCCCTGCTGCTTTTCCATCTTCCTCTGTTTATTCCTTCCTGATGAATGTTCATTAGCAGCATTGTTAGCAGCTGTTGGCAAAGGGCATTTTTTGTCAATTTGCAGCAGGGGCTTAAGAGGAGAATGAAAAGCAATGCCTGGCTTTAATTTAAAGCAAGGCCACGAGGCATCTGTGATTCTGGGTACAGTAGGCAGTTGCTGGTGGGGAGGACTTAAGTTTCAAAACAGCCTCATGGTGTAGCAAGATTTGGAGGCCTGCTTGCAATTTTATCCCTATCCCCATCCCCCAAGAAAAAAAAAAAAAAAAGGGAGAGAAAGCAAAGAATGTACTCTCAATGTAGCTGAGATTTCATATGAAAGGCCAGATTCAGCCCAGGCAACCTGTGGCAACCGATATATTTAATTGTATATGGTAATGCAGTTTTGATTTTTTTGTTTGTTTCCTTCTCTCCTTTTCCTTTTTCCCTGAAGGGTCATGACTTGTGAAAAATCACAGTTGGATACCATGGGAATCTGGCCCATTTAGAGTCTGGGTGCCATTCCCTGCTGCTCCATAAATACCTGTTGCAAAGTAAATTATGGGGTAAACATGCTCAGGAGGCAGTTTGGGATAATTTCCACCTTTAGGCTCTTTCCCATGCCCTGAGCATGACCTTCGGGAAGAAGAAGGAGGAAATAAGAAGAAAAAAAAAAAAGAAGAGTGAAGACTAGAAAGAAAAAACAGCTTTCTTCCTTACAAAATGAATGAAATATTAAATCAGAACTGAACCATCATAATGGTTAGTTTTAATCTCATTAAATTTTCTGCAAGGAGATGGGAGCAACTGTTTTTTGCACCTGGAAGAGAGCTGCTGCGTTTGCCACCGATGGAGCCTGGGATAGGTTTGAGGTCTGTCTGTATTTATAGCACTAACTCACCCTGTACTGTCCCCACTTAAAAAAAAATAAAATAAAAATTATTGGATGTGCTGGAAATTAGAGTATGTTCTACCTCTTTCCTTCGTGAAGGCAGTTTCGGATGTCCCTGCATGAGTTATGGATCCACCTCTCACTTTAAAATCTGACTTTGTCTGCTGAGAAGTGAAGTCTTGGTGGTGTCCAGTGCCATGGACCCTCAGCCTGACACCCCTGAGGGGTCACACAAGCAAGTAGTGGTTGGTGATGGTAAGGTTTGGTCCCCAGATCACTGTGGGCAACAGACACAGAGGAGCATTTGATGGAGATCCAGGGGACTTGCGTTACCCATCTGCAAAATCTGCGTATCTGACTGTAGCTCCCTCCAGTGTGGACCAGTCCTGCCCAGTGCAGCCCAGTGCCAGAGGCTGTGTCTGATGTGATCATCACTGGTGTCAGACTTCTGCTCCACCAGCTCTGGACCCACGTAGCCTCTCCGCAGCTCCTGGGTGTCCTGTGCCCGGTGCTGCCCAGCGCTGGCTCTGCACTGCTTCTGCCCAGAGCTTTGAGAGGCCTTTGGGCAAAAATGAAATTTTCCGCAAAATGTGGGCAACGAATGATCTTGTAGCACTCGAGAAAAGTTGCAGATCTGTGAGGCATGTTGAACGGGGAAGCTATTTTTAGCCCTGCAATAGCAGGGCCACGGCTGAGCATCGTCTGTTCGTGCCGGATTCTGGCTTTAAGAAACCAGAACCTCTCTCTATCTGTGCTTCGATCTGGAATTTGATTTTTGGCTAAAAAGGCAGGCTTCTTGACAGTGTTTTAAAGCTTACTTGACCCAAATCCAACTTCACTTCATCTTGGCTTCCTCAGTAAGAGTTTTCCCCTCTCTGCTCTGTTTTATATGGTTTCCATGCCCTGACACGACCCCCATTAATTTCAGCGTAAAAAGCGTTTGTCTGAAGACAAGAGTTCCCCTGGCTTTTTTCACCTTTTTTCCTCCAAACCTCTGTTTCTGGGCTAATAATTTTTTACGAGTTAAGTGATTCCTAGTGACTAATTTGCAAGCTCCATTCATTATTTCCATGTTGGGGTTTTATTGGCAGGGAAGGTAAACAAGCAGCATTTGGTGCCAAGCAGCCCGCAGCCCCCCCCCGTGAGGTCCATTCCCTCCTTGCCTCCAGGCCTGGCTTCTGTTTGTCTCGTGCCCTATGCCCACAGGGAAGGGACGTCAGAGCAAAAGTGCTTCTGATGCCTTCTTTGTCGGCTCTGTGTGCTGGTGAGGTGTGTGCACCTGAATCGAAGGGAAATGGGTCATTTTGGGTGCCCGTGCCCAGGTTTGGAGGCTTTAGGTGCTTGCTGTGCACCGTGCCCTGGCTGAGACCGTGACCCCTGTTACCAGGCCCACCTCTTCTCCAGCCCTTTGCAGCTGAAAACCAAGGCACAAATTCCCTTCTTTTGCCTCCTATTTATTCTTGTCTTCTCCTGCTGAAAAAAAAATCTATAAAATTATTTTTTTTCCAGGCATTGAAGGTTGTTCTTTTGCACAGGACTGTAGATTGGAAGGGTGTTTTCCATCATCTGCAATCACAGAGACTTTGAGTTGGCCTTGAGGGAGCTGGATTCAGCTCTTGGCTCCACCATCCCTGCTCCACTCCTGTCTTAGACTGCAGGAAAGGTGCAGTTTAGGGCCCTTGTACCTAAATGTGAAGCCTACATAAGCCATAGTTTAATGCCATTTAATCCAGCGGAAACAGACCCATTTTTGTCACATTAAGAGCACGTTCAGCTCCCATCCTGCTGCCATCAGAAAGCTTTCAGGCAGGGAATTTTCAGTACAAAGGCCTGGGTTAAGTTTTTGAGAGAAATAAAAGAAGGAAAAATCCATCACTTGCCACTGTTAGAGCATCTTGAACACATTTTTCGGAGTGACTGATATGTCCAAGAATCTCGTGTCTAACCACAGCCCTTTTCACATTTCATCCGCGTGTGATCCCTGCCCTTTCTGGATGCTTTGGCATTTACACCCCGGCACCACGTCTGGGCTCTGGCTGCGGGATCCCAAACACTCCCAAGCGGTGACATTAATGGGCTGTGTGTGACACCAAAACCACGGCAAGGAGCGTGTCCTTGCAAGCAGAAACTCAGCCCAGGCACCACAGCACCCGTGTGCGTGTCGCAGGGGTATGGGCCAGGGGGCTCCCGAGGATGCTGGGGAGGCTCAGATGCTCCCCGTTGCTTTGGCAGGAGGAAAGGGGTGGAAAATGGGATTAACTCTCCAGGGAATCCCAACTGGACGAGTCCAGCAGCCCTTAAAATAACCCTGTGCTCGGTGCCACGTGGCCGATCGATCCCAGATTTCAAGGTTGCTTTTGGGAAGCAAGGAATGCAAACAGCAAGCTCAGCTCGGAGCTAAGGGGGCTGTGGTGCCTCCTGCCAGCAGCGTTCATGTCCCTGGTGGGAGAAATGCCCACCTCTAGGACGGCCAGGATGATTCCAAGATTTCACCGCTTGCGTTTATTGTACATTGGTTTTTCAGCCGTGCAAATGGTGATTTATTTACATTATATTACATTATTTCCTTCTCCTCTGCCCCTTTGTTTGGTGTTTTAGTTTGGAGGTACCCACCAAGGCTGAGTTTATCCAGCTTTATGGACTTGGAGGTTCAGGACAGCCAGATGAGCCTGAATGGGAATTTTGAACAAAGAGAAAGGGCAACCAAACATTTAATTTCTTATTGTTTTATTACTTTTATTATTTTCTTCAATACTTGGTTGTCAGGTTCAGGAGAAGGCATTTTCTGAGCCGTTCTCACCCTCCTTTTCTCACATCTTTCACGGCTTCCTCCCCATGCCCCCTGCCCTCCCACTGCTTCCTACTGCTCAGCCCAGCCGTGGTGATGCCATGGTCGTGGTGAGGCCAATTATTTTCCTCACCCAAAGGGGGAAATAGGAACGGGATGGGGGGAAGTTTCCTGGGCCCCCAGCTCAGAGCTGTGCAGTCAGGACGTCTCTTTTCTGCTGGACTTTAAATGAATCTGCACGGTGCTGCTAACAGGGGAGCCCAGCATGCCTGAGGATCAAGCAAAAAGCAAACATTGATCTATCTGGGGGGCACCGTGGAGGAAGCTGTTGATTTGTGTGAAAGAATTTGTGCAAATGCCCAGATCTGGAGCAATCCAAGAACATCCAGATGCTTCTAAGGAGCGGCGGAGGGGATTTGTAGCACATAGAGATAGAAGAATAATGAATCTTTCTTTTCAGCAAATGACCTGAAAAATTGAGAGCTGGAGAAGATTAGGATATTTGATTTTGTTGTATATATAACAAGAAATCTTTTTCAGGCTTTTCAAGCCTGAACAAAAAAAAACACCCACAAAAACACCAAAATAAAACAAGAAAAGAAAGAGTGTTTATGTGTGTGGGGAGTTTATTACAACATTTGGTTTTGACTTGAAACAAAGAGTTCCCTTTTCAGATTGTGGAAGCCTTCTTTATTTAATTTGCAAAAACAAAACTCAGCTTCTAGTTGTTCACCCTGAAATGACTTAAAAAAGAGCCACGTGAACCACTGCAGGCACAGGAGCAGGCACGGACCTGTGCCACCCAGTGCAGTGAGTGGCTCCTCTCGCTCCTCTGCACAACAAAAGCTGCAGCTCTGCTTTAAGCCTTCAGGCATCTCCCACTGATTATAGATGGAGATCAGGGAGCTGATTTGGACATTTTTTTTAATGATTAAAATTAGTGAAGAAATACCAGTAACCTTGACTACATTAAAGCAGGCGGGCTTCTTGAGTTTCTGGCCACGCAAGGTGCTTTTCTCAGGCTTCCAGTCCCTGCTCTTGTCTGGATTCTCCAGTAGATCACAGTTCCTGGACGAGGACGTGTTGCAGCTCTGTGATGACACACAGGGAGTGAGACACATGGGGAAGACTGATTTGCCAGGCTCAATGGCATTTCCTATTTTCATGAAAGTAGGGAAAAATATGCAGCTGTGTTAGGCCAGACCAACCAATACCGTGGTAATGTCAGGGCATACGGATGGCAATGCATCTGCAGAATGATTGAAAAATCATGGCTTTCCTGTGACAGGGATTGCATCTTTGTGTTTAATAGACCTTGATGGGATTCCTCTTCCATGCACACGTTCTGTCACCCCCAGAAGCCATGCAGTCTTGTGGTTTTCACAGCTCTGTGTACATTGTGGCTCTGCCCCGTGTGAAACTTGGTTTGTTCTGAATTTCAGCCTGCCTCCAAGAGCCAACCTGCCTTTTTTCTCTCTGCTAATTGAGATGGCAGCTAGACCAGGATCATAATGGAAAGTCCAGCTTCATTTGTCTCTCATGAGCTGAAGGCCAGGTGTTGGAGGCTGTAACCAGAAGGAGACCTATGAAACGTGTGCCATGGTTGTAGGTTCTCTCTACTTGCATTTGCAGGAAAAAGGATGCTGGGCTAGGTGAATGTTTGGTCCAAACCATTCCAGCTGCAATCTTACAAAGCAAGCTGAGAAAGTAAGGGAAAACCTTTAAAAAAGAACATCTTTCTTCCTCCTGTGTCCTGCAGGTTCTGCCCAGGAGTATGGGACTCTTTAAGCCTGCATAAATACCAACCCCAGGCAGAACTGAGGGATTAAACTGGCCTCTCTGGAGAGAGGAGAGGATGATGAAGTGTTTCCCCATGAAGCCCAGATTCCACAGAAACCTCCAGTCTCATTATCTCCGCAGAGGACATCCATGAGGTTTGACAAGCCGTAATTGCTTGGTGAGGTCAGGTTCCAGATGCAGCTCGCTTTTTCGCTTTTTCTCCCCCTCCATCCCCAAGGGCACAAGTCAGGGTTACACTTACTGTAACTCGACTCTGGCTGCTGCTGTTGTGAGCAGATGGAGCTGTGCCTGACATCCTCGGGAGCGCTGGGAGCTCTGTCGGTCCAGACCCACCTTAGAAATTGCCATTCTAGCTCAGGGAGCAAGAAGGCAACACCATGAGCCATCACCTCACCAGCCTGTAACTTGCTCACCTGGGCAACCCCATACACCTCTGCCTGAGGCAGACAACATGCTAGAAACAGCCCTCAGAAGGCTAGCAAAAAATTTGGAATTTATCAGTAAATGCTATTTTTAGAGCCCAGTAGCTGAGCTTGATTTTAACATTTTTTTAATACCCCTGGCAAGTAGCCATGCTTAAATCAGTCTTGATTTTAAGCTAAATAAAATCACTGCACATATACATCTGGCTGCTACAAAGCTGTGTTCAGATTTTACCTTTTTCATTATAAAAAATAAAAGCAAAGCCACAAAATTGCTCTTATTAGTGCTTTATGGTTTATATAATATAAAAGTCTTTGCTCATATTTATCCTGGATAGTAAAGGCAATACTTTTGAACCATGATGGAGAGCTGTTTGCACCTGTAGCCTAAATCATCCCAGAGATTCATAACTCGGCATTTTGCCTCCTCTTCTCTTGTCACAGGCTGGGGAAACTGAGGCAAGAACAGCATCTGGGGTGAAGAGGCAACATGCAGAGGCAGTGCTGTTCCTGCTGCTGGTGTTATTTACTGCTCTTGAGGCTGAAGCCCATCAGGCCTGAAAGAGGCAATGGATCCCCTCTGCTACCAGGTGAAGCAGGCTGAGGAAATGGTTGTTTTTCTCTAAACCAAGGAATAGAGAAAACCCCTGGTGGATCTGCTGATGTTCCCCATGGAGAACATAGGAGAGAGTGAGGACTCTTCCCAGAGGTGGCTCACCAAAAAAATCCCCTAGCTTTTTCCCTGAAATCCCTGTGCTTTTGCTGTAATCTTTTACAACACTGCTGAGCAGAGCCTGCAGCCCCTTTCCTTTCCATCCCTTGTGGAGAGCATCTCTACAAACATCCCTGGGGGGATTCATTGGGTTAAGCACGGACAGTACAGGTGAGAAGTTCATTGCTGCAAAATGCACTTCCTCGGGCTGAAACCCAGCTGTATGCAGGGGGGACTCACCATTCCCCAAACCCAGCTCCACCAGCTGCCCATCCAGCCCTAACCCAGCTCGGGGCTTCCTCCTTTAGCAGCGGGTTGTAGGTAGGGCTTGCAAACACCATAAAGCAGGCTCAGCCTCCCCCAGGACACCCGAGTCATTTCTTCCACTGCTTGCCGTGCTCACCCCGTGGTACAAAAATAGAAACTTCCACAATGAACTCAACTTTATCCTACTTGTCTGCGAGCCAGCATTTAGGCTACGCTATAAATTATGAACCCAAGTCAGCTTGTGCCAGCCCTTAATTTGCAGTAACTTTATCCCATAAATGCCCCCATTGTTCGGCGAGGTGACACTTTTGCTTTCATTTCTATATTTATAACTTGGTTAATATCCCCTTTTACATACATTTTCTTGGATAACAAAAGTCAGCCTGCTGCCCTCTTCCTCCCCTTCTCCACCCCACCTCAGCTCTCATCCCCCCGGATAGGAAAAATAGTAAAGAGGAAAAGAAAATGAGCTGCAAAAGAAGAGGTGGCTCCAGCCTCGTGGCAAGCAGGGCTTTCCTACATGGTGACGCAAATGAACATCCACTGCATATAAATGTCATCTGCGTTGGGAATGTGTCAACCCACCTATGTAGCTGTTGTCTGATGCAAGAGAAATAACATCCTGGGAGCAACTATAACTTCAACTTTGCCACTATTTTGTGATTTTGGTAAGACTCAGTTTTCCACTTGGGAGTCTGGAAAAGCAGGACATCCCTTGGTGAGTTCTTGCCACAGAGGTTTGGGGCTGGGTTAGGTTGGTTGGGGCTGAGGTGGCCCACCATAGCCTTAAAGCAAAGGCTCAGCAGCCTCTTGCAACCTTATGAAGACCTTCTGCAGCACCTCGCAGGACTTTATCTCAAGGTTAGCGAGAGGCTGGGGACCTGCACCAACCAATGTGCCTTGGATGCAGTATTTGGATAGAGAAGTCCCAAGGGACCACGAGGCCAGCGTATGGGATGTGTGCTGGTGCTGAGTGTTTCATACCTCTTTGCGTTGGTGCCTGCATCTGGTTACAGCGAGCTTGCATGCCATCATCAGAGGTTCATGTGGGCTTCAGATGTCTGCTGACGTCTTTTGTCGCTGGCTGGTGACTCAAGGCTGTGGGGGATTTCTCCTGTCCACAGGACCCTTTCCAAAATCGGAGGGCTGCTGGGCTGTGGCAGCAGCCAATTTCAATTAGACATTGATTATTTTTATCCACTGAAACGGGGAAGTCCAACAGCTCCCTCCCGGTGATGGGGGCCAGGAGAACACCCAGAAGGCTCAGGACGGAGGCTGGGTGTTGTTCAGCAGCTTGGGAGTCTTGGATCTCTGCTCTAACAGCAGGAGGCCTGAAACCCACATCGAGGGAGATGCCAACATTTGGTGATTTCTGCTCTTTCTTGGCCTGCACCCGGGTCTTATCACAGCTCCTTGATTTCTGCTATGTGGGACTGAAAGCTCTGTGTATGCAACATGTATATATACAACTCTGCATCACTTCTGCTGGTGGCTTGCGTGGGACAACACGAAGCAGATGCCGGTGATGGAGCGAGTGCGTGGCAAACCCATGAGAGGGAGGAGAGCACTGACGGCTGTGGGAGGCAGAAAGCATTGCCAAATTTTGTTTCTTGCTTTGGCAAAAGAGGTTAAACATGTCCCTTCCCCATGCAGCAGCCAGAAGCTTTTCTCCCTGCTGTGACCGCCCTTGGTGGGAGCCCTGTCTTGGCTTTTTTTGCCCCATTCCGTGTATTCCACCCACCCTTCATCCTCTTTCTCTCTCCTTTCTCCCCCAGTTCATTCCTCCTACCTCCAACTTGTCCATGACCACAGCTCTCTCCCTCTTCCACCCCATAATCACAATTGCTTTTAAGCTCTCTGGTGCAGGGCCCCATCTTTTTGCACTGTGTTTGTAAAACCCCATGCTCAGTAGCTTCCCTGTCCACGCTTGTAAACCTGGACATTGCTTAAGCCCAAGTAATAAATAATGATAAATCCCTCTGATTTAATAAAGCTGTTCTGCTGATTCTTAATGGAGGTTTTTCTCCTTGTCATAGAGAAAAATGGAAAAAAAAATGGAGCATTTTCTCTATTTTTTTTTTTTTTGAGGGAAGGTGTTCTTTTGAGGTTCCACTCCAATAAAAAGTCTCTGAGAACTGTCAAAATCTAAAGCTTCATAGCAATCTTGTCTCCAGTGACTGCCATTTGCCAGAGGAGACCTGGATTTGTTGACATTTCCACCACCTCACCCTCCGGCCACCTGGATGGCACCGAGGTGTGGGACAAGTGGCGATGGCAGGGAAAGGACATCAGCACAAGAGGGGGTGCGGGGTCCTGTGGATGCCACCTCTGTGGGTGACACAGAGTCCACCAGCTAAGGGTCACGAGTAATTTCCCAAGAAAGAGGGAAGATTTGTAGCTTCTGATCTACAAAGAGAAAGAATTGTAGAAGAACTAACTAAACTTTGCTTCTCTTCTACTAGTTTCTTATGGATGGCAAAATAGCAAATCATTACACATGATAATGCCCTTTGCTTTTTTTTTTCTCCAGCATAGATTTATCCTTTTTTTTTTTTTTTAAACTATTATTATTATTATTTTTTATTATTTTCCTTTATTTTTATCAGGTAGAAGGAAAGAGCGTTTTCCTCAATAAGAAGAAATCACATTACTGAAATCTTATTTTTCCAGGACGATTCAACCCAAAAATGCTCCAATATTTTCACGCTTTTTCTACACCGAAACCCTGGTTCTGAAATTTTTAACCTCAGAAAAAAGTCTTGGGATGATTTATTTGAAAAGATGATTTATTTGAAATCATCGGGAGCCACTTTGAAATTCGGGAAATGTTACTGGCCATATTTCTGTAGCCCTGCAGCTGCCCATGATGTTGGCTCTGCTACATCAGAGCTGAGATCACAGCTCAGGGTGCTGCAGGACCCAAGTGACCCTGCCAGCCCCCTGGGGGGGACACGAGCCCTTCCTGCCAATGACTCACCTCACTAGGCCAGCTAACGAAGGTAAGAGCCTCACTGAGGAAGCTAATTGTGAATTAATTCTCTGCGGTAATGAGGCGGCCCTCATTACTAAACCCTTTCAAAAGGCTTCGCACTAATTCCCTCTTCCGGATGCGTTGGCAAACAAGAAAACAAGATGCTTTTGGGGTGGATGAAGAGGGAAAACAGGGGAAGGAACTACCAATGAGTGGTGTTTTGGGGAAGGCTTCGAAAGCTCTACAGTCAGACGGCAGGATGCCTCCGTAGCCAGTTGTCTTGGTTAAGAGCTGTTTCTTGCTCTGGGTGGGTTCTTATTTGAGTTACACTGAAAGGAAGCAATTTGCAGAAAGCTTCATTGAGGCTCAAGCATCTGTGAGTTCCTGAGAGCCTTTTGACAATGTCATCGGCATTTATTTTTTAACCCAAGCAGACAAAGGCAGTTTGTTAAAAACTGTCTAAAAATGGGGAAAGGAAAGGAAAGGGAAGGGAAGGGAAGGGAAGGGAAGGGAAGGGAAGGGAAGGGAAGGGAAGGGAAGGGAAGGGAAGGGAAGGGAAGGGAAGGGAAGGGAAGGGAAGGGAAGGGAAGGGAAGGGAAGGGAAGGGAAGGGAAGGGAAGGGAAGGGAAGGGAAGGGAAGGGAAGGGAAGGGAAGGGAAGGGAAGGGAAGGAAAGGAAAGGAAAGGAAAGGAAAGGAAAGGAAAGGAAAGGAAAGGAAAGGAAAGGAAAGGAAAGGAAAGGAAAGGAAAGGAAAGGAAAGGAAAGGAAAGGAAAGGAAAGGAAAGGAAAGGAAAGGAAAGGAAAGGAAAGGAAAGGAAAGGAAAGGAAAGGAAAGGAAAGAAGCCTTTTAAGTTTGGAAGGGATGCTATTTACTGAAAGTCTCATGACATCCATCCACAGAGATGCTGATTGCCCCTGGGGATGGGAGACTGCCATTAAGAGGTGCAGAGGGTGTAACGTGTCTTTCCAGCTGGGGGGCTGATTTATGGAGTGTGCCAGCCTGTGACCCCAGCAGGATGGCTGTTAACTCCCAGCAGTGGAAACCATCACTGCTCCAGGGAGCTCAGCGGTCTGAGCATCATCCTGGTGGCGAGGGAAGGAGGATGGGGAACGTGAACCAAAGGTTTAAGGTCAAAAGATAAAGTACTGTGTGTGTGCATGGACCAGCAGGTAGATGGTCAGCAGGATGGATAGATGGAAACTACAGGGATGCAGTGCTCAGCAGCCGCAGAATTAATGTAAGATTTTCAAGAGGATGTGGAGCCCTCTGTCCTGCTCCAAACCCTGGTTCTCCTACTTTCTTTTCCCAGCCAAATGAGGGTAATGATGTTTGACCTCTGACGGGCAAGGCAGGACTTCCCTGGGAAGCAGGAGCCGAAGCCATCTGCCAGCAATACGTAGAACATAAACCCATGAGCTCCAAAACAAAACTCTATTATAACCTTCATGATTCTAATTAGGATTTTGGTCAAACAGAAAGCCCCCAGAATTTCCTGTGGGATGTTGGGCATCCCCACCCCCTTGCCCATTTTCAGCTTCCTCTCACAGACATGGTTTGCTGCAAGGAATTTAACGCTACAATTAGGACAAGCCATCAAAATACCAAGGGGAAAAGAAAGGGATTGCCTGGAGGTCACACAGGGATGGATATGGAGACTCCAGGAGGGAGTCACAAGGAGACTCCTGCCTCTCTGTCCTTGATGCCATGTTCCTTTTTTCTTTTCTTTTCTTTTCTTTTCTTTTCTTTTCTTTTCTTTTCTTTTCTTTTCTTTTCTTTTCTTTTCTTTTCTTTTCTTTTCTTTTCTTTTCTTTTCTTTTCTTTTCTTTTCTTTTCTTTTCTTTTCTTTTCTTTTCTTTTCTTTTCTTTTCTTTTTTCTCTTCTCTTCTCTTCTCTTCTCTTCTCTTCTCTTCTCTTCTCTTCTCTTCTCTTCTCTTCTCTTCTCTTGTTCTTTTTTTTCTTTTTCTTTTTCTTTTTTTTCTTTTTCTTTTTCTTTTTCTTTTTCTTTTTTTTTTTTTCTTTTTCTTTTTATTTTTCTTTTTGTTTTTCTTTTTCTTTTTCTTTTTCTTTTTCTTTTTCTTTTTCTTTTTCTTTTTCTTTTTCTTTTTCTTTTTCTTTTTCTTTTTCTTTTTCCTTTTTCTTTTTCTTTCTTCTGTCACAGAATCACAGAAGATTAGGTATTGGAAGGGACCTTGGAACATCACCTAGTCCCTCCTGTCTTCTGTCCTGCTCTGGTCTGGCTACTCTCCTCCTGCTTCCCCCCAGCTCCACAGCCTCCTCTTTCTCCAGAATCACACAGCCTCTGATACACACAAGGCAGTGCCATAGGGTGGAGGTTTTCCGCTGGCAGAAACCCAGTGACACAGGGACACCAGCTCCCCGCGATGCTCCAGCTCCCAGCAGCAGCAGCAGCAGGAGCAGCAGCAGCAGCAGCGAGTCCCCACGCTGCAGAGCCCGTCCCTGGCTTCTGGCAGGGAGGTGGTCGAAAAACCAAACATCAACAATAACCTGAACCCAGCAAAGCCCAGAGGTGCCACTTGAGAGGCAGAGTAGCTGGTGGAGTTCAGCAGAATATTCTCGGGTAACAGCGAGGTTAGTTGCTCCCCGGGGGCAGGTGGGTTTGCTTACTTACTATTAGTTTCATACTAGAAAAACATTTACTGGAATTTTTAGTGAATTATGCTCAGATGTGCCTGTGGTCAGTCCCACGGCTCACAGAGTTGGTGTTACCGCGGTATAAAGGAAAACAAGGTTTCCAGGGCTTCCTTTGGTCAATAAAAAAAGCCATAAATGAAATATATGGAGCAAAACTGATAAGCATGGAGGAACGACAGCTTTGTTCAGGGACCCAGTGTTCAGCTTTCCCCCTCCTTCTTTTACAGGCAAGGGGAAGGCTAACACACTGCTGCACGGCTAAGGAAGTCAGCGGTGTCGTATGCAGATGCTGAAGGTTTGGCTGTCCCCATCCGAAACCGATGTCCCCACGAGCTGTTCAGAACCAGGGCAGATCACTCTGCAGGCAGAGGAATTTCACAGGTGTGAGGGAGCAGGTCGCTGAGTTTCCATCCGGGCCGGTGGGTGGTTAGCCTTTGCTTCACGCCACGGGGCAGATGGATTTACAGCCTGCCTACCACAGCGGGGCCCCAGCCCAGACGAAGTTTCTCAAAGCCGGTGTGAAACAGATAATTAAAAAAGAAACGCGCTGTGCTGGATCGGCCTGGTCACAAGCACCCACTGTAAATTCGGTGTGGAAATAAAGCACTTTTCATTTTTCCAGCGGCGAGGGCAATTCACTGTTAGAACACGATGCTCTGAGAGCCGTGGTCACATCCTGCATGTGGTTCAGCAGGGAGCCGTGCTGGAGTGTGAGGTCTCCCCGGGGCTATCGGCTGCTTTTGGGGGGCTAAGACAGAGGTTTGCTGGATGTAAGGCTTCTGATGGAGATGGCTCCAGGTGCACAGCACAGGGGGACATGCTTCAAGGTCCTGCTCACCTGGTGGACTGAGCTTAAACCCCAAATCGCCCCAAAATCCAAGGTCCAATGCTGGGATTTGGGCTCTTTTATTATTATTATTATTATTATTATTATTATTATTATTATTATTATTATTATTATTATTATTATTATTAAGAAATGGGTGTCAGTACTGAACATTTGGATCAAACAAATCCCAAGGACACAGGATCTGCCTCAGATAGAGCTTGGTTGCTTGGTGGCGTGCAGATGACTGCCAGTTGGCGTGCATCATGCCAGTGATGCACCGCTGCCTGGACATGGTGCCTGGTGTGTCTGAGGACCTGGGTGGGACCTTCCCCTGCTTTGTCCCTGTTTTAAGAACTGAAACCGGGACTGAGAACAGCCAGGGTAACTCCCCAGGGTGTGCCAAGTCCCCATTTCTGTGTACTGGGATGAGGACTGTGGGATCAGATTGCACCTCTTGATGTTCATGTCTCAAAACCAACACTCTGTCCCTGTAACGAAGGGAAGGAGGGACCTTTCTCTGCCTGCTGCAAGGGAAACAGATGCAAAACATGAGAACCCAAGCAGTTATTTCTCTCTCTGCTACTGAATTCCTGAGTGGTTTTGGTTAAATCTCTTCACTTTTTCCGTCCCCTCACAAAAAGTGAATCACATTGGACTTTGAGAAGGAGGAACAAAGTGGGGTTCAGGGAATCCATGTTCCATTTATTTATTTATTAAACTATTTAAATTCTTCCCTTCCCTTCCCTTCCCTTCCCTTCCCTTCCCTTCCCTTCCCTTCCCTTCCCTTCCCTTCCCTTCCCTTCCCTTCCCTTCCCTTCCCTTCCCTTCCCTTCCCTTCCCTTCCCTTCCCTTCCCTTCCCTTCCCTTCCCTTCCCTTCCCTTCCTTTTTTTCCTGCCTTCTTTCTTTCTTGCCTTCTTGCCTTCCTTCTTTCCTTCTTTTTCCTCTCTCTCCCCCTCCTTCTCTGTCTTTCTTTGCACACACCTGTATTTTTTTGTATTTTTGATCTTATTCCACTGCCTGCCCCACAATGAATTTTGACACATTTTATGGCATCTTTGGGGGTGGCTTTCCATAGTTAAAGGAAATAAAAGGAACATCAAAGGCCCTGTATAACACATCACCCACCTCTGCGGCAAGTTGCTGTTTGCATTCCCTGTAGCAAATTGGGCTTTCCAGCAAGAGGAAGGTCTGGGATGGAAGGGGTAGGAGGAAAGGGGTGCATAAAATGAGAGAGGCACAGCTGTGCCTGAAAAGAAATATCCCTGTAAGTCTGGAGATGCATGGCTGGAATGCAAAGCCCATTTCCCCAGGAAGGATGCTGAACTGGCTGGACACTGCCAAGAAAGGATCTCAGAAGCTGGAGGGGGAGCTTTGGGTCTTTTCCTGTGCAATTTTCCACTGCATTTGGTTGTGGATTGGCAGCTCCAGGAAAACTGGAGTTCCTACTTGGCCAGTGAGCAGCAAGCACCCATCCAGATCCCCCAGCACAGCCCCTTCAAATGGAATTTGGGAGAGACAACTTCAAGGAATGGGGAGGTTCATGCACCATGGCCTGGCCAGGTACTGCTCTTCATGATGAGGTTGAGGACGAGGGGAGCAGTGAATGCACCCTGGAAAAAGACCCAGAGACATGGGGTGAGGATGCAGCTCCCTCCAGCTTCTCCTTTGCTGTTGTGGTTTTCTTAGGCAAACACATGCCTCTTGCACACATCCATGTCCTCAGTTTGGCCTCAGCCCTGATGGGTTCGGAGTTCCTCTCCTTCCCAGGACAAACTTAGTTGTGAAACCGAGCTCAGACTGGCTTTTCCTTCCCTTCTCCTAGGTGGAGACGGCTTCCTCCTTAGAGTACAGTCAATTCTGTAAGTTCACTCCCACTTCTAACTAGCTGGCTAGTCAACTAATATGAAATTAACCTAAGCTATGACACAAGATTCATCTCCTTAGAAAAACGACTTAAAAATTACAATTAGTAAATATTTTATTAAATATTGCATAGGGCTATATAAGTTTACTTCCTCCCGTGATTCCCCTGGGCTCCACCTCAGAACTTTGCTCTGTTCCATTGACATCGATGGGGATTATTCTGTTCTTGTATTTTAAATCATGGTGCCATCTATGGCCATAATTAATACATGCAGCTTGTTCCTGTTCTCATCCAGCACTTTTTCACACTGCACAAGTGAACCAGGAGTTATAATTTTGTCGGGAGCATTCCGAGTGCTCTGTTCCCTGGGGCTATCTGGACTTGCAGGTTTTTACATTTGGTTTTGCAATCAGGAGAAACTTAATTAAAAATAATAAAAAAAAAGGAAGAGATGAAACAAACAAAAAAAAATCCATGTGGGAACTCTCAAACCTTCCCCTGCCAGATCGGCATTGTGAGCATGAGGTGAGCGAGCTCTGGATGGAGCTGTGCCCCCCTCCACATCTGTAAGACATCCATAACACAGCTGCTGCGCTGCAGCACACCTCTGATCCTGGTGGCCATTCCACCACACGGTGTGATGCTCCCCAGGGCAGCAGCACAAGCAGGGGAGGATGGAGGACGTGTGAGCAGGAGGAACAGCCCCGATTTTCCTGCTGGTGGATGCCCGAGGCAGCCTTGTTGCCTCTTCTGGGCACAGCTATTTGATGACTTTCTGCAAAGTCCAGGCAAGCAGAGTTCAGGTCCTTTCTTCTGCTGTGTTTCAGCCTGTAAAGAAGCAGGAAAACTGCTTGGTCAGAGGGCAGGCAGCACCTTGAGCAGCAGACGGAACAAGTCTCCTGGGTAAGGAAGCAGCTTTCCAACCTGCCCCATCCCAAAGCTCCTCTCTGGAGCTTTTCCCCCACTTTACCAAGGGGAATGGGGTCTGACCCCAGTTAGAAACAGGGAAGAGCAATATGAGGATGCTGTGCTTGGCACCCAGACGCTGAGACATTATTTAACTCGGGCTCACTTGCAGCAGAGCAGGAGGTCGCAGGACACAGAGGCTTGCAGCCTTCCTCACTGCCTTTGCACAGCCAGAATGGACCACAAGGAGCTGCATGGTTTGAAAGCACGGGGCTGAGGCTTTGTGACCCTCTCTGAGGTGGGGAAGGTTTCCTGGGATTTTGGTCTCTTTTGGGGTGGCTATGGAAGGGCAGGGTGATGGGTGGGGGATACAGAATGTTTTTTATTACACAGAAGAGGTAAGGGTGGGCCCTGTCCTCCCCCGTGGAGCAGACATGGTTGTGGCAAAAAAAAGATGCCTTTTCTGGAGGAAAAACTCAAAACAAAAAAACCTCAAACATAAAGTAAAAGAGGAAAAAAAAAAAAAAAAAAAAAAAAAAGGAAGAGGCAGAGAGGATTGCTGGTTGCAGCAGAGGGAGCCCTTCCATTGCAGATGAGGCAGAAATCAGGCTCAGGCTGGAGCTGGAGGCTGAGCCCTACTGTGCAACACAGCCCTGGGCTCCCCTCCCAGTGCCTTCCAGCCTGGGTTGACTGGGGGAGGCAGAGCCCAACGATAAACCCGGCAGAGCAGCTCACAACCATGCACCTGGGGTGAGGCAGCTCCTGATATAACGCCATCCCCACCCCAGCTAATGCCCTGTTTGGGAAATCCCTCCACCTCAGCCTGTTCAGGCATCTCCTCTCTGTTTCACCCCCAAGACAGCTTCCACCCCTGTAGGACACTCTCAGCCTGCTTGCCAGACTGGAGGCAATGCTGGAAAAAGGCTTGGAGTCTGATGGGAGAGAAGACTCCCTTTTTAATCCAGGAAAAAATCCTACCTGGGATGACAAATGAAGCTGAGAGGCTTCAGATCCCAAATTTCCCATCCCCTGCTGAGATCTCAGTGTTCAGCCATGCCTCAAAGATCCCACATCAGGGACAGGCACAGCCCACGTGTGCTGGGCAGGTGGCCCCAGCACAACCCTGATGGATGTCGGGCCCTATGTGCCCTTGGGGCTTCTCCAGGAGTTATTCTATGGCCCCACCACACAAACATCCACTTGTTGTTGTTATTACTATTATTATTTGCAGATGTGACTGTTTTGCCTCCTAGGAGCTTAAGCAAAGACTTAAAGATTTAAAAAAGAGAGGTGAGATGATGCCCATGCTCTATTTCGGGCCCCAGAAAAAGTGGGCTGCAGTCAATTTTACAGTGTGCCCAAGCATTTGAGCCCATTTCATGGGCTTGTCTCAGGGTCTTTTAATGAGCAGCCTCAGGAGGGAAGGATTGGGAAGTTTCTGGCAGTGCCTCCTGCCCACACTGCAGTGCCCCAGCTACCATCCGGCAGATTTAGGCAGTGCATGGTTAAATGTGCTAAGTCTCCCAAGTAGGTTTGTTAAAGCACGTGTGGACACACCTCTACTGTCAGAAAAATCTGTTTCTCCTGTCTGATGTTCTTCTGCCTTCACCAGGAGGCCATCTCAGGGTCTGCTCTCCAGCCCTCGGCTCATCTCTGTGCCTGAGAGCACCAACTGCCCTTGCTTTAATGCCCTTCTTCTCCTGCTCCCCAGCCCAGTGCCCTTCCCCAGTCACTCCTGGTGTCCCTGCCTTGTCTTTTGATTCATTATCTCCCCTATTCTCCAGATTTTTGGTTGCACAATTCACGTGTGGTGACAGGAAGGGTGAGTGAATGAGACCATCTCATGTGTGACCATTTAACCTGATGTCAAACCTTCCCCCGGTGAACTTCTCCTGAACTTCTCCCTCTGAAAATTAAGATCTGGCTTTTCATCCAACCCAAACTGCATAAACTATTGCCTTTTTTTAAAAAAAAAAAAATAATAATCCCAGTTTTTCTCTTCCGAAGCCTACTCCTCACTTACTCCATCCTTCCTCAGCCCCAGCTGCCCTCCCATGGCCTGTTCAGCCTTGGTGACCGCAATGGGAAGACTGGGATGGATTTTCTTACCTCCAGAGCCACATCGAGCCACGAGCAGCACCACCTGGGGAAGCCCTGCAAGCTGTGGCCTTGCTTTGGGGCATCCTTCTTTTGGGGCACTGGCTTTAGGCAGGATTGGATGGATATTCATAGCTCAGCTATCTTGAATCACAGAACATGTCTTCGAGTTGTTTCTCTCCAGCTGGAATTTCTTAGGAAAATTGCTGTAGGATCTTCCTTCTCCTTGTGTGCAAGGTAGCTTATTTTTAGCAAATGTGATTTTCAAAAATGGCAGAGCCACTTTTGCTGGAACTTAGCTAGAAAAACGCTGCTTTTGGCAGATACGGCATGAAAAACTTCAGACCAGATAGCTGGAAAATGGCAGGCTCATAAATGTTTGAAACAGGGCCTTAAAATTACGTGCCAGCTCACCTCATTCAGGTGGCAGTTTAATGTTTATAGCTCAATTACAGCTCACCTAATCTGCTGGTTCACCTTCTCTCCTCTATGTACCTGCTCTCTGGTGGTGTCACCCACCCTCCAGGTGAATGTTATTGTAACTGGGGTCCTACCTACGTGTTGTTTCACAGCAGAGCCTGCTTTGTGCCTGGCTGCTCTGATGTGAGTCCCTCCTCACCAAACCTGGTGAGGGAGGTCCCCTTGCCCTGCCGCAGTGTCCCCATCCTTGCTCTCTCCCAAACCCTGCTGTGTCAGTGCAGGTGTTTGTATGGCCATGGTCTAACGCCACTATACGAAATGATGTATTTTAAAATCAACCCCGCTAGAGGAAAGCAGATTATTATTTATTATTTTGAGTGAAATCATTCAGTTAGCCATTTTTGAATGAAGACAGAGTCATGGAATCATTTAGGTTGGAAAAGACCTTTAAGATCACGTTGTCCAGCCTTTAACTTTGCATTGCCCAGTCCAACCTAAGCACCACATCTACATGTTTTCTGAAGGTCTGTGGTGATGGTGATCCAGCCACTTCCCTGGGCAGCCCATTCCAATACTTTACAACCCTTTCAGTGAAGAAATTTCTCCTAATTTCCAACCTCAACCTCCCCTGGTATAACTTGTCTTATCACTTGGTGCTTGGGAGAAGAGCCTGATCCTCACCTCGCTACAACCTCCTTTAAAGTAATTGTAAAGTCCAATAATGTTTCCCCTGAGCCTTCTCTTCTCCAGTCTAAGCAACCCCAGCTCCCTCAGCTACTCCTCACAGGAGGTAAAATAGATTAAAATATGCACAGCAGGCGTTAGAAGCTGCCTTAAGATCCCAGCTGAATGTGGCCATTTATCCACACAGGCTGTGGGAAGAAATATTCCAAGAAAGATTTATCTCCTTTCCAAAGGAGCTGACCTTCATGTGTTAGTGGGTCTGGCACCGCACAGGACCAGTTCTGATAGGCAGAGGATTTTTGGCCATTTGCTGTCCTCCTGTAAAGGCAGGGGTGGTTGGACAGTTCTGGAGCTTCACAACACCCAGTGCAGGTGTGAAGACAGGCTGAAGATGCAGACTCTGCCTCCTGGAGATCCATTCATTCCTTTGGTCGTTGGGAGCATCCCTACACATCCCTGTTGGACCACAAAGTGCACCTGAGGAGTTCCTCTGGGCTTCAGAGGGAGAAGAATGAGTGTCTGGAGGATAGTTGCTGGCTCAGAAATCCTGCAAACAGCTGGAGCAGGGGGGCTCTGTGGTGACAACAGATGCCCAGAGAGCTTGTGATCTTCCTGGAGAAGCGCAGGGATGTAAGGGGCATCATCCAGGAGCACCCCTTGGGTCTGTAGAGTGGAAATGCAGTGAGCTCCTCACCAACAACAGGACATTGAATGCTACCTCCCCTGCTCTTTGGTAGTGGGAACTGATTCCTTCCTGTGTTACAGAAAAAAAAAAAAAAAGAAAAAAAAAAAGAAAAAAAAGTTATCAGTGGGGGAATATGCACTGATACGCACTGAGAGGCATTCTGTCTGCTTTCTGCTCACTTGTGCTTTGGTCTCCCCTTAAGAAATGTCATTTTGGTCTTGGATTCCTAAAGGCAGATATCAGGAGTTGGACTTGATGACCCTTATGGGTCCCTTCCAACTTGGGATATTCTAAGAGTCTGTGATATCAGGGACCAGTCCACTACAGATCTACTTTGGAGGAACCAGGTGAGCTTACGTGCTCTCTCCCCATCTTGTCTCTATTATTTTGGAGTCACTCACCGTGTGGGATACAGCAGGCTTCATGCTGCTGCTGGCAACAGGACAGTGGAGTTGTGTGGCTTTGGTGTTATTGATAAATTACATCATGGTCCCTGGCTAAATGCTGCCATAAAAGAACAAAGAAATGCCCAATTTGCCACATCAATGCAGGGACACAGTCCTCCCTTCTGTGAAGCTAGCAGCTCCCTGCCAACAGGAGCAGAAGCCTTGCTGGCCAGTTTGTGCATGCACTGTGGGACTGGGAGCTCTGAACCCCAGACATATGGTTTAAATATTCTAATAGATGTGGTAATCCTTTTGGTTTCCAAATAATGTTATGGTCGAGTCGATTTATGGTAACGCTATCTTAAGCAATGAGGGCAATAAAAAGAGTTTTAAATGTGAAGATTTTTTTTTTTTTAAAAAAAAGGACTTTTTTTTTTTCTTTTTTTTTTTTTTTCTTTTTTTAAACAGCCTTTCCTTTGTGCTGTGTTTAAAGCCATCGGGCGTGGAGATCCTGCCAAAGCCACTCGGTGCTCGTGAAGCAGATGCGCACCTTGCTGGAAAATAACCATTTGTGGAGCCAAGTGGTGTCTCCAACCCCATCGCAGCCCACTCTCCTGGGACTCAGCCACTGCCTGGGGACAGCAGGGACACTCCTGTCCTTATTTATGTGCTCTCATCTCAGGACGGGGTGGGATTTTTTTGGCCCACACAGTGGTCTCCACTGGCTGGGACTGCTGTCTGGCTTGTTGCCTCTTACCAGCTCCCTGCTCCTAAAGCTTTTTTCTCTGGCACCAGGACTTCTGTTGTGGCCTCTGCAGTCTCCTCCTGCCCCAAGACCAAAGGCTAGCTCAGCTGTGAGGGATAACCTCTGGAGGAGATAACTGGGCTTGTCCCAGTCTGGCTGAATGCCTGGACACCCCGCTCTGTGCTTTCCTTCCAGGCTCTGGCATGTTGAAATCTGGTCCTTGGGGCAGGACTTCACCCAGGCACTGACCGTAATGAAAAATCAGATTTTTCAGCATTGCTTCCTTTCTTCCCAGGGCAGCTTGGGACAGAGATTCAGTGCTCCCCAGATATCCTGGAGGGGAGGTCACGTCTGCCTTACAGACTGTGCCCAAGGCTTCAGCTTCTCCAGCTGCAAGGCTTTGAAAGGGCTTTAAAGAGGAGACCCGAGCCCTGAACGCTCAGACATCTCCAGAGCTGTGCACCAGATGTTGGACACGGCGGCAGTCTGAAGGGACCAGAAGGAAACACGCTTCACGTTGCCACGAGGGGGGAAGGCTCTCCATGCTGTTCCCCGGATCGCATGAAGAACAATGATCTCACTTTTTGGGCCAGGTCCCACCTGTTTGTTTTGTCTGCAGCTTTAGAGGAGGAATAGTAAAAATCACATGCCAGAAATGCCCAGGATGTTGACTAGGGAAGGATCTGTCCCAACCCACCAGAGACGGTGACTTCAGATTTGCACGAGACCCACCTCAGCTACAAAGGCACTGCAGCAATTTTCGGGCCAATCCACTGATACATGAGCCTTCTAGACCACTTTGAAAAAGTAGCTCTTTGAACAAAAGCCCTTTTAGTCTTCATTATGGAGTCAAAGGCTGCTTTCACGTAAGGCTAGGGTAGGTCAGATTTCACGTGCTTAGAGATAAATGGCTTTGTCAGCAAACATCTTTTGTGGATTTTTTTTTTTTTTTAATTTGAATTATTGGATTTCCTGGGAATTTTCAGCAAAGTAAAAAGGCAAAAAGTGAAGTTATACATAAGAAAGCTAAATATTCGTTTTCTGTTTTTCAATGAACTTTATTAGCCAAACTAGAGGATGCTCACCTTAACAAGACTTAAAGATATTCTCTTTATTTATGAAAAATAATAAGAAGTTTGGTCTGACAGTAAAAAGTTTCAATGTTTTTATGGCCAGATCCAGTCTGAAATCATTCATATTAATACATGTCAAGTGGAATTTGGTTCAAGACTTTTACAGAAGAAATTAGGAGGCACAAAGAGATCTCAGACTGTCCCCTGGGTGGTAGAACTAGAAAAGACAAATAAAAGTATAGCCTCATGCTACATCCATGAATAAGCTCAGAATTTAGGAAACAATCATGAAATATTCATCAGAAGGCTCCACATCCCCTGTACTTAGGCAAGGCACCAGCTTGAATTCTTACCATACAACTTTTTAAAGCTTTTGGCTTGGCATCTCTGGGTGGCTAAAACAACACTGGCTCCTTTTCAGAGGCCCTTTGCTCCAGAGAAGGAACGAGCTTTGCACTTGATGAATTGGTCTCCGTGCCTTCCTGAAGGCAATGGTCTCCAGAAGTCCTCTGGCAGAAGCTGTGTGGCCCGTGGCTTTCAGCTGACATGCGAAGCTCTGGAGCCTGTTGGTTGGGAAGGTTTCGCCGCTCCTTTATGGCACCGTCCCCTAGCACTTACACGGGCTATATACAAGCAAGAGGTGTGTGGAGAAGGTGGTGCATGACTCGGCCATGAAAAACTAATTCGCAGCAGTGGCTGAAGCAAAGCGAGTCTTTGTTCAGCAGTTGGATCACAGCTCGTGCAAGGATGTGCTCCAGGAGAGATGGCTCCAGGTTTCTGCAGCTCCCAGACAGCCTGCCCGGCTCAGTCATTCTGGGAAAAGTTCATGGCAGCTGACCGAGGGAAAGGGTTCACCCTCCCAGCCTGCGGCAGAACGCTGCTAACGGCATCTCAGCCTTGTCTTCGGTCCCAGCCCTTACAGCTCCCGCAAGGACACCACGTGGAAAGCGCTTTCCAGAAAGTGAAGGAATGGACACGCAGGACCCCACCTGCCTTTCTGTTCCTCTGCTTGCCAGCTCCCATGCATGGCTTTCGGCTCTATTTTTTTTATTGTGCCAGAAGCTTCTGGAGTGCAAAGAACAGGGAGTTCCTTGGATCTGGAAGTTAAAAAAAAAAAAAAAAAAAAAAGCCAACCCCCTTCCCCCTTAGCTGAACGTTGTCAGCAAGTCGCTTTTTGTCTGTGAGCCTTGCCACCTCCAGCTGTGTTCTCAGCAGCTCCTACAGAGATTTGGCCTCTCTGCCACTTCTTGGGCAGCCGACCTCCGCGGAGAGCCCGCAGTGCTGTGGGAAGAGAGGGGCTGGCCTGGCAGGGGCCGTGCTCTTCCCCCAAGTCAGCATGAAGCAAAACGTTGCTGGGGGAAGGAATGAGGGGCGCGTGCCATATTTCCAACGAGACGTGAAACCAAAACCCTGACCCCCTTCCCTGCTTGTATGGCTCCTGTGGGGCTCCCTGCCAGAGTCTGTGGGTGAGCCTGGTCGACTTTCCAAAATGAAAAGAGGTATTTGTCCTCCCCGTACCAAATCCCCTTTGCAAATTCAACTGGACCTAGGGTTTATCTTCTCTAAGCTGCTGCTAAGCAGAAGACATTTCCCA
The DNA here is from genome assembly GCF_009819795.1 of Aythya fuligula. Taxonomy (NCBI): domain Eukaryota; kingdom Metazoa; phylum Chordata; class Aves; order Anseriformes; family Anatidae; genus Aythya; species Aythya fuligula. The sequence goes on along the minus strand of NC_045562.1, from coordinate 76,104,012 downwards.
GTGTAGGTTAGTCACAGGATTTCCAAGGCACCATGTCTTGCAGAAAGGGTGGTCACTCTAACAGTCCTGGAAAGATTTTTTGCCTGCTCCCTTCCAAGCTTATATCTCTCCTGTAGATGCACAGTGCCAAGTGCTGCTCAAATACGCCTTCCACATTTCCTTCCAGGGAGATAATCATTTTCCTGGGACCATTTCCTTACACATGTGCTGGAGCTGGCAGTGATAACTGCACTGCTCATTGTGGCTCAGGTTGAGAGCTTGCCTGGACAGGGGGACAGAAATGGGTCACTGAGATGGCAAGCCCAGTGGGCTGTCATCCTTCTCCTGGCTTTTTGCACATGCACAGGCACATTGCTTGGCCAGCGGGTGAGTGAGTGGCTGGATAAAGAGACCGAGCTTCACTGGAAGACGATGAGAGCTGTTCTGATGCAATGCTTCCCCATGGTTTATAGGCTTGCTGTCACCCAGGCAATGTGTGCTGAGGGTGTCGTGACATTACGAGACGGAGCACAAGCAGAGATGGCAGCGGGGATTGTCAGGGGCAGGTTTCTAGCAGGGGCTGCTAGCACAGGCAGCGTGCCCAGCACACATGGCACTGCCAGCTTATTGACATAGGGCATGGATGTGCCCTCCGTGGGCTGCAGCAGGCCAGGAGGTCCTTGGTCAAGGTGGGAAAATAGGGCAGCGAGGAGAAGGGGATTATATCCAGAAAACCACATTTTCCCCTTACTTCACATCGGATGGCTAGACTGATGATGAAGCAGTGTAGACCTTGGTGTGAGGTTTTCATTTCTTTGTTCCTGATGAAACTCAGGTTGGCTGCACAACCCATACCCACCCCAGAAGCAAGAGGCCTCTCCAAGAAAATGCTCAGTTCCAGTCTATCCCTCCTGGAAGCTGAAGCAGCTGCCGAGAATAAAATAAAACGATACTACAGTATGATATGAGGCTGGAATCAGGGGCGCTGGCCAAGCCTGAGAAAAACTGGCCTGAAGAAGTAGTAAAAACAGTGCGGATTCCAGCAGGCTCTGTCCAAAAGACAGGCTCTTAAACAGGCTGCCTGCGTATGGTATCAGCTGGACGGAGATCCAAGGCTGGATGCTGGACGGTGGCGAGTCCGTAGGTGGGCTGTGGCTCAGTCCTTGATTGAGAGTCCTTGATTATCATCTTTCCCCAGCTCCTTGCTGCCACATCTGTTTGGATCTGAAGCCTCCTGGCCACAGGAGTGGTAGCTGCTGCTTGAGGGAAGGGGCAGGGGTGGGCAGCGGGGAGGTGGTGCCCAAAAAACCTCCAGCAGCCTCTGCAGTGCCCACGGGGTCCCAGCCTCAACCAGCACCAAACCATTCTGACCAGAAACAGGGGTTTTGGAGGGGTATTTATTTCCATTTCTGTCCCCAGACCTGGGGCCAGCTTTCCCACTTTTACCATGTTGCCAGCAGCCCTCCTAGCGCCCCTGCGCTCAGCTGCTTCTCCTCCCCGAGACTCCTCTAGCCCTGCCAACCTGACTGTCCCAGCGATGCTTTTGCTCTTTCTGCTGCTGGTGGCTGAATGGAAAGAGTGAGTCCCTCTTCAGGGAGGGATGAATGATGAAACTAAAGACTTGTCTGCCTCTCCTCATGTGCTCCTGCCCTGGGCTATCACACAAGCTAGTCTACTCTGCCATAGGCTATTTTGCTCACTCTTATTATTCAGCATTACAGGAATTCACTCATCTGTTTCAACCCTCTTTTTTTGGGGAAAGCAAGCCAGGTTAGAGCATTTCATTGTGCTCGAGTTCAACAACTGCTGGCGGACCACTGTTCCTTGATATAAAACTTTTAATGAAAGATTGTAGTTTTTGCAGGAAATCTAATAACAAGCAGTAGCAGATATTTCAAGACCATCTTCGCTGGATTCATTCCTACCTTGTACCAGTGCCATTTCTGTATTGGAACAGGCCAGCATTTGTTATTACGGAAGAAATTCATTTCATTTGTGGATCTGGGAGTCAGAGAAGAACCCAATCTTCCTGCGGAGGGGAATCATAAAATCTTGCCTGGACTGTATATATTTCTGAACTGTGCCTGACCTCTGGCGCGCTCCCTTCACAGTGTGGAAAGGAAAAAGAATTAAAATGAAGAAATAAAGCTTGACTCCAACAGGGACAATGTTATTCATTTTCTTTTGTTTTTACACAGCAGAACCAAAAATAGAGTTTTTGTCCATGCAAAACATTTATTGAAAGCTTGAGATTTCTCATCCTTCTTCACTTCTGGCTCAGAGTAAGAAATCACGGAGTCTTTTCTTTTTCTTTTATTTCTTTATTTTTTCCCCACATCTGTCAAGGAAATTAGATAAGTTGATAAAAAACATTCATAGTTTTACCTGTCTTCAAAAGCCACCCAGCTGGCCAGACTGCATTCTAATCGTTAACACCTAGAATTTCAGCATCTGAAGTGATTTCTAGCCTCTCTTTTTTACCATTTTTTTTTTTTTTTTTAAATGCCAGATGAAATGCTCAGTATTTTTGGGAACAATTCACGTTATTTATTGGGCTCACAGACTAACCACGTGTGTGTGTGTGTGAATGGGAACTCGAGGGCAGGGGAATTCCTGGAACGTGGATGAGGAAGGAAGAAAGTCAGCAGATTTATCTCCTTGGAAGGGGCCATGCCGAGGCAGCGCAGATGCTGGAGCTGTCCAAATGCCACACGGCAGCATCTGAGGCAAACCTCCGGGGAGGTCCCCACGCTGCTCACAGCCCTTCCAAGCAGCAGCTGAGAGCGTGGTGACGGGACAGGGATGACCCAGCTGGCTGTCCTGCTATTGCTTGTGTCCCCTGCTCCACCTCATCGAGCACAGAGTGCTTGGGCACAGGTCTGGGGACAAGGAGGGACACCAAAGAAGCATGTGCTGCCAGTGAAGTTCCCTCTGGAATAGTTTTCTGCAGCAATTAAATAGAAATACAACTTGCCTCCCTGCCCATCAGCTGAAATACTAACTTTCCAGAGAAGTTACTTGAGACAGATCAAGAAACTTTCTGATGTAATTTGACTCTTTTTAAACTTTTTTTGGTTCTGTCACCTTGCTTCCTGAATGCTTGTGGATTCACCACTTGCATTGACCCCCCCCAGTACCACTGTCTTCCCACATGCATGTTCCCTCCTAAAAGTCTAAAAGCCAGACACCAAGGGTTGTTTAAGTAGGTACCACTTTCCAGAGGGATCCCCAGGTCCTTAATCTGGGATCTTCTGGGCTAAAGACACAAATCTGGGCTCCTGACTGCCCAAAAAACTCCTTTAGCACGAGCTGCTTGCAGACACCCATCTCTTCGGATGCGTCAGCCACTCTCAGGCTGCTTACCAGGAGCACTGAGGAAATCAGTGGGAGGACGTGAAGCACTGCACGAGGCCCCTTCACTCTGCTCTTGTAGCTGTAATTGCTGCCTCTGCCACTTAGCACAGCCCGTCTCTGCCCAACTCCTGCTCCTCCATCAATGCCCGCTTCCTTTCAGCTGCGATCTCTTCACCCCTTTCAGCTCATTTGGTTGCTGATTCTCTCCCCATCCTCAGATTTTCTCCTGGCTCTACCGCAGCAGAGTCCTTCTTTCAGCCTGACTCACCCAGCACTGAGTGATTCCTTCACTCCCATCCCCATCCTCCTGTGGGGGGCTCCAGGGGCACCCTCCTTTGGTGCTGCTACCTCTTGCATTTCACAGTGCTGAATCCCCTCCTCAAAGGTTCCAGTCTTGCACTAAGAACCCACTGAGTTTTCTTCCCAAAAAAGCAGTGGACCAGATCCTGTGTCCATACCAACCCACTGCTCTCTGCCCTTTAAATATCATCCTGCTCTGCTGATGCCAGTAACCAGGCAGTAGTAGTTCAGAAGAAATGAAGGTAGAGGTGACTTTCACATTAAATACTGTCATCTAATACCACTATCAAATTATTTTTTCTTTTATTTCCTAAAGAGGTCACTCAAAAATTATGAGTGAATAATTTTTAGTGCACTGCGTTGAAAAACAGCATTTATTGTAGTTTATGGTTCTTCCTATTCCTCACCCCCTCCCCCTGCTCCAACCCTCCCAGAAGTTCTTCAGGGTCTTTCTCATTCCAGAAACTTCCTTTACCTTAGCAAACACAATCCTTGGAGCAAAATACATCTCCCCTTCAACATCACCACAGAAGGATACTTAATATTTTAACTTTTTGTTTTGATCTTGAGTGAAAATAAGTGAAAAAAGTCTGAAAAGTGTATTTGAATGAAGAGGAAGACTTTGAGAAAAGTCTGGCATCAGCTAAATAGCAAACATTTCAAATATTAAAATATTAAAATATAAACAAAATACAAATACCTCTAAGAAACAAAGGGGAAGAGCAGAACAATCAGCATACAGCATAGAAGAGATGACAGCATAGAAGAGATGAAACCTCCTCAACAGCTGAACTCAATGAGCTCTAAATGCTCCTACAGGTGATGGGAAATGGGAGAGCCAGGCTGCATAAGGTACAGCTGATGAGTGTAGCTTATAAAGAAGGTTGGGAGATGAGGGGAAGCTTTGGTGAGTGTTAGAAAGACTGGTGGGAGCTTTTTCTTCTGGCCAGATCATTTTGGTTCTCTAGGTGATGAAGTGCTGAAGGCATTTTAAGCATTGGTGGCTGTGCAAAGGTGTAATAAGGTATTTTTAATGTTTTCTGGGGAGAAGATGTCTATGGTGGCTGTCTGTATGAGCATCAACTTTCTGGGTGCTCAGGGTTGGGTCTTACCCTGAATCTCTTCTCTAGTAGAGACTGCAGCTACCTGGTGATAAATATTGGCTTGTGGTAGCAAGAGGACCTAGCTGCCCTGGTGTACATTGCTGGCTCCTGTGCTTTTGGATAAATAGTCATAGTTCTTGCTTTCCTCTACTTGCAAGCCCCCTCTCTTTGTCAATCACTCTGGATTCTGCTTTTTTTTTTTTTGCAACAGCTGTGCTACTGATCCCTTGGTGGTCTTCTCCTTTTGTTCTTGTCTGTCTCCCTTCCTTCTCCTTGCTGTAGCACTGGTCCTGCAGGGGGTGTGAGCCTTGTCGTGGCTGGTGCATTGCTCCTTGCCATCTCACCATGCCTTAGCAGTGTGAGTTGTCCCTCTGCTTGTGTGAGTCTGTGGGATCTTGACCAAACTCTGACAGTGGGAGGTGATGGGAGAGGTTTAACCTGTTGGAGTGATGCCTTTATTGTGATCAGCACCCAGCTCCTTAAATACATCAACAAAATTTTGTGCAGGCTCTGTGGGGATGATGTGTGTAGAAATGGTCAGCTGCAGATGAAGTTTCCTCCTGTGTGGGAATGGTCAGATGTCCTGTAGCTCTTACACGGAGATAGATATTACCTCAAGACTTGTGCTGCATCCCCTGGTCCCAGTGGACTTAGCTTTCTGAGCACTGAAGGCAATTTGGTGAGGTTCCCAGTGTGGCTTTTGGGTAAAAGCTTTTTGACTTAGTTTAAGATGTCTGGAGAAAGGTTGAATTTAGATTGCTGCCTTAGGTCAAAGCTAGCTACTCTATTGACTAGCTGAATCCTAGAAGAAATATGTTGGAGCCATCAATGAGTAACTTAATAAAATGAAATAATTTCTCTATTACATTCAGTTCAAATTTATTAAGGTTATTATCCTAAATGAAGAGAATGAATATTAGAAACATACTTTTGAGGTCTATAACTGCTCTCAGTCCATTGTTAAAATACTGTTCAAAATGTAAGTAACTGCCAGGGCACTCCATTATCAGAAACAATGACCTGCCAGGATAACAGTGCAAATGGCTGAATTTATTTTTTTGGCCTAGAGAGGAACGAGAAGAAATATGAAGTACCTTTTAAAGCTGACCTGCACTACAAGTCTTAACTCCACTGAAGAATTGCTTTACCCACTCACCTCTTCCCATTATCAAATGCAAAAAGGCTTTTTGAAAGACTTTCCTTCATTAGGTTAAGTAGAAGGAAAAAATCTGCCTAAACATTTTATTTGAATGTGACAAAATGAAACACTTTGTCTTCCTATATATATAGTGTGCTCAAACAATTCAGGGCTGGTCTTTATGTTGGCTCTGCGTACTTGGCAATGGATGCACTTGGAACTTATTTTTTCAAGCTGCCCTGACACAAGTAAGACAGTGTGGCTATGCTGTCATGATCCTGTTTCATGTATGAGGCAAGTGTGTGCTGCTTGGCAGCCACAAATCAGGGGGGAAATTGTTTTTTTTCTGAACTTTGAATGTTAGTGCTGTTGTAGCCCTCATCCCAAACATGAAACTGGGAATCAGAGTCCCTGTGCTGGTGATATTCAGGTGTGTGGTGAAGAAATAGCCCCTGCCCCAAGAAAGCTTGTGGTTATGACCTTCCCTCCCTGTGTTTGGGGGTTTAGACATCTGGGTTTAACCTCTGAGTCTGTCTTCAAAAAGGAATACTGGCTGGTGCTGGCTCCTGCTCTCCTCTGGTCACCAAACAGCAGCAAGTCTTTGGGTTGAGAGCTTTACCCAAAAGTTACACTCAGTGCAAGCTTGGCTCAGGTGTCTGCGCAGATAAACACTTGATCTTGGTGTTTGAGCCACCCACTCTGGGGGATTGAATGTGCTTTCAGGAGTGCAGACATCCATGGGATTGCTGGAAAGGAGGCAGACACCTCACTGAGGCCCTCTGGATTATCCTCCAGAAATGTTGGCTCCACTGCTCAGATGTCTACTTAACATGAGTCCTGATGGCAAGTTATATGGTGTAACAAAATCATTGGAGTTTAAGACTGTAGCATGACCCAAGTGCAACTTTATACTTAATGGAATTTGCATGTTAAAGTTAAGTAATGACTTGATGCACAAGATAGAGAATGTCTGCTTCTGAGGGCTGCAATAATGTAAGTTTGAAAGTGCCAGAGAAATGGGGATTTTATTTTAAGCTAATGCTGCAGAGTCCTGACTACAGGTCAGGTTCTGTAATTTTCATGGCAACATAGGGTGGAAATTATCTGTAGGTGTACACAACTGCATGCATGGAGTTGGATATTGTGTTGGAAGTACAAGGTAAGAGGTAGTTACCTTGCTTCTTGGCCATCTGCTGCAACTTATCTGTGCCAGGCATTTTCTGCGGTCCCACCTATCTACATGCTGTCTTCCCAGATTAGATTTCTTCCAAGAAAAAAAACACGCCCTTCTCATGACAGGATTTTTTATTTTTGGAAATTTCTGCACATGATGAACTCTGGGAGATGGACACACTACTCAGGTGATTTGCAAAGAAAAGTGCTCACCAGCCAACACTGGTGGGTAGCTGGATCAAAACATCAGCTTATTTTTTAGTCAATGCTTCTAATGGAAAATATAACCGTAGCCTGAAAAAAATAGTGAAAATCCAGATCTGTGTATGAGAAGTCAGTTGGAAAATCAGCCAGTAGGCTGCAGTAAAACACTCTCAAGGCAGAACATAACATAGTGCAAAGCAAGAAACTCGAACTTTTACCCATGCATTCATTGGGGGTTGGTGTATAGAGCAGTATGTGCATGCTCCATCTATTGTAGAACTGGTGGAAACCATCACAGGGAGGGATGGGAAGAATGAGAGAACAGCTCCTCTGTCTTCAGATGGTCCAAACCTGCCTGATATTAAAAGGGAAATTTTAGGAGCTAACCTGTTCCCTGGTTCTTGAGGGTCACATCTTAATAGCCATCTGCAGCCAGGCCTTGGATGACTCCAGGGGCTGCAGATGTTCCTTCTCCTCCACAGCCCATTTTCCACTACTAAGGAGGCACCGAAGGCTTGGTTTATTGCTGTGATGTATATACATAAACCCAACCACTTTTAATTAAGAGCACTGCAAAAAGTGCTAAAATTCAGGAAATTTAAAGATTAAGGCCAAGAGTTTGTTTTCACACGTTCTTAAAATGAACAGATTGGACTTCTCTTAGAGCTAATTTCCCTTTCAAAAGCAAAAAAGATATTTATTGGAAAGTGATTAAAGTTTTCCTTGATATACAGATTTCATTCCAGTGTTGTTAGGAATGGCCCAAGCATTCTTTATGTATGAATTTGAGGATTAAGAAAGATGCACAGCAAAACTAATCTGCTAGTTGCCCACAGGCAATGAGTTTTTTTTTTTTTTTTTTTTTTTTAGGGAATGAATCAGTTCTTCAAAGATGTATTCAGCAAATAGTCTAGTTGAAAAATGGCTTGTTTCTCTGTTCTGGGCAGCAAGCGAGCTCACTGCTAGCTTTCCTGTAATCAAAATTCTACAAGCAAGTTGAACTGGTTCATTTTTATTACAAAAAATGAAGAAGCTGAGCTATAATTTAACATAGTGATTAAGCAAGAGCCACTGCCAAAAGAAGCAATCCTGCCTGCCCTGACTGCTCATTCCTTTTTAATGGCACAAACTTCTGACACTGAGTGGTGAACTGGACTGGGAAACCAACCTGAGGTGAATCTGGTCCTGTGAATATGTTTGGGGGTAGTGGGAAAGCAGGTCTGAGACATTCTTGAAATATACCATATATGATTTAATGGATAATGATTTAATTATATAAATCACACATGGTTTAAGACAACATGAGACACTGTGTAAGAGATGTTTACTACCTGCCGAGGAGATCTAGGCACCTGAGATTTTCACTCATTTGCAAGGAATGTTAGAGGCAGATCAAGTGCTTCTGAGTCTGCTGCCAGCTGTTACACATCTTCCTTTCTGGCCTGATGTATCTGACTGATCTCTGCTGCATCCCCACCATGTGCTAGCCCTGTTGCTTGGCTTACCTTTGAGCTGCCTTAGAGCTAAGTTGGAGGATAGAAAAGAACCCAAGGGGGAAGCAAGTGGCTGTGAGCCCACCTGGATTGCTTGACTGCGTGCCTTAAAAGGAGACTGGTGGGGCACTTGTTCCTGGCTGGAAACTCAACAAGGGATGTTATGTTGCTGATGGGTAGTTGTGCAGAATCCCTGAAGCCTGTAAGGCAGCATTGACTTAGATCAGGTGGTGATTTGGTCCTCATATTTCATTATCTGCCTATTTCTCTGTTATTCTGATAAGCATCTTGGAGTGATCTCTTTGGACCTATTTGTGTGGTATTATCTCCAGGGGCTCCCATAGTCATGACTTAAAAGGATAAAAACAGAGTTGAATTGATCCTGAACGGAGAGGGGAAAATGCACTGCTTTTGTCCTCACCCTGAGCCAGGATGAACAGTTATTTAAAGCATTTTGTGAACTTTTAACTGGAAGGGATGTTTCAGTCTCAGCTGAACCCAAACCAAGTCTTAGCCAGAAGATGTACTGGTTCAAATCCCAGAGGACAAATACTAAGTTATAAACATTTGCTTAAAATTCATGGCTGCTGTCAACATGCTCACCAGATAATTTCAAAGGGGATATGTGTGAAATGCAGAGACAGAGCCAGTGTAAACTTCCTGCCATTAAAATTCAAATGCCTGTTTGGAGCCCCCTCGCTTCTACAATATTTGATCAATTCAAGAGATCAGGAGCAGGAACCTAGGATTTGAGCCAAAGTTATGGTTGCCTTCTTTGCTCTTCTGAAAAGGCTTTATTCAGAGATGGATGAAGTCAGTCTGAGGATGGGCCTGTTTACCAGTGGAGGTTTGTGTCCTTGAGTGCTGTGAATTCAGGATGCAACAGTGGACTGGGGCACACTCTCTTCTAGGTTAATAGAACTTTTCTTATCTTAAAGGTACACTCAGTAATAAGTATGCATTTGAGCCACTAGTCAGAGATCACAAAGTATATGAGAGGTGGAATTATACAGGTGGACGTTTGATCATCCTTTGCTTCTACGTGGATTAGTGTCTGGCCTCTTCCAAACCAGGTGAATGCTTCTGCATCTCTGGGATTCTCAAAGCTTCGGGTGGATGTGGTCTGAAGCCTTCTTCACCCTGATTTCTTGTCTGTGCTGATCTTATGCTGCCTGGTGTCTTGCACTGGGCTTGCTAACACCTCCTGATCCTTCACAGCTTATGGAGCAGCTTTGCATCGAGTCTTGTGCCTGGAAGCTGCTGTCCCCTTGCTGTGCAGTGCCTCTCCAGTCCTGGTTTTTGTTGCTTTTCTACCCACAATCACTTGTCTTCCAACATTTAATCCTCCAAAACAGTTTGCAAAGGAATTGCTTCTAGATGCAAATTTGCCCCAGGCCTGTAGAACTTTATGCCATGGCTTCAAGTTTAATAAGAAACCATCTTCATTAGGACTGAAAATGACTTCCAGTTCCTCCCAGTCCAACAGCTGTTTAGCTTCATTCTGGCTGCCAGTTGCACACACCTGCATGTTGCAGCTGTGCGTGCTGCTAAAGCACACTGTATTGACAGCCGAGTAGCCAGCACCTGGAAGACATAAAGTATTTACAATTCGGAACAAGAACAAAACTCCCTCAATAAAAATACTTGTAGGTGATCTGTAGTCTTTCAAGTGGCTGATGCAGAAAACATTTTTTCTTCTGATCACTGGGCTGGGGGGAAGATGGAAAGCTAATTTGTTAGCAGGCCTGCTTGCATGTTTGTGAGCGGTGGAGGTAAATGCCCACCAGCCTCTATGCCTGGGAGAACAGCAGACAGATGAGGGAAGCTTTAGCAGACAGGAATTCATTAGGCTGGGAGCTCAAAAACGAGGAGAGCAGTGAAAAGACTTGCAAAAGGAAATGTTGCTTGGGGAATGTCCTAATGATGAGGACAAATCTGATATATTATAATGTCTTCAGGGAAGTTGTAGAAGAAACTTCCTTGCTTGAGCTGAATTTGGCCCTGCCTTTAACACGGACTTCATTTTTTTTTTTTTTTCTGGGCTTTTCAGAACAGCCCTCACACCAAAATGCATGCAGTACACAAGAGGCTTTGCAGATCATCTGTATGTGGGGGTGCCTGGCTCCTGTGGGCTATCCTTAGGAATCAAACCTTGTCTTGAAAAATGGTCTTTACATAGTCAAGAGGATGATTTGACAGCTTGGATTCACAATGAGGAAGGTGAATACCTGTACATCACTAAAGTAACCAGAGGCAGAGCAGGGAATTGAGCAGCCTATGGGTCTGCCAAACATCAGGCTGGACTCTGACCGTATTTTCTCTCACCCTGTAGCCTGCCGAGGGCGATCCTGTACTGATTGCAAGATTGTGGGGTAACAGGCTGGATCCTATGTGGTCCTTTCTTGTCTTGGGGGACCCTTGTTAAAGGCACAACAAGAAGCAGGTAAGCATGTGTAAGGACAGCTGGTTCCTTGCTGTTGTGGAGCTGGTCAGTGCTTCCCTTGCCAGGGTGTTTGGACAAGTTGGGGTGTGTGTCCTGTGTTGGAACAGGATGAATGTCAGATATCACTTTGGAAACTTTGGAAGATACCAGCAGGAGTCTTCATGGCAAAAGACAAGTGAAGTCAAACCTTTTGCTCTTCAGAGATTAAGCACTACTGCACAGTGTTACAAAGGAATGAGGACACAGGAGCAGCAGAGGTGTAAGCAAAACCCAGAAAATGCTTCTGGAAGTACATGACTTGGATTGACGTGGGAGATTTTTTTTTCCACTCCCATCAGGTTGGTTTAGCTCTTGGAAGTAGGGAAGGAAGAAGTGATGTCCTGTCCATGCCACAGACCTTCCTGTTGCGGGAGGTTGCTGGAGCAGGAGGTGTCAAGTGAGTTTGAAACAGCATGGGTGATTTTAGGGACAATAACTCTCATTATGGTAGGCCAACTGAGTGTTGTCTGGATGGAGCTCCTCTGCTGTCATCCCCTTGGTGTCTGCAACCACGAGGCTGGCTGCTGCTTCCACTTTCTAGCATTAAGTGTCTTTAAATAAGAGGGTAAGGGGTGTGTGTGGGGAGAAACTGAGCCCTGATGTAATTTTTCCACCCATTTCCCTTCCTGGAGAGGCAGCAGGCGTACTGCAGGCTTTCAGAGTGAGCAAAAGAGCATGGGTGGGATTTCTATGTGTTGAAATTGGCCTGGGCAGTGGAAGAGAAACTCCACCCTTCTGTTTTCTGTAGTGGATTTTCTTAGCCTCGTTTCCTCAGGCAATGAGGCTAATGAAATTATAGCGCCTTTCTGTCACCCTCCCTAATAATTTTTGGGTCAATTAGACCATTTCTCTAGGATTTCATATGGAAAAGATGTTCCAAAGGATTTAGGGTGGGAATACTTCATGAGATGAGTCTCACTCTGGAGGCACTTATTTCCAAGAAAAAATTGGACCTCCAACCTGAAGTGGAGACATACTGTAGATGGCAATGGCTAGACAAGGTGGATCTTATGTTCTAGAAGCTCCATGAAAAGAAGGGGTTTATCGTTCTCATTTTTTTTAAAAAAGTAAAATAAGAGTAACTGCTTGAATCTTTACAGTGCTGTCGGGTTGATTGGTTTTCACCAGTCTCCTGAATTCACCATGACCTGTTCTACCACAGAGAAACTGCAGGAGGCTGTAGCACCCTGGTGCAGTGGCAGAGGTCCCCATGGAGGGGGTTAACAGACAGAGTTGAAAAGAGGTAAAGGTGCATATCAGGGCCCTTTTTGTTACAGCAGACTGTGGGTTTATTTGTGCAATGATTGTCTGCTGAATTATTCCACCACCCAAACTGGAGCCACTCTAAGTAGGAGAAAATGAGCTCTGTCAGCATAGGAGCTTTGTCATGAGACTACTTGATGATTGCAAACTTGGCTCCTTTGGAGAGTAGCACTTCTTGCTGCTGGTAGGGCCTGGTCCTGGGAAAGAGGGGACATCCAGAGTGCTGCATGCCCAAGGCTGTCTGCAGCACATGGACAGGTTCTGGGACTGCACTGTTCACTCATCTCACAAGGCATTAGTCTGCATCCTCATGTTCCTCAGGAAAGGAGATGAGAGGTGAGTGTGATGGTCTGTTTTCATTTGTAAGATATTGCATCGTCTCTATGCCCTTACTCAATGATCTTATTTGGATGGTCTCGGTGTGGGGATGCCACCTGGGGAAATCCTGGGTCTTAATGTTGGGTCTGATATCCCTGATCCATGGCGGACAGGATTGCTTGGAAGAAACACCATTTTTGTGTGCCTTGTATGTAGTGTAATCTTTCTCTGAGCCTCCTTCCCAAAGTCTGTTGAGGCAGGAGCTGCTGCTTTGCCAGGCCTGTGTGCAACATTTAATGCAAGAGGTACTGCGAGGAAATTGAGCGAGCACGGATATAAAATGTGAATGGAAGGGATAAAAGATGGCCTGCTTTCCTGGAAAATGAAGTCTTCATTTCAGTACTTATGTTTTGTCTTCATCACAACAGGTTAGCTTTTTATTCCAAATGCTATTTTTAGTAGGGGAGAAAAATACTAAAAAAATTAATGGAAAATGTTCTGCCTGCTGTAATCCCAATTTTGCATGGACACAATTATGAAGCTTCATCTAGGTGACTGTCTGGTCTGTACCTCCTATTTGTTTTTAAAAATCCCATTTCAAATGCCTCTATTATATGTAAGTCTGTTAGATGGATAAGCTATTTCTGATCTTCCAGAGCAGTAAACCTCACAGCTCCCTTGACTCGGTCTGAGAAATTTCCACTGCTTGACATATTAAAAATATATGGAAGTCTGCAATGAGAGCAGATTAAGCTTTATGCCTGTGGAAATTCATTTAGATAACTCCAGATCAGCTGGTGCATGGAAAAATCATTTGAAGAAAAAAATAAAACCACTTCTGAAAAGCACAGCTGATGCTGTATGTTAAGGAGGAGGAGGACTTTTATAAAGCATCTTTCATTCCCAGAGCACTTACCAACCTATATATAGAAATCATTTCCCTCTTCCCTTTAGAGCAGCCAACTCTGGGGTGGAATGCTACAGTTGATTAACTGGGCTCAGCATTACCATCTGAGAGCTTAGCAGAAGACAAAACTTAGTCCAGCTGGCTCCATCTGACTGTAGACTTCTCCTTTATGCAGTGTTGAGGCCAAAATTGGCACAACCTCCATGGCCTGGTGGTTGTGGGGTGACCATAGTGGTTTTACGGGGACTCTTTAGTTGCAGGGTGCTGAACAGATGGATGCCAGGCCCCTAGATGTGGCATTGGACTTTGAAGTGTCTGCATCAAGTGGGACACAGCCTTGAGGAGGGGCCTTCTTTGAGTGATGCCTTCTGCATATGCTTGCTAAGGACCAAGTTATCCCTTGACTTCCAATTCCTCCCAGGATGTCTCCATCTACTCTACTGTGCAGATGCAACTCCATCCTGCTGGTGTGCACAGGGGACTGGGGACAGAGCCAACCCTAGGGAGTCACTTGTAACTTTGAACAAGCCCCAAAAGGGTTTGGGGAGTTCCCATTTTTATGGGCTGCTCTCCAGCTTGCTTCAATCATTGTTAAATTGGGTGGGGTGAGGGTGTGGGGACAAATGATGACTTGGCCCCTTGAGTCCCTTCTGCCCTGGAAAAAAGAATAAAAGGAAAGTCTGTTAGAGAGCTGACTAGCAATGGTCCCAGTGCCACCAAGATTTGGGAGGTTCAATTAATGTTTAAATGTCCTGTTCTGTTTCTCCCCTCCTGGGTGGAGCCCTTCTCCTGTGACACACTATGGGCAGCTTGTCTTGCCCACTCCTGTATTTCTGCATGTTTCCAGATCGTTTCTGCTGCTGGCTCAGTCTGTGTAAGAGGTTTTCTTTCCTGGCTTGTCTTGTGAGTTAACAAGTCATGAGAGCTATCAGTCTGGCCTGTGGTAAAGCAAGGCCCTCCCTCACTACCTGAATAAAATGCTTGGGATGCATTTTCTGCCTGCAGGCTTCTCCTGGCAGAAGACTGTCTCTAGCTCTGGTTCTGGCCATTCTCCACTTTCCAGGACTGCAGCAATAATTCTGGAAACCATGACACCAGCAGGTCAAAGCTTGATGCCAGAGGAAAGCACTTCCTTGGCTCTTGTCAGCTGCTCTGGGTTGTGCCTCTATTCTGAGGGGCTTTTGTCTGCTCTTACAGCCTGCTTACCCTTGTGTTAAATACTGGAGCTGTTCTCTTCCTGGACCAAAAATCATGTCTTTTGATATGTGTTTCCATGCCTGATGTCAAGGGGTGATGCTCACCCTGTATTAGGGTGAACAGAGTGGGGACAGTGCTGAGGTTTTATGTAGACTACCTCAGATTGGCTGGCAGAAGATGCTATTAGGTAGAAAGGGGAATAGAAAGGTACTGGTAACTTTTCTTGACACCTCAAATCTCATGGCAGGACAGCTGTGTATCCATTGGACCTGGATGGGCAGTGAGACTCTTCTTCCATAATGAGCCATAGATCCTTATCCTTGGCTGTATTTCAAGCCTTATAAGAAAGGGTTTGTATTCCTGACCAGCACCCTCTACACTGTTGCATAACATCCAAACACTGTTTCTGTTGCCTATTCTGGCATGGCCATCCACATTTCAAGTAATGAAAAAAGAGGAAGAAAAGAAAAACCCACTGGGCTCCTCTGCTTTTTTTTTTTTTTTTTTTTTTTTTTTCCACGCTTAACTCTTTTCTTTTCCTTCCAGTTTCCTTCACGTGTTTTATAGCCACCTTCTACAGGCCTTGCTGCTTCCCTGTCCTCAGCCCATCACACCTGCAGCCACATTTCTGCTCCTACAAAATTTTTTTTTTTTGTCCTTGCCCTGGACTTAATGGCTGACCTCCCAGCTCAGGCCTGCTCCTCCCCATGAGGCCTGTCTGGTCATACCTCCCCCTAGCAGTGGAAATAACTGCTGTGGGCTTTCATTTTATGTCTAAAACTTTTGAATTTATTTGAAAAGAGCCCAAGAGGCTTTCTATCCATTCAATTAGTCACTGAAAATTGGGAGTAGAGAAAGCTGCTTGCTCTTCTGCCTTAACTAGAGGAGAGCTGCAGGGAGGGACAGTTTTGGGGGCAAGCCCAAGCCCTGCATGTACATGGTCTTTTGCAGGCAGGCATGAGGCCGTTTTGCCTGTTCTCCTGGCCAGCTGCACACCAGCACGGGACTGGAAGCTGTGTAACAAGGGTAAAAGCAGTTCTCTGAGCTAATGATCTGTGGGATCAGAGCTGCCTGCAGGCATCTGGCAGGGCTGGTTCGCACCTTGCTTGCAAGCAGCCTTTGCAGAAATACTCTGGGGTATTTTCCAGAGGAAAGCTCTGTGAAAGATAGTGTGGTGGCTTTGCAGATGCCTTATGTTTTTTGCCGATGCTCAAGCTAACAGCTTTATTTCTGGCTTGTTCAACTGTGCTGCCATTGCCGGCTTTCCTCCTGTGCTACTTCTGCTTTCTGCCAGTGCAGACTGCACAGAAAGCAATGGACTTGGTTTCTTAAATCCAGAGGTGACAAAGTAGGCAAGGCGATGCCATCTTCTCCTAGTGTCCCTTTTATTTTCTGCTGTTAAGTTGAGGGGGAGGGGAGGAAAGCAAAGGAAGTTTACTACATGGCTACCTACCATGAGACCTGATAAATCTGCCAGACAATTTATTTGATCTTTGAACCCTGGGGTCCCTTGGAGACAGGCTTGGAGGCCTGCAAAAGCAATCAGAAAGAATATAAAAACCTAATGAGGCCTGGACTTGATCCCCTTCTCCAGGTGAAATTTACAGCAGCTGGCAGAGAATCAGAGCAGTTTAAAAATTATAAAATGTGTGTGTATAGATAGTGTATGAGAATGCATGGAGTTGCTTGGGCTTTCTGCTGTAAGCGCTATCCTTTGTGCTCGTGGCATTTCATTTTAACAGTGGCCCCTGTCTGGATTTCACAATATCCTGCTGCAAAGGATTTGTTTAAAGAAAAAAAAAAAAACAACCACACAACATAGTGTTTCTTAGGTTTAGCGTCTTGTTCCAGGTCTAGCTTTGTAAGACATTCCCCCAGGCAGACGGAGAGATGTTAAATGTCCCTATCTGACTTTGGAGCACAAGTCCCATTAACTCTCTCTGCTTTGTTGGGGGCGTAGGATTGGGAATTTTTACCTTGTTCACTGTGCCAATGTAATGCAATACCTTCAGGAGAATCAAGGTGGCTGGAGATGAGTCTAGCAGAAGTTTTCCTTTTGTGGCAGCAGTGGTGCTGTGTTACTTGTGCAATTTCACTCCCCCTGCTGTAGCTCTGTCTGATGGGACCGATAGTTGTGTGGTATATTGGCGGATAATTACAGAAATGCAACTGCCTGCCACAGCTTTTTTGACACAATACTAATTAAAGGTTCAGAAACCTGAAGATTTGGGCTGAAATCCAATCTGTGAAATCCATCTGAAGTAGTAGGCAGTTGAGATTTTTTCACTAGAGTTTGCTGTTTTCAGAAAATTTTAAGCTGATAAAACAATCTTTATGTTGCTTTCTTTCACTGTTGTGGAAACCTTAGCTTTGCTAAGGTCTTAAATGGGAGGGGCACATCTGGTACATGGTAATTACATTGACAGTATAATATCTGAACATAGTGAAATAACCAATAGTACTGTAGTGTCTGAGAACCTTCAGCCAGCACCTGGGACAACTGTCTTCTGGCCCTGCTGCTGATTGTATGGAGAAAGGCCCTGGAGTTCCCA
This sequence comes from Aythya fuligula, assembly GCF_009819795.1. Lineage (NCBI taxonomy): Eukaryota > Metazoa > Chordata > Aves > Anseriformes > Anatidae > Aythya > Aythya fuligula. The sequence goes on along the minus strand of NC_045562.1, from coordinate 76,086,549 downwards.
CCTTCATCTTCAACAGCAGGATATCCAGATGTGTGGTGACTCCCCAGCTTTCATGCTGAAAGTTCCCCTGTTAGTGAATAGGGTGGCTGTTTGAAATACAGTGATGAATAGGATGGAGCTGGGCACAAAGCTGATGGAAGGATGGGTCAGCTCCATCAGAAATGGTGGCATGTACCTTACAGAAACAATCAGGTAGGGTAGGACGTAAACATGTTTGCTCCCACTGTGCCCAACAGAGGTGGTACCAACCCTAGGTACTCCCTTTTCCTAGATCTTAAGGCACCCACAGCCTTGCTTGCAAACTAACTCATGAGGATGGTTCCCAGCTTGCTTCAGATAGGCAGCCCAGTAATGTGCAAGCTCAAACCTACCCCTAGCGACAAATTAGTTTTGGCTGCTTGCTTGCTGAAGGTCAGGGAGCACTCACACGACACCTTCTTCTGTCATGTCAGTGGCAGAAACTGAGCAACCTCCCTCACCAGCAGCCTCCCAGCTGGACATGAACAGGACTTCTCAGCTGCAGCTTTGTTCTTCACTGAAAAGTGCGCAGTGGGTTCAAAGGAAGCATTTCTGGAATTTGTGTTGATTTTGGACAAATTGTTCAGATGAAAATATCCAACCCTTAAAATACCATTGGGGGGAGGTCTGAAGAGCTCATTTCAATCTTTTCAACCCAAAACTTTGGATTGGAAGTGAAGTTATGTTTTCAAAATTTATGTTCATTTTTATTTTTAATAAAAGCTTTTAATAAACTCAAGGAGGAAACAAGACATTTCATTTTGAGTCTGGTGATGGGCTGTGTTCAGCCCTATAGTGACACTTTTATGGCTCTTTGGTTTGCTGAAAATTTTTAAATATTTGTTTTGTTCTGATCTGAAGCAAATCTCTTTTCCAGTTTCTCAGATCTGCTTGTGAACTGAGAAATCAGAGATCTGCAGAAAATAACAGCACCGGCTGGCTCTGCTCAACGCCAGCAGGATCATGACAAAACCAAAGGCTGTTCCTGCCTGGTGCTGGCACCTACTGCGCTGAAGTGAGACAGCAATTCTTCCTGCATGACAGAAGGCAGGGTCTGGTCCAGCACCCGAAAAGGTCAGTTGAGTCACTGTCTTGAGCTGGCCTTTGCCCTGGGAGCAAAGCTCCAAGCACCAGCTCTTCAGTGGATTATTAACGTTGTAAGTGGATTGGGGTCCGACACCTTAACTTGGAGACAAATTTTTAATTTTCCAGAGTCCAGGAGTGTTTGGGTTTCAAGCATGTTTGAGGAATGGCTTAATCCCATCTCCTTAGCCTAAAGAATGAACGTGCAGCAGGAAAACTGGGCTCTGTATCTAATGGACGTGGACATGAGAAATCACAGGAAACTGAGTCATTTGGCCACCTTGCAAGATAGTGTTTAAGACTATTGCTTCATTAAGCACCCTGAGGCCTCCAAGCCAGTCTAGTTGGCTCTCCCAAAGTCCTAGGGAGCTGTTTCTTACATGGGCTGCTTTAACCTTGTATGGTCCTCCAATTCCACTCTACTCTGCTGCTTTTCCAAGGCTCTGTGGACAGGAGCTGATGGGTTTGTACTGCAGAAATCCCCCAGACAGCCTCATCAGAGGTAACTGCAGGATGTGGCAGCTCCCTCCCACCCCTCATTGCCCCCATAGATGCTGGGGTGTAAATGAGTGAGTGGGGAGAGGTGCAAGTGCTCAGCTTCTGCCCTGCTGGGGAGTTGAGATAAGGGCAGGACATGTGGCCTGCTCCAAAGCAGGGAGCTGCTGCCAGATCAGGCAGTTTAGATGGAACTTCAGAGAATGAGGTAGATCTGAGCAAGCAGTGAGCTTCTGTCATCTTAAAATTATTGCACACTTAAAGAAGGAGAGATGTTGGAGGCAGCTCTGACCAGGCATGAGACTGGAAATCAGCTAAAAAAACTGCTCAAAAAAAAAAAAGCCCACAAACCCTCACAGCCTGTATTTTCTATGGAAACTGTAAAAGGAGTCCCTGAGCAACAATTGCTCTGTCTGCTGTAGCATTTCAGAAACATGCCCTGGAAAGTCTACTGTCTCCTAATAGCTCACTGGCTACTAAATGTAAATGGCCAAGATTTATTTGGGGTGAGGGAGATGAAAGGGAGTCAAGTTTATAGTCTCTTTGCATTTTGGTTTGTAACAACCCCAGGCTCAGGCAAATGGAACTGCCTGCAGAGACTCTCTCTTGCTCTGGATAAATTTGCAAAGCCAGAACCGCAGTGAGAAAGGGCAGGGCTTCGTTCTCTCGATACCATTTACTGACATTCCCAAGCGTTCGTATGTCTGTTGTTACAGCCCTTGGTGCTGTAGCATTTGAGTGTCTCTCAAACACTAATTAAAGGAATGAATCCTCCAGACGTCCCAGCCACTGTGCAGAGCTGTCGGCTACGGTAGATGAATGCTGGTTTGACTCAGGGGATGCTGACGCTGTTCATTAAGCTACTGACTGCATCCAAGCTTCAGCCCTTGCTTGGAAATGATCCGAACTACTGAGACTCCTGCTCTCCCCTGATGCCTTCTTGGAGTGTGCTCGTGAGTCCTCGAGGAGCTGGATGCTACCATTGCTGGAGTTTTCCCGTAAATGTAGCTTGGACTGGAAACCATGTAGAAATTCCCAGAACTAGCAGCAGTGGTTTAGATATCACAGATTACCTTTGTGCTGGGGCAGGGAAGGTGTGCTCCTGTACTTACGTGTGTGTCAGGAGAATTGGGAAATGCTCCTCTCCTGGTCTTTAGCACTTCTGCAGTGTCTTTACTGAGGGGCCGTGGGAGCAAGTTGGGAAGTTATGGAGCTGTGGCCTCCAACCCAGGTAAATGAGCGATGTGATAATGCTGTGGCCCAAGAGTCAGATGTGTTAAAGCTCTCATGTTTGAGATTGGATCAGCAGACCAGCAACTTGGAGGGGGAAATCATACATACACCTTGACCTGACCATTGCCTCCTGAAGACCAATTGGTATCCCGCCACCCTTAAAACTGGTGCAACTTGTAGGAGGGGAAAACCTGATAGGCACCCATAAAATGGGGCAAACTGACCTCTGGAGATGACCCTTTCTGGTCATTAATCCAAACACTTGGACTCCTTACAAGCTGCAGAGAGAAAAAGAGGTGATGTGAATCCCACCCAGAGTTTTGAAAAGTAGCTGCTCTGATTTAAAGCTCCAAGCAACCAAAAGCCTGGGGTGTCTCGAGGTGCATAGTTTCAGCAGTTAATTCCCCACATTGTCAGAAAACTTCCATTTCATTTCAGTGCTGAATTTGCCTCCTTCTGGCTTCTGACTCTTGGATTTCATTATTCAGTCATCAGCTGGCTGATTAAAGAGCTGTCTCCTATCAAAAATCTCTTTTCTATGCAGGTACTTGTGGGCTGTGATCAAGTCACCTCTTAACCTTCTCCTGGATAAGCTATTAGCTTGAGATACTTATGGCAGGTTTCCCAGACCTCAAACTGTACTTATAGCTCTTTCCTGAACCGCTTCCAATTTTCCTTTTTTTCCTTTTTTTCCTCCCTCTCCCCAGTGTCTTTTCTGAAATGGGGGCACCAGAATGCGACAGTGCCTCTGGTTAGGTCTCACAGCTACCACGTGTAAAGGATGTGCCACCTTTTTTCTTGTACTGACTTGTTTATACTCAATGGCTGATGCTGGGAGCCCAGATTGTCTGTGACCCCAAGAATGTCTCGGGATTTGAGACTCTCTGGGAATGTACTCCCTGAATGTGACCTACTTTCCTTGTTCCTGGAATTTCAGCCCGGTAAGAGGAAAGCCAGCCCCTGGTTGGGGCAGACAGGTCTTTCTGAGACCAAGGTTCAGCTCCCTGCCTGCCAGAGGCTCCTGGAGCAAGCCCAGCTGAGTCCTTTGGGGCCTGATCGCTGGGGTGCTAGCATGGGTGTAGCATGTGTGATTCTGATTTGGGGCAGCCATGAGCCTGTTGGAGTCCCTTCCAAACCCATTAGTATTAATCTCACCTCCTCCCTTGTTTTCTGCCTGCATGGAAAGGGTGACTTGGAATGGCACAGATACAACGGAGCTGTGGGTAAGAAGGTAATGGGACTTGTTGCATTAGGTACAGGTACTAGACATTTTTTTTAACTGCAATTAAGTGACAGTAGATGTTTACTTGCATAGTTCAGGTGGAGATTCCAGAGGAATAATGCAATATATCTTTTCATTCATTTTTTTTTTGGTCATCTGTAGACTTCAACAGCAATTATTTGGTATTATTTTACACTGTATACATTAGCGCGAGAGCAGATTCCCTTTTGACATCATAGCCAAAGCATGTGCATATGGCATAACCTCTTCCTGATTGCAATTATTGTGGAAGAGATCACTTAACTGGTAATGTTGTTTGTTTTCAATCAGAGTGCTGTGCATGCAAGAGTGCTCTTCAGGCAAGTTCAATGTCAGTGCAGTTGGCTTTCAGTCTTGTTTGTGGTTCTATAAAAAAAAAAAAATGGTCACTTTGTATACGTTACATATACATAAAATGCTATCTAATAGCCAATAGTTGATATATATAATTAATATGATGTACTTTTGCATGTTTGACAAGACTTGTGGTCCAGAAGTCTGTTAAATATTATGATTTACACTGTACATTACACTGCTCTTCGCTCTTACATAGGGGCTGTGGAATAGTAGGCAAAAGGGAAAAGGCTATTGTTTAGCAATTGCTGTCTAGGGGGTAGTTGAGGGAAATGTAAATTATTATAATTACATATTTAAATGTTTTCAAGGTTGCCTAAAACCACAGCTTCAGAAGAATAGAGCTGGGTAATAATTCTAGAGAGAGCTAAATACATCCTGAAAAATACTGTTTTGGAACAGAGTAGAATTATTTCAGGTGGAAGTGAGAGATGGGAAGGGAAAAAAAAATTAAAGTTAAAATCCCTTTATCTTTGCCATGAGTGAGTGGATTTCTTAAGACAAAAACAAAAAACCCTTAAAACAACAATGGAAAAAACCCACCCAACCACTCTACCACCAAAATATAAAAAACAAAAAAGCTTATCTGTAGCTAAGTCAAGGAGGCAACGAAGTTGAGCAGAAAGCTGCTGCTTTTGGGCCAGGTGCCTTGCCTCCCTGCTTTGGTGCAGCCAAGCTGGGTGAAGGGAGCTGGGACTTTGGAGACACCAGATGTTGCATCTGGTCCTTGGTTTCCTGGGGCGGGTTTGGCACCTTGAAGCTACCTTGGCCTGGGATGGGGCGAATACTTCAGTGAATCGGACGTGCTGTGTTTACTTCTGCTCAGCGTGTGCCCAGAAACACATGGAGGAGTTGGAGAGAGTTAAGAGAAGCAGAGATAACTGAAGAGCTGGCGAGGCTCGCTTTAAGAGGAAAGATATGAAGTACAACATCCTGCGCTGGATCATCTGGGGCCCGTGATTAATGTTGGCTGGAGAGGAGGTCCCAGCTAAAGCTGGGACATGATAATGGTTTAACAATAGTGAAGATGTCATCGCCGTGGAGGGTAATGTATTGCTTAGCGTGGTCTAATGAAGTTATAACGATGAAGTAATAGGATGAGATGAAGAAGATTGTTTAGGCCATCAGTGAAATCTGTTTGGCTTGGAATTGTCCTCTGTGTGTGTGTAAGCCACATTGGCTGCATATTTTAATACTAAAATGGGCAATATAATTAAAGGCAAGAACCCTCATTAGCTGAAAGATGGATGTGGTGGTCCAACAGGTCTGTTTGGTCTCTGATATTTTTTTTTTTTTTTTTAAACCAGAGTTACTGCAGACAATACGTGAAAATTTATTCTCTGTGACTTTCCAGGAAAGTTTTTTTTTTTTTTGTGTGTGTTTTCCAGGTGCAAATATTTGAGATAATTCTGACAAAAAGCAAGCACATTTTTGGGTGATGAGTGCAATCAAAACCTGAACTTTTATTTCAGCACCATCCACTGGAGGGGGGAAAAAAACAAGCAGCCATCATCTCAGCTCCTCCTACATTCCAAACGACAGCATCTCTTTGCTCTTGGTGGGGAAGTAATCGTAACAGAAATGACCCCAATTCTTTTCTGAAAGACCAATGATGCCAAGGTCAGAGAGAGAACTCTATGGGGTCTGAGGATTTGATCCAGTAAGAGGTTACGCACCCATACATATTACATCCCTTTTCTTTTGGTAATGCCTTTGTGTAATCGGACAGGTGCATTGTATTTTGAACATATTTTTTCCATTATCTGCTGGGGTAGCTTCAACTTATCACTGAGATTCATAGGAACTGGATGGCTTTTGCAAGGGAGTTTCTGGATGGAACACATTAGCTGCAGACTGGGGTTACTGCCAGTGGCCTCCCCGTGAACTTGTAATCCTGGCCTTTGAGTAACAACTGTGAAAAATCAATGACGATCGCTTCCATTTTTCATGCCGCCGCTGCTGGCTTGTAAGGCCCATTTTTCTCTTCCCTCTTTCTCTTTTTGTTTTCTCAGTGGCAAGGAAAGAAACAAGGCTCAGGAATTAGACAGCAAACTGTCATTGAGCAGATACACAGCTGGGGTTCCCCTTAGGAGGCTTTTTTTAAAATCATGGAAAGCCAAAGAAGGCTCGCAGCAAACACTGCTGCAGCATATGCGTGGTGGGTTCATTCAGCACCCAGTGACTCTGCGGTGCCAAACTAAGGGTAGCCTAGTGTGATCTAGGTGGGAACTGGATGCAATTGCTCCAGATTTACAGCTCCTGAAGTGAGAGAAGTATTTGGGCTGTTTAGCTGAATTTCTGCCCAGGCCAGCTCTTGATGCTTCAGTCCCACACAGTTCCAGGAGTGGTTTCTTTAGCTGGTCTTTTGTCTTTCCATATGTTCTCCTGTGGAGCTTGTTGTGGCTCCTCTGTTGCGTCTTTCACCCAAATGAGGTACCTGTTACTACACCTTCTGCAGCCTTTTCTACTGCACTAGTAAAAAATCTTGCTTGCCATGGCAGCTGGCATCATAACAGTCAGGGATGCTACAACCCTGGAAGTCCAGCCTGCTCCATAGATGTCTGAGATGAAAGTTGCATGCTGTTATGTTTGAGGACTTGGCTACTGGGTGCTGAAAATGAGTGTGAACTGAAACCTGTGTTCTGAAGCACCTCAGCACTGGCTAAATCCTGGTATGAGGGTAGATCCAGACTTAAAACAAAAGACATGCTCAGTGTGGGAGATGTAGAAGGTAGCTAATGGACGAAGGAGCTGGGAGACTTTTAATCTCACTTGTCTGTAGAAAAAACTCATTTAAAATAATCCTGGATACTAGTAAGAAGGAAGTAGCCCTTCACAGAGAGTGCTGGTAATGCCAAAAGGAGCTCTGAATCTCCATCTTTTGACGGGGAAGACTCTTGGATGATGTTTTGATCCTTGAAGCTTCTGCAATTCTGGATGCATGAAAGGTATCTTGCTCCCCCTACTTTGTGATCTTGTCCCTTCTTTGCCAAATAGCAAGCAAAATTGTTGATGTATTTCAGCCCTTAAAGATGATTGAGGGACTGGCACATAGATTATATAGCTATAAAATGAGGTCATCCCATGAACATTTTCTGTGGTTCAGAAAAGTTCAATTAACTTTTCTTGCTCAGTCTTCTCCTTTCCCCCCACCTCCTGTTTTGTGGCTTCTTTGGTGTTTCCTGGCTCCAGCGAAGATCAAAAGCAGAAGAGCAGGGCATTGTAAGGATGGTTATTTTAGTAGAAGCATTGGGCCTGTGGAAAGCAGAATGGGAAAAATAGGCTTGGTTTGGTTTTGTAAATATCAGTCAATCCTTTTCCCCCCACAAAATCAAAAACAGGGATATTTTGGAGCAAGTGATCCTTATACTGGACTGTTGTTTGGGGAAGGTCCAGGAGTGCAACAAAGCCATATTTGCTCATTGATGAGCTTGTACTCAATGAAGGAAGGTTGACTTAATCTGTTCCAGACTGACTTAAATAACATACTTGCAAGATAAGATTCATCTTTCCTCAGTTCTAGAGGTATTGAGGGATCTGTGGGCATTTGACCTATTTGGAAGAGACCCTGAAAGATTCTCTCAGCAGTGATATGAAGGAAGGCTGAAAGCTGAACTTGAATGTGCACGTCTCCACACCGCAAGTAGGATTCTGTCAACTAAGCAGCAGAGATGAAAGCTAAGATATAAGGAGTGTACCATGGTGAATATAAATTAAATGTTCTGTAACAATAGAAAATAGTGAAGACTTTCATGTAGGGTTGTGTCATAGACCCCATTAATGGCAAAAGTCCATGTTGCTCACAATATGCAACTGGAAGACCATTACTGCAAAGACAACCTAGAAGACGTTCTGTGGAATGGCAAAAAATATGAATATATGCATTTCAACTTCACTTTGACCTTTGAGCTTTGTCTGTGTTGGACATGCAACCCTACTGTAACTGAAATGGTGAGAATGCTAACGACAAGGGTTTGGCAGGTTGAAGAAGGCAGGGAGCCCTTTCTGCCAGGCAGTGTTGCTGAGGCTGATGTTTTCTCTGGATTTATATATCCTAGAGTTGCTCAGAAATACTTAAATGCACAGACTGTCTTCTCAGGAGGTTTAATTCTGTCTTAAACACTATTTGAAATTACTGATTTCTCTAAGTTCTGATCTCAGAAAAGTTGGAAGCAACTTTTTGAATGAAGTGTTTCATTTTTTTCCTGTGCACTTAGGACTTTTAATTTTGTTATATATTATGTTGAATCATAGCTTATTTAAATGTCATTAGTTTTTGTGTCCTAAAGACACTGTAGAAGCATAACTGATCTAATGTTTCCTTAACTATTGTTGAAGTACCTCCTTAGCTCTAAAAGCTATCGCTGTTCATGCAGTAAAGAGAGAAATTTTAGTCATGGTGCTAGGTTACAGCTTGCACCCTTCTACCTAAATTAAATATTTGTAGGTGATGTGGCCAGACTGAACAAGTAATAATCTGGGATTTCTGCAGTGTTCTGAAGGATATTGGCATGATGGGGCTTGCAGGGGAGGTGTATTATCATTTGTAAGATTGATTGGGATAAATCAGTTGCATGGGCTACTCCCATCAGTGAAGACCAAGCCATACTTCTGAAGGACATGCATCTCAAATGACTTGGTTATCTGCCTCAGGATGGGGCAAACAACCCTGGGGATATAGTTCTGTCCTGCTGGAGCATGCCTGGGTTGTGATTTTATTTTGGGTAAGGAACATGGAGGTTGGAATTCAGTTGAGGTGAATATCACAAGTACAAAACACTCCAACAAGAGGTGGCATACAGGAGAGAGAACTCCTTGTTCCCACTGGCTGCCCATTTCCTCATGGGCTTGAAGGGTTTCTGCTTTTTATGTCAAGAGGTGGTTTCCTCAGTGCCGTTCCCCATTTCAGGGCTGGCTGTTTCTCAAGGGCTCTGAAGTATCTGCAGTTGATGGGAGCAGGGAAGATACTGCAAGGACAGGAGCATGAAGTAACTTCTTAGCAGCACCTCACAGAACATCATGCATGATCTATATTTGTTCATGCTGAGGAGTGAGTAATTCTTGACCCACTCCCTCCCCCCATTTTTTATTTTTTTACTCTTCTTCTGGGTTACTCAGTACCTTGGGCTGGGCTAGGAAGCGCTGCAAGTGTGTTCAGCCTTGGCTGCTGGCAGAGGTCTTGAGTCAGCAGTGTCCGCTTTGGTTGAGATGTCTTCGGCTCCACAACTTCCTCCCGGCTGGATTCTCACTTACTCTGTCACTTGCTGGGCCAGGCAGCAGTAAAAGCCATTGCTGGGGTGGGGCTGTCCCTGGAGGAAGAGGTGGGTAGGATGACTTGGAAAGTCATGAATGCAAAGTCAATGAGCCAAAGCTAATAACATTCACAGGGATGTGAGCGCTGGGGCCTGGGAGCCCAACTCCATCTTCATCACATGCTCCTTGGAGACGATGATCAACAAATTTTCCCATCACAGGGGGATGATGGCTGTAGACGAGTCCTAGGCTTCACTGCCTGTCCTGTCTGCACTGGTGGTCCAAAGCAAACTCTTCAAATAGTAATACAGGGAACCTCACAACAAGGCCAGTGAAGGTTAATTTGTAGGTCAACAAGTACAGTTATAGAGTGGTTTCTGAGATTTAAGGTGTTTTCCAGAACTCTTCTAAATGGGTAACTATACCCTGCAACTTTTGGCATCCCCATCCAGTCTTGGTAGTCTTTTGACTCATGCCTAGTTTCTAGCTCATTTCTTTGGTTCTCTCTCTGTCCTTATTCTTTGCAACATATGGTCATTAATTCCACTCTCTAACAGTGCTTCAAGTAAGCATGTGTAGAGGGGACCTTTTTCTCCAGTTTTGATTCAGTTTTAGTTCACTTGCTGAGAGATTGAACAGAACAGCAACATGCTACCTATTTTAAATAAAAGAGAGCTGAAGCCTCCTATGTGGGCTGTGCAGGTAACAGATGGTTGCAAAACTGATGGGTTTATTTGTGAAACTCTGGCATCTTTCATGTAGCAAACCTTTGGTAGGTATAGTCATATTAAGAGCTGCTTTATTGCCCATGTGATATTTTACTCTCTTTTTACAAAGATACAAGTGAAGTGCTACCTTTCCTGCCCAGAATCTTTCAAATACAACTGCCCAAACTGTCTTTAAAGATGCCATAGCTACCCTGAAGCTAGATGTAAATACGTATAGGCAACAGTAGAAAAATCGATGACACGTGAAGCAAGGGAGAAGAACTGTGGAGACTTCTGCTTCTATTTTGCTTCAGCTAAAATATTTGCTGTCAAGTTTCACAATGCTCTAGGCTGTAAAGATAAAGATATGGTAGCTGCAACTGGTTACCTGTTGCCTACTTCATTTACAGATGGAAACTTCTCCAAACTTTTAGGAAGAATGTGGTCAAAGCCAGAGTCTGTATTCTCTCTTTCTATGCTTGTTTTATTTCCAGACTACTTATGAAAAGCTTTCTATGCATGATTAACTAATAGGAATCGATGCACTTCAAGAATATTACAATTCTGGTCAGGCCACCACCCCAAAGTTCAGTTACCTGCCAGAGGATGTGCATGTACTTGGAAACAGAGTGGCTAAGAAGTTATTTGGCAACACCAGCTTCCATGTGGGACGAGCATGCCAGGACAGCTGCATTTAATATCTTTGTTTGGCCCTTTCCACTCCAATTCCAGACAAAGCTTTAGTTAAAACAAGGAACGGTCCTGGGCCAAAGAATTGATCAGTCTCACTTCCATTTGTGGCCTCATCCTTACAAATCAGAGCTGAAAGAACTCTGGGGTCATTGGGCTGAAGTCTCTGTGGTTGAGAGATGCTGTGTTATATGATAGTGAAATGATCCAGTTCTGTTATAGTTCTGTGAGTGTTTTGGCCCTTCTCTGCTACTTAAAATGCTGCTTCAGAGTCATCTTGTCTCAGTGGCTGGAAACTTGCTGGTAATTCTCTTCCTAAAACGATGAACAAACATTTTATCCCAAACAAACATCACTGGTGTTGTTCTCCATCTCAGTGCTTGTCCCTTCAAACCAGATCCCACATCCTCAAAGCCCTGTTTTTTTATTTTTTTTTTCCTGCAAAAGACAGAAGTCAACTTCATAGCCTTGCAGTCTACATCCCTTATGACATTGAAGTATTTCACAAGCCCTTGGGCAGATGAAGCAGCTCTCTGGGACAGCAAGGTTGTTGCAGTTTTGTAGTGGGACAAAAGGACATGGAGGTTTATCAAGTATAGATATCTTCAGTGGTGATTGGTTTCTGTTTGTATTAAGTGGAAAGCAAGTGGACTCCTCCAGCCTCTCATACACCGGTTTCAGAGAAGAGATGCTGAGGATCAGAGTTATTAGAGGGAAGAAAGTTGCACCTCCTCAGAGCCATGCCACTGCACAATAAAGAATCTGCACTCCCCTTCCCAAGAAGAGGGATCCCGTTCCCTCTTCAGGGCCTTTTCTCCTACAAAGCTACATTTATTTTCCCTCTCTTTGCATGTGTTTTATATGTGTGACATTTGATAATGTCATTGGTCTAGGTTTCATGCCTACTGCCTTCATAACTGGATCTTGGATTCACCTCTCCCTTCTTTCAATAACTGTAAAGCCAAGAAAAAAAAAAAGACAGCTTTCCTATCCTGGCTTCCATTCCCCTGCTTGGCCCAGTGCTTCCTCTGATTGCTGTTGTGCAGAACTGACATTATCTCATTCATGATACAATGGGGTGCACGTGGGCTGGGCTCGCCCCTGAAGCTCTACCTCATCTTGCAAATTGTGGCATTGCTGAAAATAGCCAAATCCTTCTGTGCCCTACCCTATGTGACTAGGACAAAGGGAGCATTTAGTGGAGCAGAAACAGATTCTGGGTCTCACAGAGACCCCTATCCTGCTATCTTTGCCTTCCACAAGAAGCACGGTCATTAGGGGCATGCCATTTTAAATCCCTTTATAGATGCTACAGTGGGGGAAGCGTGCATGTAAATGCTCCCCCGCATTGTGCATAGCCAAGTTTGCAGCAAACACTAACTTTCTACACGTGTAGACACTGAGGAAAGGTAGAGTGGAAAAAACTGACCGTAGGTTCCACAAGTTTGCAGTTGTCAGAAGTGAGACTGAATCGTGTGCCTTGCCTCGGAGACATTACTCCTTTAAATTCTCCATCGACATTAATTAGGAGCCCCTTACATGACCTTGGAGATGATAGTTTTCCCCCTTCCAAATTGTATTTAATGAAAAAGCCTGGCTTGGCAGGTGGGTGACTTTTCCCAGGATCTCACAGCACTCAGATTCGTACTGATGAAAACCTCTTAAGCTTCATGAGAATTTAGATCCAAGCAGTATTTTTTTTCTTTAATTTCCCATGATTTTCCATTCCGAGAACTATCCTCTTGAACATATTTATTCCAACTCGTGCAGTTCAAGGGCTCAGAATTTGACACAACCCCTTCTACCTTCCAGATGCTTGTCAGAAAGGGGCTGCTATTCTACCTCCTGAGGGTTGTTTTTAACAGCACAGGGTGTGTCTCCCAGTACAATTTAAATAAGCGATAATTAGGGGAGACTGAGAGCTCTGAATATACCAGGGCAGAGGAAAAAGGGCTGTCCTTGCCCTTTACTCTCTGAAATGAGACATTTTCCTTGTCAGCCATTGCCTGAGTTCTCAGTGTTTCTCTATGCAGCATTCAGATTCAGGGAAAGAAAGAGGAAATTGAAGTATATGTCAAGTCTCCACGAAAGTCCGCCAATGTCTGCATCCTACCTAAAACGAACAGTCTTGAAAGCATGACGCCAAATCCACTTTTTTTTCCTGCCTCTGCCACTCTTGCTCTCTAAGACAGCTTGGCTGAGAGACAAATTTCCTTCCAGTCAGGAAAGAAAAAAAAAATCAGAAACAGAAGCACTTCTGAACGAGCAGCTCCAAGGCCCTTCTGGGCTCCGGTCACTGTGTGTATTGCAGGGCTGAGTGGTGGAGGCTGAGCTCTCGTCCTCAGCCCCTGCAGCAGCTGGGGTCTGCCCCAAAATGTGCAGGGCTTCAGCTCCCAGCAGGAGAGAGGGAGATCTTCAGAGGCACCTCTGTTTGCTGCACAGCTTAGATAGAGCCATTGGCTGTTTGCATCAGCTGGAGATATGCCCAGAGATGGAGGAGAGGGGAAACTGGTCGAAAAATAGAGCTGTAAAAAAAAACCCCATGCTTCAGATTGCAGCGGTAAAATTATTAATATTTAAGATTTGAGAGGTCTGGCTAGGAAGGTTATCCTAACGGAAAGAGCATTCCTTTCAACTCAAAGCTAGCAGCCTGTGATTGCTTCCAACCCCCCACTTCTGAGCTGAGAAAGCACTGGAAGAGTCACCCCTATGGGATCTACCAACAGCCATCTCTCCACATATTTCTTGAGTCCTGCTTAGAGCTGGGGCAGCCAACAGGCTGCTTTCAGGAGCTTGTCCCTCCCAGGCATGGGTTCTTGACCTTGCTAACATTGGAATAACTGTTTTTCTTCACTTTTTTTTTTTTTTTTCTTTTCTTTTCTTTTTTTTTTTTTTTTTTTTCCAAAGAAGGTCTGGTCTCTGCGATCACTAAACAGAGAACAGGGGAGCAGAGAGGGAGATGCTGTCCAACTGTTCTCTCGCTGTGATCATAGTTAATAAAGCCTCCCTCTGACTGTTCCTAAATTGTACTTGTATCCCTATGCACTTGGAGTCCCTGTGATCTTTGCCAGGGTCTACCTGGGTCTCCTTTGCTGAGCAGCAAGGCGTGCTGCACGTGCTCTACAAGTAAATGCATCTTCTAGCATATTCCATGTCTTAAAATCCCAGTTAGCCAGAATCCAGTGTTATGTTGCTCTCTTCCCAAGGGACTGCATGCGGGTTGAGTTTTAGGCCTGATTTCCTCAAGAAGTAAAGTTTAGGTGGTCAGGCCTTGTGTGTAGGTTCTTCTGCCTGCTTGTGCATTTCTGTGGAGCATTGATGTGCCTGGCTCATCGTCACCACAGTGGATTTGGGGCAGAAGCGTCAAAGTGGTGTAGCTTTGGACCATTTTGGGAAAAAAAAAAAAAAAAGAAAAAAAGAAAAAGAAAGAAAGCCTGATAAGTTGCCTTTACAAACATCTGAATTGAGGAAAGTAGGTGTGGTGCAGAAATTCATGCAATTAGTCAGTGGAGAACAAGTATGGTGTAGTCTTCATAAAAGGGTGGGCTGGTGGGCTGGGGCTGGGGGCTGCCTGCACTGCTGTTGAGCACCGGGGGGCTTGTTCCCTGCTAGTCAGGCTGAAGCCCCTCATTGTCCATGTTATTCTGAATATGACCTTTGTCAGGCTGCTGAACCTTGCTGTCCACTGGTCCTTTGGGGGCTGGAGAGCTGCCTTGGCTCCCAGGAAGGCTGGGCAAGAGTGCATTAGGAGCAGAGCCCAAGTAAGCATCTTAAATAAGAGCAAATGTTAACAGCATTCCTGGTCTTTTACTTTAGAGAGAATCCTGAAACCGTATTTTGAATAGCAAGCACAAGCAATTGAGATTTTCCCTCTCCATGTGCTGGCCAGTATTTAGACTAGCCAAAAAGATACCTCCAAGAGAATTAATTCCTGGATTTGCTTAAGACCTTGTGCATTGTGGAAAGGGCCCAATGGAGAGATTTACTGTGAGCAAGTCACTCTCTTCCTCTTAATGCCAATTTCATAGCTTTAATACCGAAGAGTTGTGTTATTCACAGCTTCCTTGGAGCTCATTGCTGAATTGCCACCGTAATGGCTTTGCTCCTTTTAACAGCCTATGGCTAGGAGTGTTTGGAGAGTGAGAAGCACAAATTTCAGGCCCAGAGTTAGCATTCTGGCAACAAAGTGACAACTGAAATCGCAAAATGAACATTTCTAGGAAAATAAAAACCTCTCTCTCATGTTGTCAGCCTGGACTGAGCTGTTCTAGTTGACCCAAACACACAAACAAAAACAAGCAGAACAACAAAACAACCAAGAAACATGAACAAAACTTTTGAGAGATGAATATTCCCAATGGGAAATGCCAGCTCTGTGCCCTGTAAGGCTTTTTTAGAGGCTCCATCCCCTCTTCTTTCTCCCAGCAGGCAGACACCACAGCTAACTGCATTTCTCCTCTCTTTGAGCTGCTGGAGAAGCTCAGAGGAGCGCTGTCGGGGGGCACAGGGTCTCTCGGACAGCCATAGCCCACCTGAGGAACCAGACTTTTGGGGTGACTACAACACCTGTAGAGTGCTACTTCTGCCTCTGAATCAAAAATTGCAATTGTGAGATAAGAACAGCTTTGGCTTCTGACAGCAGACCAAAATCACTTATGCACCCTTAAACAAAGTGTCCCTTGGCATGCAGAGCTGGGATACTCAGGGTTGGGAGCAGAGACCTGAGTGGTGAAACAGGATGGATATAACCAGGCATAGTCAGCTCTGAGCACCTCTGTGGATGGGGTGATGATGGCAGGGTGGTTTTGTATCAGGGTGTACAATGTGCTCCGTGGAGGAGACATGCTGTGAGAGGAGGGGGGAGCACAACCTACAGAGCATTTTACCCCAGTGGGAAAATTTTCAGGAGGAGGAGGTTAACACCTCTCCCCTGGAAAGAAAAACAAAGCAAGATGCAGGCGTGCCAGAGCCTCCTGAATGCCTGGGCTGGGACAATGCCTTTTTCTGTCTTCTCCTCTGCCAGCGCAGCGCCCTCTACATGGCAAGGACCGTCCAGTGGGAGGTGGAAACCTGCCACCCATTGAGTCACCGACGCCACCTCCCACATCACTTTCCAATGTGCCTGTATCCTAATTAGCCAATAAATTCACAAGCACTTTTCTGTCATCCGAGGGCTGCTCCAGCAGCCTAGTGCTGGTAATGTTTCAATTGTGCGTCTATGTGCACGCTGGCCCTGCCAGCTTCTGGGGCTCAGGGCGGGCAACGGCGCCCAGCCAAAACCACAGAAAGGCTTTAGTGAAAAAGAATACGCTCCGAGTACGAGCAAATCGGTGTATTCCATTTGAGGTGCTATTAACTGCTTTCTGCACAGTGGCTGCTAGGGCACAGTGCCTCAGCCCTGGAAAAAGGAGCGTTTTCAGTGCAAAACCTCACGTCACAAATGCTGTGCTGTGCTGAGCCCAGGGCACTTCACACCTCTGGGTGTCCGGGTCATCCTGGGAGCTGCTCTGGGATTTGTACCTTGCCTAGAGGGAAAAGAATCAGGCTGGAGACTCTCTCTGCCCCCAGTACTTTCTGTCCAGTGCTTAAAGCTCTGGCAAGTTCCCTCTTTTAAGAATCCTCTTCTACCTTGCCAAGAAGATTTTCAGTGCCTTGAGTTTGTTGTATCTCAGCTGTGGTACAAGCAAGGAGTCAGGGGCTCCTGTCATAAAACAGTTGAGATTGATGGTGGCTTGTCCCACTGGTTGCAGCCTCAGGGACTGGATTTAGCACCTTGGCAGCAAAGAAGGCATCCAAAGGGCTGAGAGCATTTGAGCAGAAAAACACCAATGACCACAAGGTGCTGCAGCAGGGAGGGAATCGTATCTGTACCTACAAAGTTTTTATGATGAGGAAGAGCAGACAGGCAGAAGAAAACTTTGGTTTGGCATATTTGGTTGCTCAGTGGATGTCCCCATGTAGAGATGGGCTAATGCGTGGTGCAGCCACTCCACGCTGGCTGTGCCCATGGTGCACGCAGGCTCGGGCACGTGCGTGCAGAAGGCAGCAAGCTGAGTGCCTGGATGCAGGTCCCTTGGAAACTGCAGAATGGTGTTTCCTTGGCAAAGAAGGCGACATGGCAGTAGATTGTGTGTATAAGGTCTGTTCTTAGCCAACACGGTGGAGAGTGGGCTAAAAGGATCTGGAAGTGCTGGATGGAGGCGAGGTGAAGATCTGAAACCCTGGTGCTAAAGTGGTTTCTGCAGCCAGAAGCCAGATGCCAGGCACTCCCCCAAAAGGGCAGAATGGCCTTCCCACCCTCTCTCCCCGTACATTTTTATTTCATTTGAAGGCTTTTATAGTAGGAACATTTCTTTTTATAAACTCTTCCATCAGCCGGATGCGCCTCCGCGGGGCATGTTGACACATCAAATTAGGCTGTGGTTTGGGTGGCAGCCGCCATGGGCCCGAGGATGTGAAGATGCGAGCGGGAATGTTGCAGAGGGGAAGGAGGAAGGCTCCAAACAGCTCAAACCTGCGGTCGAGAGCTGGCTCTCAGCAAAACCACCTTCTTCAAAGCCGAGCCGTGCTCGCTGTTGAGCAAGGCACTGGGATCCTTGCGGTCTGCACGTCCCCGTTGTCCCTCGGGCACAGTCAGCAGGGCGGTGGGAAAGTCTGAAGGTGGCCCCGTGCTTCTGTCCACGTCTCATCCTGCGCTGACCCGCCTTTGTGGGTGCTTAGAGACATTTGCTCGCTTCTCTCCTCTTCCTCCACTGTTTTTCATGTCTCTGCATTTCCCCGTTCTGGCTGGAAATGCTGAAGTCCATGCCAGGAAAGGCTGTTTGCATGGCGTCTTGCGACTGGCCAGCCCAACCCTGTGAGATTCCCACTTCCATCCAAGAGCTTGTCCTACTTTCAGGCTGGACTGTGGAGATCGCTCATGGTGTGAAATGCCTTCCCTCTCCTCTCCTGTCCTTGAGACCCCATGCAGCTTCCACCTTTCCACTCACACTTCCCAGTGATGCCCCTTTTCTGCTGTTCCCCTGCTGTTTCCCCCTTACTCAGCACATCCTAAGCTGGGGCTTACTGGGTGATAGTGGTGAGATGGTGACCAGGGAGGGGAATGGGGAAGAAGAGAGGGATCTTGGGATACTGGGCCAAAATGGAGACAAAAAGATTCTGAGCTAAAACCTTGTGCTGCCAGTTTTGGGTTACCTCAAGATTCAGTCTTTCTGCACAACTCTGTTGTGGATTGAAGCTTCCTGAATCTCAGCCAGATCATGTGCTGGATGCAGGAGACTCATCCAGCTGGGTCCTGTGTTCTCCTCCTCCTCATCTCCATTTTCTATTTTCTTTCCCCTCCCTGAAGGCAGGAAGCAGCTTGTTGCCTTGCAGAGCAGTGGTATTGGGGTGGCACAGCCTGGAAATGTGTGTACTTGAGTCTGGCTGCAGCCTCTTGGGTTATCATCTGGGCTGAGGCAGGCTTGGAAGTGGAGAAGGCAGGTCTCTGCCCCATGGCCAGGCAGGGAGCAGCATATGGACTTAATAAAATTAATAAGATCCCAGCATGGGGGTGCCTATCATGGGCCATCAGATGTTTATGAACCCCAAAAGATCCATGCCAGCTTTCCTGTCTGTGGAATCAGAAAAAGGGGTTGGTTTGCTAGCAGGACACCTTTAAAATCAGTGGCTGGACAGAGCAGTCTTTAAGAGATGGACTGTGCCTTGTAACCAGCCTGGACACCACCAGGTACCCAGCCACAGGCAGATGAGACTGTCTGAGGCCAACCCCAGAAAAGCCCTGATGTTTACTACTGAAATGGCAGATATGATTTCTGGGCAGCCTGTGACCAGTCTTTAAACAGTGTGAGCTCTTAAATACAGCAAATACTGGCAGCTGAACCTGCTGGCTACCTTTAAGCAGCAGCAGAGATATGTGGGGCTGGGGCAGGGAGCACCCAAAGCTTTACCATTTACATTTTAGCCACCACAGTGGTTATGTATGAGCCAACCTCTAGAATAATACAAGTTCAAGGCTAGTAATGGAGTAAAGCTAGTAATGTGGAAATGTCTTATAAACATACCTGCTGTACCCAACTTTCCCTTTGTGAGACCTAATTTAGTTGGGGAAAAAAGTGAAGTGCTGAATGTTAGATTTGGAATATGCTGGGACTAAAAAAAATGCCCAAACCAATGTATAGGTACAGTTTCTGACCAAGAAAAAAAGGAGAAAAAAAAAAAAAAAAAAAAAAACAAAACTACTCTGTTCTTGCAGATTTGCTGAAATCTATACATGTCTGCAGCTGACTAGCAATTCCTAGCCTCTCCGCAAAAATAAACAAGGGAAGGCACTGAGATCCTGTGCCGAAGAATTATGTGGAAGTTGGTGGATCTGCCAAAAAGAAATCGGCAGGTTAGATGTGGCAGATACTTTATTGCATGCACCCTTGTAAAAGGAACCAAAGCACTTCCTTCGATGCTGATGGATGCTTCGGAGGGTCCAACAGAAAAAGTAAACAGAGAATTATTAGTTCTTCAAAGAGAGAAATTTTACAGGTTTGCTCCAAGACAAAGCAGGAGGAGGAAAAAAAATAGTGTGCTGAAAAGGATGTAGAACTGGTGCTGAAGTCAGTGGAGGTGTCTTCTACCTATTGGGAAAGGTTCAGAAAAGGGAAAGAAAATCTGAAATGGATTGGTAGGCTAAAGGTATCCCGCTGAACATTAATCACTCGAAACACAGCCTTTCAGAGGGGAAAAGGATCCAAATCCTGTAGCAAAAGGTAGATTCAATGAGTGTAAGACAAGAAAAGATCTCTGACCTCCCACATAAATCCCACCGCCTGCCCCCGAGTTCCTGTGCCATAACTCACGAGGGAGTTCATGCATGTGTTTTAGACAGACAACCCGTCTTGATTTCAAAGGGAGAACCCACACCAGCCTTAGGTAAGTTGTTCCTGTAGTTAATTATCGTATTAAAAGAGAAAGAAGTGTGCTTTATTCCAGATTGAATTTGTCTGGCTTCAGTTTCCAGCCATTGGATCTTGTTAAACTGTTGTCTGCTAGATTAAAGAGCCCTCTGCTGAATACAGACAAATTGGCAATCCAGAAATGAGAAGGTCCAAGGCCAAGTCCTGTTCTTTGTTAGACTTGTGCAGCCCCACTAAAAGCGGGTCGCACGGTGCCAAGCTGTGTCGGTATGGACGCCCTCCTCATCATCTCCTCCTGCCCGTGCCAGCTGTGAAGTCTCCCCTGTGCTGCCTGGTGGGCCAAGGCAGTGCCATCAGGTGTTACAGGAGGAAAAAAAGCACACAAACCTTCACCCCCACCCGCCTTTTGTTTGCCCTAAACTCAGTGAGCTCAGGGAAAGATGAGAAATGCTTGGCACTGCAGCGCGTTTCTTTGCAGAGCTGCTCCATTGTGTTGGGTTGGAGGCCCGAGTCCCAGGGCCGTGCCGGGATCAGGCTGTACGGACATCACGCTTCTCGTCTGGCGTCGATGCTGGCAGGCCGAAACATCTCCCAGTGGCTTTGGCAGCACATAAAAAAGGAAATCATCATCTTAAAAAAAAAAATAATAAAAGAAGAAATCCATCTAATCACTGAAGGCAAAATCCCGTCTAATTTAGCCTGGGCAAAGCGAAAGGCCTCAGAGGAGAGGCTGGTCCTCGGGATACTGCCGTCCATAGAGGATGGGCAGGGCACGGCGCTGTGGTTTCCTCTGTAGGTGGGGGCCCCGGGCACGGCCTCCAGCAGCTTTAAAGCTGACTCCAGAGGGAGGGCAGAGAGGAGACACGTCCAGGAGGAACCTGGAGTGAAAGAGGCCAAGGACAGAGCAAAGGGCCCCAAATTGGACGACGAAAAAGAACAGTCGTCCCTCTCCGCCCCCCTTTCCCTCCTCCTCCTCCCGGGCTGACGCTAAGTACAAGCTTCCCCTCCCACAAAATAAAGGCCTTGATGACAGGCTGCCTTCCCCCGAACCGAGTGTCAAGTTGAAATCTGGCCCTGAGGATTTGTGGTGGCTCAGGGCAAAAGTCAAAACAAACAAAAACACATTCCCCAGTGCCGACGTCGATGCAGCCTCGAAGAGGAGCTGGTGAAGCGGAGTTAATGAGCAGGAGACATTTTGTTTGTATGTGTTGGGGGATATGGGGGATGGCCAGGACAGCAATAGGGCACATCATGGCTTTCCTTCTAGTTTAGGGAGCAGGGAGCTCGCACCATCACCTTCTGGAGAACATGGGTTTATTGCCCTCTTTCCAGTTGGAACGTGGGCACTTTCCTTTTCCCCTTCCCTTGAAATAGCCTTTTACCATGCAGGTTCAGTGGTAGTGAGATCTTGCAGGCTTTGCCAAGAGGTGGCAGTGCTGGAGCTCTGTAGCTTGGATAAGTGTCTACGCCAAGTGCCTACGTGTGTCTATGCACAGCGCGTGTGGTGCGTTGGGGCGAGGCACGGGGCCGGGAGTGAAGATTTGGTGTTGCAGCACAACCAGAGCAGTGCTTATTTAAGACAGGATGGAGTAGAGTACAAAAGGCTTTTCCTTTAATAAACTGAGTGGCTGGTCAAGAGTTGGTTCTGAGAGTGCTTGCCAGCATCAGCTGAGGTCTCTGGGTTTTTAAACTCTTTGAGCATGTAATTCTCCTACTCTGCTTTTCAATCAAAGGCTTTTGCAATGGTAAATGAATCGTAACATCTATCCGTGTATTTGGTGGAAACAAAGGCTGAAAAACGTCCCTTCATCCTACTCTAAGAAGGGGCCGATAAGCTTTGGATACCTGGTCCACCGGGGAAAATGATGTTCAGAGACCCTCAAGGAGACCTCAGAGAAATACAGATTTGGGCCTACATCAGCTGGGGCTGTGAGCAATGGTTGCTTTAGGGCATCTTTACTCTGCAAGGGTTTGGGTTGAGGACGGGGGTACAAACAGCCTTTAGCATCATTTGGATAACTCATATCCATAAACCCATGCATGGAAATAAGTTATGATGGTTATGAGCTGCCTTGTGATCTCCAGGAGACGTTTGGTGATAGAGGCTGAAAAGACATGCCTCATGGGAGCTCAGCTGTGGATGTCTACACTCAAAAACCAAATCCATAAATGGGGTAAGAAGGAGACATTTAAGATTCAGTGTTCATTGCAAAGCAAGCAATGCACTCGCTTAGCAGTCAGTCATAGCACATGTAAAGGACTTCACCTAGTTTAGGATACCAAATGATTACAGTAAGTCACATAGTTAATAATAAAAATATCAAATATTGTACCCAAGATTCATGTGGAGTACCTCTTTTACCCCTGGAACACTTTAGGAAGGAAAAGAGAAGCTGTCTCCTACTAGATACCTCCCTAAGCACAGACTTTGCAAAGCTCTCTGTTAAAGCACAGTTTGGAAGCAGGCAAAGAGGCTTGCAATACTTTATGTGTAATCAAGTGATTAATGTAAACCATGTGGTCTAATGATCTGTCATCTAAGTTGTTACCCTGTGCCACTTAAGATGCTGTGGTTTGAAAGTGCACCAAGCGGAGCTCTGCTCTTCCCTTCCTTATGTTTATAGAGTTTTGCCTGGTAATGTGTTTCAGCGGGTCTGTGCAGTGCTAGCAGGAAAGGATAAGAAGCTGAGATATTGTAATAACAAGCAGTGTGTGCATGGCTCATACTGTGGCAGTTCACCAAGGAAAGAAAAAAAAAGCTTTCCCCATTTCTGTCTGTTCATTGTCAGCAAGGCTTCTGCTCATCAGGCAGTTGGTTTGGGCATTAGGAATAGAAAGGACCTTTGAAGCTTTTTTATTTTTTTTTTCTTTATTCCTACATGTTTTTTACTGCCACAGTACCTAGATTCTCAATGAATTAATAATATATTTATCCTCAGAGCACCCCAAGATGAAAGGAAAGGAACTAGGGCCATGGGGAAGCAGTGTGCCCAAATACCAAAAATATCTGCCTACCTACATGATGACCTCCTCTCTGATCCCAGCTCTGCTTTGAGCAAGTCATCTCCTTTCTTTGGCCATGAGTGCTTTTCTTGATATCTACTGTTGTTTTTTTTCCTATGGGTTAGGACCATTGCACTCCTGCCAACAAGCAGAGAAGACATCTCAGAAGGGGGACACTGTGAAGCTCTCAGGGATATTAGGAAGATTTTAGGAATATTTTTAAGCATTTTTTCAAATTTTGAGGAGGAAGAATTACTGGTTCCAGACTGCTGGGGGCATTTTGATACAAAATGTTAGCTTTTGAATCCATGCATGAAAATGTAACTGTGAATTAGCCCCAACACTTCATTTGCCTGAAGAATCAGGATAAATGTAGAAAGATACAAAATACCTAGGCTATGTTGCCCTCTTTGGGGCTAACCTAAAACTTTAAAACTTAACTCTCTGTCCTGCCTGGCCTTTGGGTGAAGCTTTCTCTTCATGACATTGGAAACCAGATTTAGTAATGTAGCCCCAAACTAACATGACTGTAGCATGTTTACAAACCAAAGGGATCAAGGGAGGGATTTGTTTCATTTCACTGTAAGCCATCTAGCAGTTATCTTCCACAAGTCATCTAGGTTTCATCCAAGAGGAATGGGCAGCTCTGTGGGGCAATCCATCCTTCCATCCATCCATCCATCCATCCATCCATCCATCCATCCATCCATCCATCCATCCATCCATTCAAAAGCTGGGGTCTGGGACAGAGGAGATGAGTGACCCTGTGGCAGGCTGAGCACAGCCTATGATGATAGCAGGGTTCAGATAGCTGGGTCAGACCAACACCTAAATGTTAGACAGCAACACTTAGTGAGATTAATCCCACGCCATTCTGAAAACCCCAAAGTTAATCACCTTTAACCAGAACCCATGAGTCCCACCTCTATTTCAGACCTTATTCCTGATTTCTTGTTATAGTACCTTGGAGAAAAAGACCACCTTGGACATGTCTCTGCCATGTGGCAAGGTCAGCTCTATCCTATTCCTGACAGACATTCAGGGCAGAGAAGGGTGAAATAGAACATATCCAAGGACTTTCTTTATCTTCTGCAAAGGGAAAAACTATAATCTGTCTATCGGGAAAAACTGGAGGTTGTGAGCAAGTCCATTCTTCCCACATTCTTTTTACCTTCTAACTTACACCTGGAGTGATGTACATCACACAGGTCTTCTGTGATGTTGGTGAAAGGCTGTGGTTCCTCTCAAGGGGAACGTGGAGACAGAAGTACATTGTCAGGAGCAGAAGATACCCTTGTCTGCATACAGGCTGAAACAGTTAAGAAGCAGATTATAACAAGATTGTTGATCTCATCATCATAAAATGTTGCTGAGGCCAAGAGTTTTTCAAAAATTGATATAGATAATGATTAAAAAAAAAATCTGCAAGGAATAATCAAAAGCCTAGCATTTTCAGGGTTTATACCAGTTGTTGAGTATAGGGGTTTACAAAGAGGGCTGGTACGCCCACAACTCTTCTGCAAATATCCTACACCATCATCAGAAACTGCTGGTGTTTTACAGCTGTCAGAGGCAGGATATTTGTCTGCCTGGACCTTGGAGCCAATCTAGCTTGACATCCTCTTCCATCCTTTCCAGTCAGGGGCTGTGAGATGTTTGTTGTTCCTCCACCAGTGTCTTTAGAAGACTTGGCCAAGCAGAGGTCATGAAGGTTCAGTATTTTCTGTGGGGAGAAAACCAGGTTATCCTCCTCTGAGCAGAAGGTAAAATGTCCTGTCTCTCTCTGCCCCTCTCCTGCCCCAAAGTCAAGAGGACTTCTTGCAGCATTCCTGAGCCCAGTCCCTGCAGCTTTATAGCCATATATTTAGCATTTAAAACACCATATTTTGCCCTGAACTTCAAATTGTCCTTCTCCTCACTGCTTCTGTCCTTTCCCATCAGTGACAGTTGTAGTCTATTTGATACAGGCCAGGTTACTGAACCATGACCGTGTAATTATGGTTGGAGCCACAGAACTATTTTTATGCCCTGCCAGAGATTATTCACTTATCAGGAATGTATATTTAAGTGGCAGGCTCTGAACTGGCCGCTATAAATAGGCAAACCCAGCGCCCTCTGTGTTTTCTTTCAACTCTGTCATCTATCACGCCTTCAATTTCCGCAACCACATCAACGTCTGTGCAGGGCAGGACGAGTCAGACTGGAGAGCAGCAGCTGGTGAACTCGCTTGGAAAAAAAGGAAAGAGGGGAAAGGGAATGTAATGCCACCTTTTATCGAGTGTGGCGAGAGCCTGCAAATGGAAAAAGGACTGTTGTGCTGCCTGCTAGGGTTAGCTTCCCTCTAAGAGTGGTCATTGCTTGATCCCAGGGTCTCTGACTTTGGTGCTGGCATAAACAGGACAGGAGATGACTGCACATTTTGCAGGGCATCTCTCTCTGCAAGCATCTGTATTATTAAAGGCAACAGGGAGACAGCAATAAAAACAACACTTTCTAGCAGGACCAAGAAGGTTTGTCCAGGTTTAATGCCTGCAGCCTGTCTGGAGTGCCAGCTGCTTCTTTTAAATCCAGGTCTGGTGCCACCAAGTTTGTTCATTGCCTCCCCAGATCTGCCCTGGGACGTGTTTCTGTAGGAAGTTTAGTACATTGAGATAGAAATCCTGGATATCTTCAGTCACTTCAGACAGTATCTGATTAATGAGTTAAATGCATTATTTGGCTCTTCTCCTGGTTCCTGGGTAAGGCAGGAAGATGATATGCATGTGAAATAGCAATTATTTTCAAAGATTCAGAGCTTCTCAGGTATACGCTGCTTTCTGTGACCTGAAAGAAGGGCTTGGGCAGCAGTCGTATCTGGGGCAGGCTCACTGCAGGAACAGGGATGTAGAATTTGGCAGCATCACTTCAGGAGAAACAAAAAACCAAATCTAAACACTGACAAACAGCAGGGTGCATCTAACAGTTTTCTCAGCCTTCAAAGACATCCATGGCTACTTAGTGGATATCACACAAGTAAAGCAAGCCTCATTGCTTTGCCATCTTGGATTCTTGGCCCAGGAGCAGCCATCCAGACCATTTCTCCAACTTGTGGATTTACTGAAGCTGATAAAATATGCTTCCTCCTGTCTTTCGCATAGCACATCGCGTCCCTTCTGACTCTTTCTCAGAATTTCTGGCTGCACATTCCTTGGACTCGCTGCTCAGTCCCCTTTTAGCACAGCTGATACTGTACAGTAACTCTGGTGTTCTTTCCCTTCCAGACTTCTCCAAGTTCCAGAGGAACTTGTGGTTTTATGCAGACCATTGTGACTTTGTTGTTTCTTTGAAAAAAAAAAAAAAAAGAAAAAAAAAGAAAAGAAACTGGCTGTATTATCACCGAGTTAATCTCGTAATTTCTGATAACATAATTCTTGATGCTGGTAAGGGAGCTGGTGCTGTGCATTCCTGTGAGTTTCACCATGTTTTTGCATTTTGACACTGTCCAAGCTTGGGAGATTTTCCTTGAATTTTCCCCACTTGTTTTCCCCAAGGAGCAGTAAGGTCAGACACTGGAATCTCATTGAAGCAGACATCAGAGGTGTGAATTTGGGATCAGTTTCGGTTGCAGCAGTGCAGCTGTTTGGATGTTATGATGAAGCCTATGGCATCCTGTGACAAAGGCAAATCCATTCCTTTCACCATGAGAGCACCTCACTACCTGAGCAAAAGCTGAACTCCTCATCTCTGCCCTCCTCAGGAGCTCCATTATTTTTTCCTTTCAAATGCTGCATACTGGGCATCTCCTGGCAGAGTTATCTTTATTTTCCATCCCATATTTTGGTTTTGTTTTGTCATTTCTATTTTGAAAAGTCCTGTCCAGACTGCAGTCCCAGGACAGCCTGCTGTTTTCTGTCTCTGTTCTCATCAAGGCCTTGTGACCGACAGTTAGATGTGAAATACCCTTTTCTAATCTGGCAGTTTTATGGGGCTTGTATGCATTCACCTTGGATTCTGTCCAAAACATCCCTTTCTGGAGATATTTCTAAGCTAACACTGTTGATCTGTGTTGCTTGGCTATTTTCCTGTGCTTTTAGGTTACACACCCTGCCTCTCAGAACTACCACTATCAGGCTTTTGTCACGGCCTCTCCTACTGATGTCATGCTCCTGATGGGGATTTCTGACAATTATCAGTCCCTCTGGTATTGCAAGCCTTTTTTTCCTGGAAGGGTGTCTTTTGCCAATTCTACATCAAAAGGAACATTTTCTTCACACCAAATTCCAAAGAAAATGCTGAAAACAATTAACTTGTTGCTGCTTTTCTTGACCTGGAGATGCTGATATGCAAATGGAGAATGAAGTTTCACGGAATTACAGAATCACAGAATTGAAGGGGTTGGAAGGGACCTTGAAAGATCATTCGGTCCAACTGCTCTGCCAAAGCAGGTTCCTTAGAGCAGTTTCATCTAAATTTAAGCAAACTGGATATAAATTCATCTAAATTCAGCTAGGTTTCTAGTCTGATCCAATCACCTTTGGTCTTTCTCTGGTCGGTGGAAAGAAGGTCCCTCACCCCACAGAAAGGTAGCTGTGTCCAACAGGAGGATAAGGCTGTCTGCAGGCTCATGGCTCTACACTACTCCCCTTTCAATGAATAATTAAGGTTAAGTACCAAAGTCTCATTCTCCATGCAGATTAAGAGTTGAAAAATAAAGAGTCTCTGTGCAAGCATGTTGTCTGAACACCTGCTACAGTTAATGGATTTCTCATAAGTTCAGACTGTGGGTACTAATCAAGGGCCTAAACCTAAGCATTTATTGCCTTTTGAGAAGCCCTAGAAAATCCTTCCCTGCTTGTAGTAGGCACTGCAAAAAGGTCATCATCTCATATCGATCCTGTGTCTCATCTGTCAATTCTCAAACACTAGCCACCTACGTTCAGGCAAATAAATCACGCTGGTGATCTCCACTGACCAGAATGAAAGGGCAGATATCCTGCTCACCTCTAGACACCCACAAGTTACAACCTTAATCGTCTCAGTTGACATGTCAATACCTTCCTTGGATTTCAGATGAATAAGTAAATAAAAAGGAAAGATGACAGAAATGAGTACAAGGAGGTAAGCACACGGGAACGAGGAAAGAGATCAGTAACTCTACTGTGATCAGTTGATCGATCGATAGATAGAAGGGTGTCCAGGGCCATGTTTTGTATCTGTGATCTCTGAAGTGCTCACAGCCTTGTATGCATCTCGCCTGCAGGCTCTCTTTGCTTTCTTGTTGCAGAGATGTGATTTTTTTTAATAGATGGAAATAGTTAACCAATTACAGTGAATTCCTAGATACACAAGACACTGGTTCGTACCCTACAAAAGCATGCCATTTTGACAATTTGTTTCATCAATACCTCCTACCTCCTGTTTCCTGGGATGACAAATAATCCTTTATAGCTAACTGAGAACTAGGTCTGATCCAGACCCAGACAGATTTATTTTTTTTCCTTTTTTTTTTTTTTCTTTGAACATCTTAATAGTATGCAGTGCACCATATTACAGACAGGATACTGCAGCCTCTTTGCTTTCATGTGCAGCAAAATTACAAGTCATGTCATACATTGTTTTCCTTGGCTGATGCCTTGAAAGAGGTTGAAATATTTCTTCTTTCCTGCAGCAGGGAAGGAAATCATCTGCATGGAGGAGAGGAGGCTGCCCATCTGACAGAGGGGAGGGGAAGGTCCTGACCGCTGTGCCCTTCCCTCCACACATCTTCTCCCTTTCTGCAGAGGATGTGTAGATCTCTTAAACGATGTGTTATCTTGAAGAGTAGCCAGTATCTGAAGCAGTGCCTGGCTAGCAGGCTGCCATGCCTACAGGAACCACATCTGCATCTCAGCATGGCCAGCCAGCACTGGGAGAAATTCAAAGGGAGCTGGCACAAAGATGAAGGGCCATGAAAATCCCATTCTTGTGTGGTCTGGACTTTGTGTCCTCTCACTTTTGCAAGGGAAATTGCACCCCATATGACCAATTCTCCTACTGTCATATGCTTCTGTGGGAATCTTGCAGCATCCCAAAATATTTTGCAGAGAATGGAGCCTCCAATTTTATGATGAGATGATGAGAATGAGAAAGAGGCTATAACTGTTCCCGTATCTCCCAGGAAGTCAAACTTAGGAGTTCTCTTTCTGTCTGTATAGATGCTCTCTCCACTTTTTTTTTGCACCCAGAGTGCACTTCCTCCAAAATCACTTGAAGCTGCCCTAAATTTTACCAGATAGTTGTGTCTTCTAAGTATAACTGGGGTTGTACATCTTGAGCAAGTTCCAGGAGACCCCCGCAAACCCCCTTCCAGGAGAAGGAAGGGTCTGGCTGATGACGTAACAGCAACTACCCCTCCATCTCCCTTGCCCTACCAAAGAAAATAGAGGTTTTGCAGGATTTTTCTTAAACTCATGACCGCTTCCTTGCAAACAAAGATTTTTCCTCTTGACAAATAGCAGAGTGACCTACTGACAAGCGGGTTGACTAAGGAGGTAACATCCAAACTCTCTTTAACATATGATGCCTTTAACCTGCACTGTCAAAGCCTTCCCCTCCAAAACATACATTTACTCACTTAAGAAAATAGCAGGGCCATGGGAACAATAAACCCTCTGTTGCCCAAATGCATTTATGTTGGCTCTCTTAAGCCTGAGCAATGACATCGAGAGGAGTATATATATATTTTTTCTTTTTTCTGTTCCTACAACATGCGGTCTTTTCCCATTGGAGCTATGGGAAAGAGCTCTGTCAGCAGAGGACTAAATTTTTGTTTAGAGGCCTCCAAGCAGTATAGAAAAACCTGCCAGAGAGTACTTCCTTCCAGGAGAAACTGGCACCTGCCTGCACAACATCTTCTGCCTCCTACTGCTCTCCATTGACCAAAGAATAAGCAATACTTGGGCTTGCTTTTATCCCTGCCACTAGCTCATTTTGATTCACATGGCTGTGTCTCATCTTCCCTTCTTGTATGCTGCAATTTCTCACCCTGCTAGTGGTAATTCCTTTGTTTCTGATTGAGCTGGCATTCTACTAATGACACAACTGCACGACTCCTTGAGCTTGGGAACTTTTGCTGCTCATGGATTTAGCAAACCATCTGCTTTGTTTGACGGAAGATGCATTAAATGTGTCATAAATGTTTGAAAAGACTGAAATGAAAACAAACATCTTTTGGTAACTGAAGGTTGCTGAAAACTGACATTTATGCTTTTTTATCATATGAATGCAAAATTGAAAAATTTCTACTTTCCTTTGAAAAATTGCTTGCATCAGAGGAGAAATTATAAGGAAAAATATCTTCTCCATATATCTTTTTTTTTTTTTTTTTTTTTTTTTTTTTCTTTAATACCAATAGGCAGATGGAAATATTACACAAGGAAGCAGAAGGCAATGCTATATAGAATGTTAACTGTGCTTACAGTTGGAATAGCAGATGAAGGTCTGGAATTTCTTCTTCTAAAGCTCATGAGATCTCTAAATAGGAAGAGATATATGAAAGAATGAAAGCTCCCAGAAAGACCGGGCCAAGGTTTGATTCATTTGCAGATGAGCCATGTCTCAATCAGGAAAAAAAAAAAAAGACATATTAATCTAAGTGGAGTATCATAAAAATGTCATGCCTGAGCTGTGTCAACTAGCAAAAGTTGTTCTGGCACTTCCAGCAGCACGAGCGTGTGCTGAAAGAACATTTTCAGGCCTTAGATTTATCATTTTTGTTGCAGACATCCAGTGTGGAAGAGGATATATTAGATGTTATTTTATTTCACTAAAACAAAGTGCTCTTACAAAAACTGTGTCAAAACTGTGTTTATTTGACAACAGAAAAAAGTACTTGGAAAATTTTTGTTGTTAAAGTCAGAAAATAAATAAATGGTCAAAAAACAATAGTTTCAATTTTGAGTTTCAACACCCTGTTTTGAACTAAGACTTGTGTTTGATGGGTGTTGGTTCCGACTGGTTTGTTCTGGTAACCAAACATTGGTTTTATTGTTGTGCTGTTTTGAACTGGACCTGAACCCAGACTGCTTACAAATACATCCAACTCCAAAATCAGTGCAATAGCTGTCCATCTTTGAAAGAACTTCCTAATTCCCTTTCAGATTTAGTGTTCTCTCATTCTGTGAGACCAGATTCTGGACTGACTCCTCATCCAACAGGTCTCTGAAGATACCAGCACCACAAGTGACAGAGCAAGTTCAGGGTTAGATCTAACTGAGTTTACCTTCTAATATATGAAATGTCTGTCCAGGCTGTTAGCTTGGTTATACCACAGTCACAGAAGCTACATCTACACTAATAAATAAAAAAGATTAAAGCCCCTCCTTTGGTCCTAATGCCAAGTTTCTTAGCCTGGATAATATCCTCATGGCTAGACTCTTGTTCCTCTGAAGAAGGTGTCCTCATCCACCCTATGAGTTAGGAACCATTGTTACTATTCTATTAGTTGTGCATGGGTATGTATAGAAAAGTGCTGGTTGACAGAAAGCATGCAAAATAATGTCTGGAGGACCATGTGCCAGTGCTCAAGACCAAACCCTGATTACACCTTGATTATTATTATGTAGACATAACCAGATAGTCCAACCTATGTAGATAGGAGAAGCAGAGATGCTCAGGCACAGTCCATCTAGTACAGGAGGACTCAGTATTTGTAATTTGTGCTGGTGGTCAGGCTCTGTTCCTCCTGAGAGCTTAGAATTGATTCAGACCTGAGCTTGAGATAGAGTGTGAGCCATGCAGAAGCTGAAGGTCATGGACACGGCAAGTGGTGCAGCTCATGGGCCATGTTGGTATAGATACACTCCACGTGGGCAGGGGCTCATAGAGCCTTTGAACAACTCGCCTTTCTGGGAAGAGGCAGCAGTGGAAAGGGCCAGGCTTCCTCCCTAGGCAGGGAGTTTTCCCCGCAGGCAAGAAAGCTTGGCAGCCATTTCACAGAAGGTGGCAGGTCTGCAAATGAATTCACCCCAGCATGACTCTATCAAAGTCGATGCAAAATAACCCCTCTGAGGTCAACTGAGTAACATCTGGGATGAATTTGGCTTACTGAAGCTGTCTGTATTAAAAATAAGCAAACAAACAAACGTGCCAATTAACCCTGCTCCCTCCAACAGAAGTACGTGTTGCAGGGTTAACTTTATGGGTTATTTTATTTAAGGCTAGAAAATCAGCGTGCTAGCCCCAAGCAGAGGCTGGTTCTGCATTTAAGATCCAAGCCAGGAAGAAGATGATTGGCTTTGATTCCTCCTGTTCCCTGTCCAGAAGAACTTGTGTCTTAGTTTATTAAGATTTAAGGGTCCAGGCTTGACTGCTAGCCCGGACTCAGGAGTTTCCCTTAGAGATTCTTTATATGCGCTCATTTTCACATATAGCTAATAAAGAGCTGTCCCCATAGTTTATGGCAACTGCTCCTGATTTTATGAACAGGAGAGAAAAACATCAGAGGCTGCCTGAAACATGCTAAAATAATTTAATCTAAATTACAGTTCATGTTTTTTTTTTTTGTTTTTTTTTTTTTTTTTTTTTTTTTTTTTGCTTTAGGTTTCATGGGATGACGAATTAGATATTGCTTCCTTACCAAGAACCCACACTCCCCTGCCCCCTTACCTTCATCTCAAACCCACACTCCCTTGCCCCCTTATCTTCATCTCTCATTGAAACTTATTTCATGGTTTAAATCTCTCTTTTCTAACAGGTCTTTTTTTCCAACAAGTTACTTCTTTAGGATTGGGAACCTAAATCTTTAATGTTATCAATTTCTTCACACACAAATGGAGTCATTTATACATAAAATAACATGTTATTTCCCATGCTATGTTCCTTGCATCATTATCTACCTTGATGAAGGACAATGCTATATGTGCACTACATCAGTGTACCATGAAACTGTTTATCCTAATGGATTCCTCCAAAACAAACACACACATTTATGACACACAATGAAGAAATTCTACTATTTTGCTGGGAGATAGAAATAATAGTACTCTAACTGAAAAAGTCTGCCTCTGAGAGATGTTTCCAGCTCAGTTGTGAAGCACTAGGAAGTTAAAATAAGCATAGAAATATTGCTTAACCATCTAAACTGAATATACAGACAGTCTTCATTGGTTAAGATGCAGTTTGCTGGATTGTGATAGAAGGGATAAAAGGAAAGTAATTTAAAAGATGAAATAAATTAAAATGTGATAGATTTTTCCCTGAAAGCAGTATTTTCCCCCATAAACTCTAAAACAAAAAGAATCAGGAATAATAATTCAGATTGAATTATTTTAACATATCCCTGTCCACTGCATTTAAGAGATATTAGATAAATTAGGGAGAATAAATCCATCCATGGTTATTAAGCATGGTAGTCCAGATGTAAATTTAATCACAGTAAATTCCTAAACTGGTGAATCCCAGAGCCTGGGGATAGCACAATCCCATAGGACTACTCTAATCTCACTTTCATCTTCAGGCATATCTCCTAAAAGTGTTTGGTTATCTGGTGCTGGTTACTCTCAGAAATGGGGTAAGACCTTTAGTTTGACTCGGTGAGGCTGTTCTCACGGTCTCAGACCAGCACCGTAGCTGTGTGCAGAGCAACTTCAGCACAACTTCTGAACACACTAAGAAAAACAGGCATTTTTCTAGCATCAGTTGTTTTATATTAACAATTATGCAAGGTTTGGAGGAAGAGGTAATGCTTTGATTGAAGCCAATGACGTACTTTGACAAAAAAAATCAGACTAGCTTTCACGCACAAGTTCTTTTTCAGGGTTGAAATAAAAGTAGCAATTGTCTCAGCTAAATTGTTTAAGAACAATTGCTTGCAGTTGAGTTGATCAAGTTAACCAAAGCATCTGAAAGTGCAAATGGCTGGTACTTGTAACAAAGAAGGAGTGTTAGGAAGGTGAAATATATCTATAAAAAGACACATTAGTTACGGAGGGGAAACATAAAAAAACTGTAAATCTATATTTGAATCCATTCCTTTCACACCATTTTTACTGGCTGAACAATCATTTTTAATAACAGGTTTTAAAATGTCTCCCTCTAACCCAGACTATTACTAAAACTTTTTGGAAAATCAAATTTCCATCCCAGGGGAAATGCCAACATTTCTACTTTTGTTTTTATTCCAAATTGGAACACAGAAGTGAAAATCTGAAACTTCTTGTGAAATGGTGTTTCCAAAAAAAAAATCTAGTTGGAAATACCGAAATATTTCTTGTCAATAACATTGACTCACCGCATTTCGGCATTGTAAGATTATTTCTCTTTGATAGTATGTGATTGTTTCATTTTGACAATGCCGAAGATTTCACTTCAACATGACAAAAACTCTTTACATCAAAATAACAGCATGCTAGGAAATATTAAAGCCATTACGAATGTAATTTTTAAAAGTCAAAACAAAATTAAACAAAGCAGAAATGTCTACGTATAGTGGGCTTTGCCTTATCTGATAAATGCATTGGCAACCCTAAAGAAAAGGAGAAAGTTGAGATGGTAAATTCAAAATTGCAGCTACGCTTTTTTGGTGTTTTCTTTTTTGATAAGTTTTGTTGAGAATTTCATGGAAATTGAGCTACACCCACAAAATATTTGGGTTTCATTGACACTGCCTTTGCCAATGGAAAATTGTCCCATCCAAAAATTTCCTCCAGACCTGCTCAGAACGTGCTTTGGCCCAGTTGCACAAGTAGGCAAAGAGCCAGGTTTAAGAAACCTGGGGCCTGATCCTGGCCTCACGTGGAAGTCCGACAGGGACCTATAAAGGAAGCGTGATTAATATAAAACCATTTGGTCAGCCAATCCATGCTAAAAAGCACCAAGTTAGCTGAGCATGTTCTTCATATTGTAGAGCAGATCTGTGAAGCTGTGGTTGGTGAGGAGCTGCCTGATGAATGTGTTTGGTGGGGTAAGGCAGGTGTTGGCCCATGGCACACAGCAGCACAAGCTGAGACAGGGTTTGTGCAAGATAAATATAACAGGCAACATAAAATCTTTGTGCAATGTTAGAGTACATGGATTAAGAGTTGGTCCTGAGGGTTGCTTAGAGTGGTGGGTGTTTAGTACTTAGCAGAGATGTTCTCTCCATGTTTGAGGTCTAAATCCTATGTTTTCTGTTGGACATTAAGATCTTGCAAAGCCTTTCCCAGCGCATGAGCCCAAGTAGGTTAATAGATGCATGGAATGGTAAAGAAACCACTTCTGACCCCTGCACTTTGATGGTTCACCAGCAGCTCAGACAGATTTCCTGCAGCTTCCAAGGTGCCTGGGAAAGGAGAAGGAGTGGGGCAGAGGATGGTACAAGCCATTTCTATGAGCTTTCTTCTCTTATTTCCACATGGAAGGGTTGATTTGGCTGGGGAGGTGAGAACTTTGCTCTCACACTCTGCAGGATATGTCTCTTATGTCCCATGTCTTCACACATGGCAGCAGCCAAGCTGTCCTTAGGACAGGGAGGAGAGCATGCTACAGCCCCTCCACTGGGGGTGAAACACGTACTCCAGGAGAACCAGGGGAGCAATTCCACCAAAAAAACATCCAGATGGCCCTGTCTGCTGCTGACAGATCTTCAGGCAGGGCTGAAAACCAGAGTCCATCTGTCTGCTCTGTTCCTGGAGTCCCCGTGAGCCAACGCCATGGAGCCATTCCCAGCAGGCTCTTTATTCCCGTTAAACCACATCACAGGAGATCAGGGTTGGCTGGGCCCGGGAAAGCGCTCATCGCACCCATTCAGCTGTCCT
This sequence comes from Aythya fuligula, assembly GCF_009819795.1. Classification (NCBI taxonomy): domain Eukaryota; kingdom Metazoa; phylum Chordata; class Aves; order Anseriformes; family Anatidae; genus Aythya; species Aythya fuligula. Next base: position 76,050,794 of record NC_045562.1, on the reverse strand, counting down.
AGGGCAGAATTAGCTGCTTCTAGACGAATGCTAATGATGCAGCCCTGCTTGTACCATGGACCTGGCTTGTGGGCTCGGGGAGAGCAGCCCAGTGGAAGTCCATGCCAAAGAGTCCCATGCTGCTGTCTAGGGACCAGACAGCACATTCCCTGCAGCATGAGCTGGAGATCAATACTGTCCAAGGTCCAAAAAACTGAAGAGGAGGAAGCATGAGATGCCGCAAAACCCGGCCTCAGTGTCTCTCTCCAAGGACGTTGTGTTCTTGGCAGCGTTTGGGTGCCCCTCTGATCCCCTTCAGGAGCCGTGCTTCAGGCGTCCTGGTCGCGTGGAGCCTCCCAAAGCCAGGTAGAAACTCCAAAGCCAGCATGGTGCTGGGTTCACATTTCTTTGAGGGCCTCTTAAGTCTTCCTTCCCTCCCTCTGTCTCTGGAGAGATGGCTGTTTGGATGTTTACCGTCCTTAATTGTTGATGATATATGAGAGCACATTGCAAAGGTTTGTTATTTTTGGATGGGACGTGAGGTGGACCTTTCCAGCAATGTGTCAGGGCTCAGTGCACAGAGCTGTGCTGCTCTGGGCCCTTTTTCAGAGACGGAGCTATATTTCAGCTGGAGGCCATTTAGGATGATGGGATGTTTCTGCTGGAGGTACCAGAGGGTGGTCACTCGTACCCTACAAGGAAAAATGGCTATTTGAATATTTCTAGGGTGGACACAGGCATCTACCTTTTGCAGATATTGTGGGGGAGAGAAATTGTGGATGTAGGGGACAACAGGTGCAAGCCCTTGATCTTCACTGTCCTTCCCACTATCTGCATTTCTCCCAAAATGAAGGTACAATTTGAGGTGAGACGGAAACATGGCCCCTCTTTCTCCCGGGAGGTATTGTCTTCGATGTCTTCTCTGTTCTCCGTCTGTTTGGGCCTGTAGGTTGGTGCTGGCTTTGTGCATCCTTAGGACCAAACTTCCCTGCCTGTCCATTTGCCCATGTAGAGGAGCAGACTCATTTTGCAGCTTCTTCTGAAAAACAAACTTCTGCAGTAGCTCCAAACTGAGATGCAGAAGTACATATAAAACAGCAGCAGGTCCCATGTCCTTCTCTTTATCCATGTGTCTTATGGGGAGGCAGCCTGAGCAGTGTGTTCAGCTAATAACAACTGCAAAGATTGTCTGCATTTGTGAGTGTTTTCCAGTGGGAATGGATGGCATCAAATCAAAGTAAGTCTCATATTGCTTTAAAGACTGTCAGAAAGGACAGGGGGCACAGAGGCAGTGCATATATCTGTGTGTGCTGTCTGTACCTGCAGTGCTAAATACACAACAACATCAGATAATGTGTGTGTGGGAGTGGATGAATGAATAGACAAATGGATAGATGAGTATAAAAGAGAAAGGAAGACAGTTTCTGAGTGCATATATTGCTAGATCAATGTCCTATTATTTAGTCTCCAGTTTATATTATGTTATAAATAATGTCTTTGTTTCAGTGGATTTTGGAATGATGATGGGAAGCTAATTCAGAGTTTTCTGGACGGTGGGAATGTTTGAAGCAAATATCCCCACTGGGAACATTATGGCTATGTATTGAGAACAGCGTGGCAGGGGCACTTGAAGGAGCTGAGCTACTTAAATAGCTCTTGGAGCCAGGTTCTCAGTTGCAACCCCATGATACAGCCTCTTCTCACAATGTCTGTTACTCCTTGGATGCAATATAGACATCTCAGTGCTGCTGAAAACCAAGGTTTTGGTGATGATTAATAACTAACAGATTTTTTTCCACCAGGGGAAAAAAACAAAACAACTCACAACAATCAGGATGGGTTTCCAGCCTGTGGGCGTTTGCTGGGTCTGATGATCAGAAGTGTAAACAATACTAAAATAATGTCCCGCTACCCCCCGGGGCTTTCTGTGGAACAGAGTGTCCAACTCACTTCCATTTCAGGGTAGGGAAGAGGCGGTGCTGTTCCTTATGTGAGGACAAACATACGTGGAAAATAACAAAGGGAACCATATTAAGCGAAAAGGCTGCAGGAACAAAAGGAAGTGTAAACCAGAGAGTGGTCAGATCTGGGGCAAAAAGTGACCTTTTGCCTCCAGCAGGCAATGACTTTGAAGAGCAAATAGCACCAGCATGCTCAGAGCTCTGTCCTGAGCACTGTCCCAGGCACCATGAAGCTGGTGCTCTGCAAAGACAGGTGTGGGGTGGCTTGGGACTGCCGAGGGACTGTCCTGCAAGCACCTGGCACAAGGTCTGGCCCCGTTGGCTGCATTCTTCCCAAATGGGGTTTCCACCTCTGAGGGTAGATGGCCCCAACCGTCCCCTATCACTGAACTCTTTGCATTTGGTGTGGGGCTGAGGGACCCTTGCCTGCGTGCCAGATTCACTGAGGAGCCAAGAAAGCTTAGCTCTGCAGAAGAGAAGGCAGCTACCTATGAAATAAAAGCCTCCAGGAGACTGTCATCATCCACAATCTTTCTGGTACACCACTTGCACGTGACAAAGGAGTAAGAACTGAGAGCTTTGGAAAAATGAACCAGGGTTAGATCTACCTGAGTGCATGAAGATTTCCTGTATCTAGCAGGTTACACAGCTGAAAAAACACGAAAGCCTTAAAAGAATGAATCAGCTCAGTGACTCATTGATCAAATCAATCAATAGAATTCCCTGGTTCTGTAAAGGGAGGTGAACACAGTTCCTCAAGAGGGCCACCAAGCATAGGAATGAGGCATTGGCTGTGTAGACACAGGAGAGAGCAGAGACAAAATGCAAACGAATAATCTGGGTTAATCCTGTAATGAAGGCTCAAGACTTCACAGGCCTAGGGTGAGAAAAGTTCATGTGTGCACCTGTCTCTCCCTCTGTTTTTGAAAACTCAACGCATTTATTCCAGCTTTCATACAAGTAATCATATACTTTCCATATTAAGTTATGTCTTTAATCATAATTGCATATTGTTTTATCTTGGTTTCTTGTATGTCAACTTTCAGTCCTAATATTGCTAAATGAATTTGACGTTGCTGGCCCCAAATCCTCTTTTATCCTAGCAATAAAAGTCAGATGGACAAAAGCAAAGCCCTGATTTCAGCAAAGCAAGTGTGGTAGAAAGGTAAAGTGGAAAACCTGGGGACTGCAGTCACGGTGATGTTTACAACAGCAAGCCCCACAGAGCAATAGGGCCAGTCCTGCAGAGTTAAAGGGCTGGTGCTGTGGTGTTCATTGGCCATACCATGTCTGTTGCAGGGAGTAGTTTGAACCAGTTTTAATCAGATTCTGTGGTTTCAACGTCCTTTAGTCAGAGCACAGTAACTCTGCACTGGTAACAGGCAGTTTGGGTTAGTTTCACACAAAAGATGAAATTTATGAACTCTGAGATTGCCCCATGACATGAACCAAACCATGGTAAACTGGATGAATCAGGAGATTCCCTTCAGCAGTGCATGACTCCAGACAAGAAAACCGATGTGATTGTACCCCAAAGGGCTCAACATTACACCAGGAAGGGCTGCAGAACAGCCTGACCTCCAGCACAGTAGGAGCTGCTGTTAGGAGCTGCAGGAGGTTGCCCTACAGAAATGTGTCCTTCATCTGGGGCTTCTGTGGCTGCTGATCACTGTACTGGTGGTGCTGGGCTTGTGCACCAGCCACTGGAATGGGGGGAGTGTAATGAAAAAAATGAAATGTAGTGAAAAATGGCTTATACAAAATGTCCACACTATCAGCAACCACAACCCATAAGGTAGGTCTTACCTTACAAGCTCGATCCATGCTTGCTTTTACTAAATATGGAGTAAAACTGCATATTTCCAGGAACAAGGGCAATTTAGCAGAATTTAACTTAGGTAAACAGCTAGAAAAAATGGGAAGATGAACTCTTCCATTGTATTCACTTCTGGGCTTTGGCAAATAACTGAACAAACAAGAACCTGGATGTTGCTTATTTAACCTCCTGGGTCTGTAGATTTTCATCCCCTGTGAAATTGCTAGTATTTCCAGCTTCCAGCTGGTCCAGGAATGCCCAGGAGAGGAGAGGGTTCATTTTTTATTTCTTATTTTTTGGGGGAGGAGGGGTAGGGATGTGTGTGTGTGGGGTGTTCTTTATCTTCCCCTCCAGAATTTTGGCACGCCAGCTCACAGTGTTAGTCTGAACTGAAAACCGTAGAGGTACAAAGAAAATATTGAGCGGAAAAAGGTTATTCAAACTGTTTCAGACCTCAAATAAGCTTCAGAATGTGTTCATTTCATGTTATATTAAAATTAAGCAGAGATAGATTTCTTCTTTTGTAATGAAAATCTCAGTTATTATGGACATGTTCTTGTATGGAGGAGTTGGACCCCGTTCAGAAAGGTATAGGAGATTTTGTTCGCAATCTGGGTAAATCCTTTTGGTTCTTGAAGACCACTCCATGAAGAGCTCAGCAAGTATCAACAGAGGATTAGTCATCCTTATGGAGAGCAAAATGGCTGAGAGGCAAAGTGCCAAAGGAAATAGGCAGCAGTTTTGGAGTGACATGGGATACATTTTTAATGGGAGCATCAAACCAACATCTGACTAAAATTTGGAGAGAGAGGAAAAGGGAATAAAAGGGAATGTACCTGATAAACAGGTGAAACTTCATTTTTTTGGTGAGAGGTTCTCATAGCTGCCTTTAGACTGTTTGGTTCCTACATCTCTGTGAACAGATACTCCCATGTGATGAATCTCTGGTCTGATCCAAGTGGGAGCACAGTGATCTTCCCCATAGAATAGACGCTAAGAAAATTACCCATTTTGGACCAAAAAAAGTTATTTTTGTCTAGATTTTTATTGAAAGATTTAGTTTTCATCATTTAAAAAAATCAGTAGATTCCAAAACTTGTGGCATTTTCAAAATAAAATTCCAGACTTTAGAAATATATATATATATTATATGTATAATATATATATATGTATATTTTGCCTCCCCCTGTATTCCAGCTGAAAAGTGCTCCAGTGAGCTCCTTTTCTTCTTTCCCCTGCCTCATGATAAGGTTGCGTAGTCACTGTTATCTATTTCCAACAAACTCAGGAGGTTTCTAAGGCGTTTGTATGTTCACAGCTTCACTTCTCCAAAACCATTTTATTATTTTTCTCTATTTGTATAAGTTTTTCTGATTCTGCAATAATTTATCTTTTTCTCTGCTACACCTGAATTCTGCTGGGCTCACCCAAGACTTTTGCTCCTTCTTTTGTTCCCCAAAACTATCTGTGGTCTCCTTATTTCTCTGTTTTCCCAACGGACCTGTTAATTGACTTACCCAAGAAGCAACCTTCAATTAAAATATGTATTTTTACTAGTACAGTGTGTGTGTTTTACCTGTTGGCTTTCCATGATATAAAATGAATAAGAAGAGAACTTTTGACCAAACCCTAAATTTTAAGTAAGAATTGTTCTTTTGACTGGGAAAAGAACATTATTTTCTCTTTACCTAAGCCAGGACTAGGCTGCTCTTCTGCTGTTTGCCAGCTATAAACTATTCCCAGTAATTATTGTGTGCTGTGCACTGACAAGCCTTAATATTCCTTTTCTGCTTGCCCCAAAGATTAATTTTGCTTGATAGCCAAGGTGGAGAAGTCTTTGCTTGATGTAATTAAGAATTAAACTACTTTGGAGGAGGTCACTTCAGGTGATCTAGTGGTTCCTTCTTTAAAAAAATCTCTGAATTTACACATTCGAGATTTATTTAATCTTTTTGGATGGTCAGCATAAGATTGCAATGCTCAAAAGCCTGTAGTTGCACCTTTTTCCCCTGAATTTTCTCAAAACTGTTTGTCTCCTGCTTTCTGCTCAGAAATACCATATAGCCTGACATTCTGGTCCCAGTGAGAAACAACAAAAAACAGAAACAGCTGCAGCAAAATAAGTGGAACGCGGCTTTCCCAGATTTCATGAAATATTCCTATCGGTTCTTCCTTGCTCGGAAGACAACTCCCTACCTGTGAATGTGCTTTCCCAAATGCCAGAAAAATTGGTGTTGGGATCAAATCCTCAAAGCCAGGCTGACTCTTCAGTAAGGAATGGTCTCCTGGGTTCAGACATGAGTGAGCACTCTTGAAATTTGCATCCAGAACAAAGCCAACCCACGTTCCTCAGAGCTTTCTCTAATTCCCGTGTCCAGATTAGCTGGACAATTGTACATCCCTCGAGACTTGCTCATGGTACAAAAACCAGGTTCCGGAAGTTGCTGAGCTAAGTGAATAACAATTTAAGAATGAGATGGAGAGAGAAAATTGCTATTTTTCATACATGTTTTCATAATTCAGGGAAATTTACCCCTCAGATGGTTGGTATCCAGCATGTGCTGTCGCGTCTTCTCATGAAATGACGTTTTGAAGCCTTGGCAACCTGACACCACCATGTAAATGTAAGTGCAAAGGTCTTCTCCTTCTCTGATTTCTTGGAGGCCTTGAGTTAGCCAGGATACGGAAGACAGGAAGGCTCCATTAGAAGGAAATATTTCATCCCGTAAAAGGGAGACCGTAAGGAAAACAAAATGCATTTACCTTATTAAATAAAAGTGTAATTAGCTGGAAGGAAATGTGAAAGGCGTTATGAACAAAAAATAAATCCTTTTTCCTGAGGTGGGAAGACCACCAATAGTCACCAAAGGGGAGAGAATTTATGGTAGTGTGGGGGAGAGTCTGTTTGGAGATACTTTAATGGTAATTTTTAGGAAGAATTTACAAGCATACTCTGCTACCGAGTGGAAAAATACATTGGCCACAAAGAAATTGCTGTTTGCCAAGCCTAATGATTCATTTCTGAGTCATAAATAATAGGTCCCTAATGACAAAGGGTATAAGAGTGGTCGTCTCTTGCCAACTATTTATTAGAAAATAGAGCTAAATCATTAGCTGGGAGCTCTCTTACCGGAAAGCTGAAACCACATTTCTCTATGAAAGGTCATAAGCTATTTCCACAAGAATTTAGACAAAACATTATTGCATTTTAAATCTTTCATCTTTAGCACTGAAAAAAAAGCAGGGAAAAAAATGCAATCGGTTCACCAGAGAACTCCAATTTGTCATGGGGCATCCCTTGAGATCCAAAAGGGTAAGTAAAGAACAGGGGGAGTTTGGAAACACCAGCAGCAGTGTCTTCTGAGGGAATGGAAATTAATTAGCTTCACCTCCTTCGGAGACCCTCGCCACCCCACCCTCTGCAGCCCACTAGCACTCTGCAGCACTTGTGGCCTGGCTGATTTTAACCATTTGATATCAGTGGAGCCACCATCAGTCCCCTAAACACGTTACAAATAATGATGTCCCAGGCTTTGATGGCAGGCATCATCCACGGTTCTCAGAGGACTTTTTGAGCCTGAATGAGTTTGTCACTGGTTCAGCAAAGTGGCTTGGTGGACACTTAACTCATGTAGACTTCAAGGAGATGTGGGTGGACGTTGTAAGTTAAGCCCACATTCAACATGCTTTACCAAAGCAGCTTCTCTTTGCCTGTTGTACTGTGCCAGGGGAAAAGGTGTGAGTAAGCTTGCACTCAAAAATGAAGAGGAACCAAGGAACAATGGGACAAGGCCTAAATCACTTGTGTGGCTGAAGCGAGGCACCCGTAATAACTTCTTGTGAAGAGGAGGCTGCCCGGAGAGACGAGATGCTTGCCCACTGCTATGAGGGCAGTTGATAGATCTGGTTTCTTGTGGATGTCTTGAGGAAATCCTGGGCATTGGTGGCAGAGATCAGAAGAGCAGCTTGGAGGGATTCATCTCACCTCCCTGCCTGGGCTCCTCCACAGCTCATGAGGAACCGTGCCCTCGGCACTGAGTCATTTCCCCCACCTTTGGTGAATCGCAGGCTTTCTGCAAGGGTTGATGATGGAAACTGCACAAAGGCTGTTATATACCTAAATCTGTCTAAAACAAATTCTGTCTCTGTCATATGCTTATCCTTGGGGAAAATATCTCTGCCTGTTCCAGATCCTAAATGCTGTGTAGAATATTTGACTAAAGCAAGTGCATCTGAAGGTCTGTCTCCATCTCCAGACGGATCCATCTCTAGAGCAGTTAAGCAACTGCAACATTTAATTGTTTCCTACATCAGCTTTCTTATCCGATATTCAAAAGTTACTCTTGATTTCATCATAAGAAAAGAGAGAACAGTTTTCTCCCTATGTCAGTGACTCTGTTTTAAGTTCAACAGTGTGCTGTCCATTGGTGAGTGAAATTTCAGTTAAATGACAAATAAAATCAAAGTAGGGTCTGAACTTACAGTGGCAGAATTGAGGAAAATCAATACAAAGTCAACTTTTGCATGGTCTCACAACACTTGATTTTGGGGATGGAGTTGCTGGAGTGATGCGATCACAGCTGCTGGAGTGATGCAGTTATGTGTAAAAGGTTTAATTTCTAGAGAAAAAATGTCTATCTGCTGAAAATGTATCGACAATGTAAGTCATAAACTTATAAAATAATTTTAAAAATAATATATTTCTAATTTTTGGAATATCAGTCTTGCTAAAACACTACCATGATTTGGCTCAGGTTATTTGATTTTTGCAATAATGCAAATGTTTTCCACACGGATCCATCTGAGCTAAGAAAGAACAGACAGAAGGCAATTTTTCAGTGAAACTCGTTCTCACAGCTTGTTCTGCTTTTCCTTCCAAACAGTTAAAATCATATGTGCAAATGAAGTTTTGAAGTCAAACTTCTCAGGGAATCCCCTTTCAGCAATGCGTGTGTCAGGCTTTTGCTGTCTGACCTATGGCACAGAAAGAAACACAGGACTTCTTCCCCAAATTAGGCTAAATGCACATTGGGGAGGGGAAGGCAGGCAGGGAAATGTGGTTCTTGGTCAGGGGCTTCTGTGTTGCTCTGCCTGTGTCCCACTCCCAGCACCATGGCTTTGAATAAACTAAAGTTTGAATCAACTGAAGTAAAATAATAATACTGATCCATAGTGATACATACATGTACTTGTGCTCACTTAAAAAACAAACAAACAAACATATTTAATTTGATATTTTTAGTGTTCTGGGACAGTTTTCCTTCTAGCAGTGATAGCTGCTTTTGTTCAGCCCCATTGCCTGCTCAGTTTGTGCCCTCTTTCTGGACTGAGGCTGCCTCCTTGAGCACTCTCTGCTTATCTGTCTAAGTCCCTTCTCTGATGGGCTTCAAGGACCAAACAGGAAAACCCAAAGCAGCATTTCAATGCTCCACTATAGAAAGATGATGCAGAAATGGTCGCTTGACTGCCTCTTTGTCCATGCCTTGATCAACCTTGGTGGTTTTATTTCCAAATCTCGTGCTACCTGTCAGAGGTATCCAGGACATGAGTGCCTAGCCCAGATTTCTGAAGAATGAGTTCTGGGGTCAGCAGATGTCCTGCTGGGAAGCAACACCCCACTTCTGCCAGCAGCTATTCCCAGGGGCTCTGAGGTATTTGCTTTCTGAACCATCCATGAAGACAACTAGTGAACCAGGTGCCCAAACATCCAAGAGACCTGAACCTGCATTTCAGTCAGCGGAGATCTCTTTGAAGTCAACAGCACTGAAAGACAAGTCAGTGAGATTAAAGAGATCTCATAAGTGTTTGACCCCAAAGCCTCTCAGGAGAAGTGTGCAGGACCAGCCCATGGCTGACCCATGCTGCACTTTCCTTTCCTGAGCACAGGCACATGTGCTCACACACACAGATCCCAAACCTGCGTGTTTCCACCTTGAGAGCAAAGTGCAAACTGCATGGAATAAAATGTAATTGCCGAATTCAAAAAACACAGGAAACCTTGTAAATCTTTGAGGAACGTTTCTCCATTGACTGAGCTGTTTTTTTCTGGTTAGCTGTGATTGTGCTGCATGGAGCTGAGGGATCTGCCAGAGGTTTATGATCATTCCAAAAGAAAAAAAAAAAAAGCCAAGTGTGGCCCTGGTGTTGGGTGTTGCTCTGCTTTCTTCTTGCAGAAGAAATTGCTCTTTGCCTGTCCTGATAAGCTGGCTTGATTCGGCTCAGCACTGAGTCTGCCTTGTGTGATAAGCGCAGCTGGAGCCAAATGCATTTGCCATGGTGTTTCACCGTATGGAGACACTAAACTCCCTGTGAACTCTGAGGTTTCAGCCTTTACAGAGCAAAAAATCATAGGGCCATAATTCACTGGGAAGGTAAAAAGTGGAAGCTGGCTAGCATTACCGCGAGGGTTCTGCAGAACATCTGGGTATGGAGAGCAGGGAAATGAGATGAACACAGCGCCCTCCTTCCAGGGGAATGTCACCCCAATAACAAATAAAAAGATGTGAGAATTACTGAGCCTTCCACCGTCTGCTCTTGGCCATTGCTGGATGTGGGGTGCTGCGTTAGGTGCTCCAGCTCGGCACAGCCACTCCTCGCTCCTACCTTGATGTTTGTCTCTCCAAAAACCTCGCACTGTGCCACTCCACTTATCTGTGTTAATTTGCCTGATGTCTGTGCGTCCATCCCTCCACCTCTGCATGCCAGCAGGCATTTCCACTATTTCAATTCCTACCAAATCTTCATCTTTCTCTTGCTACTTTCATCAGCTGAACATGCTGGCAGCCAGAAACGAGCGACTGCCTGTGAGTGGCAGAATCCTTGCCATGGCTCGCTATGCCACTGCAGCAGGAGCAGGAAGAAATACAGTCCAAGATTACCCAGCTGAGAAATTTTGCTTTTAATCTGTGGGCAGAAGGAATTCAATTGTTTTAAGGGGAAAACATCACCCCAAGGCCTTGTCTAAGCTAATGGGTTTCTGCCTCCCACACCAAGCAGTACCCCCTTGTAAAGGAGCCTCATGCAGCAAGAAGCAGCCCCAGCTCTGAGCACAAGTTTTTGTCAGTGTAATTTCTCTAAAAGTGTGGATTTTGCGAGTTTATTCTGGGCCTTTTCCTACAGCCCCAGTTCTGTGGTGCAAAGCTTCTGGTGCTGTTTCTTGAGCAAAAGGAGTGATCTTAACACGAATATGATAAATATGAGCTCAGATCGTCAGATCAAAATATGTTCTCTGGGCTCCAATGGGAACTCCATGTCCATACACTGGCCCAGTTCAACTTATGCATCTTTCAGATACCGTGAGTAAAGGAGCATCTGTCTTCTTCTTTTCCTCTGAGAACTTAGCTGAATCACACAGCATCTTCCAGTGTGTTGTCACTGAAGGCAAGTGATAAAAGTCCAACTGACGAGAATTAAAAAAACAAAAAATAACTAGACATCTTCCATTCTCTTTCACAGTTCAGAGTTTCCTGGTTCTTTCAGGGAGTTTCAGTCCAGTAGGCAAAGACCAAGGCTTTAATTCACAACATGGGAAAAAAAAACAAAGGTCTTATATGACTGTATTCTGCCCCAAAATCGATGCAGTCTGATTTTCAGAGGTGAAATGTCTCCACCTGTCATTGCCACGCTGAAGTGAAAAGGATCTTCCCACACTCAGCATCCTTAAACAACCACCTGTTTAAAAGTTAAACATGATAATTTGGGGTACTGTGTTTGGTGGCCATACTGGGAAAATTTCTGCCTGATATGTATCAGGAACAGGGGGGTTGGAAGGAACATCTTGGCTCGTGCAGGGAACCGTGTCGTATCATCTCCTTCATAACCTTTAAGTGCCAGAAAAGCACTTAAACACATGCTTAATTCCCACGTACGTCAATGGGACACACACATGTCCTTCTCTGACTCATGTTCTAGCTAGATGTGTGTTTAACTGCGTTTCTGAACCAGGGCCATAGGTATCCGGAGAGCCCTGCCCCGTCAGAAGCAGTGCAGCCAGAGCCTGCATTAGGTCACAGCACACGACAGCACGAAACAGCTGCAGCCTCCCACAGAAACAAACCAGCTGCATTGCTGCACGTGGTTAGCAAAGCAGAGTCTCCCTGACAACTCCGGGAGGCATGAGGATAAACAGCAGCGTCAAAACTGTTTACTAACATGCAAATGGCTTTTGCCTTGAAAGACCAGGTTTTTTTCCAAGACCAGCATGACTTCATCCTAGACCCCAACGCAGTGGGAGGGTGGTGGCATTTTCCCCTGTGTTGAGCCCAGCACAGCCCCTATTACATCTCCAGCAGCTAAACTGGAATTGCCAGGCTGACATCTCCAGGCAGTTTTTAAAAGCCGGTGGGGAACACGTAGAAGTACAGGTGGGAATGGTAGCAAGAGACCAGCTTGTGCACAGGTAGCATGAATGCCCTTCAGTCATAAAATAGGATATGGGAATTATGTGATTAGATGCTCAGCTAGGTATCACCAGGATCATCTTGATTAGGACCAAGGAAACACCTTATTTGCTTTTAGGAATGCTATATGCAGTTGTTGAATCTCTTGTGTGTGTTGCAGAAGGTCTGCTCACCTCTGGGGGATGCACAGCAGTCCTTGCTTTGTGGGAGAAACAATAACTTTTCTTTTCCCATGGTCGGCCAGGATTCACAGATCTCCATCCTTCTCCAGTTACTGCTTTTCCAGGCTGAAGCATCTTCAACCATTTAACCTTGCTTCAAAGACCTTAGGCTAGAAACCCGAGATTTAGTTTCTCAGGTGGATTGAAGACTTTTGTTTGGCCAGGAGCTGGAGCAGTGCAAATCATCATGCCAGGACTGGGGTGATACAGCAGAGCAGAAGCACTTTTTATAATAAAGTGTTGGAGAGATTGTAAGAGAAGCAGACCCCATCAGGAGATGCAGTCTGCTGAAAGTGGAGTGCTTTGCACAATGACATGTTTCACAGACACTTCATTTTGGAAGAAAATTTTGAGAAAAGATCAGGCCAGGCTGAAATATCCCTTGTCAGTATTTTCTGAACAAAATATTTCAATTGTTCACTGCAAAATGTGATTTATTCTATTTTATTTTATTTTAGTTTAGTTTTAGTTTTTGGTGTAGAGATGTTTTATTTTTGTGACATTAGATACTTATATCCACATTTAAAATACACAATCTACAAAAAGACAGAAATCATAAGAAAGTGGGTCATTTGAAACACTTGAATCAAACCAATGTTTTTTTCTACTCTTTCTTTGCAAACATTTATGAAATTCTTTATTTTTCATCCCTTATTTGTATCCAAACCACATCTCAGACACTCCAACCCCATCCAGAACAAAACTTATCCTCTTCACACAGCCCTTTCTATTTCTCCAAAGCAATCTGGCCTGCAGGAATATGGACATACTGCCTTATTCCCTTGTAGTCTTTGTGTATTTTATGAATTATAAGTGTGATGGGAATCAGGAGGTCTTCAACACATTATAAATATGAAAATGGACTAGTCTGCATTGTGCTGTGCACACTCGGGACTGAAAGCATACATTTTAATCAAAGTATTGGTCCTTTTTCTTTCTTTCTTTCTTTCTTTCTTTCTTTCTTTCTTTCTTTCTTTCTTTCTTTCTTTCTTTCTTTCTTTCTTTCTTTCTTTCTTTCTTTCTTTCTTTTCTCTCTCTCTCTCTCTCTCTCTCTCTCTCTCCCTCTCTCCCTCTCTCTCTCTCTTTCTCTTTCTTTCTTTTTTCTCTCTTTCTTTCTTTCTTTCTTTCTTTCTTTCTTTCTTTCTTTCTTTCTTTCTTTCTTTCTTTCTTTCTTTCTTTCTTTCTTTCTTTCTTTCTTTCTTTCTTTCTTTCTTTCTTTCTTTCTCTTTCCTTCCTTCCTTCCTTCCTTCCTTCCTTCCTTCCTTCCTTCCTTCCTTCCTTCCTTCCTTCCTTCCTTCCTTCCTTCCTTCCTTCCTTCCTTCCTTCCTTCCTTCCTTCCTTCCTTTTTATTTTCTCTCTCTCTCTCTCTTTTTTCTTTTTTTTTTTTTCCTTTTGGGTTTATTTTTTATGACTTCTCTATTTGGGTTTGAGTACATCTGGTCCTGAAGTCTAGGAAGACCTGCTACTGTCTAGTGCTCCAGTGGAGGGCCACCTGTTTCAGCCCAAATCCTGTAAATCCTGGCACAAAGGGCCTGATCAAAGACCTGGCAAACCCTCTGATGCAGGAGCTGAATGTGGTGGGAGGCTCCATTTAATCCTGTCATCATAGCTGAGAAGATGAGAATAGAAGACAAGAGAAAAAAAGGAATTGCTGAATTTAAGGTACGGTCTATTAGGCTTTAGAGGTTTAATGGTGAATAGCAATGTTCTAATTCTAGCAGCACAGAGAGGGGGCTTCAGCTGTGGTCAGGAGTGCTTTGGGCTGGGTTGTCACACCCTGGGACCCCACATTGCTCCCTCTGCCCTCAGGATTGAGGCACAAAACAGGAGCAAGGGTAGAGGCAATTCAGGAAGGTGCTGGAAGGATAACGCTGTCCTTAGCGAGGTGAGCACATTGTGGTGGTCCTCAAACTTCCCAGCCTCTTGTGATGTGAAGTTCCTGCATGGGAAGCCTTTGCATTTAGCAGACCTTGAGGAGCTTTCCTCTATGAACTGGTGCAGTTAGGTTTTCAGCCCATGTGGACATTTAACCTCCATAACATCTTTCTGCGAGGAGTCCCGCAGGCTGTGTGCTCTGTATGCCTCGAACCTGAAAGCTGCTCTTTTCATCTGATGCCTTGCAGTTCTCCTATCGAGAGGGAAATTCTCAGTTCCTGTGTCCTCTCTGTGTGTCTCCCCAGCTCTGACAGACCTCTTCCCTGCCTCCTCTCTCCTGGTCTAAGCAGGGTTGTGGTCCACCTAATAGCTCCTGATGGCCACAGAAGTCTGATGCTGATCACTACAGGTGCCCAGGCTTCAGGGGCTGGTGGCTCTAAGTGCTCACAGCCTCATGGACCATGCCTGAAGGTGGCCTTGGAGAGCCACAGGGGGACGTGGGCTGAAGGAGAGGCAGCCCTAGGTCCTGGGGGATCAGCATCTGAACAGAGTCCTTGGAGAAAGCAGATACGATGAGAATGGAGGAGTCCACAGCTGTTCGTGGCACCCTTTACCAAATTTGAATCTAGATTTGAAACTAGAGATGGGGTTTTATGGAGAGACAAAGGGGAAAAGTTCTTCTTTTAACTCCTTTATTCTTCACAGATGTTAGCAACAGGGAGAGGAGAAACCCTCACAGGTCCTGTTAAATTCAGGCCTAAGGCCTTACCCTATACTAACGGCCTTAAATATCCAGGCTGGACTTTGTATGAGCCCCATCATCTGTTCCTGCTGGACTGGGAAGACCACCTCCAGACTAGAAATTGGTCTCCAACATCTGTTTTACCATCAAAGCAGCTGCTGGGCTTTGACCAAAGGAAAAGGAAAAGGGAAAGGAAAAGGAAAAGGAAAAGGAAAAGGAAAAGTAGAAGAAGAAGAAGAAGAAGAAGAAGAAGAAGAAGAAGAAGAAGAAGAAGAAGAAGAAGAAGAAGAAGAAGAAGAAAAAGAAAAAAGAAAAAGAAAAAGAAAAAAGAAAAAGAAAAAGAAAAAGAAAAAGAAAAAGAAAGTTTCTAACAGTGTGAGACCAGCCCCAAACCCAGAAAACCTAGGAAAATATTACAGGGACTCTCAGAGACTACTTCTGATTACCTTCAAAGGACAGGAAAGAAAGAGGAAATTACACATATAGAAACAGGAGGACTTAGGAAAAGACCAAATGAACTTCCTCACAAATACTCTTTTCTTCAGAGACCTTGGGGAGAAGGCAGAGACACCGTGCACTAGCACCCACTGACTGGTCAAATACACACACGAGCACATACATCTCTGCTCAGATCAGTGTCACAGCCAAAAGCAACCTCCTGTCTAGATGCACCGGGTGCTTGGAGGTGCTGTGGGCTCCCTGGGCTGGACAGAGGGCTGCTCAGTCTGTAGGGCTCTGCTGAGGACCCTGGCAATGGGCTGGAAGAGGAGCTGGCATCTCTGTGGCCACTAGAAGGGGATGGAGAGCCGTGGGCTGGGAGCTTGGGCTTGCACAGGGAGCCCAGAAGGGCACCCGAGCCCTGCAGCTCCCTGGTCATGTTGTGGGAGAAGCCAGCTGTGGTGCTGATGAGTCTGTGGGGCAGTGGAAGGATAAGAGCAGCTGGAATGGTGTTAAGAATAGGCTCAGAGGGACCTTTCCAGGGTCCTTTCATGGATGCCCTGTCTCCTGCTCCAACATCCCATCCTGGTGTGCCCATATCACATCTCCAGACACCACCACTGCCAGTTCACTGGGGGAGAGATGCACCAGAGGGGGCTCTGCAGGTGGCTGGGAAGGGAAGGCAGGCAGGGAGGCAGCCAGGATTTTGCCAGCAATTCCTTCAGAGCAACACAAGCCTTCCTGCCACCCTGCCACTCAACTCTATATTTACGTTTTTATTTTATTTTATTTTATATTTTATTTTATATTTTATTTTATTTTATTTTATTTTATTTTATTTTATTTTATTTTATTTTATTTTATTTTATTTTATTTTATTTTATTTTATTTTATTTTATTTTATTTTATTTTATTTTATTTTATTTTATTTTATTTTATTTTTTAAAACACCCCAACCCTGTGGCACAACCACCAAGACACCATGCCTCCATGCCTCTCCCCCCGGGAGCAGCCTGCTCAGCAGCAGCATCTGTTTTGCCTTAGCAGAGATTCTGCTTTCCCCAGTTTTCCATGTGGGACTGACAGGGACTCGGGGTAACGTGACTTTCCAGAGGCCACGTGGTTTTGCAGTGGCAGTGCTCGGAGTAATTTCTGACATTCCTGCCTGGCCTCTGTTGCTGTGATGTGCCTTCATCCTGCTGGCTGGGGAGACCACGGTCCTGAGGGGCAGCATCTACACTTGGCCAGGGCGTTGTGACACATCCACATGGGGATGCTAAAGCTTGCTCTGATTTTCTTATCCACATACAAGGAAAGAGTCTGAGGGTCTGAAAGCCACTACTGTACTCTCTGTCTCCAGAGCAGTAAAATGTACCCTTCCTGTGGATAGTGCAGCCAGCGCTGTCTCATTTAACTGCTCTATTAACTTAAGTAATTCCAGCCTTAAATCCCTGCTGAGAAAAAAAAAAAAAAAAAAGTGTTTTGAATTTAAAGAGGAGAGGCGAATGCACAACGAGCCTGTGGGATCTCACAAGAGGAGCTGGAAGAGGGGTTGGAAAGGCCCTGGGGGAAAGGGAAGGGCAGAAAGGGTGGCAAGAAACCTTGTTCTCTGCCAGCCCTGGTGTCAGGAATAGGACAAGTGGTGATCTGACTGATCACCTTGCTGGTATGGGACTGGTGTCCCTCCCTGTGCGTGCACTGCCCCAGGGTGCATGCAGGTGTGGAGGCACCCAGTGGCAGGGCAGAGGGATCTCTCCACACCCCCAGTCCTCAGGAGATGCCTTTGAGCCAGGTTTATGGCAGAAGCAGCTACAAACCTGTGGCTTGTGCTGTACCACGCCAGGCAGTGGCAGATGGGAGGTGACAAATGTGTCTTGTTGCTGTTGCACAAGGATGTTCTCATGCAGAGCTAAAAATTATAGGGATGAGAAACTGGCACAAGTTCTACACCAAGAAATGTCTGTACCACAGCATTTCACCTCAGCACTATCAGAGATATCCCAGCACACGCTGCAGCCACAGGAGTGGCTCTAGCATGAGTCCTGGCCAAATGCAAAAGGCTGGTTTCAACAGCTGAATCTTCTGATTTAATTTCTCCATGCATGTTAAAGTGCACAAAGAAGTACGATGCTGCTGAGATTGCCAGATGCCGTTCATTTCAGTGTACCTAGCAAAGGGGCATGTAACACACAGCATGAAAAGCACTCTGGCACTGAGGGTGTCTATATGTGTGATTATTTTTTTTTGGCCATGCCAAGTGCAATATTCTTTCTGCAGGAATTTCAGCTGGATTCTGCACGGCACAGACGGGAACTCCCTGCACGTGTCCCCAGCTCTCTACTGTTCTTCCAACCCAGCAGTGCAGAGGTGCAAATATCTGCAGCCCCTGACCTGGCCCAGGGACTTGTGGGGAGTTCTGCCCTGGAACTGTT
Source organism: Aythya fuligula (assembly GCF_009819795.1). Taxonomy (NCBI): domain Eukaryota; kingdom Metazoa; phylum Chordata; class Aves; order Anseriformes; family Anatidae; genus Aythya; species Aythya fuligula. Next base: position 76,032,931 of record NC_045562.1, on the reverse strand, counting down.
ATTTCTGAGGCTGCTGCCTGGGACCTGGCTGCAGGGAAGGGCTTAGCACTTTTGAGGCTCCCACCACATCAAGAGGAAAACCAGAGCTAATAGCAGCTAGCAGGGGTCGTGCCAGTGCCTTCATTCTGGCACCTTTCATGGGACAGGAGCAAATACTTTGGGCTCCCCCCTTATTTCCCCCCTTCCTACTCTGTGCTTTGTGGTTGTTTAGCAAAGGGGAAACTGAGGCAGGCAGTGATGGAGGGATTTTCTTGGGACTGATGGTGCAGTTGTGGGAAATCCAAGCAAATAAGCTCCCTTCTGCATCCTTCTTCAGGGCTATCCCGTCCTCCTGGTGACCCAGCGTGATCTCTCACAGAGCTGAAAACGAGATTCAGGAGTTGCTGACACCGAATTGCTCCAGCCCGGCTGGAAGAACACAAAATGCTTCTGTCTCCTGCCCTCCCTCCTGACCTCCTCCAGGCGTCGTGCGGAGACCCGCGTGCTGGAGCTGAACGTGACTGAGGACAAGGCTGAATTGTTTCCCCCTGAACAGCCCGCTCTCTGTCTCTGCTGCCTCCGCGGACCCCAGCCCCGACGCCTCGTGCCAAGGGGCAGCGCTCAGTGCTGCGGGTGCCTGGGGGGTCCTGGAAGCTGCAGGAAGGTGGGAGCCCTCCGGCGGGGGATGCTCTGCTCCCTCGCTGCTGTAGGTGGATGGCTCAGAGCTTGAAACGGCTCTGGCTGTGCTGCAGCTCCTCCACCTGCAGAGTGGGAGCAGGAATCCTGCTGGGATTCCCGAGGGAAGATGCTGTGTGTCCGCACAGGAGCTGCTGGGGCATGGGGAGTGCAGGGGCTGGAGTCGCATGGAGGGGCTTTAGGGGTTATCTGGCTCCCCAAAACTGAGGATTTGGAGTTGTCTTCTTTATTTGAAGGAATAAAATGCTGAGGGAGTGTACAGGAGGTGGGAGTTCGGTGCCTTTCCCCTCCTCACCATCACTGCCTTCTGCTGGGTTTTGGGAAAGCCAGAAGTGAAAGTGGTGGTGTTTGTAAAAGGTCAGGCCCTGCCCTGAGCACTCTCCCACAATTAGCTATGCAGGTCAGTTGTCAGTGCCCTTCCTGGCAGTGTTCACTCATGCAAACAAGCACCATCCAAAGAAAAAGACGCAGAAAAGACAGCCAAAGCCATGGTCTGCTCCCACCAGGAATTATCATGGGCACCCTGTTGGTGGGGACACGAATTTAAGGGTACAGCACAAGTCCTGGGGCACTTGTGGCACTCATATCAATACAAACAAGGTTTTTGCCAGGGACTAGACTATGCCAGAATTTATGATGACACACCCAGCCATGCAAAACCCTTTCTCTGTCCCAGTGTGGCCATTCTTGTTTCCTTGGCTTGCTGTGAGCCCCTGGGGAACCCTCCTACTTCCCACCTGATGACAGTGACCTCCTTCAAAATATGCCTTGATATATTTATATATATATGTATATATATATATATTTATATAAAGTATCTCACATGGTCCTGCTGTAATCTAGCCTTTCTGTTTTTCTTCTTCAGGTTATGCCACAGACTCCCAGAGGCTGAAACCTTCTTAGCAGCCGGCATGCAGCATTCAGATGCCCTGATCTCAGCAGGGGCATTGAGACGATCAATTTACAGAGTGGTGAGATTTGGGCATTGAAGTCTGCAGCCAACTCAGAATTCAAGGCAAAAGAAAGATTTTAAAATGTTAGAGCAAACAGACTTCGGTTCTGCTTAGCCAGTCCTTGCAGGGCAACATGGCTTTTTGTATTATTATTTAAATGTTGATGGCATTTACTCTTTCCAAACTAGACTCTACAGCAATTGACACTTAATTGGCAGCCCATCCAGGGTGGTGAAAGCCTCTCAAGCCAAATATTCCCTGGACAGACTTTTGCAGCCCTGGCTGTACTGCTTTATCACACCCACACTCCCATTACCTAAGAGGACAGTTAGGCTTGTGGTGTACCAAAGCCACAAAAAGCAGTCAATTAACTTGTTAGCTTGAGTCAATAGAGCAGATTGTAATTAGTTTGGCAAACAGGCCAAGTTAACATGATAGCACACCTCCTCTGCTGTAAACCTTCAGCTAGAGCTACAATGAGAAGGGGGACCTATCTGCCTGCCTGCCTGCCTGCAGACACTTAGAGCACTACCAATGCTCTGCAGCTTTTCCATTTACTGCCCTCATAATTTTGAAGGGCATTTTTTATTATATATTTATTTTATTTTATTTTATTTTATTTTATTTTATTTTATTTTATTTTATTTTATTTTATTTTATTTTATTTTATTTTATTTTATTTTATTTTATTTTATTTTATTTTATTTTATTTTAAAACCCTTGTCCTGCACTATGAGGCATTTAGGTGTTACTGAACCCCCTTATTCTGGATTTGTTGCTGTGCAAACTGGAAGATGGAAACTAAAACTGCATAAAATCAGGCCAAAATCACTCCAGGAACAGCCCATGTTGTGGTGATTCCAGTGTCTGGACCCCACCTTGGTGCTGTTTTGGGGGACAAGAAGGAGGGGGTGAACTAGGCTGATAGTGCTACAGCTGTGGGATTGAGTGCTCAGGAAAAACTTCCCTCTTCCATAACATCTTCTACTAGATGATCTCAATGGTCTCAGCCCTTTCTGGTGTCAAAACCAGATCAAGTGGAATTGGTTTCTGCTGAAATGTTCCTTTATTCTGGACAAAGAGAGGACAACAAATCTTTGGTGTGTTTTAGAGTGTTTTTTTTTTGTTTTTTTTTTTTTGTTTTTTTTTTTAATTTAATGGAACTTTTTCAAGTGGGGAAAAAGTCATCTATCATTTTAAAAATCACACTTTTTCCCCAACATTTTTCTGTCTTTTTCAGTTGCCACCAGCGGAAAAGAGTTCCAGAGTAGTCGTGGACAATAGGAAGAGGAAAAATCATCCTTTTAGATATGCTTCACATTTTTAAGAAAACAAATTTGCTAAATTTGCTGTCTGCTTTACCTTTACTTTTTTTTTTTTTTTTTTTTTTCCCCCCCCCAATGGAGGTAAGAAACTCTGTAATAATTAAAAAATCCAAATGAGTGATGTTAGTGAAGTGCTACTTTTCCACAATCACCATTCCTGTGGAAACTATGAGTAAATTTAACCATTGCCATTGCATGTGAGACTAAGAGATGAGTTGTTTGTCCACACATCTCAGTAAATCTATGCAGAACCAACAAATTATACCCAAGAATTGTGCCTTAATTACTAGGCATCATTCACCAAAGATTCAGCAGAGGAATCTCCTGCTCTGATCACTAAACCTCATGCACTTTTTTCAACTCTATTGGATAATCTGCCTTTTACCTGTGTGCCTTGCTTAAGGTTAACTTAAAGTTGTATCACTTATAGAATCATAGAATGGCTCAGGTTGGAAAGGACCCTAATGACCATTCAGTTCCAACTCCCCTGTCATGGGATGCCACCCACTAGATCAGGCTGGCCAAGGTCCCATCCAGCCTGGCCTTGAACACTTCCAAGGATGTGCCACCCACAACCTGTCATCCACAACCTGTTCCAGGACCTCACCACCCTCTGAGTGAACAATTTTTCCCTAATGTCTAATGTAAATCTATTTTCTTTTAGATTAAGACCATTCCTTTTGTTCCTTCATTATATACCCAAGTAAAGGGTCCTTCTCTGTCATTTTTATAAGTCCCCTTTAAGTATGATAGTAATTGCCTGGATTTTTCTTCTCCCTCCTGTACTCCTGCCTATTCATGCTCCGCCAGGACGTGAACCCAGGAGGACTTACATTGCAGCAGCAGGACTCAACAGATGGCTCCACATATCTCACCTTACATGTTTCAAGGATACAAAGAGCTTTTGAAAAAATGCTTATTTCTTGCAGCTGAGCAAAAATATTGGTGGTGATAATAATAAGAAGAATGCTTATAATAAAATAATAAATAATAATATTAAATAAATGCGTAAACATACAAACAATAAAAATTATAAGAAATGAACAATGCTGCAAAGCTCTGAACAGGATAGATCTCTGAGCATATCAATCTGTTTCAAATCACATAGTGTCATTTACTCCAAGTAACCTCATAAGTTTTCTGAGAGGAAAAACGTAAGGGAGGTATTTTTCTATTTCAGTCCCAAAGGGAATCTGCTGAATATGACCTCGGCATTACTGTTTTACTGGTCTGCAAATATACATACTGCATGCTTGCACGAGGTCTTCAGCAGATGTAACGGGGGATGCCCATTGCCTGCAGGCAGGATGTTTTTTCAGGTGGTCTGTCCGTAAGGGAAGGCATCTCCTGTGTGCTGAGATGCTGAAAATGGCAGCATCGAGCTTGACTTTGACTTTGCCAGGTTGCCATGAGGCTGTGTTCCCATTAGTGAGTGCTGTGGCAGGAGCAGGGGGAGGCTCTGTGGCCACTCCGGCTGCCTCCGTGGTGTGTTTCATCTCCAAAGCAGGAGACGGCAGCTGTGAGCAGAGCTATTATCACTTACTCCTAATTTATAGCCAAGGGCTGATCCCTAAATTCCTAAAAGCAAGGGGTTAAGATGATTTATTCACTGGAAACATTCACAGGCTTGCGCTGAGAGCTTTTATCATAATTACAGGTGTAAAATGTCAGTGTCCATAATTTTTCAAAGAAATTGCACAGATTACGTTTCTCTTCAAAACACGCCAAGCATTTTATGTGTGAATTTAGTACTTTAAAAATGGAGCTGACTGACAGCCCTGCAAGCCTGAATTTTCTCCGTATCCCCCCAAAAAAGCACACTTACCCAGCCTGGCCAGACCACTTGCAAGGAAGGAGTTTTTTTTTTTTGCTGTGATTCCTGAACGACTCCATCTGGCTCTCCCCAAACAGCGCCCACCAGCCCCAGAGATTCTTCCATTGGGAACAGCCGTGAAGCAGATCAGGAACCCAAGTACCACCTGACAGTGAGGGAACAGCTATGGGACATCCACAAAGTGGAGCTTCATCACCAAGAAATAAAGCATCCATCACCAAAAAATAATGCATCCTTATAGACCCTCAGGGGGTCTATACGGAGTCCTTTGGAGTAGACTTATGAGACAGGATTTTCTGGAAGGGGCTTAAAAACTGCATCAGAAGAAAGGGTCATGGGACAACTGCTGAATGCAGGAAAAGGATAATGGAGAGGAGAGGAGCAGTATGTCAGGTTTCTTCCAGGTGTCATGGAATCTGGGAAACTGATGAGGTGGAGTGATGGTGAGGACTTAAATCCACAGTGAATGGTGAGGACTTAAATCCAGGGAATGGTGGTCTCTACTGCCAGAGCCATCCTAAAATCCACAGTGAGACTAGAGCAATGTGCATGTAGAAATTAAAAACAAACAAATAAAAAAATATCCATCCCCACAAAAAACTAGAGTGACAATTACCAGTGGGCTTTTGCCAATATTGAGCTCAATGCTTGCTAAGTGCCCCCTGACACAGTTGTAGAACCCCATATTACACCTTAATACACCTTTCTGCTCTTCAGGCCACCTCAATATCTCTAAAAATCCCTGTGGTCATCTCTTTTATTCAGTCTACTCAATAAATGGAGTAGACCTTTGCACTATCAGGAACTCTGTCCCACCAGTTTGTCTAACTCAGGACTCTGCAAAGACACATTTGGGAGAGCTTTGTGTCCTCCAGTTTGATCCAGTGATATGTTCACCCACGTATCTCATTAGCACAGCCTAACAGGCTGAAAATTTCCCTAAGAACCAACCTGCATTTTCCTGGTCCAACCCATCCTTCCTCTGTCCCTGTTTCTCCTTATCTCCATCCTGTGAAACTCTAAGAAGGAAACAGTCAAAAAAAGCAAAAATCAGAGTCCTTGTAAAAGAAGCCTGGAAGACTCTCTGCTAAGGCAGAGGCCAGGCTTGAACACAGAGGGGTTGGTACAGAGTTGCATTTGAAGGAGTCCCTTTCCAAGCTGTAGCAAGGATTTTATATAGCCACTGAAAATCTTAGATGCTACCAGCTCCAAAATGACATAATACTGGAGCTGTTGGCCACCAGACCATGTGGAGTTTTGGATAATGTCTTGGGTGAGAGATGCTATGGAAGGCCAAGGAAATTGGTTTTACTGTTTGTGCTCATGTGGGAAGATTTGAGAGCTCACAGTGTACTTGGATTTTGGATATTCCTGTTCACTTCAACACAACAGCTCCTTTGCTGTAGTGCTGTTCACCATGCCAATTAATTTTCCCATGTTTCATCTCACCCGCTATCTGAGAAAATAGGGCAGAAATAACAAACCACTTCAAGGAATCTGATTAATTTGTCCCAGTTTGCGAAAGGCTTTGAAATCCTCAGGAGTGGGTGGTTTAAAGATGTGATGTTAAATGAGGGATGATTTTCATCACAAGTTTCCTCTGGGAAAATGGTGAAGTTCCTTATCCTCTTGTGCTACTGTTTCCTTTTGAAAGAGGGTATTTCTCTACCTCACAGGATAAATATGAGAAGAACTTTGACATTCTGGAGTTGAGGACCAAGTCTATGCTTGCAGAAGACAGCTATTGCACTCCTGGATCTGTTGGCAAGGATTACAGCCTCATTTGAAGCAGTGCTGAAGTCATATAAAACCTCATAAAATAAAAATGTTAAAAGCCCCAAACAAAGCTCTTTATTTATTGTTTGTGTGCAATTAGAGCCCTGGCAGGGAAAAAAGCATTACTCCTCAGGAAATTACCTTCTTAAATTCAGGTTAAAACCGGACATCTTGCTGAGAGCTTGTGAATGGACAGTTTCCAAATTCCATCTTCCGTACCACAGTATTTCATTCCTGACGTGTGAGAGAGCAGTCTGCTTGATGGAGCTGAGGGTGGGGAGGAGATATCCATCGATCAATATTATAACACCGGTGCATTATCTCAGTGACTGCAGAGGCCCCCGGAGTGATAAACAGTGATTTATAGATTACCAAGGGACGTTTCCATTAAAGTGCTGTTAGGTCCCGAATAGGAAACCTGTAAAAATGACATTGTGGCCATACATAGTTGTCCTCCCTGGGTGACTTTTATGGGAACATGCAAATATGGAGAGGGAGTTTGTGCCATCCCACATCACTAGCTTGGTCTGAGATCAGCCAGGTCCTATCATCATTGCCACTAACACAGCTTTGTGCAAGTGGTTCCAGGGAGGGCAGCAGGTAATGCATGAGCTGGAGCAGAAGACAGTTCATTTGCCCAGAGACGGGCTTATGAGTTCAGGTCCTTCCATGAGAACTGGGAAAGCCCTGAGGGTTTGTTAAATAACTGTGCACAGCCTAGTTTTAAACGGCAATTCTCTTTTTTAGGTTCTTTGAGGCTTCATGAAGGATTAATTATAATCTTTCCCATTAGTTGAGGCAGCAAGTTATCTTTGCTGGCATCTACTGCTGATTTTCTGGAATCTTATAGAAAACAGCACACTCTGGAGAGAAGTGAAAATGTTAGATGAGTTTGGATGAGGAATGTGTTAGAAATCTTTGAGGAAGACAGTGCCATCCACATACACATAACAGTAAAATCATATAAGCTCTGAATCCCTGTAAGACTGAGCTAAAAGGTTTTGGACCCATTAGATCCTATTATGAACATTTCAGGCTGAATCTGACCTCCTCCTAATCTTTCAACCTTTCTTTCCCACCCGTTTAAACAAATTTTCCATCCTGATGTTCTTAGTGCATGTATCACTTGTCAGATTAAGTGTTCCTCCCAGACTGATGCCATTGCACCAATTTAAAGAAGCCAGTTACTCTTACGTAATCCACTTTTGCTTTCTCATACCATTTCCATTATTTCTCCATAAAGACACCGTCTACTTTAACCAATCTTTAACTGTTTTTGATATCTCTTCACTGAAATCCTTGACGTAATGTACTGTTCTTACTAAGAACCAGGTACCAACCTCCTCAGATGGCACCAGGGCACACGGGAGCCTGGGGAGTTGATGTTGGGAAGGTCTTGGGTGGTCCATAGGTGGATGAAGGTGACAGATCCCAGCAGTCCCAGGGGACGGAGGGAATGGAGGTGGATGGTGCTGGGACACCACTGGTCCAGGTTAGTCCCACAGGGCTGGCCTTGGCAGTGACAGGACCAGCCAGGGATGCAGCAAACTATTGTGTCTGCACAGCATTGCTCCATCCAGCTGACCACATCTGGGCCATCCAAGGAAGAACAGAAACACCAGCTGCACTGGCTGGATGCTGTGGCCTAGACAGCATCAGCACCACCTGGTTTTTGTGGCAAAGGCAATCTGCTGTCTATTCAGCCTGGAGGAGGACTGGATACAACTGCAGAGATGTGGTTTGTTCTGTTTTCTTCCAAGCTACTGTGTGACCTTGGGTTTGTTTTTCTACTTTACATGTGCCGCCAGCTTTCGGTCCTGTTGTGGCAGATGTGAGCAAAGATGATCCCTGAAACCTGCAGAATTTCAGGCTCTGACTCCCAGATAGCAACCGATACATTTAAATATACTAATTTAAATATACTGCAGCTACTTATGTAAATACCCTTAGGATTTACAGTAGCTATGTTATGTTGCTTTAGTTATTAGAATTTGGATTACAGCAGTAGTTAGACATTCTTGGAATAAAAATCAGTTCAGCTGCCTGGTCTTGCATAATTACAGTATTCTGTTAATAGCCTGTTATTTAGATTTATTAAAAAACAGAAATAGATTAAAAAACAAGCAAAACAAAACCCTTGTTCAATATTTTTCTTTTACAAGTGCAGCCAGTATTCCAAGGCAGATATTTCTCAGAATTTATTTAATCAAGTGACTTTCAACTGTTTCTGTTCTGGAAAGCCATGCTGTAAAATGAAAAAGAAAAAAAAAAAAAAAGAGAGAGAAAAGAGAGAAAAGAGAAGGGGGGGGGGGGAAGAGAGACAGAGAGAGAGACAGACAGACAGAGAGACAGACAGAGAGAGAGAAAGAGAGAGAGAGAGAGAGAGAGAGAGAGAAAGAAAGAAAGAAAGAAAGAAAGAAAGAAAGAAAGAAAGAAAGAAAGAAAGAAAGAAAGAAAAGAAACAAAGAAAAGTAAAACTTTTGTGAATCTTTATCCATCAGCATTATGAAATCCTGTTTCTATCTTCCACTAAACAAAACTACAGCTGGCTGGAAAATGTTTGGGTCTTTTCTTTGTATAATCTTGTTTGTTTGTTTGCTTGTTGTTAAAGACCTGTCAAAAGTTGAGAGGAAAACTTTTTTCTTTTTTAATTTTTTCCCCCGAAAATTATTCTGTTTTTCCTACCAACAGAGACAACGCAGCCAACTGAAACTGCCCAATTTATTTAGAGAAACCATTATATTAACCAAGTAGCATATCTAATGGGAAATTTGACCAAGTTAATATTTCTCCCAAAACATATTTAATATGTTTAATGAATCCATGCACCCATAGTTGAGAACTTGTGATCAAATATAATCTAGGATCCCACTGTGGAAACAGATACTCTCCAAACTATCGTTTGTAAAAGAAGAGCCCTTGGGGGCAGGAGTAGAAAATAAGGCAGCTGGTGCTCTTTAATTATACTCAAGCTGAGTGGAAAATGCCTTCCTTTCCTACAAATGCTTTTAAGACTTCCCTCACTGGGACAAAACCAAGATGTGGAAGTGCATATCATTAATACTGGAAAAGGACTCCCATCACCATTATGCCCCAGTGTAACTGATTTGTGACTAAGAGCCCAAGAAATTGGGCAGAAAATTACTCCTGTTCCAGAGAGCATCCTTGAAAACCTTCCTTGGGACAAACCTGCTTCCTTTCTCCATGCTCCAGGTCACATCAGGTCCTGCTGAGGCATGACACATCATCTGTCCATGACCACAGGGGCTTTTCGTGATGGACATGCAGCCAAGGCTGCAGAATGACATCTCTGATTGGAGCTGATAAGGAGCAGGATGAAGAATGCAAAATCACAAGTGATGTGGAGGAAGGTATCTAGAAACTATTTCCTGGTAGTAAGGCACAAAGTGGCAGTGAATAAAAGGAAAGGGTAAGAAAATGCCTTGCATTAAATATCATATAATTGTTCTACACAACTCAGAGTGAATGCTTGTCCCAGGGATGGAGAGCAGTATAGAGATTCAGAGCAAGATAGGACAGGTGTTCACATGAGCAAAAAGAAACCCAGTGCTCTGGAAGGGCCAAGTTCCTTTAGAAATGAGGCCAAACAACACTCTGTGTGATGGAGGGCAGGTAACAAGTCCCAGCCCTCCATCTGTTCAGACAAGATGAGAACTCCCTATTGCATTTCCCAATACTTGACCTACCTCAAGGCTCCAGATTTCTAAAAGAACCAAAAGAGGCCAAAAGTGAAGGCCATGATGAGTAACTCCTCACATCCAGGGAGCTTTCTAATGTAATGGGACTATAATCTGTTTCCATAAACACACCAATGACCTTTTTACTCTTTTCAGAACTAAGAAATTCTTTGTCCCTCCCTTGCCTGAGCCGTCCACATCCCTGGAACATTCTTGTTTAGTCTCCTGAAATGTTATTAACATCCCCAGCAACAGAGAACCATAAATCCCTGCATCCCCCTGAACTTTACTGCACTCCGAACTGTTTGGATATTCAGTATCAACAAATCATCCCGATAAATATGATTTCTTTGATGGCATTTCATCAAAATAGTTTATGACTCTGACATTTTGAGCATGGATTTACAGCAGCTGCAGCTTGTGCAAGACTGGCGGTCACCTTATTGAAATTCACCTAAGGAAAAAAAAAAAAAAAAGAAAAAAAAAAAACACAACCCATACAGCAGCTCCTACCATGCTAAGTTTAAATAGACTCTTCTTTTTACTTCCCACACTTTCTTGGAAAAGGCAGGAGTTTGGGGATCCGCAAGACAAACATTGGCTTTGGCTCATCCTAATCATGATGATGGTGGGATCAGGCCTCCAACTCCAAGTTCTCAAGCACATGCAGGAAGAGGTTTCCAGATTTACTTAGCTTTACCCTACTCTAACTCAACGATGGCAAGAGGAGGCTTACCACTTGCTTTAGTGGGGAAATACTCATCTAGTTTGTATATATCTGTTGTTGTACTCAGTTGCTCAACACCGGGAAGATTTCAAAACTTTTAAGATATAAGAGGAAAATTTTGCATTCGAAGACCTGTTTCTGCTAGAGAGAGGGATTTAGGGCTACTGAAAAGGGCACTGGTGGCATGTCTAGAATATATGGGTTATCTTGGTCGCTGGTGTTCAAAACCAGCTCTGAGCTGAGTAAAGGGAAAGGCTAAATGTAAACTGGGATGTGGAGATCTGGAAATCCACAAAAGAAGAGAAGAAGATGCTTTTGTTTAAATTTTCAAGCAAGGCCCAGGAAGGAAGATAATCTATACATGAGTGCTGAGAGCAATCTCAGGAAGAGAACAGCAATTAAACTCAAAAACAAGAAGACACTGGGTGTAGACTGACCATGAAAAAATCTGTCTGGGAGCTAGAAGCAAGCTGCTGAAACACCACAGCAGTGAAACGGTGAAATAACCTCTCATAAGGAAAGAAAAGGGCAATAAAAGGACACCTGCCTGTTTGTGAAGGGTTGGATGTGGCCAGCATTTTGAAACAGACAGTGACTGGACTTTATGACCCAGGCAGTCTCTTTCAAGTTTTGCAGTGTTCAGTTTTAAAAGAATTGTATACGGCTCTTCATGCCCAGGTGAGAAGAAACTGAGACACAGTGATCCACATCTTCAAAGACAGAAAAACTCTGATTTCAGATACTTTTGGGTAGTTAGGTTTATGTTGTGTGACCAAGGCCTTGTAGGCAATCCACAGCATCAGACAGAATTCAGGTGTCGGGAACTCTCAGAAATGTGCTGAGACCCAGAAAACTATCCTCCTACTCAGAACAAACCCAGCAGAACTAAATCTAAATCTGACCATAGACCTGCTCCCATGTTCCCATGAAATACAAACACTCTCCACAGAGTCAGAGGGGTGACTTTGTCCATTAGCAGGATTCTGGCCTTGTGCATTTATGTGAATACCTGTAAAATTTCCAGGCTGCATTGCCACAGAGAGGAGCTTTGCTTGGAGCAGGTCCTGGTGGGGCCAGGGACTGGCTGTGCAGCACACCACCCCTTAGCATCACCTACAACCACCAGGAGCCTTTTTGGTTTCCTCTCTTCTCATAGCCCTTCACTAGGACATGAAATGTATGCTTGAGCCAAAGAGTATTTCTTTCCCCATTGTCTAATTCTTGATCCTGATCTCTGAGACTTACATCAGAGCTTGACCCTTAGGAAACACAACTTCTTGGAAAAGGTCAGTTTAGAAGACATAGTTATATGTAAGTTGCCTTTTAGAAATGCACTTGAGTAACACATAGCAAAGGTAGTTTTCAGGATGTCCATCAGATTTTTGACCTAGATCATGACGATAGCCTCTGTTAGAGTATCTTGGATTTAGCACAGCCTTACAGCTAGTGCTGTTTAACTTCTCTGTCTACATGAAATAAATCTCTGTCTCTTTAGGCAATAGCAGTGTGATGCTCAGAGTCCTCCACTTAGTTATTCCCAACTGGTTTGTGCAACAAATGTTTTCAAGACAGCCACATCGCAGAGAAGTGAACATGGGGATAGGGAAACTCATTCAAAGGCTTCAGTATTCAGTGTCCTAAATTTTCTTTATCCTTCAGCTATTACCTTGTAAATTTTGTTAATTTTCCCTTCACTCCCATGTGGCCTCCTTGCATGTTAGAACCATGTTTAAAAGAAGGAATGCGAGAAAAAAAAACAATCAGTGAACCCCATAGCAAAATTAAGCAGCTCACATTGTAATGAAAGAAAAAGGAGGAGACACTTTCTGTGTCCTGATGAAGCTGGTGGTTCACTTCCTAACAGGGGCTGAAACTGCTGCAGGCAGGACTTGGCCACATCCCTGAACGGAGGGGATTAGGATGCAGCTGTGCTCTCAGGCAGCCGCACTGCAGAGTTCAATCCAAGGCAAAGTCTGGTGCTTGTCCGCGTTGATCTGCCTCCAGGTTTGGTCAGGGAGGAGGCTTGGGGGTGAGGACAGGGGACGAGGCACAGAATTCCTATCAGAATGCAGGATGTGTCTGATGCTGTCACAGAACTGTGTCTCGACAGTGTCTCGACTGTGTGGATGTGACTTCTGGGCCATTCAGGCCATAAACTAGACTAAGCCAGGTATGTGTAACATCATTAAACTAATACAGCTCACAGAGAAAATGAAAGAAAAGCAGCTGTGCAATTCAGTCATGGTAAAAGTGCCCCATTGCTGTAATAGTGGTTTTTTTTTTTTTTTTTTTTTTTTTTTTGTTAGTTGTTTTTTTTTTTTTGAGAGAGAGAGAGACTACTTTGGCAAACAAACCCTGTTTCGTTCTGGTATGAACAAATAAGTTTGGCCAATAGCAGTGCAGACATAATGTACTTGGATGGCTGAAGGTATTCAACTTAGAATTGCATTTTTAGAATCATAGAATCACAGAATATCCCAAGTTGGAAGGGACCCACAAGGATCATTGAGTCCAGCTCCTGGCACCACATAGGTCTACCCAAAAATTCAGACCATATGACTGAGAGCATAGTCCAAATGCTTCTTAAACTCTGAACTTTTTGTTCTTATTAAAATAATTAGATCAATAATGGCATACTGGTGGTGTGAAGAACAAAACAACTGGCACGTCTCAGGGTACACAGTAAAAAAAGTTTCTCACACTTTTCACTAGAAAATCATTGTGGGGCGAAGAAGTTTTGTATGAATTTTTGTAGTGACCTAGCCCCAGTAATGCTCAACATTTTTAATGCTGATTTAGAAATACACCTGTAATCCTGGAAAAGTTACAGGGAAAGTTTCATAGCATCAAATAATGAGTAGGTCTGGGCTATCACATAGGGCTTATCTGAGTTAATAAAACGCATTTTCTTTCTATGTAAAGTCACACATAGGGATAAAGAAGACAGGAGGGTCAGAACCAGGAAATGGCAGACTGAGAAAACAGCAACTCTTTAAAGGATTTAAGGGTCAGAGAGGACTGGCAGCTCAACGTGAGCTCCCATTGCAAAGATTAATGGGATCCTTAAAAGCACCAGCCATGGAGCAATGACTCAGAGCAGAGAAGAGAGTGTGGTGCTGGGGAGACAGACACTGGGATTAAGGGACAAACAAACAGAGGCAGCGCTGAAAGCAGAGTTTTGGTTGGAAAAATATCTTTAAGTGAATTTGGGATTCGCCTCATAACTTCTGACACCTAAAGCTAACATGAGGTGAATCCTGCCTGAAGGGGGTTAGAGAGCCAAAGGCTGTAAGCTGAGAAGGCGTTTGGATGGCATCAGGCTGTCAGTGCTGTGTTTCCAAAGTGTTTGGGTGGTGACAGACACTGCCAACCACAGAGATGAGCCTGTCAAGGAGCAGCAGAAGCCAAAAAATGCAAAGAAGAAATCCAACACTTTTTTTTTTTTTTTTTTTTTTTCTTCTCTTTTCTCAGAGAGAGTAAAGATGCTTGGATTAAACTCCAAGTGATGACACGAGAGAATGACAAGGTTTGATCAATGGCACGTTAGTGAGCCTCGTGCCAAGAGAAATGGGGCAACTTTGTGCAATGCAGGAGAGCAAACTATGTGATCCCACAGTCCCTGTCATATTTTCACACAGCCTGCAGCTGTTTGGCTGTTAAATGAACTGTCTCTTTCCTTCAATTAAAACCTGGTTGCCAGACCTGAAGGTCCATTGGATACACCTGTGCTTCTACACAAAACTCCACATATATTGTGAGCAAGGAGGAAATTACCCTTCCCTCCACAAACTGTTTGCTAAGTCAGAAGAGGGTGTGGTAATGAGAGCAATAAAACATGGGATCTCATCTGTGCACCTGCTGCAATCTCCCCTCTCTCTGCTAGTACAGGAAGCCTGATTTAAGGGCCTGATTTATGCCACCTTTCTGCACTGTGGACTGCTTGTGCACTCTCCTTGAAGCAATCTGAGCAGAATGTTATATGAAAAAGGAGAGACTGCATCGTATTTCTGCCATGCTGCTTGTCAGACAGATCCAAAAAGCAAACTCTGGTGAGTTAAGTTTCCTTTCTTTTTAATCCCACAAGAGTTTTGGTTTTAAAGTGCTTTTCTGTAACTCTCTCAAGTGAGGGTGAGGGGCAGTGAGTTTATGGAAGCAAGGAATGGGTATACAATCTGTGCAATGACTTTTGCTAAAGCCAAGGAATGGGCTTTTGAACATTTCATTTAGTAATATAAATGTAACAAACACAGTATAGATACAGCCATGGTTTGCCTCTCTCCATTTCATATTTCTGTCTTAAAAAAAAGAAGGAAAATCAGAGTTTAATTCTGATTAGAAAATCAAGACAGCCTTTTCTTGATCATAATGGATTCAGGTGCTACCCAACACTAGATCCTGCAGTCCTTAGACCTTTGTCCGCATTTTGCCTTGCCTCTGAGGACATGTGGGCACACTGGTGCTGGACTGGTGAACGTGATAATGCCAATGACCTCTTACTTGCACCCATTTTGGAGCAGGTTCTCAGGCACTGCTAAAGGACATATGCTCCTAGTGAGCAGCTGGTTGTGTTCTCTCCCTCCTCTTGGCCATACTGTATATAGAAATGGCAGAATCCTGCTAGCTATTTTGCCAAAGCAGCATTGCTGCCTTTGGGTAGTCAGGAAGGGAAAAGTGGGTAGAAGTTTTAGAAAATCTCAACCAGAAAATCTTTCTTGTAAGCAGAAAAATTTACCTCTGTTTTTGCCCAATCTAATTTGAGATAGTGTCTTTGAGATGGTGCCAGTTTCTCAGGAAGAGAGCATAAATGGGAATATCAAATGCTACACATACTCAGGGCTCAAAATAATCATTCTGTGATCACCGCAGCACAGAATGAAGCTGATAACTCATTTGGCAAGAATATGTAGGCAATTAATGTTAACTTCACTTGACAATTGTAACCCGGTGTCTGACTGAAACACTATAATCTGTGCAAAGGAAATAGTTTTCATAGCTTCTTAATTAATGATAAACAGAGCTTTTGTTGTTACTTTTTTTTTTTCTTAAATGAAAGAAAAAGGAAAAAAAGAGGAAAAAAAAAAAAGAAATCAGTGTAGATTTTCCTCACCATATGTGCAAATGCTTTCTGGAGGGCCAGTGCTAGCAAACTTTGGTGGCAAAACACATGCCCATTGCTTCATCCTTTCATTCCAATGGCATGATCTTGTCGTGGGAGCCTGGGAAGCATCCAGCCCACCAGAAGCTGCTCCAAATGGACTGGGAGAGAACACCAGGCCGGCTTTGCGTGCCTCTGCCCGCGGTTGCAGAGAAGTGCCGACATCGCCTGGAAGCTCTTGACACAGATCATTGTTCTGGCTTTCTGCTGCTTAATCGTATGTTTCCTGCATTGTGCTTCTTCATCATTTTTGACCAAGGACATGTGTCTGTAAAGAGCTCTAACAACACTGTCTCTTGCTCTTTTTCTAGACTTGCAAGTACATACACCCTGATTCCTCTCCCAGTGGTGATGCAGCCTTTAGACTTGTCTCCCACCTCAGTGGGACAATATCTGAGTATTCCCCAAACCTATTTCATTACTTCCCTATCATCTGTATAGGTACTTAAGATGTCACAGGGGGTCTCTCTATGGCAAGGGCCTGGAGTCATCTTCTGTCCTGTATCACACCAGCAGCTTTGACAGAATATCTCAGGGAAGGGCTCAGTGAGGAAGGAGGCATAAAGGAGGTCCACTGGGAATTTCACCTCACCTTAAAGCCATCTTTAAGAGTGCTACATCAGATACAGAAGCATTGATAATTAATGAAAATGGCCTTGAAACTTGTTTAGAGGCTATTTATTAAAGTAAAGGGTAAATTGGACTCTTTGGACCATCCATTATGTCCTGGCACCTCCTTTAACTTCAATATCCCAAAGCAGCTTTCACCACCCACGCAACACATGTTAGGTTTGAAACAATCCTTATTCTTGCTTCCCTGGCTGGAAAAGTATTATTTGGCACTCAAAGTGGCCACCAGGGAAGGGAAGGGACACAATCTGGCAGATGTGTGGCACTGGGAGGCCAGGTCTGCATTGAGGTGGGTCCCCAACCAAGGCAGCCCTGCTGCAAGGCTGAACTCTGGTTCCCTTCCCATCTGTGTCAGGCAGTCTTCTTCATGGTGTATCCTTACAGCTGCTTGGGATGGACTGAGAATTTTCTTTTTGGTGCAGGTCTGGGTCGGTGGACAACTGCTCACTTGCTGAATTGCCCTAAAGGTTGGCCAAGGACTGTTTCCCCAGGATGATGGGTAGCCCAGATTTGCTGCTGGCATGATGCAAGGGGCTGTTCATGAATATAATCTGGTACAGAAAACTCTTTGTAAGTGCAATTAATTTCTTATTAGTGTTTATACCCCTAGGAAAACAAAACAGAGCAGATGACTTTAGAAATAGAGCTATTTCTAAGGGGTCTTGGTGGCCTTATGCTTCACCAGGTGAAGAGCAATTTCTTTTGCAGACCTGAATACCATGGAACAGAAGTTGTGGACTACCAGCTGATAATAGTGGGTGACTTTGGGCAGTGCTGAGCAGTCTTTAAAGGTCATAATTAGGGAGTGGAGAAGTTCATCCATAACTTCTCATGGAAGGAAAGCTGTGGACTCTGCAGTCTCTTCCTGGATTCATGTATAGCCTGATGACTTCTCTTTCCTATGGCTCATTTCCCTCACTGTGAAATGCAAATGATGATGTCTGTCTGTATTTGGAGATGACTAGAAATAAAGTGCTGGAGCATCCATGGGTTTAATTTGATTTCCCTTGCTATGACAGAATGAGACAACCTGTTGTGGATCCACAGGTTAAGCATGGGGTAGATCCTGATTAGTAGTTTATTCATTAAAAAAATAATAAATTTCAGTGAGAGGGGAATAAAACTTGTCAATACAAAAGGTAAGCACTGGACTAGCTCTGCTAAGAAGGTCATGGTACCTCTATTTCAGGAAGTCATTAAGCAGACAAACACCTTTGCAAGACAGGTTAGATCTGATTCTGAGTTGGGATCTAGTTTGAGATTCTTTCCAGACTTTTTCTCCATGCTAGACTTTCTTCATTTTCTTTTGGGACATTTCCCTCCACCTTCTCCACCATGTTCAGCAGCTGTTTCTGCAGTAAACAGCATTTGTTTGTTTGCCTTGTGGAGATTTATTGGTGGAGTTACTGGGTACTAATCTGAAACCACTTACACCACGGCTGCAAATTGTGTCTTGGATCCCACAATGCAAGGGCTGTCATATTCTCTGCCACAAAAACAGAGGAAAAACCTTGTCAGCTCAAGGGCCGCGAGAGATTTGTTTGCCACCTCCTTGCAGATGTGCATGGCTTTGTAGCACCCAGAGCTCAACACAAAATGGAGGACAGCTCACAGACAGCACAAGCATACAGAGCCTCATTTCTGGGCAAAACAACAGGTCCTTAATGGATAAGGAGGTGCATGTGTTGGAGGGGCATTGGGATAAATCATAAAATCTCAAGATAGAACCACAGAATGGCTTGGGTTGGAAGGAACTTTAAAGATCATCTAGTTCCAAGCTTCCCAAGCTTCCTGCTATGGACAGGGATGCCTTTTTTTATTTTTATTTTTTTTCTTTTTCCTGTGATCATTCCATAACTCCAAAAAGTGGGCTCATGTGGAGGAGTGGAAAAGACAGAGGCCATCTGTACTGTTAAAGCCAGCTCCAACAAATCCCCTAGCCCTTGTTGTTTTTTTTTTTTGTTTTTTTTTTTTTTTTTTGTTGTTTTTGTCCCATGGGAGGTGGCTGCAGGGCACTCTCTCTAGGAGAGGAGAGCACAAGGGGCCTTGTGGGTTGAATCCCACCATGCTGCTCCACTGGCCAGCAGGAAAAGCTTTGCTTTCCTTTCATCTGAGCCACCGCGGCTGAGATCTGCGAGTCTGAACCCCCCTCTTTCCTCTTTTCAGACTGCAGCAGGAAAAAAAAAAAAGCATATACTGACAACAGAAACCCTCCATTCACAAGGGTTTCTGCTGACCTCACTCATGTTTTCCCAACACCAATGCGGCTGAGTGAACAAGGGCGTGATTTGGAGCTACTGCAAGCCAGCCTGCGAGCCATGATGATTAAGTCCATTGGCTGTGGCCCAAATCTAACATGAAAACCCTTCTCCCCATGCTCACCTTCCACCATCAATTATGCCTTTATCAGGTAGGCAGTTAGGAACTTGCCTCTTGCTCTGACCACTCCAAAAATCCTCCAGGGCCCTGCAAGGGGAAGAAGAATACCCCATCTCCATTGAGACCTCGGTGCTCCCTCTTAACTCCTCGGGTTTCTTGCTGAAGTCCTGGCTGCCTTTTGTGCTGCTTCAAAAAGGAATCATTATCGTCTCTTTGCCTATATCCCTACTTGCTCCATCTCTATTCAGGCATAATGGGGTTTCTCTGAGAAGAGAGGCGATAATATCACTTCTCAGGCAGTGAGGCTTAGCTCTCACCTCGGCGGGCTGGCAAGGAGGTTTGGCAGCCCTGCAGTGCTTCCCCTGGAAGGCATCCTCTGCGAGGAGAAACACTCTGCAAAAAGCCACCAGAACACACTGAGCAGACAAACGGGGGCAAAGCTATTAAAGCTCGGAGAGCTCTGCTTACGGGTATCACTTTTCCCCCCCCAAATGCGTAAGAACAAAGAGTTCCATGGAATTTGGATTATTTAACATAGTAAACATTAAGCAACCTGTGGTTGATATAAATGCTTCCTTAATAGGCTGGTGAAATTCCTTGGGACTGGTCCAAGTTTATGTATAACCTCCAGCCCTGCTCTTACAGACTGTGTCTCCTTCCTCCCCATAGATGCTTTTTTAATGCCACAGTAGCAGACAAACATAATTTGCAGCAGAACAGATTTCTCCCTGTGTACTGCATGGGGAACCCAGATGCCTAGCCTGGGACTTGGTCTCCTGTTCTTTGGGATAGCATAACTCTCATATGCCTGGGTCCCCATCCTTTCAGCAATGAATGCTGAAATACTTTATTCAAAGTGAAATAGATTAACAGGAGATATTGTCATGAAAGCCTGGTCCAGAATAACTTAAAGGTCAATGGTTGGGTTATTCTGGTGGTGGTGGTGATTCAAACTAATTTGTGCTATAACTGCAGGCTTTGTAACTATAAAGGAATTGGGAGGGTTTTTGTGGTTAGGGCACGTGCAAAAGCCCATGTAGGTGTGCTTGGAACACGTTGTGAACAGGAGGTTTTATGAAATGGCTGAGCTGATCCAGTAGCTCACAGCAACAGAGGGTCTCCTGGCTACATGGTTCTGCTCCTTCTCTTCAGTTGAGTTTGGCTTTTTCTGAACCTCTCTTTTGGCATACTTAACAGGCAGAGAAAAAAAAAAAAAAAAAAAAACAGAAAAGTTTCTAGTTTTCTGAGCGTTTAGTGAACTGTCATAGGTGAGTGCTAGATTTCCCCTAAGAGCATAGATGGGACCAGAAAGAACTGCACTTTTTTTTTTTTTTTTTTTTTTTTTTAAATTAAGCTATTAGAACATCTTAACTTTCCTCTGAAGCCTCACAAAAATTCATCTCAGACCTTAATCTGAGAATCCCACCTAGGCTTTCTTGGGAGTTAGTGTTTTCAGGAGCTATACAAGGATTTTAGTGGTTTAGGAGCTATACAAGGACTTAAGTGGTGGGGTGTATATCCACCAACAGAAACTTAGGTCCTTAGTGGGACTTCAATGTGCCACTAACAACAGGCAGGATCTGAAAGGTGGAGGGTTTTCTGATGAAAATGGAAATTTCAGGTTTAGGCAGACCATGATTTTCAGATGATGATTTTCAGACCCTGAAGGTAATGGGTTGGAGAAGTGTTCCTGAAGGTAGCATTACAAGTGAGAATGGGAAGAAAAGACTTTGCTTAGTACTATGGTAGTTTCTTAGGCACCAAGGGGTTTAAATGCAAATTCTACTTGGTGAATGAACACTAGAGTGAGCCATATGTGAAAGGCAATTTTAAGTTTAGGATCTTCCAACAACAACTGAGCCTGATTTCATACTTTCAAATTATGAAAAAATTCTGCCCCAAATCAAAGTTTCCTCAACTTTCAATTTTGCAGAAATTTTAGCTAAAATAATTCTATTTTATGTTTTTTTTTTTATTATTATTGAGATAAACATTTTCTAAATAAAGCAGGAATTTTACACAAACTTTTTTTTTAACCAAATAATCAGTTTCAGTTGAAAAAAAAAAAAAAAGCTGAAATGGGAAATGTCCAATCCCATCCAACCTTTGTAGCTGGAGCTGACTGTAACCCCCTGGTCCTGAATATCCCCATGTCATTCTTTCTTTTCTCAGCTGTAATAGACTCTTGAAATCTAAGAGGTACCTGCACATCACTGCTCTTTTCCTCCCTGCCTGGAGGTATGTGCAAGCGTGGACTGAAGACAGCATGTTTTATAGCACACGTTGACTGGGGTTTGCAGAACCTTTTTGGTCTGCTAGCCATGCACTGCGATGCATTCAGTTCCTGCTGTTTAACTCTCTCTGTCCTTCCATAAATCAATAGCCTCCCCAAGCACAGCTCACACACAGACTTTCAGCTCTGTCTCTTTCAGCTCCTTAGATGTCTTCAGGCTCCTTGGTGCAAACTGTCCAGACTTGGGTGTAATGAGCTGCTGTCTTGAAAGCTTTTTTTTTTTTTTAAAAAACACAACTCCCTGTTGAAAGATGCATCTCAGCACCAAATTCACATATTCTTTCTTTCAAGAATGACTGTGAATGTTAACACAGCCTGTGTGGTAGCTTCTGACGGCCTGGTGTTTGGTAAAGAAGCGCTCTTGCGGTCCCTGGGGAGGAGCATCCCCTCCTCGTGGCATGTCTCTCCAAGCTTGTTTGCTTCTTTTTTTCTCTCCTCCCACCTCTTCTGGATGTCTGCTGAGCAGTAGGGACACAAAGTGCTTGTCGTGCCACATGAGCCTGGGTGTGCACCAGCCTGCCTGGCCATTCAGGCTCTCACAAAGCTCGCTCTGCCCTGGGAGTAGGAGTTTAATTCCCATGAAAAGTGGGTGCTGACTGAATCCCAGAGCCAACCTTGTTTGAATCCCGGTTGCAATTACACCTCACTTCCCTCCCTTCCAGCCTGCAGCAGGAGGAAGATCAGCTCATCTTGCAACTCTGTCCTGTATTTCCTTATAAGTTACCTCCTCCTCTTCTTCTTGTGTCTTTGAACTTAAAGCCACCTCCATCAGGATAATCTGCAAAGCTCATCTTAGCTGCAGAGGTGCTAGGTTGGATTCAGTTGCTGATGAGTTTGGCCTCTGGACCCCAAAATGATGAAGGTAGCTCCAGCTGGCTTGCCCCAAAATGACTGAATAGACACTGGAATGGACAAAGAGACCTTACGTTCTTCTAGTAAAATGAATCTTTTACCTTTTAAAGTAGAATTTTGAGTGGATTGCATATCTACAAAGAGGCCTTGGCACAAATTCAAGTCATGACTGCAGAGCTAAATATGAGAGATTTAGGGACCAAGGGACACAGGCTGGCTGACACGCATGCTGCTGAGGTCTAGCCCCCCCAAGGAAGGTTGGCCACATCCACGTTGTGTGGCAGCTGGACCTGCTTCTTCTCAGCTCCACGTGTCTGAAATAGTGAGGACTCTACTGCAATACCTCAAACAGAGGCAGGCAGAGCATGAAGGTGTTCCACGAGCCTGTTTGAGGGTGCAGAGCCTCCTAGGCTAGGTTTGGAGCTGTGAACAAGGTGACCAGAGCCCAGCTGGGTGCAATCTTCCCCAGGGTGGGGTCCCAGGACTGCATTATCCCCATCACCACGTCTCAGAGGGAGCAAGTTGGGGTGGTCCGAAACTGAGCCAGGAAGCCAGGCGTGAGTGAAGCGGTGTGGACAGGGGGGGCCCAAGGCTGGGGCAGCCTCCCTGGCCTCCCTCGCTCAGCAGTGTCCGTGAATCCAAAGTTTCCACTTTGGGGAACATTCCACAGTTTTAATGTATTACTTTTTTTAAAGACTAAAACCCAAAGAGCACAGTCATTCGCCAAGAGGTGACATCTGGCTAAATAAATAACAATCATTGGCTGGTCCAACACATGTTTTGTTTCGACTGAATCTTTGTTTCTAATAAGTAAAACACAGAATATAAATGCGACTGTCGCATATTCAAACACATGCACACACATACAATTTTTTGTGTTTGGAAGGAAGGGTAAATTCCACATGAAAGAAAATAAAACAGAACTTTTATCCATGTGCTTCAATTACCGAGATCTAAATAAAAATGATGAGGTTGTCATCCCACTTATTTTTAGTTATTTTGATTGCAGTGAAAATAACACTGAAAAGAACATTTCACGAAAGTACTCCTGATCATGTCTCGCCCTGCAGATGACAATTTATTTGCAGTCATGACTATGTGTCCTCTATGTATGGTACGTACAAGTTGTATCAGTCACATAAAGGAAGATGAATAAACAGAGCAGATAGTGTGGGCAGAGATGAAATGTGGTGGGGTGGCTTTCCCCACATCACGCTGTGGCCAAGGCCCTGGAAACACATTTTGGTTTAAAGTGCTCTCCAGAAGACTCCAGATCTTCTCCAGCACAGTGCATCTTCCACATGCATCACTCATGTAAGCAAAAGAAGGTTTGAAGGCAGAGGTGACTCCTGTTGCTGGAACTGCTGCTCAGACACAGAGGAGCTTGCAGGATCACTCAGGATCCTGAGTGATCCCCCTCCAGTGTGGAACAGGACCAGTAAACCTCAAAGACAAATGCAAGCTGAGAACATCTGCTCTGAGATTAAGTACAAATGGCACAGAGAAGGAAGATGGTTGGTTCTTGCATATCAGAAGGTGCATTAGTACAGGGAGATATGGTAAAATTTTAGCATGGAAGGAGAGACAAGTAACTCAATGTGAACTGAACTTTCAGAGATTTTACAAGAGAAAAAATATAATATTCTGTAAAACAGATATCTCCACAGTGTTCTGCAGTTGTGCTCCGTGATAAAGAGACATGCAGGATCAGATTTTGAAGTTTTTATTTTATACCCAGGCCTCATAAAATTAAAACCACTGTAGGGAGTGCAAGTTCATCACAAGGCCCTTGGGCATGATCCAGGAGGCATGAGGGACCTGTCAGTAGTGGGGAAGAAACCATATAGAACGAGCCTCTAAAAAGACCTAGCACTGAGAGTGCAGTGGGACAAGAGCTTTTGATTCACATAAAGCGTTTGGGGTTATAGTGCCCATCACACAGGACAGGAATAACATTGAAAATAAACCTTGGGATGATGTCTACATATCTGAGGGGAGATAAGAGCAGTCTTTAGGATCCTTTGGATCTGAGGAAGAAAAAAGTAACATTGAGGTAGTGATTCATCTTTTCCTAGAGACAAATGTTTAAATGCACAAGGTGTCTAGTGGTGTTTCAGGTGCTCTGAAGTATCTGACGGATTTGCATGGAACCAACATACGTGATGTGTAGGAGCTCTGACCACTTCTGGTGTGACATCTCTGTTTGGGCAACTCAATCCACTATTACGATGAAATGAACCTGAAAAATCTCTCTTTTTTCATTCAGCACATGATCCTCAGCTCCCTCATGCCCTCCTGGTGGCCAGGGCACTGAGTGCAAAATCAAGAGTGCAAAATAAAAACTGCTGTTTTCTCTTTTCTTCTGCGTTTTCAGAAGCTGCTTTAGCAAATTGGACACTGCTGCTCACGGGGGTTCCAAAGGCACCCAGGAAATGGCTGAATATTGTTAACAGCTTAATAAACACTGCAACAAGCCCACAGTCAGCTTGACTCGACTAGTGCTGTCCAGGGGGAGTGAGTGCATGCACACCAGTGTGCTAAATGGGTAACCAGACACTGAGGGGAAGAATAGCCAGAGCTGCAAAGGGCAGATAAAAACTGTCTGCACTCAGTAAAAAGATCTGCCTTTGCCCAAGTGAACTGTGTTTAATTAGTCCGAGACAATGCCACGCTATTATTCCCTTCATCCTTTCCCTCCTCTACCTCAAGTGCTTGGTAAGACTCAGAAGTTTTGTTTTTTTTTTTCCCAGCCCTTTCTCCCCAGCATCTGCCTGGTTCTCCTTCGTGCTGTTTGCCCCAGTCTGCAGGGGAGAGATTTCCCTTTGGTTAACAACATGGTGCAATTCTTCATGGCGCTGGCATGGCTCACGTCATTGACCCCAGGACAAGGAGAGGTGCTGCATGCCACTGCTCATATCTGCTGATGCTTTGCAAGGGCATCACAGGCAGCACGAGGCACAGGTGGTGTTCTTGTGAGACCAGCACTCTGTTGGTCAGGTAGGTCTGTCATTTCTGACAGAGCACAAAGTGGAGGCAAAGAGAAAGGGAAAATCATGCAGAGACATACAAATGGGGTGAGGAACAGAAGCAGAGTTCCCTGTCATTCCCCAGCACAGCTTCCTGGGGAGAAAAGTGCGTCAGATGTTGGAAGAACTGGCTGAAAGTTGGGTTTACAAGCCCAAATATGAGGCACAAATACTGGAGGAAATTTAGAAAATATTGCAGGAAAAAGTAGTCTGAGGGGTTAACAGGGTCAGAGCCTGTCATCTGCCTGGCAGATCTCCTGGGATTAGGTTGGCACCTCATCTGTGAATGCTGTCGAGGTTGGGACAAGGTTCAGCCTGAGCCTGGCCAAAGAAGCCCAGCACGGAGCTGCTTCACCTGTGGCCGACAGGCAGGGACAGGACTGCAGAGCACCAGGGAGCAGTCAACAGAAAAGAAGGCAAGAAATCCTCTTTCATGTTGCTGTGAAGCTGGCAGACACGTCCAGGGTCCAGATCCCAGCCACTGCCTCTGCTGAAGGATACCATTAGTAATTAAAGTAGCTGAAGCCACAAATTTATAACGCTATAAAATGTTTCTGGCTGGCAAGCTAAGAACTTAATCTGCCATCTCTTCCTCCCCTAGCCATCAGGTAGTAGTGTAAAACACAGAGACATTCAATAAAATACAGAGACATTCAATAAAATAAGTAAATAATCTTAATAAGAGTAAGAAACTCGACCTCTGTGAACAGGGAGACAATATATATGTATATATCTGTGCTTCATAAGAAGCTGTGTGTTTTTGGACTGTGTTGTTTCCGTTTAGACTGTATATTTAGACTTTTCCAAGCAGCATCCATCTGCTCCTAGCCGTGTGGAGCCAGCACTGAGCACAGTCCCTGTGCACCACGCTGTAGTACTGGTGACATCTTCATGGGGACAGCTAGAGCCATGTAGCAGCTGGTTGCCCCAGCTGGTGGGAATAGCTCATTCCCTTCCAAATTTCTGCTCTAAGTGGGCTGAAAGGGAAGATTTTACTCATCTCAGTGGATCAGAGCACCCCTTGAAGGTCAGGAAAGGGGTCATCATCGCTTCTACAAATGGGGAAACTGAGGTGTGGGGTGGTGAGGAGGGAAGGGCTGGCCCAGAGTGCAGGGACAGGAATGTTCCTGTGAATGATCCGGGCAAAGAGCTCCAAGCCTGTACCAATGAGGGCTGGGTGCAGCCTGTTTCAGATACAGTCTGGATCTGCAGGGGGATGGTGGAGGTTTGGAAGCGTTTGGGGTCAGCCCACAGCAGAACCCCTCAGGAGGGAGTGAGGGTGGAAAGGGTGAGAGATGGGGACCCCTTTGTACCACGCAGGAGCTGAAAAGGAGAAAATGTCAGAGGGCTGGAGGGAGGGACAGGTGACAGGAGAATGAGGGGAAAACCTTTGTCTCTGAGATCAATTCTTCCAGCTTCTCCTCTTTCATTAGCAGCCTGGGCCATTTGGGGCTGTGGAGGCACAAAACCCAGCCACAACAGTGCTGCCCATTTATCCGCAGCCCGCAAGTGGACAAGAGGACTTATTCTCCAGGCCTTGAGAATTAAATCTTCCCAGGGTAGGAAGCCGAGCCCAGGGCTTTGGGGAAAAAAAACACCCTTTTCACTGCGAGTCATTAGGAAGAGATAAAGGTCTGCCTCGCTATTTGGCTTGTCCTGCCAGCGCACCTTCTCAGCCCTGGGACAACAGTGGGGCCATTTTAAAAGGCCCTCTAATTATCTATTTCCTCCCATTGCTACCGCTTGCAGAGGGAGCTACGGAAAGAAAGAAAAGATTAAAAAAAAAAAAAAAAAGGGCTTATTTCAACAGGCCTTATCTGATAGCGCATTCAAGATGGGTTTCTCTCACTCCCCCCCTCTCCCAGCCCTCCCTCCACTTTCTTTTCTTGCCTTGCTCTCCTTCCAACGCGGAGGGACCAGGTTTTGTTGTCTGGGCCTCGAGGAACACGGCCGAGTGGGGTGGGTGGAGGAGTGGTGACAGGGTTAACAAAGGAGGCCTCACTCTGCGGATAATGACTGGCCCCGCTGCCCTTTCAGGCAGGACACCCAAGCTCCCCGGTACCAGGATGTCTTTCAGGCTTGTCCTAATTCAGAGCCATTGTCCTGGGCTTTTCTAAAGGAGGATGACAGCTGACATCAGCTCTCTATCTGCAGCAGGTTTTGTCCTTTTCTTCCAGCTCAAGCCATAGATTTCCCCGGTTTGTTATGCAAAAAACCAGCAGAGGCTTTTATTGATTTGTTTTTTCTTCTTTCTGTAAAAGTGTGGTCCCGATAAATGCTGCTAGATACAGACCTTCACTGAGTGCATTTCAATCCCTTTTTTTTTTTTCTTTTTTTTTTTTTTTTTTTTTTCCCATGTCTGTGCATAGGGTACTACTAAGCTAGAGCTGAATTAGGGTGCAGATGCACAGCGTGCCAGCTACCACAGAGACTGCCTGTGAAGACATGCTGATCACACAGTACCTTTCTTTTAGAAAACCACCCCAAGCTTGCTGTAACCCCCACAAAGTCCCCAAGGCACGTTCAGATTTTTGTGCAAACCCTTCCTACACCCCATCCTTGGGCAGAGCCAGAGGCAGGGGACAGTGCTAGAGGGATGGCTGCTTTCACCCAGCCATGCTGCTCTTGTGTCTTCAGCCCATTTTTGTAATAAATGCACTCCAAGGAATGTTCCCAGCCATGATTTTCCTACAACCTCTGCATTGTCTGAATCCCCCAGCCTCAATTTTGGGTGGCATACAAAGGCCATCAGAATGGTCATCCTAATTCTTTAGGGAGAGATAAATAAATCCCTCCACAGGAGGAGAGGAGAGTTGGTCAACAGGCTGTCAGTTAGCACAATTAAACACACCTTTTCCTGCTGCCATAACTGCTGCAAGAGTCAAGGATGTGTTTGAATCCTTTGGGCTCTGGCTAGTTTATGTGTTGGGTTCAGGCATCTCTACAATATAGCAGTTTGCATTCTCCCAGTGCCATGTACAGACTAAAAATCTTATAAGGTCAGAATGATCAATTTGCTCACTTAAACAGACCTTCATTTTCAGAAGGTCTCGATTTCACCCCAATACCCCTTCATCAGTCTTTATACCTCATGCACAGCTGAAGCCTCTTGCAAAGAGGTATCCAGATTCAATGAGCAGTCCCTAAGTAAAAGACTCTGTCCCTGCCCTGCAGCAAAGTGCTCCCACAGCAAACTGTTTTCCCTTTTCACCCAAGTTTTCCCAGCCCAGCTGCCCTGTTTTGCCTCTCCTCCTACTTTTTCCTTCCAGGTTACAGAATAATTTCACATGTGTATTTTCCTCAAATGATGTTGTTTGTGTGACTTCCCTCCCCACCTTCCTTTTGATACACAGAGCACGAGCTGTCTGTGTCTCTGCCTTTGAAGGCATTTGATTTTGAAACTGAATTGCTTTCATGGTGTTTTTAGCATGATCCCTCATTTTCTCACTTTTCTGAAATATCACTACAACTGCATCAAGATTTCTACATCAGGGTGATCGCTGCTTTGCACTAAGGTAAAGCACTATCTCTCTCTTTGCTGCATCTATAATTATATATATCCATTGGTCCCAGGAAACCTTTTTTCTTTCTCCTTTAGTAAGCAGAATCACTGCATGAACTTCTATGTAGAAGTCACTACTAAAACAGTTAATAAAAATCTAGCTGAATGTAGAGCAAACGCAAGTCCCAAACTTCCTTGAATGAGTGTCTTTCAGGGTCACCTATGTTCAACTACACTATGTGTAGTGTCCTTTAAGTTGCAGTATAGCACTAAAAAGGTGATTTCCACCGTACAGAAGACACTTAATCACAACATTCATATCCAATTCCCCTGTTTTTTTAAGGTTAGCAGGAATCTGATACCAAAACTGATTAAGTGATAGCAGAGCTCAAGCTCTCCAGTCTGATCTGAACCAGCAAATAGACACTAATTCCCAAGGTGCAAACGCAAACCAGACAGCCCAGAAATAAGTAACAAACCACAGCTGCTTAAGATGTTGCGGAGTCAAAACGCTCACGCTCTGCTCGTTTGGCTGTTTAGAAATGTGGCAGGCAGCAGATCCCCCCACACATGGGCTACAGCTACACTCGTAAACAGAATGGGTTGGGGTGCTGGTTGACGTCATGGCCAGCAAGGAGCCATCCTGTGCATTTTTTGTGCTGCCTGTCCTGAGCTTGGGCCAGCATCTCCCCATCAACGCCTGGCTGTGTCTCGGGGGACAGCATGGGGCAGGACCAGCAGCTCATCAGGCCTGATTCTCATGGTTAGCCTGGCTGCCCATCCCCATTTTTTTGTTGGTTATGGTCTTATCCCCACAGCAGTCAACAGGAATATTGTAATGTTCCCCTAGGTGTAGATCAAAAGCTTACACCTTCAAGATAGATAATTTTCATTAAATGAATGAAACAAGTTATTAAGGTTCAAGGGGAGAAGCATCTTACTTTGTGAGGTGCTTCTCTTAACCTGACATCTACCTTTAGGAAATTATGAAAATTTAGAATATTATGGCTGTATCTTCGTCTTGTTTTCCAGAACTTCTGACAGTCCTTGTACTAGATAAATTCTTATCAGAGCTCAAAGCAAGAAAGCTGTTGCAGTCCTAAATATCCCTGAACAGGGATGAAAATCCTCAGGCTTCTGTAGCTTACTATTTAGTGAACATTTGGTACTAACCTCTCACAAACGAATGTAAAAACAATGTTTTTCATGATGTCGTTTCAGACACTATTGCGCTGTGACAGAAATCAAAGAGATCTCTGCAGACCATAACCACTTGCTGAGGGGAGGTTAAAGTTGCTGAAAATCCTATTTGACCTTCTCAATGGAGTTAATGAGTCAGAAGACTTCCTGTGGATAATCCAATGAGGTGGATAAAAAGGTCCTGAACTACTTGGCATGAAGTCAATGCCAGAGAATTCCCTTACCCTCTAATCCCCATGAGCAGAACAGCACAATCCCATCTTCTCTCAGGATTTTATGGGGTTGTCATCATTATTGTTGAGCTTTCTCTGTGGCCATTGTCTTTTATGGGAAAGCACAGTATATAAATTAACAACAAAATGTCTCCGATGTCAATCAGAAGCTCGATATTACAAGATACAGGAGAACTCTGCCCATATTCTTGACATGTTTTCATTCTTTATTTTTATCTACAATATCCCTAAGGAATCTAAGCCATAGGCCAGGACCCGGTTGTACTGTGTTTAACACAAATTTAAGTTTAGTTAAGTAAACTCAATATACTTAGTAGATACTGTTCAAAACTTTTATTTGTTTCTTTGTTTATTCAGTCTGTTAGAAGTTATAAAGCAGACTCAGAAAGGAATGAAGTCTTTTGTGAGTTTCTGAGATACAACTTCCAATGCAAAACACTGTAACCTCTGCAGCCTGTGGCTGACTTTTTCTTCCAGGTTTTGGAAGAATTTTTCTAAAGAGCAGTCTGTCACGTTTAATGACGCATTGGGGATCCAACTGTCTGCTGTGATTTGAGGTAGAGTTTACCTCAAGGCATGTTAGCTCCCTGGATAATTAGGTACCTAGTTGGATCTGGGCTCCTGGGAAAGTCAGCAAGAGAGGGACCAACCCTCTGGGAAGTGATTTCTGCTACCCTAAAATACTATCAAAAAACAGTTTTTTGAATCACTCTGTGGAGAAGCCAGCTTCTTTCCGATAAATTTTCAGGGCAGTGGATGACCAGTTTAGACAATATGACTAGCTCTTGGCTGATTACAGTTACATGACTTGAATCCTTCATTAAGTGGCTCCTAATTAATTACACTGTGCAAGTCTCTATAACCACATAAATCATCTCTTAAGACTGTAGCATTAGAAGGCCCTGTTCAAATGATAGTCACTGTCAAGACAACAAGATTTGTAGCCCATTCTAGATTTATGGCCTTTATTATTACATTGAACTTCTACAGTACCTTAACATTTATTCAGATTATAAACCTGCACTGAATCCATTTTATTCACAAACTCTTTATAATTGGCCTCATTAGTTTCAAATGTTGGGATGCAGGGTTTAACCTCAAAGTACTTCCTCAAAGGGGTGCTGTAGGGCTCCTCAAAGCAGGTATTAGCTTTCCTTTTTTATTTTATTTTATTTTTTTTTTTTTTCCAGGTGTGCAGAGTACCCATCTGTTCCCACTGTATTCAAAGGAAAAGTATAGACCAATTTGGAGGAGAAAGTCAAGATCACATTTTCATGGCTGAGGTCTGCAGCAAGGTAGCTGAAGCTGATGAAACTAACTAGAACTAGTGCAGAAAAGGGCTACTAAGGAATTAGGGACCAGAGATCTGGTTTGATGAGCAGGATCTAGAATTTCTTGGCCTGGTTAGGTTAGCAGATAAAGGCTGAGAAAGGATCTAATTGGTGACTAAAAATACATCTGGGAGTAATACACCAAAGTGGGGAGACAGCTATTAAAGCAAAAGGCCAGCATTGGCACAGGAACAAAGGGATGGGAAACAGGCCACAGATAAATGTCAGGCTGGAAATTAGATGGTTAAGGTGCTAGTGAAGCAAGTTCCTGGAAAGCCTCTGTTTTGGTGCAGAATGAAGGACAAATAACCTACATCACTGATAAAGGAAAAAAGACTGGTCACCCTTTCCTTACATGCTTGCTGTAGACCTTCTTCTGGATGCTCTAAGAATGAGAGAGGACCCAGTTTAGGAACCTAAATGCTGACTTGAGCCCCTGCCCCCAAACTGCATGAATCTATGGCTTTCCCTGGTGAATCTGTTTTCTGTTTTCAGGTTTCCAAAAGCTCAGAGTTCATGTTCATTGTTAACAGTGAGCAGTGAAAGCTCCAATCTATGGGACTTTGTCTTCACAGGTACTCTATAAATTCAGTTAATCCAAAGACCCCACCCCACCTCCCCATCCCTAGCTGTTCATCATGTATAGAGTAAGTTAGAGAGCTTCCTCAGGAGCATATGGAAGAGAGGAGACAAGAAAATACTCTCCTATCCTTGCTGCCATTCCTCTCCTATCCTTCTTCAGCTCCTAGCCTGCTTCTCTCAAGCTTCTCCCTAATTTATTCCTGAGAGAAATATGTCTCCCTACTCCAAAGGATCTCCTAAGAAGGAAAGTCCACCCTGTCTCAAGCCAGCTGTCCCAGTTTTATAACTGTTCTTATGCTTACAAGGTGATTTTCCTTATGTCTTATCTGGATTTTCCTTGTTGCAATTTAGGCTGGTCCCTTTTCTGCCTTCAGTGAATGTGGAAAGCAGTCTGGTTTCTTCTTGTTTGCACTCAGCTCTTGTGTACTGGACTATATCCATATCCTACAGGCTTTGTTTCAAGCACCACTATCACCAACCCCAAATATTCAAATTTGTGAATTACTCTACCCCTAAATTAATGACATTTTTATTTTCACTCTTTTATACATTTATTTCCTTCTAGACTGTCTTTTTTGGGGGGGAGGTGATTTTATCTTTCTTCTTGTTTTGTTTTGTTTTGTCTTTACAGTACACTCAGGTCACATTTTCAAACTTTTCTAAGCAGCTCCAAGGGCTAAAGACTTCTTTAATAAAGCTGGAATCCTTGCACAACCACTTGCTTCCAGATGCTGGGGATTACAGTAAAACACTAAATATTGCAAGACTTACGGTACTATTGCAAGAGCTGGCAACGGTGAAGAAGTGGATCAGGACTGAGAGAAAGGGAAAAAATAATGGGAGACAATTAAGAAAAGAACTAATTTAGGGTGAATACCAAGAAAGGAATTTCAGGAAACAATACTTTCCAATAAATTCTCTAAGGCTATGAAGCAGTCTAAAGAGAGAAAGACGGGTTCAGCGTGACCAAAGCCCTGCAAATGTACTGTTGGTAACATTCCTGCTATGGGACTTTTGCATGAAATGACTTTTCTTGCCTTGTTTTGCATTAGTCTTTCCTTTCTGATTGTGAGAAGTGTTTTGTTTTTTTTTTTTTTTTTTTTTTTTTTTTTTCGTATGTGTAAAAAGTACCAGAGCACGATGTAATCTGCATGTTTGCTAATCATATCATTTCACACGTCAGCCTAGGGTTCAGAAAGTCCACAGAGGATTTTCGGGGTACTAAACAGACAGCATTTGTTCTGACCAGCAGAGCACATCCAGCACAACAAAACAACAGCTACTGGAAATAATTGGAGTCTGGTTCCCAATGGTTGTTTGAACATTTATTTGGAAATTTCATTCCATTCTTCAGTGATCATAGGAACAACACTGGATCAGTCAGACCAATGGCCCATCCTACCTAGTATCTTCTATCGGTTCTCCACAGCAGATGCCTAAGAAAGAATAAAAAAGCAGGACAAGCATTTAACAATGCTTTCTCTGATACTATTTGTAGCTCAGGGACTCTCTGAAGAGATTTCAGATCTCTGTATTTATGGTGAAATGCCATATCATAAATTTAACCTTCTTTAAATGTCTCCCTTTTTGACAATTTCAGCTACCGATGGTAGAAGACTCCATAGACTTCACTGTCCTAATGCTTTTTCCTCCAAGTCCTGATTCAAACTTAGGATAATGAAGAGTCAATTTTCAACCATCATAAATTTGATCCAATAATAAGCATGTACATCAGAAGTAAGCAAGAAAGCAGGTCCTATGATATCAAGAGCCCGCTAAAGTTTGAACTACAGATTGACCTCTGGTTCGTGGAATTCCCCAGTTAATAATCTATCATTTCCTCCTTCTTAACTGATGTCAAAGAGAGTCACCAAGGAGCAAGTGTCCCTTCAGGGGCCTTTAGCATGTTACTCAAGGGTGGCTTCACAATGTGCATCTCTGCCAGAATTTGTGACCATGCCAGGAACCCCCTGAAACCAGAAGACCTCCTACCAAGAGGTCTCAGAGACAGGTGTGGATGTAGCAAAGGGGTATTTTACTTCTCTCAATGCCACAGCAGTCCCAGCACAATAGAAACACGGTTCAAGTTCAGTTCTTCCTTATTAGAGATCTGATTAGGCAGCTCCCCAGCATGGGTCCCAATTTAACTCCGTTTCATGGCAAGGAATCAAGCGGGGCAGATTTCTTAAGCTAAATGAGCACTGGCCCAGAAGTTGTTCCTGCTTCACATATGGTTTTTGGAGAGCCATGGGAGAGCAGGTCATTAGAGGGTGAGCTGTCAAGTTAAATCATTCACTGATAGTACCAACCAGTAAGATACCACACAGCAATATTCTCTTTTGCATTTTGACTGAGATACCTCCATTATTGCATTATTATTATTATTATTATTATTATTATTATTATTATTATTATTATTATTATTATTATTATTTACCAGAATTGACTTTGTTGGCTTAGATGGAAGGCATTTGAGGATGTGGAGATGTCTGCCTGCCTTCTAGAGCGGAGAGTACAGACTGCTCTGATGCAAATTTCTCTCTTCCTCTCTCTCCAAAGGAATTCCAATTTAACCTAGGAAAGAGAGTGATTATCTACTTTTTCATTCTAGTCCATCTCAGGTGTGTGTAGGTACTTCCGTGACCATGCAAGCAATGTATTCATATCAAGCACGTCCTACTTTACATCCTTCTGAGATGAAACACTGTCTCTATCCCAGGGTTAAAACTCTTGTCATCAGTATGGGTGCCCTCTGAGTAAGAGTCTGATTTAAGTGCTGCACTGGGTGGATGCACCAAGTTTTTGCTGATTGTGCTGAATGCAAACTCTGAGTCCTCAAAAAGAACAAATACTCTTCCATTGTCCTAAATTTGTGATGCTTTGTACATGACCATCTTCTCTGCAGCTGTTAACAGGATCCATGAATGACTTCAGTGGTCCTCAGTGGCTCTGATGGTTGGCTTGTTTGGTGCATTTGCCTGGGTTGAAAGCTTTTGTTTTAAACCCGTTAGAGCAAAGACATCGGTTTCCTATAGAAGTGGCCCATAATTCTGTCCTATTTTTTATTGTTTCTGAAGAAATACCAGCTGCAGGCCCTCAGTGTTATATAACTAGATGATCAATGACATTTTCCCTTATAAGTCTGTCACAAATCCACCACAAATTTTGCTCCATTTTCCTGTGACTATGAAAAGGAATTTATAAAAAAATGAGGAAAGCTGAGGGACGTAGAGTTAGGAATTATCCAAACATGAGCCAAAGTGTGATCTGTCCTGCCATCCTGCATGATGTGCTCTAGGTGATCCTGCTTGGCAGGGGTGTTGGACTAAATGGTCTTCAGAGGTCCCTGCCAACTTCGGCTATTCTGTGTTTCTGTGTGAATACCCACAGACAGGGAAAATTGGAAAACCCAGCCAGACATCCATCTGACACCAAGAAAACTGTATTACCCAGGAGACACGCTCTGCTTCCAGGAACTTCACTCAGCGCCTGTGCAGGAGCATAGCAAAGGGAACAGGACTCTGTTAGAAGTGGGTGAACCTCACGGAGTCTGACATTTTGCAAGCAACTCACATTTTAATTCTGTGGGCTTTTCAGGGCTGGTTCCTGCTCACAAAACCCTTTGTACTTGCAGTTTGAACTTTTGTTCCCTGAGGATGAGTCAATTAAACAAACACAAAAGAATGCTGGCTAAGGGCTCTGGGGACAGAAGAGACTACCACAAGTTCAGCTACAGCTGAGGATGGGTTATATGTGGGCTAAATTCAGCTCTAGAATTTCTTGGTGGAATAAAGTTTTCTAAGACTTTCTCTTTAAATTGTAAATTGGTATAAATTTATGGTAAAAGTAATGCTGCCAGGTGGTAAATTTATGGTAAAGTGGTAAATGGTAAATTTATGGTAAAGTGGTAAATGGTAAATTTATGGTAAAAGTAATGACAGCCGGGGTGAGAAGCCAGAGTTACGTAAAAGAAAATAAGACCTAGTAGTACTAGCAGATAAAACATTGGAGATACTGGACTTTCCCACCCGATATCTGAAAGAGGCTTATGTATCTCCCAGAGTAGAAGCTTTTAAGATGAATTTCTTTGATCTTTTGTCAGAGATGGCCGAAGTACTTGAATCTTAAAAAAATAAAATAAAATAAAAAAATGTTGTGAACCTTCACTTCTCTTCCAGTACTATTTTGTGCAATTATCTGGTAATTCAGATTATGTAGATATAAAATATATGTGAGAGAGTTGGAGTTGTTCATCCTGGAGAAAGGGAGGCTCCAGAGAGACCTTATAGCAGCATTCCAGTACCTAAGGTAGGCCTAAAAGAAGGCTGGAGAGGGTCTTTTTATTAGGGCATGTAGTGATAGGAGAGGGCATAATGATTTTAAACTGAAAGAAGGCAGATTTAGGTAAGATAACATGAATAAATTCTTTACTCAGAGGGCAGCCCTGGCCCAGGCTGCCCCGAGGAGCTGTGGGTGCCCCATCCCTGGCAGTGCCCAAGGCCAGACTGGATGGGGCTGGGGGCAGCCTGGGCTGGTTGGAGGAGGTTGGAGTGAGGTGGTCTTTAAGGTCCTTTCCAACCCAAACCATTCTATGATTCTGTGATTTTATGATATACCTTTCTCCTTTTATTCTAAAAAATACTGTTCCCAAATAAACTCTTCTTTAATGCTGAACGACTCTCTGGAGATTTCTTTCTCCCCATGTGCTATAGGACTCTTGATGCATAGAAATATGACATAATCCTGCTTGATGTCTAGCCTGCTAAAGTTACACAATAGGAAACCCAACTTTACTCTCAGTGTGAACACCCAGAGGCTGAGGAAGTTAATACATGACATGGGTCACAATGTCACAACCTGTGGCAGTGGGCAATGTGTTGTAAAGACACAGGTCAGGAGGTGTTAGCTGTAAATCAGAGGTAAGCTGTAGTGGACCCAGTCTCACTGCAGACATCCAGGGTCTCTGGCATCACATCCTATTCTCTAGTGTATCCTCTATCACCTGTATCACCCAGGCTTTTTTCATTATTATTATTATTGTTGTTGTTATTATTATTATTATTATTTTCAATGTTAGTACTCTCAAAGTAGTCATTCTGTTTTGGTGCATATACCTTAACCAGGGCGAGAATGACTGATTTGTTTCACCACACCACAAAGAGACAAACAGGAGATTTCTGTTATTTCCAAGTGAAATATAAGGCACCAGAAGCCTTGGATCAGGAGTATATTAAAATCAGTCTAAATAAAACCTGACAGACAGCATCTCTTTGGGTGACAACAGTGGTGTCTCTCTCTTCCATCCAGACTTGACACAATTATAAAAGCAGGAGGCTGAAGATAGTGTGGTTTGGTTCTTAGGGATTTCCACAAGCCTTTATTCTTTTTAACTTGAAACACTATTCCATCATCAGGGCTTGTGGGTTCTCCTCCTGCTGCTCCTCTTGTTCCGTGGGATGAGTCAGGGTTGAACAGTGCAAACATTCAGACCCACAATTGCCAAAGATATGCTTGGTTTGGGTTAAGAATCATGGCAGACTGAGTGCCTTTCACCACAGGATCAGAGCTGGCTCCGAGTCTTGCGCGAACCTAGTGCTGATCAGCCTGGTCCAAGTCTGGTTTTGCAATGGAGCTATTTCTGAATAGCCTGAAAGCTACAGGCTCCAGGGCTCTGCTGTGCCAGGTGCTGTACATATGAGATGATACCTACCCAAAGTACTCACAGTCTAGACAGGCCTAGGGTGAAGAGAAGAAATGCTATATCTCCACATAACAAGAACATGGAGACAGAAAGCAAAATGCAAGCAACATTTTATGGGTTTCTAATCTATCTGCTGAGACATCAAAATACAGAGACTGGGACATATTCAGAGCCTTCCTTATGTCCCTGATTTCCCTGGAGAGCTGGTGCTGCCCCCAGCCAGCAAAAAAGCAGACCTACATCCAATGTCTGTGTCTGACCTGCAACTGTGGTCCTAAGCTGTTTCTCCAGGGCAAATCTCATATATTTTTCTCAACATGACTATTCATTTCAAAATTACTGTTCCAATTAAAAACACATGCCTCAATACCCATGTAGTCTTTATAGCAAGCAATGTGAATTGCTGTCTTTAACTTCTGTGGTATCTGTGCTCCTGTTAGATGTCAGGACAGATCTGGGTACGGGCCTAAGTTGAAGGCTGCATCTGACCCATCAGCTCACTGCTCTGACTTGCTGTGTCTTTGCAAATGGTTGGATTGTCTGCACTATCAGTCCAGTGGTGCAATGAAAAGCCAAAAAAAAAAAAGGAGAGAAATGGCACTTAGCCTGCTCTCAGACTCATCAGGTGTCTCCACCTGCAGTATAATGAATCTGCTGCACATTTCTCTCGACTCTTCCCCAAGCCCCTGCAGATAGAGACGTCCACGAGGCAGTCTGTCCCTCTGTGCCTGAGGAAGCGTGGTGTGGGGGCAGAAAGGACCTCTGCCTCACTCCCAGATCACTCCAAGAAACAGATGACAGAAAAATGTGTGACAAAATTGTGCCCTGGAAAATTCTGAATGTTGGGGGGAAAATGAATATTAAAAGGAAAATGAATGCAAGCCTTCCCAGATTCTGTGGTAGCAGAAGTCTGTGGGAGGATTCCAGAGGAGCTGTAAGGGTTGGTAGATTGCTTCCTTAGGCTGTGCTCAGCTGGCAAAGCAACTGTGCTTCCTCAGGCACTGCTATGTCCTATCACTGAGCTCCTCTGTGCAATGGGATCAGACAACTGTTCCTCTTTGAGGCCTATGGACTGATGATTTGGTTGGTTGCAGATCAGGCAGCAGGGTTGCTAAAGTCAGTGCTGATATTGTCTCCTACCCATCAATTTGTCCTGATGAGGAGTGATGTCAGCTACAGATACTCCACTTCCCTTCTGGAATTTCCCTCTTTGAAAAATGCTCTCTCACTTTCATGTGGTTTTGATCTGGATGCTGCAGCATCCCACTGCGTTCTGTCGTTTTACCATCTCCCCAGATGCTGACTACAATTCAAGACAGCTTTGGAAGAACATCTGCATTTCAGCATGCTAGCCCCTCTGAACCTCTAAACTATACCAAATCTATCCATTAACCTTTCTGAGGACTTGAAGTAGCTTTATCTTTTCTCACTCTAGGCACTACACTCTCTGTTGTTCTGCCATTGATGGAGGAAAAAGTTTCCGAAGTTGATTTAGGAACTCGCTGGACTCCACGATATCTGGTAGCACTGAATCTGGAGTTTTGGTTCTCCTTGTTTATAACTAAATATTTCAAAATTTTTTTTCTTTTTCTTTTTTTTTTTTTTTTTTTTTCTTTTTTTTTCTGCATTGGTATAGGAACTTTTCACAACTCTAGAGATTGTTTCTTATGTATTTCCTCATGGATGCCAGTGTCACAGAAAACTTAAAGGGAAATCTAGATTTAAAAAAAAAAAAAAAAGCAAAACACAACTTCTTTTACTCTTCTTTAGAGCTTTTTGTTCTAACTCTTTCTGCAAGGTGAAGCCAGTGACTTTGATAATGGGACATTTCTGCAACAGGGATTCTTGTGAAATTTGTGAGCAAATTTGCTTCTCTTTCTCTCTCACTCTTGCATCCATCCTTTTTCTTTTTCTACCCTCTTTCTTCTGCTTCTTACTCTCTTTGTTCACCCTATCTAATTAAAATATCTGTCATGTTTTCACACTTCATTTCAGAAACACCTACATGTAAAGCTAGGTTTCCTTTCTAAAAGCTGGGCAGCTAAAGTAAGCCATCCATTTAAATTTCATTTTAGTTATTCAGAGAAATCAGAATTTTTATGTGGTGATTTGTTCCACCCTAAAACTGATGTATAAAATCATATGGATTAAACATTCTCTAGAGTCACCATGAGAGAAAGAACCTGGACCAGTAAATGTAAGTTAGATCCACAGCTTTTGGATGGCTACAGACAGCAAGGTAAAGTCTATCCTAAGTACCTTTATAAAATAGGCCCTAAAAGCTTAAAAATAACTTCCCATAACTGATATCTCACGGCATCTATCTATCTCCAAACTGGGCTTTCAGATTTAAGAGGAAGGCACAAGAAAAAAACTCTTAAATGTGTAGGAAAACAACCAGTAAACAAGAGGCT
The DNA here is from genome assembly GCF_009819795.1 of Aythya fuligula. NCBI lineage: Eukaryota > Metazoa > Chordata > Aves > Anseriformes > Anatidae > Aythya > Aythya fuligula. Next base: position 75,992,645 of record NC_045562.1, on the reverse strand, counting down.
GAATAAATTAGACCTTCAAAAGAGTAGTTTGTTGGTTTGCAGTCATATTTTGATGATTAAATTATTGTTATTGTTATTATTATTATTATTATTTGTAATTGCTACTAGTTACTTCTAAGATCATAGTGATCAGGATCTCGAAGTCTGGAACAGAATCCTATTGCTTTGGCAGGGATTTTGGAGTCATGTTGTGCCATGACAATAAAGGAAGTCCCATGCTGAATTACGTATTAATTTATACATCTATAGCATGAATAGATGCAATACAATGTGGGAAGAAGCGCAAGTGGGACTAAGGTTACAGACTACAGCTGCTTAGTCTAGACCTTGGAAGACTGAGGAAAGACATGATAACTAATAAAAAATATGACAGTCAGATGCAAAGAGAGGAATAATCTGTTCTCCATGTTGACTGGAGATACATGTAGATTAAGAAGTATAGTCTTAAATCAAATGTTGGGTTTATGTTTGTTAGTGAAGGGGAAAAAAATGGGGAAAACAAACAAAGAAACAAAAAAAAAAACACACGGAACCACTTAATGATAAGGACAGCAAAACACTGAGTTAAATTGCCTAAAGGGATTTTACCAGGGAATTTTATGCATGTGCCAGACAGACAGCAGTCAGGAACACTTGAGATACACCTGAACTTGCATCAAGGCAGGAAAATGGATTAGGTGGCCTATAGAGATCCCTTCCAGCCTCACATTCCCATGATATAATGCCTTTTTTATTTATTTTCTGTGTAAGAAGTACTACACTTCAACAGCTTTACGGCACAGCCTTGAGCCCACCCAGATGACTGGGCTCCATATTTCTCAGATGCATATTTCCCAGAGGCTGTTTGCCATCCACTTGAACTTTCAGCTGTTAAAAACACGGGAGAGGAATCTGAGATCTCTACTGACGCAGCTCTCGTGGTGCAATTGTTAATATTATCCCATCTGTGGATCATTCCTGAAGGTCTCTCCCTCTCTGCCTCTCTCACTTCTGTCTCCAGGAGGCTCGTGCCAAAGGGGATCAGGGGAGTGGTACAATTCCCATTCACAAAATCCTTCTCTTCCAGCAGTAATCACAGCCCCACCTTGCCAAGAAGGCTCTTTAGAACATTGGGAGCTTGCGTTGCATTTATTATAGACATTTGTCACAGATGGATCAGCATGTTTCTATTTAAATTCATCTGTAAATTCTGTTGATCCAGATCAATTTATTCTCCCCCACATACTTCTTGACTCACAAGGAAAGCTTTTTAACGTCAGTCATGTGATAACGAAATATGATAGAGACGGACAAATTTCTACAAACTGACGGGACTTTGAAAACCAGTCTTGGCTACTGTAAATTCACTTTCTTCCACCAAGTTCAGTGAAACATTTTACTGCTGCTGAAGTTTTGGAAAGCTCTTAATAAGTTTGCTAAATCCATGACTTTCAGTTTGTGGTCCATGTACTCCCAAGGGTCCACCAGCAACTTCTACAGGATTCAGAATAGACACCTAGGCATCCTTTCAGCACACTGTAATTTATATACAGGTCCTGTATCCACACGGGAATAAAACAAGACTACAAATGCTGGAGAAGCAGTAAAGGTGGCTGTCTGGATGGGTGATTAGATGGATCAATTGACCCATTCACTGTGCACTTCTGTCATACACTAGGTAAAAAGTGTAAAAAAAACAATTAAGTTCTTGGGCTGTGATGACAAAAGGACTGAAGGACTGGGAGGGCAGTGAGAATATTTACATTCCTCACTCTTATGTCCCTTTGGCAATCATATGGTTTCAGCAGCTGGGCAGAAAGAAGAGAGCCTTTTGCTGGTTCCCAAATATATAGTAGGAATCATAACTTAATTCCCTAATTTTAATATCTTTTCTCTCTCTCTCTCTCTTTTTTTTTTTTTTTTTTTTTTTATGACTTCTCCACAAGTCCCATTCACAAATTTGTAGAAACAAATAATTTAGACTAGCAATGAAAAACAATCACCCCTGGGGACTAAGTCAGTAGCTGTTTTGTGGCCATGGGGAATTATGCATGAGTTAAGGACTGATATTAAAAGACAGATTGAATTGATTGGGTACAAGCAATTAAACCCCTCTGTTTTATAGAAAGACCTTCAATAACCACAGCTCAGTAGATCTCCCTGGTTCGCTCTACATCTCTCCTGACAGAAGCAACTTTGCCTTCTCTAAATCCTATTAAGGCTGATGGAGGAAGCCAGGAGATGAGCTATGGCATTGTCAGCCTTCAGATCAGCAAACCACCAAATCCCCTTGTGAGTGTCTGCCCCCATAGTTTCCCATTCCACCAGTGACCTGGCCAGACCCCATATGGTGGGCACAAGGGATAGCACATCATACATGGGGACTAACCGTGTGCTACCTTCCAGTCCTTTTCAATTCATATTTGCTTCATTATTTATTTATCTTTGATTGCCTTCTTGAAGCTTTTTAAACCAAGCAAAGGAGGGTTAAGTCCTGGGATGGAGGAAAGAAAATAAACTCAAGGAGAGTTTAGCAGTCACTGTTAAGGGCAATCAACTGATGAGTGTAAACAACACTCTTGACCTGGAAACCTCCATCCATTTCCCTAAGAAAACATCACTCATTTGACCATATGAGGGCACAATCTCCTTATTTTTAGGATTCCAGGCTTAATCCACAATGGATATTGTCTGAAGTTTGTCTCAGTGCCTTTACTCGTAGTAATGCATGCAACACAGTGTGTGTAACCACATCAGCTACTGCTGGTGAGCAGGAAAGCTGCTGTTGGGAACTCTGGAGAAAGAACAAGCCAGATGCAGGCAGCACAGTGTGCCCAAGCTCCGCTGGCCTGGGGAAAAGCAGGCCCCATAATCTGGCTGGGTAGTCACTTCACGTAGAGCAAAAGTGCATTGTCATGGCTAAGGGTGCAGGGATTGTCATGGAGAAAGGTTGTAGATAGGAGTTCTCATCAAACCTTGCCTGGAGGATAGGAAAACCCAGGCTTGTAAACTCAGCTTGTTTAAAAGAATTCCTTGAACAGCGGGTTGGTGTGGACTTTTGGAAGGCATAGGTTTAATCCTTGACTTGCTCCTGTGGACCACTACAGATTCTTGGTGGGGCTCTTGAACTGTAAGGCCAGTGCCATGTCCTGTGCCATCAGCAAGGACTGCCTGCTCAGAGGTGTCCAGGAGCTAACAGAGATACCTGTGAGCCTTTTACCACTCTCCCAAGAGTCTCCTGCTCATTCTTCAGCCTGTCCTTCCTTGCTCTTCTCCTGCTCTTGTTGGTTGCTCATTGGTCTTCCCTTCCTCTAGATCCTTCCTGCAAGTGGCCTTCCCTCCTGGTGCTCCCAGCATTTGGCAGGGTGATCCTCTCTGTGCCTTATCTCCCATGGCAAGAGCACTGCTTTCCACCTTCCCTCTGAGCACGCTTCCGCACTGCTCCCCTTGTCTGCTCTTATCCAGTTCTCCAGTTGGCTTGTTTAACTCCATTTTGGCAGCAGTTTTCATCAAAGGCATGACATTAAATAGAACCATCCAGCTTTATCCCAAGCAGTCCCCAGGAATGGTGTAGACTCCGTTTTTCCATGGTGGATTTTGAAGGGACAGAAGGGAAGAAGCAGCAGCATGACTGATTTACAAGATCAAGAATCCATTGTTGGAAGCAGGAGACACCCGTGTGGATCATCTCAGTGGGGCCATTTACCTCACTATCACTGACAGTTGCTGTCCCCAGAATGACCTTTTTATTCCCTTTTCTCCTCTCTCTCTCTTTTTTTTTTTTTTTTTTTTTTTTTTTAACATGGGTCAAAAAGGAACAAGGGAATAGAAACATAAGGAATAAATCAGAAAAAAAAAATCCTTCCCAGCTTTTCCACTGTGCCTGTGGAGTTAGGTCTGATTTTCTTTTCTTTTCTTTTTTCTTTTTTACTTGGGAACAGAACTATTAAATTTGAATCAATACTCTTTTTTTGGTTTGTTGTTCATCTTTCTCTGTAAAGGATGGTTTGCACATCTCTGTTAGCAGCAACACCCCTCTGGTTCATCCCGGATCCCCCTTGGGTTGGAAGCCTGTTTGTTTTTTGGTGGCACTTTGACAGTTTCACAAGGCAAGCGTAGAAAAGGTCACGAGGGACTGGAACAGTGAGTCAGGCGGGGAAAGGGGGTAGGGAGGGAGGGAAAGGAAGCCAGTGCTTTTCCGATTGAAAACCTGCCACCAATCATGCATGATTCAATGGCAAAATGAATCCCAGGCGCTTTATGTTGTTGTTGACATTTACTTAGCAAGAGGGGTTGACGGGCAGATTTAATGGGGTTGGGACGGCTCACGTTTAAGTCAAAGTGACCAAAGTGCAATATTAAAAATGATTGAAGTGGGAACCTTTTCAGATTACTCATTGGCTATCACTTCAAGAAGCCATGTGGTAAACCGAAAATATGCTACATGAATGGCCCAGCTCTTTTAAGGAATGCATTGATTTAGCAGAGACTGGATATGTTGCTAAATTTAAGCTCCAGCCTCTCTCTGACTGGGAAGAGCTGTTCCCTTGCAAGGCTGCAGTGTAAGCTAGTAAGTGCCGTGCTGCCTTCATAAATGGCAGGCCATGCAGTTAACACCTCAGCCCTGTGCAGGGAGCTTTGCCGCTGGCGTTTCCTTTGCTCCCAGTGCACGGCCGCTTCCCAGCCCTGGCAGAGAAGCCTGTTCCTGCTCTCTCCCCAGGGCAGGAGGGAAAGGGGGGGTGTTTGTTTTCTTATCTTAGACCCCCTTCAGTTTGGACGCGTTGTGCTCCTGCTTCTGTCCGTTGGCTTGATAAGACCTCCTGCTGTTCCGAGGCAGCTGTTGAGGGATGGGCTGAGAGGCTGCTTTTAGTGGCAGCAGGGGAAGCATGTTTGAGAGGGCGATGGAAGTGGGAGGCAGTGAATGTTACCCTTTTTTGCACATGTAAGATGAATTGCTGCGGAGACCTGGATGGGCGATTTTTTATAGTGATTGAGTCAAAGGAGAGAGAAGTACCCCTGTATCCAGATAAGACCAGAAGCAGGGACAGAAAGCACCTGCATATCCTGGCTGAAGGCTCCTTTCCCACCTGGCCAAGGAAACCAGAAGGATCAGACTCACAGTGGCTGTCTGTGAGGTTCCCCTTTCTCATTAGATCTTGTGGCAGCAGGGCTTAGTGAGCCTGCAAGAAGCCAAGGGGCACTTGGATTTCATAACAACCCTCCTCTGTTCTGTGACCTAAGGAACATTATAACTCCTCCTGTGGACACATACCCTGTAATAAAGCACAGAACTGGATACAGATCTGCAATAAAGAAGGAAGGATAGAGGGATGGGCTATTTGATATCCACCAGAGATCCCCCGCCAGCAAAGGTATTTCACAAGTGCGGAGGAGACAACTGGTCTTGTTTCCATTTCCATTTCAATTCCTGCAGCAGGACTGGCTGCATACTGCCAACAAATGCAAACAGAAGCCTCTGCATCTGTTGTTTCATCCCCTTTCTTTCCCTTGCTCTCCACACCACAGCCAGTTCTGCTGGTGCCTTGAGAAAGCCCAAGGGCATAGGCAATATGCCTCAGCATAGGGCAAGGGCTACAGAACAGCAGTTTGGTGAGTCCCATTGTGCTGGAAATGGGACAAGATAAGGCCAACAGCGCACACAAATACCAAGTGGCTCCTTTTATATTTAGAGGCAGTTTACCTTCTATTCTATTCTGTTCTGTTCTGAATTATTATTTTTTTCTTGTTTTACACTTTGGTTCATAAACCCATGTAGTGAAAGACCCAAAATACCTACGTCAGATACTTCTCAGGATATGGTCTCTTTTTGAAACACTGGGAGCTGGGGTGAGATGGTGCTGGGTGAAATGGTGCTGGCAGACATTCTCCTGCTCTTGAGTCTACCTTTGGTCACCTTCTCTCCCTCTATGCCCTTCACCACCACCAAGGGAGGTGTTAGAAGCCCAGTGCTTGGTAAATTTACCACCCTGTAGTGCCTTTCTCTGTCACTCGGCCCACCCTGGGTTGTGCAGACCTAACCCTTAATTAGTGCTCAAATAAATAATGCTTGGGCCAAATCAAATACTGAAGATTAAAGTATGATCTGGAAGCCTGAGCTTGTAGGAGTAAAGCATATCAAACAGGAAAAGGGGTTAATTTAAGGGACAAAGTCACTCATTAATATTTGAAACTCCTAAATTTAAAAAAAAAAAAAAAAAAAAAAAGAATCACTCAAGAAGCAGCTTAGAACAAATGGGTCATAAATGTGGCTGAGATAAAAACAGCACCCCAGGCCCTCATGGTGCAGGCAGTTCAGGAGAAACACTTTTGTGAACCTTCACAGTTTCCACCTTGCTGAAGCTTTGGTCCAAGTTCTTCAACAGCGTTATCATCTCATGAAGACAGTTTCCTGAAAAAGCCCCAAAACACAGAAACATCTTCAAGGAAAAAATGGTTGCAGATGAGCCAATTGGCGAAGAAAATGGCTGAGAACCCTGCATTTACAGGAGGAAAAGTTGAGGCCTCAGCTAGGGAGCAGTAACAACAACTGAACCTGCACTTAGATATCACTAGCCTGTTTGGGGGAGCTGATTCTTGCTCCTGAGTCAGGTGTGTGCAGAGAGGGAAAGTATTTACACGGGTTCAACAGGGGTTAATTAATGTGCAAGTGCTTGGATGAGATTAGTCAGAAGTAGGAGTAACACGGTGCTGGGCAGCTGATGTATCTGTTCTTGCCAGAGCAGATCTCCCTTACAGTGCAAATGCTCTTCACCAGTGAGCTTTACTCTAAATATCAAAAGATTTAGCATCAGTCTCTGACCAGGTACAAGTAAAGGAGTGGTGTGAGCCAGAAGCAGGCTTGTCCATAGAAATACCCCTTGGTATCTGTTCTTGCAGCAGGGTTCCTACTGGAAGGGACACATCGCCATGGGATGGACTGGTCCTTCCATCTTCACTGACTCCTCAGAGCAATCAAGACTTGGTGGCAAAGCCTAATCTGCTGTCTGGAGAAGCAGTCTTTCAAGATGGAACTCAGTTGTTCAAGCAAATGCATCTGCAGCTGTTTCTTACTGGCATCCCACTGACTTTCCAGAGGCCAAGGGTTTTGCTTAGCTTTTCTATCTTTTCCAGCAACTCTGTATGTGTTTAGAGTTACCTATAACGTGCCAAACAGGATTAGATATCTGATTTTAGGTAACTGAACCTTATCCTCAACTATTTGTGCTTGTGAGCAACATCAGAGACAACATGAGAGGCCACATCTTGGGAACCAGGGCCGTAAAGACTAGAGTGCTCTCACCACCTCTATCACTTCCCAGGAAATACATTTATTGTGACCATTATTATCAATTTTTAATTCTTAGACTATGCTCCAGCACACATTTATCAATGTTCCCAGCACTGATAACAAATACCAGTGTTCTTTCTTGCTAGGCCCACAGCAAAGACCATACTCTGAATGTCTATGGCCTAGATAAGGAAAATGAAGAAAATAACATCTTTATTTTGCAGATGGTTAACCAGGTACAGAGGAATGTGTTGACTTTTCCTGGGATACCTGAAGCAGAGAAGGAAAATGAGCATAGTGCTCATAAAATCTTCCAGGTCTGCTGACCAGCTCTTTAAATTGTTTGGCCTCTACAAGTGCTTGACCAGGGTGGAATTGCTCTTAGTTTCAAGTTTATTTACATTATCTGCATGGCAAAGAAGTTCAGTCACTACCTCAGGACCACATGGAAGTCAGCAATGCTGTGTAAACACACAGAGAAAGGATAAATTTGTGCCAGAGACCTGGTACTCAGGAACAGGTTGTGAATCAGACTTTTTCAGCTGGGGGCTAGCATCTCTGACATCTCCTCCTGTTGGTGGGTAACTAATGTCTCTCACCACATGCACTTGTGGAATAACATGTTTTGGCACCTCTGTCCTTTTTATTCCCTTAATATGTTACTGCCTTTTTCTCTGCTTTAATTATGAATGTATTTATTTTCCCCACCTGGGGCTCGTAGAGAGTAGTAGAGGCAGCCTTACTGCTGGGTTTGTTGGTTTGTCTTGGTCATCTGCTTGGGCCGTCTGGCTCTTCCTTTATCCATGGTCTTCTTGTACAGAATTAAGGCACTGGCTGCTAGAAACCTTAGAAATGTTTCAAGCAAATAGAAAAAGAGGTATTACAATAATCAAGATGAAATTGCAAAACACACAAGTACAGACTGGAGGAACAGTCTAACAGAGGCTAGCAGTCCTCAGAGCAAGTCTTTGGGAGAAGGTGAAGAGATGTGAGAGATGTCAAGAAAAGTTGGCCTGGCAAATGTATATGCATGAAATACAAAAACACGAAGTGGAAGGCTATTAGTAGCAAAGGCATCTGGATAAAATTACAGTTTAACAGTGCACGAGAGAAAGAGAGAAAGAAAAAATTTTATTAGATCCACCAACAAGTCTCGCTCTGTTTTAAGGAAGAAGTACACAAATCAAGGGGTTATTTTTGTTCTCAGAATGAGCTCGTTTCCCAAATGAAAGAATGAAAGACAAAGTAAAAAAAAAAAAAAAAAGTGGTAGGGAAAGTCTTTCTTTCTACTCAAGTCCCGTGGAAAAATCCCCCTGATCCCAACTTTATGAAGCCCATAAAAAAACTTGGAAATCTATCATGGCAGATGCCGGTGGGACTGGTGTTTGAGGCTTATGCTTATTGGGGCTGATAGACAGAGGGAAAGCGAGGGGTTGTAAGGCAGTTGGAAAAGTGCTCTGCTTTGGAAGTGTTCTCATCAGCCTATTACTGCGCTTAAAGGTCAGCAGGGTGGAGGCATGGTGAAGGGAAAAACACAGCAGCGGAGCGCCTTGCCCGCTGGCTGCAGCTGGGAAGCTCCTGGTGACATCTTGGAGTAGTTTCCTCTGCTGGAGCAGAGGGCTGCAGCATACGTTTTTTTGGAAGCAGCAGAAAACAAGGGTTTCCCTCCTGAATTTTTTTAATCAGGGGTGCCTAAATCTGTAAAATAGCTAAATTTGATAGGAAGTCAAGGCCAAATTTCCTCTGGCTGCTCTTTAAATCCAAGCCTGAAATACTAGACCTGGGGAAAGAGAGCTCACCCTCATTCTTTCCTCTTCTATAGCAGGCAATGTGACTTTGCTCTCAATTTCAGAGATAGAATGCTCTATTTTGGTACATCATGGCAACATCAAAGTAGAGTTTCAACATTTATTCCATACCTATAGTTGGCACTGTACTGCTTCTGCCTACAAATATCCTTTACAGATATGGAGACTAAACCAGAGAGAACCAGACAGTCACACTGAGCACTGTGTATAAGGCATTCTGCTCTGGGACTTGATTTCCCTAATATAAGCGGGGTCTTCTGTTCCCTACCCCCCCAAGCAGCAATTACCAGAGAAATCTGAAATGGAATGTGAGGGTGGTTGACAAGAGGGGAGAGTCTGATGCAGGGTCCCTGCAACGTTCAAAGGAAAATACCCAAGAAGTGGGTAGTCAGTGACATCCAAGGGAAGAAGTACAGACATTTTTGTATCCTTCTTAAGGGATTTTTTTAGGACATCACAATTCTCCAGCTGCAGTTTTAATTTAGTCCAAGCAAACTGGGGTAGATAGAGCAGTGTCTTGTCTGCAATTACCCACTGTATCAGTGGTGGAGACATACCTAGATCCATTTAAACAACTATGCAGCATCTGCAGAGATGAACAAGTTCACTGTGACAGTCTTGAATTTCATTCTCCAGATCTGAATTCTTGATTTATCTGTCACATAATGAAGGTGGGTGCTTGATCCCAGAATCACAGGATATTTCACAGAATCACAGAATTTTCTAGGTTGGAAGAGACCTCAAGGTCATCGAGTCCAACCTCCAACCTAACGCTAACAGCCCTCCACTAAACCATATCCCTAAGCTCTACATCTAAGCGTCTTTTGAAGACTTCCAGGGATGGTGACTCCACCACTTCCCTGGGCAGCCTGTTCCAGTGCCTCACAACCCTTTCAGTGAAGAAGTTCTTCCTAACATCTAACCTAAAACTCCCCTGGCTCAACTCAATTTGAGGTTGAAAGAACCTCCAGAGGCCGTCTGGATCAGACCCACTGTCCTGGTGCTGGGGTTGTTCCTCCCCATGTGCAGGATTTTGCACTTCTTGTTGAACTTCATGAGGTTTCTCAGACATCACGTTAAATCCATAGATATGTGTATGTACAAGCTTGTGTGTGCATGTGTGATTGTATAATAGTTAAATATTTCCTTGGGAGTGATTTCCAAGAAATAGATGAACTCATTTTTACCTAATAACCAGTTCTGTCACTTCTTCCAACCATTCTGGTATTCTCAAAGATGAGTATGGTATGAGCCTCCATCTCCACTTCCAGAAGACCTGTTGATGAAAAGAAATTAATGGTTTGGCTAATCACGGCTTGTCTTACAGAGAGTAAGCCAGATTATACTGAGACTCTTTGATATCTTCATACTGCACTCCGAATTTTCCACTTGGAAAATAAATAAATAAATAAAAATTGGACAGTGAAAGAAATTTTATACTTATTGAAAGATCACTGCTGCTCTGTCAGGAAATAATTGCATGTGTCTTCATCCCTTTGCTGAGAATTGGAAAATATAGGTTGTGGTATGTTAGGGTGCATACAAAATCCAGTATACTCTGTGAGAGCTTGTCGTTCCCATGACATCTCACCAAAATCTTTACAACCCAAAGCACACTATTGTAGGTTAGTTACTGGAGGGTTCCTGATCTAAATGCCTGGAGCCACATAATCAGATGCATCTTGGCCCTGGACAGAATGAAATTCCAGTGCAAAGTGAGCCAAGTGAGGCAAAATCCTGTGTTTTGTCTCCTTGGCAACATCTGGTACTGTCATACAGCTAGACTTGTACTCTGCTTACCTGCACACCTTCTCAGAGAATTCTAAATTGGTTAAGAAATTTCAGTCTTTATCCTCAAAATGATGCAGAAGCTGGGCTAACAGTAATCAAGGAGTGTTTAAAACTCTGGGGCAAAGACTGGAGCTGTCTGTCTCAAATGCAGTTCTCTGTTATCGGGAGTTGTGCAGGTCTGAGACTGTGGAAGAAATTCCTACAGAAACTAAGGACCACTGTGAAACTTTCCATCCTCTGCTTCAACTCTAATGTAAACATCAAGTGACACAAACATAACGCAAGCAAATGTAAACCCTCACACTGCTTCATAGATCTTTACCTTCAGAAGAGGGAATCAGATATAGGAAAGCCTCTTACCACCGAATTTCTCATGACAATCTTTGCAGCCTTCTGACTGCGTTAGCTGGAGCAGACTGTACAGTGGGAGCCTTGGTGAGGCAGAGAAGTTAACTGTACATCTATTACAAGGCCTTGTTGAGTGCACACATGCTCTGCAACCAAATCTGGGAAAATTCTTTCATCAGTGCCAAAACACACATCTGCAACAGGGAGATTTAGCAGGGTGCTCCCTGCTAAATAGCGAGGATCTGTTCTAAGTCAAAGGCACACTGCAGATTTTTTACCATAGGTAGAACAATATATTTTCCTCCCAGCCTTGTTCTCAGAAACTGTTTTGGCTTAACTATTTTGGCTGAAGTATCCAGGGAAATCCAGTCTACGGCATATATAGTGCATTACATCCCTTTGCTTCATTTTTGACCGTGCTGTAAGTGGCTGAAAACAAGGATTTGAGGTGAAAAGTTTCAGGCAACCATAAGTTTAGGCATTCCTAACTATTCTGCCTTTAGTGGCAAAACCATAGTAAAACTGGAATTGGATCTGCACTTTGTAGGTTGGGCTCTTTTCCAGCACCTATCATGGGAACCCTGGGAGATGGCAGTTTGTTTTTACTTACACCCAGCCAGGGCTATAAAAGTTTTCTCCATTTGGGAATTCTGAGCTTCTCCAGCTGGTGGCATCTGCTGCTTGGTGGCTGGTACCTCCTGATCTGCTGCACTGCTATTTTTCATTCAAAGCAATTTGTAGGAGCTGCCATGAATGAGATGGATTTCAAGATAAGGAAAAAAGGCTCGAAAGAACAGATGCTGTGTTCAGACCTCCTCTGCTAAATACAAATGACACTGCCTTTCCATATAGTACACTGCTAGAGGAAATACAGAATGGTGCAGACTGGGAGGAGAGACCTGCAGAAGCCATCTAATTCAACCTGTTCCTAGGAGCAGTTAGAGCAGGTAGCCCAGATGGCAGAAGTGTGAAACCTGTAGTGAAAGTGCCATAGATATTTCTGGATATTTCTCCATATGTCTTTTTATGGTTTTCAGAGTCTGGTGGCCATGAAAGCCACGAAGTGGTCTCTTGAATATAGATACCAGAGTACTTCAACAATAACTGAGATTGCTGTTAGATGTTTGAAGTTAACAGTCTAGTTGACATCACCTTAGCACCTTAAAGGGTCTTAAAACCAAGCCAGTCCTAAGCAAGAAACAAATATACTCTATGTTTTAGAGCTTTACTGGAAATATTTACCTTTTGGGTGAGTACCAAAATTACAGGATCAGGAAGGAGAGTTGGCAGCTGTGACATTATGCTCCAGCAAAGATCTCCAATTAATAAGCAATTATGGTTTGAAAAAGGAAAGTTGCTGCTAGATCACAAAAGAAATATAATGGAGAATCATGAGAATCCACCTCCCACGTGAATCTGAGGGAAGGACAGCAGGCACTTCTCATTGAGCTTCATGAGATTCTTGTCCAGCCTGTCGAGGTTCCTCTGGATAGCAGCATGACCCTCTGGTGAGTCAGTCACTCCCCCTAGTTTCTTGTCATCTGTGAATTTACTGAGGGTGCACTCTACCCCATAATCCAGATCATTAATGAAGGTGTTAAACTGGCCTGGGCTCTGTATTTAAAACTCAACTAGTTTTTGATCCACCTCACTGTTTGCTCATCCAGCCCCACGCATCACAGAATCATGGAACCATAGAATCATAGAATCACAGAATCATAGAAACATAGAATCATAGAATTGATAGAACCATAAAATCATAGAATTGTAGAACCATTGAATAGCTTGGGTTGGGAAGTACCTTTAAGACCATCTAGATCCAACACCCCTGCCGTGGGCAGGGATGTCACCCACTAGATCACATTGACTGGGGCATCATCCAGCGTAGTCTTGAACACCTCCAGGGTACATCAACAGCTTCTCTATAAGGATCTTAGGGGCGACAGTGTCAGGGGCCTTACTGAAGTCGAGGAAGAGAATATCCTGTGCTCCCTTTAGAGCTTTCCTTCTGAGGAAAAAACAGCAGGGGTGGGATGAGGGGTGGGTGGGAATGGGGTCAGGATGTTTGCTTAGAATTCTAAAATCCTGGGTGCCTTATAACCATTTATTCATTTATTTATTTATTTATGGCTGTTTTTCAGTCTGAGCACTGCTTCTTCTTGAAACAGGATTTTAGAGGTTAGGGAGTATAAAACATTCCCCTTTGCCTTACAAATGTATTGCTTGCTATTCCCATAGAAAACCAGCTTACATCAGCCAACTAAGAGGTTTTCTGAAGATATAGCTTGACAATGCTGTGAAACAGGTTTGTTTTTATCTTATGATGGATGCTATCACTGTCATAGAGGAGTGTTTTAACTTGGAATGTTCTCTGCCACAGCCACTTAGTGTCACCCTTTCCTGACTTCATTAACTATTTTGCCAGCCCTTGGGTAAGGACCCCATTGCCTTCCTGTGCTGATCCTAAGAGCACACTTACTAGTGTCAGCAGCTCTGTTGAAGGAAGTAACAGAAATTTGTGCAAGACAAAAAAGCAAAAAACAACAAAAAAAGCAACAAAAAACCATGAATGGATTGTTCCCAAAGAAGGCTGCACATTGTTGCATTCCTGACGGCTCTAGCACAATTTGATATCTTAATCGGCAAGCTGCATAAAGAAATACAGACTTTATCAGATGTGCAGGTGGCACTGGCTGGGGCTGGATAGGAAAGAGCCTGCCAGCAGACTGGAAGAGAATCCAAAGCAAACTGCAAACTGGAGAAACAGCCTGGAAAAATAACACGCTAGTCCATGGGCACAAACACAAAGGCCCATGCTTAGGTGAGGTTAACCAGCCTAAAAAAGAGGGCTAGCTAGGGCCAGCATGAGGGAAAGGATCTGGGGTTTACAGTGAGTCACACTCTGAGTATGAGTCAGCAATGTTCTGCTGTCATAGTGTCCTGGGATGTATAAACAAAGTAATATTCTGTAAGACACGTAAGCAATTCTTCCACTGTGATTCTGGTGGACATATTAGCTGACATAATTGTGTCCTGACTGGAGCAGTGTCCTTTTGAAAAGAGACAGAAAGAAAAATGAAAGGAAAGCTGTACAGGGAATAAAACATGGTCCATAGTGACCAAGGAGAAGAAGGGGTAGCTTAGTCCAGGAAAGGGAAAGGCAGTCTGAATTTTGGCATTTCCTTTTGTTTGGATGGTTGACTCTGCAATCTTGCCAATCCCCTCTTAGCATAGCTTTGTTTCATTTCTGATGTCAGTGTTGCTCCAGTTTAACAAAGTAACTCCAAGAAATACAGAAACTCCATCCTCTGACATCACATTGGCATTCCTATATCTCATCATGGTTGGAGCCACAAACCTGTAGTGGGAATCACAAAAATATGCCTGGTAAGGTCCCTGAGAGGTCATTTGGCTTAGCTTCCTTTCTGGAGGGAGGATCATCTGTGCACAAGAGGCCTCACAGGTGTTTGGATAATCTATTTTTAAAAACCACTGGTACTTGGAGTTCAGCACTGACTTTCATACATTAGCAGACTCTCCACCCCCTTCATTTTTTTTTTTTTTTTTTTTCTCCCTCTCTCTCTTTTCCCTCCTGTAAAATCAACAATCTGATTTTTTTTTAAGCTTCTTAAATACTTTGGTTTTTATACCTCAACTTAAAATGAGGGATTCATTCAGTTGCCTATGTGCAAGTTACTAGCTGCATTTGAGATGCTGTTGGGTAGTCCAACTGACAGCCTCCAAACGCAGCTTTAGAAAGGCACAAGTCTCTCGAATCATGTCTGAAACCTGCCAACCTTATGCACCCACAAATGGTACAAGCTGCTTGCATGTAGACAACAAAAACATCCTTTATGGAACTGTTTTCTAAGTGTCCTTTTTGAAGGTGCAAAGGTCACTCAGCTTCCTCCTCAATCCTGCGTAAAGAGAAGCATGGTAATTTGATGAAATTACTTCAAAACCTCCATGCAAGATGTCAATGGCCACGAGCCGGGCTTTCTCCAGAATCTTGAAACTATGGGGAATTCCCAGACACTTCCCCAAAGTTACACAAGTATGACTTTGTAAGGAACACTTTTTGTTTCTGGTGAAGCCAGGATGTTTCCATTTGGGGCTCCTAAATCTACAAGTCATTTAGATCCTCAGAAGTTGCCACTGTATATAGAAAGCATCTGATTTCTGTCCCCACTGGTCATGTTCCAGGTTGACTCATCTGACACAAGGCAGATGATATTTGTGCTTCCAAAATGTATTAGTTAGCCTGGTGAAGTTTTATTTTCCCAGGAACAAGTGGAAAGAAAACTTTATTCGTCCTAAGGCAAAAAGAAAAAAAAATAATAAATTTCTTCTTACTAATCCATTATACTCTCATTGAAAAGCCAGAAGCAAAAACATGTGAATGTGTATCATCATCTGCATTATTATAAAATGATTTCTGACCAAATCTATTCCCTGTTTATTTTCCCAGGTCCTCTGAAATGTGTGCTAGCATCCTTGTTCCAGACTTGCGCTGGTCTAGATTTTGTCACGGTAAGGTGCATTGCAAGGTGGTTAGACAAGAAAAAGGACAATAACTTTGTTCAGCAGAGGTATTGTGTGTGGTCAGAGCATGCAGAACTTTAGCAAAAGTGAAAAAGGTTTCCAAAATTTTAAGGTTACCCTCCACTGTGACACAAAACAGAGATGAACATCCCATCTGAATCCATCTCAGCTTGCTGAATGTGATCAGATATTTGGAGCAACAATGCAATAAAAACTTATATTGTATATGAGACTGCTTTAATGATAATATTTACATATGAGTGATTTACTTAAAAGTCCTTTATAGTCAAAAAAATAGCTTATAGTCAAAAAAATAGACAGCTCATCCTAAATAGATTTGCCTGCAAATCTTTTTAGGATGAGCTGTCTGAATCAGCGAAGGTATAAATGTCTCTCCATTGATGCAAAAAGGAGGTTAGAGTAACTTAATGCAGTTGTGGACATCTACACTTAAACACTTTAAACTACTGATACCTAGTTGTAGTCTTTATTTAAAACTAGCTTAGAGAGCCATTAAATGTTAAGAGTTTATACCTATCCAATGGTTAAAAATGCACCTGATATTGTCTGTTAAAAATCTCTATATTTAACTTTCAAATATTTATTCCTTTGCCTTTGGAAGGGAAGAAAAGATAAGCATAAGCTACAAATTTACATTAGCCTGAAAACCATGAAAGGAGAAGATAGGGGATAGCAGTGAGACAATTTGTATTGGGAACATCTGAAGATAGTGTTGGGTGGTGCTAAGAGCAGCTCACAGGCAGACACACTGGTGAAAATAACCATTTTAATAACTTTTTTCTTTTTTTTTTTTTTTAGTTGTCACTGTTATGTGTGTCAGCACCTGGAAAATATGAAAAGGCTCTCATTAAAGAAACAATTAAAATTAAAATAATCAATTTCTTTTCTTAATATATTTGTAAAAGACTTTTAAATTACATTTAAGCTCTCAGCCTCTGTAGAACTGAACTGAATTTTCAAATCTCTGGCTTTGCTAAAATGTTTGCTGCATAACAAAAGCAATTATTTCCTTAAACAACAGTATTAACTGTTTCCCCCAGTTTACATTATACAGAAAAGTTTTTTTTCTTTTTTTTTTTTTTAATCTCCAAGTAATGGGAAAGTGTGTGTGTGTGTGTATGCATGTGTGTGTGGGGAGAAAAGTAGCAGTTAGGAAAAGAGAAAAGACAAGGGAATTAAAAGTTACACTGCTCATGCAGATAGTCTGTGCCTTGCTCTACACGTGGCTATGTGCCAGTGTAATCAATCATTTCAGTCTGGGATGTGATTTTTCCCTTGCCTGAGCCAATCCTTCATAACTGATGTTTAACTGGGATCTTTTTGCTGGTTTTACCAGTCTTACTGGTAATCTGCAGACAGAAATACAGCTGTGCATATCTATTGCACAGCTGTATTTCATTGCACAGCCTAGCATAGTGTTACCTGTACGTTGAATTCCATGAGGAACAAAATAAAATGTGAAGGCAAATTGGTATTGGTGGCAATGACCCCCAGGCAAGTGAGGATTTCTGGGCTGCTCAGGTATCCTTAGCCTCTTCTATTCTCTCCAGCTCCATAGGTGAGTTTGTCCCAGGTTTACAGGCAGTTGGATGGGAAAAGCACCCTCTCAAGATGTCTTTCTCCCTCCACTTAGTTGAGAGGCTTCTCTAGAAGATGAGCTTTAGCTAGACACGAAATGTGGTAAAAGGGTGGTGTTGGCCTTAGTCTCCTGCATCACTCAGAGTGTGTCCATTGAAATGCCAGAGTGATGCCCTTTGGTCAGCAGTAGCAAGGACACGTCTCCCAAACTGTTCCGTGTGACCTGTGTTGTGTCCTCATCACAGGGGAAGGGGCAGGCTGGAAGGGTCCCATGAAACAACTGAAATGGGGGCTGCCACCCTGACACAGCTCTAATTGCCCATAGCCCCTGCTGGGCCTCTGGTGCTTCCATATAGCTTACATTTGGGGAGAGGGAAGAAAGAATCTAAGCGATTTGACATTGCCCAGAGTCCTTTAAACACAACCACAAAGGACCTTGGGGCAGCTGGACAGCATCCAGCCCTTTTTCTTGGATTTCCAGCCCCTTCAGCCTGCAGAAAATCCCTTGAGGGAGCTCTGCAGGAGAGGAGGGTCCTGATAAGAGGGTGATGGAGAAGCAAGGGGGAACCAGGAACTCTTGTGCACTTGGCTGCATGGCAGAGGAGAGCCAAGGACGGTTCTGCCTCTCCATTTCAAGGGGATGCAGAGCTTCATCCAAAGGGAGCATGCAGCCCTCCTCATCTCTTAGTGGGTGGCTGGGATTTTCAGGATCATGGATGATTATTCTATTTGTTTTGCCCCTGTCAAAAAAGGAAACGGGTCAGCTTCTGCCAAGTAATTTTACACCTAAGTATTTCCTTCTGTTTGTCTTAAAAACAGCTTAGTATGGATGTTACCTCCGGGTCGTGGGGTCACTGGGGGATTGGCAGAGGCTTTTCTGGGTTTCTCAGAGCACAGCGTACTCCTGGAGGCCTGTTCCTAATTGTCTGGTGGAGGCGAGGGAGCACAGAGCTGATCCAAAACATGCTCCTCAGAGCGGGCCTTTGTCCCTCAGACAAGGTATGTGACTAACCAAGTGTACTTGGGTGTCTTGCTGCAGAGATGTGGAGAGAAGCCGTGTAAGCATGCGTGCACACAAGCAGCAGGTCATTTTTCACCTCTCAGAACACAAGCTCTGGTGTACGGAATCGCACACAAGGGGGTAATGAAACCATCCGGCCCAACAATGCTGCCTTTCACTGTGCTGCAAGATAAAGGATCGCTTCTTCCTGCCTGTCTTTTTAAAGGGGATTTTTTGCTGCTGAGAGGTGCTGGATGGATGGATAGTGAGAAGCACATTTAATTTGTTCATAGCACAAGCACCACAAGGGTCCCCAAAACCTTGTTCTGTTGGTAGAGCTCATTCTGGGTCCTGCTCTCCACTACCTTAGCTTCTATCTTCATGGCCAGGTTCCTGTGCTACCTCTAATTTAATCTGAGCATGGCCAAGACCTCATTTGTGTCTAATATCACGCATGTTTGCAGTTGATAGGAATATGAGCAAGGCTGCAATTTCACATTAATTAGGCACACAGGATGTGAGAGGCAAGTGTTGGAAGAAAGTGGGTCTTGCCTGACGCAGCTGGTTTACTTTATACTACTGACCAAGCAGCCCTGTTAGCCACAAATGTGTTCATGGATCAGCCCTTGCAGAGGAAGGCACTACTGACATCACAGACATTCACTTAAGAATGAGACCTTCCACCTTGCAGAATGACTGGTCTCCACGGGTTATCTCTTGGTCCAAAATTCTGTGCAGATTTAGTATTTTCTCTGTGGATTAAAACTGAATATGAGTAAAGTAAGGAAAAAAATCCTTACTGAGTATAATAATACTCAGTAAAGTCCAAGGAAAAAGTTACAGGTTAGATCTTGCTGCCCAAAGTGCTGCGAGAATCACTGGGCTAAGCCATGACTGTGGCTTCTCAGTCTCACCTACTTATTGTGAATGCTTCTGATTCTGACCAATATTTAGGTGTTCCACAATAAAACACACAACCAAGTGTGCTCGCAAGAAGTAATCCCCACTGCGTACAATTGCTGTCTAAAGAGAAAAAAAGAAAAAATAAAGAAGACTCAGAAATAAATCCATAGAAAGGAAAAATGATGCTATGAAGGTGACTGATTCAAGAAGCTACTTCTGTAAGTGCCAAACCAGCATTTCATCCAGCAGAGCTATATGTGTAGCACATATTTTTCTGTTCTCTTTCCCCTTCCTGATGATGAAAGATGACAAGTTTTCAACTTGTTTTTATAATCACATTCCTCCTCAAAATGCTCTGCAGGCCTGGAGGAGTGGCAGAAGATGTCACTTGAAGCTTTGAAGGACAGCAAGATTAATGTAACAAACCATCATTGCTGTTCACGGCTGTTATCAGGCTGCTAGCAATAGTTGCAAACAGCCAAGTGTAAAGAAACACTGAAACCCTTCAGAAGAAAGTAGTTTTGTAGAGACCCTGGCTCCAGGCACAGAGCAGGGAGGGCTCATTCAGCTCTTGTGTTGCTCACAGATACTTTACAAAATATGGAGCCTTTGAGATTCTTCATCTATGCTGCCCACTTTATTGCAAATCAAAGAGGCCATAAGAGTACAGAACAGTACAGGGAAGTCCTGTTCAGGGAGGTGACAGATGGTGAAATTTACCTAGTGCAGTATTGAAATGGTTCTTCCTTGTCTTCTTCCCATCACTTTCCATTGCATGCGTGGTACAAGACATCTACTCTTTACAGATATCTCTTTTTATTTTTTTTTAACTTATATTTTCATTTTCATTTTCATTACCGTTTTCATTTTATTTGAGTATGAGACATCCATGAGGAGTGTCTTCTTCTTACAAACCTCTAGAAAAAAAACAAACAGGAAGAGTCTTCAGAAATGCTACTGAAGCCCCAACTCTTCTGAGAAAAACAAAACAAAACAAAACAAACAACCAAACAAAAACAGAACCAACCAAACAAAAAGACCATTTTTTAAGGGGACAGAAGAATGCATTGCCTCTCAAGAAATGGGTTGAGACCTACATGGCTGTGATTCGTAGGCTCTGCACTGCCAATAGGAGTTTTCTGTTATTCTGTTTTATTTTGTTAGCTCATGAATGGCTGGAGCTTCTTGGAGAGAAGGGATCTGAGTGAAGGAAGCAGCCAAAAGAGTTGCTTCACTAGCAAGAATGATTTCCTAGATGCCAAAGCTGAAAACATACACAACAACCTTCTTGTGACTAGCCTAAATATATTTGAACTGCCCTATGAGTGGGGACTGAAAAGTTTAGTAGTCTTCAATTTGGCTAAAACCATACCGCGGTGGGTATAATTAAGCTTTGGAAAAAGTAAATCAGTCATCTGAATTCAGAATTGTTCACCAAATCCCATAGTACAAGAGCTAGAAGGCAGCCAGAAAACTAGCAGATAGCTAAAATAGATGAAAATATGTCTTTGCACCGGGGTAGTGAATATCTGGAACTGGCTACTGTTGGAGGCAGATGGGATCACCAAAGGATCAGACAAATTGATGGACACAGGAATAAGTGTCCATCATGCAGGTCTTTGGAGTTCTGCTCCAGCAGAACCCCTACTTGTTTGGGCCCAGCATGAGGACACTCATGCTGAAGATATGAACACAGGTCCCAAGAGACTGGTCAGTTCCCATTGTGGGTAGACACTGAGTTGCTTTCGATAAAGCTAAGCAAAGAGCCAGAGGCCATACATGAAATCCTGAACAGGGAGCATGACTAAAAACCCATGTTCTCGCTTTCCAACCTTGTTCTTGAGTTACAGTTATGCACCCCTTTGAATACTAACACCAAAAAAAGATTAATCACCCCTTGGAGAGGCCAGACTCCCTCCAACATCGTAGAAGGAGTCTAACAGATGAAGCCAGAAACTGCTCCCTGTAAATCTGAAATAAACCCAAAAAATCTGTGGACTGAAACACACCAGAAAGCAGCCTCTGGCTCGGAAAGCAAATTCTTCAGCAGCGGCTGTTGCATCACTATAGGAAAAGGGGGAAAACAAACGGCTTGGTGCCTATAAACAAGGGCCATTGTTAAATGTACTTGAGGATTTTCGTGGAGACAGCATCAAATTTCAGGCTTCCTGCTACTAAGTAAATGCTCTCTGATATGTGGAGGCTGCTGTCTCTGAGTTTGCAAAAAGAAGAATTGTTAGTATGCTAAAAATGTAACAATTATCTTCCTTCCCCACAGTATCTGAACTTCATTTCGCCTTGAAACAGGGTCTGAGATAGAGAACAAACCCAAAAGAAACACAGATGCAAGCTCTGTGGCATGAAGAATCCCTTGTTACAGGCTAAAGGATCAGATTCATTCGGCTAGACTCCAGTTCACCTGTGCTATTTTGACCTAAAACAGGGTGTAAGTTGAGGGTGGGGTGGGGTATAAATGGGGCTGTGAATTCCCCATTGGTTGTGTGCAGGTCCAGGTCCAGGTGTTGAGAACGAAACCCAGCAAACTCTCCTGGATCTGTGCTCAGAGCTGTTGATCCACTGCTGGGGCTGACTGCACCAAAGCAGCTCTTGGTTCCAGAAGAGCAGAGTGTTTCCAGCTCTTGTTAAAACCAAATGGGATCTACCTGCCTTGTCCCCTGACTTCTCCCATTCTAGACCTGCGTTTTCCCCTTTTGGCATGTTAATTGTCTGTAAGAAGTTCCAACAGAAGTAAAGTTTCTGGACCAATGAACAGGGCTGAAGAGGGAACATCAGACTTCAAAAGAGCAGGGACATGGGAAAGTATGATGCTGTCTAGCTTCCTTATAAATTCCATTGCTTTCAGGGAAGTTGCCATGCATGCCCATTATTTTAATTTAATCGTGTGAAAGGTGTCTTGAATCAGGAGCAGCAAAACTTTCATGTCTCATTGGATAACTTGGAGCTGGCTGGTTTCTGCTCTTTGCAGGCATACTGAACACTCTCCACAGAAAACTCTCTGCAGGCAGCTGAAATGATGTGATAACTTTACCTGCCGACCTGTAGGTAGCTTGTGACCCATCATTGCAGTGCAGATTTGCCCTGCTTTCTTCTTTAGGTAAAACTTGCTTTGGGTATGTCTGAGGCAAAAGAATAAGCCGATGGATATTTGAAGTTGTTTCCAGCCTTCCTGTAGTTTCATATAGCTCTGGCTTATGAGTTGATTCATATAGATTTGAAATATAAAGTGAATTCATGTAGTTTGAAAAGCCTGTAAATGCCCACAGGAGCATATGTGGCAGAAGCCACCTCCATCTGTAATGTGATGGGTTGAAATTCATGTCTCTATTTTCAGGCAATCCACTGCTGCCTATCCCCAAATCTGCACCTTTTCCTTACAAAATTAAAAATAGGACTTCCCTGGGGTAAGATGCTTTCTTAGGCTAAGACATTGGTATGGAGAGTGGGAAAGGCATAGGATTATTTAGAGTAGCTTTGGAACAAAGAGATGTTTGAATTGTATCCTCTGTACAGAGTGGTAAAATTTCCCAACACTGTATAAAGCTGGCATGGACTCCAGCATCTTTTCTCCCATCATTTCATAGCTCGGTTCAACAGTCTGGTCATAGTTTACCGTCAGCTCTAACCTGCTGCCTGGTGGTATAGAGGTGTTCAGTATTTAAGATTTAAAGGGGTCATCATGAAACCATGGAATAAATGAGATTGGAAAGGCCCCCTGGAGGTGTCTATTCCAAGTCCCAGACAGAAGCAAGTCCCTCTGTTTCAGTGTCAATTTGGATAGGGTGCAGTCTGTCCCATCATCTGTGCAATGAGGTAACATGGAAAAAATAAGAACCACAACGTGCTTCTGCCAAATTGCAGGGATCTCTTACAAGGTTCTAAGCTAAGAACTAAACCAATGTGGCCAGAAATGGGGACATGGTTTATTCACATTGCTATTTTCTATGAAACAATGTTAATGCCTCAAAGACATACTAGAACCACCAAATAAAATGCTTTTTGTTTTTCTTTTCTTGCCTCGTCATGTTGGACCTTGCATTTGTCTTGCAGCCTAAACACACTGAGGAGGCAAGGCAGGCTCACAGGAAGGCATTTGCCAAAAAGGCCATTTGGGCTGCAGCGCACCCTGACCACCCAAAGCGCTCTGTGAGTAGGAGGAACCAGAGCAGTTTCTCCTTCCATGGAGGAGCAGACTCTGGGATGGGCAGCTCTTTTAACCGCGCTTTGCAAAACTCTGCTGTACCAACCTGAATATGACTGCAACCTCCCCACATTCATACTAGGGGCTTTTGGGAGGTGCAGCAGGACGATAAGCTCTGCTTTGGGGAGGAGCACTTTTGAAGCCCAAGGGAATCTCAGATCACATATCTCCTTTGGCCAGCCCTGCTGCAACATTACTGCAGATAAAAGTGCTTCAGTTGGCGGGCGATGCAGATCTCCCCTTCCCTTCGCTGTTCCTTGAACCCCTTCCTTGGAAACCCAGCCTGACCTTGCTTAGCTGGAAGAAGCTTAACACAAGCATCTGAGCGCTTAAAGCAAGACAAAAGCAGTTCCTGTAAAATCTGTCAGGACTGATCGAAACCATATTGTCCGCTTAAACTTGAAAGGCCTTAATCTCCAAGGGACAGTGCGACTGAGGGTTGCAGGATTCTTAGAGTAGTTATCTGCCTTCACAGCCTGCATCTGGGTGGATTTAACCTCGATCCTGCCTGTTGAAGCAGCCACTGGATGTGTGCAGACCATCTCTGGATCAGGGGGAGGGGAGGCTTATGTTCCTGGTTGTCTTGAAAGGAGCCATCAATCATCCCTTCAAGAAAACACCCCCTGAATCTAAACAGCATCCATAGCAGCTGCTTGAGCCCTCATCCATTATTCCCTCTACACACAGAGATCCTGTTGTATTTTAAAAAAGGGAGAAAAAAAAAAAAAGGAAAAAAGGAAGAAAAAGAAAAATCCTACCAAAACGTGAAGTTCTGAAAGTTCACTCAAAAGACACGTTCAGGGTTATAAGATGTCTGTGGCTCATGGCCAGCTTTGGGGTAACCTACGGGCTGCTCCCTCAATGGGACTTGGATTACACTAACCATCCTGTTCCTTCCAGACGGTACCATTACCTCTCCATGCCTATTGATCATCCCGTCAGCTTTCCTGCCAGAGGAACACGGCCCTATGCATTGGCCATGCTACACCACTGCCACCTCCCCCAGCCCTGTGCATCCCTCCTACTCCACCAGCTGCCCCTCACAACATCATGCCCCAGCTCCAAGCCTCTGTCTTGCAGGCACTGAGTTCATCCCTCTTTCATTACATGGTTTGTTTTTCCTTTCTTTTCTTCTTCTTTTTTCCCCTTTTCACTCCCAAGCTGCTGACACATAGATTTATAGCCAAATGTCAAAGCTTTCTGGGTCTTGGACTAGTTCTACTTGCTCTGGGAAACTTCTGGAAAAAGAATTCATGTGCTGGAAGGGCTTAAATGCATCTGTGGCAGATTCAGCTCCTTGCTGTTAGCACCCTTCAGAACAACTGAATGCAGGCCAGGTTTTGTTTATTTTTTTCTCTAACCCCCCTGCCCCCTGCCCCCTCACTTTTTTGTTCTCCAGTGGGAAGGGAAAAAAAAAAAAAAAAAGAAAACTCTGGTGGAACCTCTGTCTCCTTACATTCCCATTTCTTTCCCTTTCAGCATCTTATGATGATTGCTTCTAACTCCACTACCTCCCTCTACTGCCTCCCACAACACCTCCTCAGCATACCCATAAAACAGGCTCAGTGGCTGTTGGAATTTCCTTCCCATCATGACGATGGCCATAGCAGTTAGCAGGTCCTAATTCACGCTCTCATGCATGGAGACTTGGCTATTGCTGCTCAGATCTCACCAGTCTCAGGGTGGAAATTCCTTCAGAAGCTGAAGAGCTTGCTGCTGCCAGCCAGCAGGGTAATGATCCAGAACTGGAGTCACCACGTTCATGGCTAGTTTAACAACTTATTTTGTTTCCAGCACCACACACTCCTTGCCTAACTCTCAGAGGTATCTAGTTTTAGACCCAAAGCCCCATTTTACCCTGAAAAGGTCAACACCCTATTCTTCATTAAGTTCTCATTTTAGACCATAGGTCTAGCTCTGAAATGAGGGCAAAGTGGGGACAACTTGAGTTAGAAAGACCACCAAGGCACAGCAGAGAACATAAACTGTCCTTCCACAAAGGTGTGAAGCCAACAGCAGACCCAGATACCTTTCACCCAGAGCTGTTCTTCTGACAGGGACAATGACAAAGCAGAGTCCTGGTCTCCCTCCTGATCTGTGGACCCACACCATGGACACATGAGTGTGTGGCTCTGGGATTTGCAGATTGATTTACATGTTGTTTTTGGCTCTCTGGCAGCTGCAGGTGTATCAGCCAGAATGCCTGAGAGATCTCCTTCACAGAGTTCAGTCTGACACTAGTTTGTCCCAAAGGACCCTCCTGGCTCATGTACCCATCCAGCCACCTTCCTTGTTATGTGGCATGAGGGTGTGAAGAAAAAAAAAAAAAAGAAGCTTCCATTTTAAAGTATGTTTCAGAATTCTGCACTACACTGATGCTTTGGCAACTGTCTGGGGACACAGATACCCAATGCACATATAGATACCTGTATGAGGCACACCTTAACATAAGGGTCTATGACAGGCTGGAAAGCCCATGATGGGCCATGGCCAAGACTGGAAAACCCAGAAGTGGGACCACATGGGGGGAAAAGCAATGTCACTGCTGTCCTCTCTGCATGTTTACTACTGCATCATCAGAGTAGAAAGGGCTCCTTGCACACTGGCTCAGTTACCTTGGAATTTTCCTCCCCCTCTTCTTTCACCTCTGCTTTTTGACAGCCCTGGTCATAGTGGAATGAAAACATGGAAAGAGATGATCCTTTCTCCACAGTACTCATAATGCACACTGTTAATGATCATAAGCTGAAAGTTCAAGGAAACAATGCCCACTCTTAGCCAGGATGACAAAGGTTGTCTTAGCAGACCAGTAGCTTTGTTATTGCTATTATTACATGATTCAGTGATGTGCCCTTGCTGCCAAGAAGGCTAACAATATTCTTGGCTGCATTCAGCAAAGTATCGCCATCAGGTCAAGGGAGGTGGTGCTTCCCCTCTTGCTCAGCACTGATGAGGCCACACCTGGAGCCTTGTGTTCAGTTCTGGGCTCCTTAGGGCCAGAGATTCCTGGGCATATTGACAAGAGCCCGGCATCACCCCACAAACTGCTGCAGGGCCTGGGGCACCTCTTCTGCGAGGAGAGGCAGAGAGAGCTGGGACTGCTCGGCCTGGGGATGAGGAGAGCAGGGGGGATCCTGTCCATGTCCAGGCCCAGCCCAGAGTCCTGGATGCTCCCCCTGCCCCTCAGGCAGCACTGCTTGGCCCAGGGGTGTCGGAGCCCTGGCAGAGGCTGCCCAGAGCTTGGGGGGCTCCTCCTGGGGCAGCTTCAGCAGCCACCGGGACGTGGGGCTGGGCACCCTGCTGGGGTGGCCCTGATGAGGCAGGGGGAGACCTGCAGGGCATGGGGGACCCTGCCTGCCTCAGTTCTAGCATGCAGCCAGTACTCTGTATAAGGCTGCAGGCCTCACTACTGTTGTTTTTCAAGGATATTTTTACTAGGTGCAATCCCTCAGCAGTGTTTTGGCACTGCAGGGAAGATAGCACACTCCTGGGCCACAAAACCTGTGTTAGCTTCCCTGCAACCAACAGTAACTGTTTCTTAAATCCTGAGATTTTCCGATGCTGGTGAATATCAGCACACAAGTAAATCATTGCGTACTGAAGAACACGGAGTCCTTGGTCTCTGTCTCTTCCCCTTTGGCCTTGGAGAAGCTGCTCTGTGAGGGCCTTTGGTAGCCATTCATGCTACTAAATTTTTCAGCTTCAGTCTTCCACCAGGCCCCTAAAGTAAAACCAAAAGTCCTGCAAATATCTGAGCAGCATCGCAGAGGTTGATTTGTAACCTGGATCACACCAGCTGGGATTTATCTCCTACAAATGCAGACGTCGACAGTGTGGATTTCCCTACCTGTCATCTAGACTTCCTGGATGGTCTGTGGCAGAAACAGGAACTCGCAGGCTGCGACTCATCTGACTTATTTTAGGTATCTACATCAGAATGAGGTGAATCATGCCTGAAAGTTCTTTTTTTTGTTTCCCCCATTAACTATAAAAAAAAGCCCAGTCTAGACTAGATTTGAGCTGCTGGCAAGACATTCATGAGGAAAAGCCAGAAGGACAGGTCAAAACTTCAGTCCGGACAGAAAGAGACGTATTGGAAGACAGAGGTGGATTTGTGAGTCATCAGCACAGACGGTGTGTTTGTGGATGAGGTTCCCTGAGAGATGGGACACGGGGAGGTAAAAAGACCATGTGTGACCCTGCAACAGTCTCACAGGTAGTGAACAGGGAGATCAGGGGAATCCTGCGAAGGTGACTGAAAAGTGGGAGGAGAACCAAGTGGGAAAGTGTAATAGAAATCAAGAGGAACAAGACCTCAAAGAGAAGAATATGCCCAGAGACAATATGGATTGTGTTGGCAGGTCCCAAGCCATCTGTGCATGCAAGGAAGGCTTGAAGCTTGACTGGGAAGAGATCAGTAAAAACTTTGATAGGAGCAGTTTCAGTGAAGTGCAGTAGATGGATTCTGGATTGCCAAAGATCTCCAGAAGAGATAGGGAGAGCCTAGTCAGCCCAGTGACAGTCTCTGTTTTCACCATGATTTGACCTTGATGTGGAATGCACAGACAGGTATTTCCAGGAACATGCAGAGTTAAGGGTTCAGGAGCAGTGTCACCTTTTGAACGCAATATAGAACTTGCTGCTGAAAGCTGATCTCTAAAAGGAAGAGCACAAAGTGATTTTCCTTACAGAGCGATTATTCCATAAAAGTGAATTTCTCTACACATCTGCTGCTGCCTGCTCTCAGAGACAGGTTGACAGGCCCTACCTCTGACCTGATGCACTCCAGCAGTTCCCCTGGTTCTCACTGCTTTTAATTAAAGTGTAAATTTATAGACGAAGCAACAGGACAGTGCTGAACGCTGGACTTAGGTTTTGCTCCCTGTCACAGGGGTTTTATCCATTAATCTTTACTGTGAAACCCAAAACAAAACAAAACGCTTGTTTTCTCCCCTCTCTCTCTCTTTTTTTTTTTTTTTTTTTTCCTCCCAGAACCTTTGTCATAATATAAATTTGCAGAAGTCAGAGTATTTCTTCCAGGAATCTTCAAAAAAAAAAATGAAAATGCCAACCATATCCTCAGCTGCATTAAAAGGAGTGTGGCCAGCAGGTCAAGGGAGGTGCTTCTCCCCTTCTGCCCCACTCTCGTGAGCCCCCCCTGCAATGCTGTGCTCAGCTCTGGGCCCAGCACAGGGACATGGAGGTGTTGGAGCAGGGCCAGAGGAGGCCTTGAGGATGCTCAGGGGTTGGAGCAGCTCTGCTGTGGGGTCAGGCTGAGAGCTGGGGGTGTTGGGCCTGGGGAGGAGAAGGCCCCAGGGAGAGCTCCCAGCGGCCTGCCAGGGCCTGCAGGGGAGGCAGGAGAGCTGGGGAGGGACCCTTTGTCAGGGGGGCAGTGATAAAGCAAGGAGTAATGGCTTTAAACTGAACGTGGGTAGCTTT
This sequence comes from Aythya fuligula, assembly GCF_009819795.1. Lineage (NCBI taxonomy): Eukaryota > Metazoa > Chordata > Aves > Anseriformes > Anatidae > Aythya > Aythya fuligula. The sequence continues at coordinate 75,963,729 of NC_045562.1, read as the reverse complement.
AGGTTAGATATAAGGAAGAAATTCTTTGCTATGAGGGCAGTGAGGCCCTGGCCCAGGCTGCTCCGAGGAGCTGTGGCTGCCCCATCCCTGACAGTGCCCAAGGCCAGGCTGGATGGGGCTGGGGACAGCAGTCCCTGCCCACTGCAGAGGGTTGGAATGAGATGATCTTTAATGGTCCTGTTCAACCCAAAGTGTTCTAGGATTCTATGTTTATATAGAGAAGAAATAAAAAAAAAAAAAAAAAGGAAAAAAAAAAAAAAGCACCCCAAGCAAACAAAACACCAAAACCACATAACAATTGCAAATATTAATGAACTAAATAACAAACAAGAATACCAGTTACAATACAAAAAGGGACAGCCATGACTTCTGCAGAACCACACACAGAGCAGTCCAGATCTCAGCAAGATGCTTTACTATTATAAAACTCATGTTCAGTGTCCTTTGCCAGGATCTGCTCATTCTATGACTTGTAGGAGCCTGAGCATGGTTTGAATGAACCAGAGCCCAACAGTAATGCTGGTGACCAGTCTGGTGGCACATCCAACCCCAGTATTACCTGCACAGAGTGAGAGGGAGCTCTGGGAACATGAATGCAGAGGAATGTATCCTCACGAGACAAGAAGTCTAGTCTCTATGCACGGTGCACTAACTCCTCGGTAGGCTCAGGGTGACTCCTTTGCTCTGTGTGATCACTAGCAGGCTGACAGATCAACACAACCCCTCTTCCCTAACCCACAGCAACACCAGCGAGTGTACTGAGATGGGATTTTAAGCACACTTCCACCGTGCCTTCATCGGGCTCCCATCTGATCTGTGTCTGACTGCAAACAGCCTCCCAGGAGGCAGTCTCCGATCTGCCAGATGCAGAAGCCGCTCACATGGCCCAAGGAGCGTCTGAGCGTGGCGCAGTGTGAACTGATCACCCTCCCCACGCAGCCCAGCAGCAGCCCGCCTGCCGCCCCAGGAGGGATGCTGCAGGAGCAGGCTGGGACTTGGGCTGCACGTGCACTGCTGTGTGCACTTGGTTAGGGCTGCATTATTGTTTATTTCTTTGTTTATTTTAAAGGGGGGTTATAATCAAGTCGTCTTGGCTGACCTTGGCCTCTGTCACCCACTTTCCTCCAGGTCTGAATCCTTCTTTTGCTCTGCTGACATCCAGATGCTAATTTGTTCTCCCCCTGACCCTGCTCCTTCCCCTCCTGATTTGAAATTAGCTTACTAAAACATGTTTTCTTTTAAGAATCCACAGCCTAATCCAGAACAAACAAAACACATTTTCGCAAACCACCAACTGCATGAACTTCTGCCCTGGCCTTGACCGCACTCTCTCCGCCCCTCGCCTCCCGGCCCCCCCACTCCCGCCATCACCATCCGAGTGAGGTTTCCAGGACATTTTTATTCACTGACGAATACAGTTGCAACAGCTCAGAAACTGTGGAATTTTTTGGCAGCCGCCAGAGATGTTATTTTATTTACTTTCTTTCTGCATGCATGGATTTAGAGCGGTGGGTTTGGAGATGTGCGTGAAGAAGATGAATTTGCACACGTTGGCTTTCTTCAGCAGACCATGCTGTAGGTGGAGAAAAGCCCTGAAAAGGAGAGCTCTTCATTCTTATTAATCTTAGGGGAGGAGCTCTTAACGCTTATTAACCTTAAGGTTTTAGAGAACAGATGGTTTGGGACCTGAAGAATTGAAACAAGACTGAGATGAGGCTGTTTGAACAAAAAAGTTAATTATTCCAACAGCACACAGGTCAACAGTTGCCCTTTTTTTTCAGCGTTTCCTATGAATGGCTGGTTTGTTTTCTTGTTTATCTTTCTGGTTAAAAGCTTCCCCCACTCCCTCCAGAACACACAAGTTCAGTCCCAGAGAAGACGAAGGTTGAATACCAGCGCTCTGCACCTCGATCCCCTTTTAGAAAACTCATTGTGACTTGCAAAACAAGGAGAGAGTAGGGCACAGCCCCCCCTTTTAATCAGGCTATTATTTTTGTTTGTCTTGCTTGTGAGGCCAAGACAGTTCTTGCAGAGGGGTGTCAGCTCCTACACCTCTGGCCAGGTAACCAGCGAGCATCGAGGCTAACACTTTGCACCCCCAAAATGTAACGTGCCCTGGCTGCACACTGCTAAAGGACTTGGCTCCATTTTGAAAGCATGCTCACACTTGTGTGTGTTGCCACAGCTCAGGTCCAGACTTTTTTTCTTGATATGTTTTCTTCAGTCCTCCACAGCGTCCTGTGCTGTGAACTGTGAACTGCCGTTGCAGCCCATCGGCCTGTGATGCTGTGTGGATGGGATTTGTTTGCAGTGTGGGTGACTGGGTCCCCGGATGTGCTGCACTGTAATGAACAAAAATCTTTCCTTCACAATAGATCTTAAGGGCTGTGTCTGGAATGGATCTGCTCTTGAGTCACAGCTGCAAGGGGTAAAGCCAGAAAGAGCCAGGGGAGAATCTGATATAAGAGCTTAAATTATCAGTTTGAACATCATTCCTGAGTTACGGGATCTCTTGGAGGTGGCACCTGAATAACTGATATTTGCTTTTTATTTTTTTTGGGGGGTGGGGGGGGAGTTGTATCTCCTGGCCCCAGCTGCAGCAGTGAATTGTTTCACTTCCAGGATGAAGTGTGGATTTCCAGCGGCACTGGCTGAAATCAGCCGGTCCCACTGGAGACGTGCTGCCCAACCACAACAACAGATAGGTTCGGAGGAGGCTTCCACGTTGTTTTTCTGTGGGAGCTGTGGCAAAGGGAGTGTGGGTTCAGCTGTGCCATGGGAAAGGGACATCTAAGCTGGTTTTACGAGGGGAGGAAGGAAAAAGGAATGATGAGAGAGATGTGCTGGATTGAATTCCTTTCTGAATCTTTTACCACATTGTTAAAAATAAGCATCTCCAAGGACACACTTGTATGACCTAGAAGTCTTGGTGCATCTGCTCTTTGGCAGTAACCAATGTCTCTGTTAATGATTAATACAAGTCAGGAATCATAGATTATTAAATTCCTTCTTTTGATTTCTCTACACCTCTTTACAGGGATACACCAGAAGTAACTGCAGAGTATTTCAACTCATCATAAACTACAACTTTAAAACAATTAACCCAAACTCCAGAAGTTTCTCTTTAACTAAGAGTATGTAGGACACCTGCCTGCAGCACACTATCCAAACCCAAATCACGGAGCCCAACACAGAGTAAACAGATGAAATTACTCAGCCTTGGACGGAATCAACAAAGCAGATTAAAAGGTTAAAAGAGTCACTTCTCACCTTTTAATCCATACATCGATGAAAAGCAAAAGCAAAAAATACAGCCAGGTTATTGGGGAAAGCAAATATTGTTTAGCTAAACATTTTCATGTGTTAGAAATCTAATTTTCTGATATATATAAAAAAATAAATTCAAGGGTATGTTTTCTGCCTGTCCTAATTGTCAACCCCCTATTCAGAATTGTACATGCAGCTTCAAGAAACCAGATTTTTGGGAGAGGGTGTGTTTGTGCATGCTGACGAGGCACTCTGCTTGCCCTGATTGCTCCTAGCTGACCCTGCTCCATTAGTTTCAAACTCCATGACTGCGCCAGGTTACTTTTCTGAGCTGAATAGCTGTTTCAGATCATTTTTCTCCAGCAGTCTTAACTTTCATTTTCCTAGTGGAAGATTTTGTGTATTCATTTCCTGACCATGCTACTGATCTCTCCAGAACACTTTCGTTATTTTTTTTCCTCTCCACATCCTTGTCCCACTTTCGAATTTCATTACCAAGATTCCCTCCCCTTTCATTTCAACGATGATATCAAATAGTAATGGGACAAATTAATTGAATCAATAATCAGGATAAATGTAACCACTACTATTTATATGCATATATGTATACATATATACATAAAAGCAGCCAGCCTGCGTGTTTGAGTGACACAGGAGACTGAGGCATTGATAAGAGGTTGTGGGGTATGCCAAGTAAATGATGGCACTTTTGTGTAGGGAAGATGATGATAGAGTACATAGATAGATGAAGAGTAGTTCAAGCCTCTGTAACATAAATCCCAATCCCTGCACAGGTTCTCTGTGCAGATTAATATGTCTGTGTAAGAAAAGTATGACTGGAGATGCTCTGGCTACTTTGTACACTTGAGAAGGGAGCAATCAGCTACTGGGAGGGTTTGTGGAACCCAGGTCACAGGTGAGCATCCCTTACTGGAGGTCTCCCCAGCACCAATGCTATCCCTTCTTGCCAAAGCAAGGACTTAGGAGGGAGAAGCCAGGCTCACACTGCAGGCTGGGCAGTCAGGGGAAGCCCTTTGGAGAGATCCCCTGGAACATGATTTGTCCTGGCTCTTTGGCAAGCCCTCGGGAAGCGTGAGGCTGGTCCAAGTCAGTCTGGTCTGGCTGGCGGTGGGCACCTCTGGGAGGAAATGTTCTCCATATGGCACAGCTCAGCCAGCTCTGGAGCAGCACATTGCCAGCATGCCAAGTCGAGCACTCTTGGACAATCAGGATGGTAGCTCATCTGGAGCATCTGAAGCGGACTTAGCCTGAAGGTTAACTGGGTCAAAGCGTCTGGTTTCAATGAATAAAACATTTTTTTTTTTTTTTTAAAGCAATATTACAAAACAAGACACATCACTTAAATCCTGCATGATTAGATGTGGTCTCTGAGGCTGTGGAAGGAAATGAGTACTGCATGAAGATCCACACGTTTTGCTGTCACAAAGGTCCTGTGTCCTTCTGACCTAGGGCCCAACCATGTTGCGACACCCTAAATTACATTTTTTACCTCTCTTTTTCCTTGTTTATTCTCAGCTACTGAGTCAGTCAATCAAGTGTCCATTGCTTAGCAGCTGGTGCATGAAAATGGCTTCTTGGGAAAGTTCAAAGTTGAGTGGTATTTGGGGAATGATAGCATTTTCGTCATTGAACTGTTGTCAAGGATGTGAAAGATGGTGAGTCTCAGATATTTCTTCCCAGCAACAACCTCAGCAAGCTGAAAACATTTTTGCAGGTCATGGGACAGTGGAGAGCCTCTTACCCAACTGTCCCATCATCTGGGGATCTTACGTGGTGTCCCCCTATGTCTGATTCATCCCCCTCTTTCTTCCTTTGCCTATGACATTTTCACCAGTAACTGGGGTTCATATCCTCTGAGACACAGCACCAGCCAAAACCAATGTGCTTGTGTAACCCCAGATCAGGATTTGTAGGTCTGAGCTGGTCAGGAAGATCCGTGGTGCTGGTTGCTGGTAGCACTGGTCCTGCTAAGGAGGGTCTGACCATGGGGTGGACAATAGCTTTGTCCCTGGAAGAAGAGCCTTTAGGTGACCTGGACCTGGGTGACACCTCAGGTCCAGACTTTCCACTGGTGTTGTGGTCCTGTCAGAGCTGGCTGCACGTGCACAGAGGGAAGGCAGGAGGGGGGAGCTTTCTTCTGTCCCAGAGATTCCCACCACCGATCTGCCTTGCAGATCGCAGCACTGCCATCCCATCTCCTGTCAGAAGCCTTCCAGCCTTTTCCCGGGTAGAGATCGCTTCGATTTCTGCCGTTTCCAAAATCGCAACCAGATGGGCCCCCCCTCTCCGGCCGCTCAGCCCGGAGGAGCTCTGACTCAGTCTCCTACGTTGGTATCCAGAAATTCTGCTCTCTGCAGGACTTTTCCCAGAGCCTCCAGGAGAGGCGGCACGAGGCCGGGTGAGCGCCGGTCACAACAGGACCTCAACCCGCATCCATAAGTAGGGGGACTAATTGTGCTTGCCAATCTCTGTGCCAAGCCACGCTGCTGATCCTGCTTTCCAGTGGGGTGAGGCCAGCAGTCCAGGGGACCTCCAGAGGTCTCTTTTAATGGAAATTACTTTATGCTTCTATGAAATGCATATTCTTGGAAAACCCGGAGAGTGTTACTTGGTAGTGATCAGATTTGTCATGCTGAGAATGGGTCATTGCTTACTTATTTGTTTTAATGTTTTTGTTTTTATTCTTTTCTATTCTATTTTTTTCTGTTCTATTATTTTCATTTTCTTTCTCTCTCTCTCTCTCTTTCTTTCTTTCTTTCTTTCTTTCTTTCTTTCTTCCTTCCTTCCTTCCTTCCTTCCTTCCTTCCTTCCTTCCTTCCTTCCTTCCTTCCTTCCTTCCTTCCTTCCTTCCTTTCTTCCTTTCTTTCTTCCTTTCTTCCTTTCTTTCTTTCTTTCTTTCTTTCTTTCTTTCTTTCTTTCTTTCTTTCTTTCTTTCTTTCTTTCTTTCTTTCTTTCTTTCTTTCTTTCTTTCTTTCTTTCTTTCTTTCTTTCTTTCTTTCTTTCTTTCTTTCTTTCATACTGTACTGACCTATTAGAGAGTGTTTTGACTTGGATGCACTTACATCAAAATAATTCCTTGTAATTTTTTCCTGCTTCTGAAAACTGGGAAGCCCTGGCTTCTTGACCTTGACAGCTCATGGAACACTCTACAGGCTGCTCATCCTTTCAGTATGTGGCCTTTTACCAGTAAAGCCTTGACGTATTTCCAGTAATTTGGCCCCAAATGCCGATCCAAGTCAGCAGACCAAACCTGAGGTGTCCACCAAATTCCTTTGGCACCCGCATCCAGGCTGCAAACCTTCCCATTGCTCTGTGTGGCTGTCTTGCTGACTGAACCCAGCAAAGGGTTGCTGATAAAAGATTTTATCTCTGCAGATGGTGGTGGAGATTTGGTACAGGTTTGCAGACAGAGCCCTCCTGCCTTCCACATGCAGAGGAGGGTCCTCAACACGTGATGGCCACAACCAGGCCTGGAGGGGTCTGTGTTGTCTCCTACCAGCACGGGAATCCCTTCCTGAGGTCCTCCGCTAGAGGGAAAGCCTGCTGCAAGCAGCCAGCCTCGCAGCTGAGGATGCAGGGATCGTCATGGCTCTGCAGAGGCAGCAGCACAGCTCGTCCCCGTGCTCTGCTCAGAACCACAAGCAACCTCTGCACCGGGGTAAACCAGAAAGCTTCCCCAGGCATATCTGAAGCATGCAAGCTCAGACAGCTTTACTTTGATTGTTATTCTCTTACTTTTTCAGTGTTCTCTCCTTTTCTTCCTCTGCTGGGACAAATCCCCTCCTAACTGCACTCCCTGACCGAAGAAAGTCCAGGTGCTCAGAGCTACACAAGCATCAAGGAATTTCTGAGAGCTGCATCCCTGTGCAGGGATGGAGAGAGCGATCACCTGCATGAACACAACGAGCCCACCGGAGGGCAAGCAGCTCCCAGGGGGGAAGAGAGACTCCGGAGCAAACAGACCTGGAACAGCTCTGTTTTCCTTTAGACAGGAACACCTAGTATCGTATACTTGGCAAGGCCTCCTTCTGCTTTTCAGGGACTAACTGTACCTCGGGAAGCTGCAGCCTTTGCATTTCTCAGGGAAGCACTGTATGGGGCTTTGCAGATGTCCCAGGAGAAGTTCCTTGCTGGGCTTAGGCTTTGCAGTTTGTGTGCTGTTCCCTTGGGCACGGCTGTCATTTTCCACTTTCCACTAGCTGTATTTTCAGAGACGTTTCCATAAAGGAAAGCATCTGCTCCAGGCTACAAAGGTTGCATTTGGTTAAAAGCATTCCCTGTTTAGAGAGGAGTCAGGCCAGTGAAGCTGCTATTTTCTCTTAGCCTGTGTAAAATGCCATGCAATGCTTGTCTGACCACACTTGGCTGGGTACCATGTCCCACATCTCATTCCAGGGATGCCCTGCTAATAACAGATGGCTTTTCCACACCACCCCGTGTCCCTTGCTGCCATCCCACAGGCACTGGGGCTGCTGGGCTGGCCCCTGTGGCATCCCCAGCGGTCAGCGGGATGCAGTAAGGTACAGACCATGTCAGTGTGCCAGGAAACGTCTGTGCGGGAACCCCTGCGGTTTGCACACTGTTTATGTGTTGGGGCAGGCTGGCATACGTCACCCTAGGCTGTACAGGAACATTCCTGCGTGAGCCTTGGTCAGCACATCTCAATCACAGCCTGAGCTCGGAGGGAAATCCACACCCTGCTGCAGCTTGATCCAAGTGATCAGCTTTGCCTCTGGCAGTGCAAAAGCTTCATTTCCTCCTACCCGGAGAGTCCTGAATCATTTTCTCCTTCCTAGCAGGCTCCCTGCTAGCACGGCCATGCTGTGTATGCACTGGGGCGGCTTGTGTGTGAGTGCTGGTGCATGCATGCCTGGGGTGGGCTTTTCAAAGAAACTCTGTCCCCTTGGGCTTGCAATCTTTTCTGCATTAGGTTCTTTCTGATGTTGCAGCCAGCGGGTTTTCTTGGCACTCGCGTCCAAGGAAGAAGCATGCGCTCAAAGGGGTTTGAAGAAATCCCACTGGAAGAGGGGAATTTTGCATTCCTAGGCTCGGAGTTCCTCCCGTCAATGCAGCCTTCTCCAAAACCTGGTCCCAGAGGCTGCTCTCACTGAGCTGGAGCCAGCCCCTCACTTCTCACCTGGGCAAAATTCAACCAGCCTGTGAGGATGGAGCTCGTGGTGCCTGCAAAAGGCTTTCTGTGAATGAGTTCCAGTCAGGGACAGTTGCTCCTCAGGGAGTCATTGAATGTAATCAAGTCAGGCAAATCCTATGGAGAAGGACTGAGGGAGCGGGGGTTGTTCAGCCTGGAGAAGAGAAGGCTCTGGGGAAACTCTATGGTGGCCTTCACAAACCATGATGCTCCTGCATCAGGCTGGCTGCCCTTTCATGCAAGCATGGTGAAAGGGAGGTCAGAGGAGGCTTTGCAGGTCACAGAATCACAGAATTGCAGGGGTTGGAAGGGACCTCAGGAGATCATTGGGTCCAATTCCCTTTGCCAAAGCAGGTTCCCTAGAGCAGGTGCTCATATTTGCTCATCTTTCTACGCTCCGATTTACTGTGTGCTTAATATAGGACAAAGGATTTGTAAGCATTGTGTTAATAGGAGCAGGTAGGAAACCACAGCGAATATGTTCTCCGAAGCATTGCTCCAGCAGCCTGATATTCCATAAATTTAATTTCCAACATATTTTTTTCCCTCTCTTGTGTATTCCCTAAAGGCACCAACCCCCTTAGAATTCACCCTGGCCAGGTGAGGCTAGGTGAGAAGGTAACTTGGGATTTTCAGGTTGGGTCACTGTGACAGGTTACTGTTAACTCCTTCATTAAAGTCTTTTACTACCTGGTTGTGTTTGTGTATAGGAAATGTGGAGATTCCATACGTTCTCTTTGCTGTATCTGTTCTGCACGATCCTTTCATCACCTGTGACTTTTACATCTTCCTTATGTCTTTTTGTTGTTATTGTTGTTGTTGCTGTTGTTGTTGCTTTCTGCTTTTTGCTTTTTTTTTGGGTGGAATTTGTTTAGCCTGGGTGCCAGTGCTCTCTCTCCTCATTAACCAGGAAATCTTTCTAATGGAGCTCAGGTTTTTTTTGAAGAGGAAGGAAATGGGACAGGCTTTGGATTATACGTGGCCAGACTGATTGCATTCCCTGCTCTTACAGATCCACTCAGAAGAGAAGTGGAGAAAGAAGAGGCCGGGGTGCTGAGAGGCTCTCCAGCCGACTTGACTTTTCCATCAAAGCCTTGTTAACATTGCAGATAATTTTCTCCTGGAAATAACCAGAAAAATCTGCTTGGGCCAGAACAGTTCAAGAGTTTAGAAAAATGAGGAAGGAGGGGGCCTCAGCTCCTTTGTGAGCATGTGATCATAGTGTCAGTCCCTGGCATCTTCCATCCCTATGGGGAAAAGAAAATGTTTGGGCATAATAAAAAAATAGAATAACTTGAAAAACAAACCAGAACAGTGTGAAGTATTAGAACCAAAGAAAGCAATGGCAGCGCTCCCACTGCTGCGAGCAGGCCCAGGGTTACAGCCTTTCTTCTCAGAATCCACCAGTGAAGGGACCTTTCTGAAGCACTGATCAGGAAAAGCCCTCATTTCCCAGGACAAGTCAGTCCCACAGCAGGGTCTGAAGCGGGAAGAGCTGGACACTTGCCACCAGCAGACCCTGGAGAGTCCCAGAAGGGTGAGGAGAGGAGAGCAGAGCAGAGCAGAGGCATTACAACTCTGTCCTCTGCAGGATCAGAGCACTGGGACAATCACGGATTTATTGTCACTGTGACTGTTCCCTGATTCCCTGGGCAGCAGCAGTTTCAGAGACCTATGCCTGAAGTTTTCCATGGTTCCATCTTTTTAACACTTCTTCAGGAAACAGGTTTTCCACCTTTATCCCCTTTGTACACATAGGTGACCAAGGAGAAACAGACCAAAATAAATTTGTTTTTCTTTCCTATTCACCCTTCTTATCCTATTTCCTGGGGTTCAATTGAGCCTAGTCACCTGCAAGAAGACCAGCCACAAGCCACAGGCCAGGGCAGCCCCTTGAGTGAGTGCCCATCCCACATCACTGCCTGGTAGTCTCAAACCTGTAAACCTTGGCAGCTCTCAGACACCAGGTGGGGACTATCAGAGACATTTCTGTAGTCCAAGTGCTCTGGCACATGCAATTGATTCAGCTGATAGAGAGAATTTGGTACAAATCACATGCGGTCGCTGAGCTCAGTCCAGAGGTAGCTGAACAGAATTGCACAGCCTGTGTCAAGATGGAAGATGTAATCATCCCCCCTGGTGCTCAAGTGTGTAATTCCTTAGCATCTCTCCACTGGATGCAGGTTGTTGCATTCCAACTGTGCGTATATACGGTTCATGCGTGGGGGAAACGTATGGGTGTATTAATGTGCAGATTCACAGATGAGCATTCACTTCACAGATGAACATTCATGTCCTCATGTCTGATGAATTTCAGCCAAAGCTGGTAGCAAGCCAAGTGTTTGCTCTGTGAAACTTTTGATCCACAATTTCTTGCAACTATTTTCCATTGGAAAAAAAAAAAAAAAAAAAAAAAGGAAAGGAAAAAAAACTGTAGCTGAATTTGGTTTTATTTCTAATGATCTCTGTTTGAAATTGTGTCTAACACTAGCAGCTATCAACAATTTATCAGCGGAGGCACTTATGGAGAAGAATTTGTGTCCACTAAAAGTGCGGTAAATCTGAAGGTAACAATAATAACATGAAGAATAACCGTTCTTGTGGGATTTCTGGTTCCCCCAGTCCAGAAAGTTCTGGACATTGCAAAGTATTTCCTGTCTGATTTTCTCAGTCAAGAACATTTGAAGAAAACGCGACCATAATATGCAGTCAGGGTCTGAAAGTTGTCCAAATGTAAACCTCTAAAATTTTAGAGATTTACCAACTAAAATAAAACAAACAAAAAAACAAACAACTGTTAACTTCTTCCCATTTTCAACACTAGATGAAGGGTTTTCTGACTTTCAGCTTATGCTGTAGGATGGTTAGCTGCTTTGTGTTTTCTATGGCTGGAGTTCAGCCAAAATATTAGAATTTGAATCCAAATTTTCGAGAGTTCCAAACTTTGAAGTTTTTTTTTTTTTTTTTTTTTTTTAAATGAACAGATGTATAAAGGGCCAGTGTGATCATCCAGCAGTTACTTTCCTCTTAACTCTAGAATTTCATCCATTGATTCCTACCTTGAGGTCACTGCTTTCTGGCTGAGCTGTTCTGTTTCAGAGATGTGTGATTCAATCTGTGGAGAGCTGGTAATTTTAAAGCCAAGACCCAGACATGGAACTTAGATCCAAACATAACCATTCTCCTGGTTTTGGACTGTTCAAATTTATATACTTTGGGTTTTCTAGCACTTTTGCTTAGGAAACTTTCCCATGGCTGAATGGGAAGTGCCAATTCTCCCTGTATCCAGACTATATGTCTCATCTATTCCACCCTCTATAAATGATTCTCCCTTTTGACTCCCCTTGGTGGCTCCTGATGCTCATGTAGACCATGCTTTCCAGGAACACTGGGGCTGTTGATGTTTTGTCCTGATTTCCTGATAATGGACCATCTAGACTTTTGTCTGCATCATCTGGCAGCCCTCTCAGGTCCTGGACACTCCACAGAGACTGAGCAATCTGCTGGCTGCTCTAAATGGCTTGAATCATGGGTGAAGGAGTCAGTGGGGTTTTACAAGGGCCAGGGTGATTTGAGGCCCATCAAAGCCAATAGACCTGATATTCGGGGTCCTGGTTTTCATGGGCATTTATTTTTGCAGAGCTACTGAAGATGGCAGAAATCAGGATTGAGATCCAAGCTAAAGGGGAGCTCCTAGTTCAAGAGGAGAAGGTCAGCTTACTCTTTTTTTTTTTTTTTTTTTTTTTCCTTTTCTTTCACAAAATGTTTGGTACTGAGGTATCCAGAGAGGAAATGAATTCAATATGAGTTCAGGTTTTGGTTGACGTTCACAAAGGAAAGACAGAGGGGAGAGTAGAAAGTGTAAGCAGTGCGGGCAATGAAAGGCTTTGCAATCTAATTCACTATAAACAAGAGAAAATGAAAGGAAAACCTCAAAGCACTTTTGTGTGGAAATGCCAACATAGGGATCTGTACTCTGCAATGGTGCCTCTGAAGAAGACATACAGAACAAGGAAAAACTGTTGTATGCTCCCAAGAACTATTTGCTAGTGCACTAAGACCATGCTGTGAGGAGCTCTGCAAGTGCTTATGCACCAGGTAGATCCTTTGGGGTCCCATCCTTGACTGCTCATATGGTGAAACCACACTGCAGTTTGAAGTAACCTTAGTATTTGACTTAGTAGATGCTGCTCTTCTTCACTGTAATAGGGACAGATGGAGGGAAGGAGAATCCCAGTCCTCATGGAGCTTTTACCTACTGATGGCAATGTCACTTGGTAGTGACCCTCTAAGGGAGGAGCGCCTGCCAAGGACAACTTGCTAGAGTGGGTTGAACCAGGTGGGATTACATAAAACCATGGATCAAATAGAAATGCTACACAGCACATTTTCTGAAATACTCCAGGCATAGAAGGGGTGCTATGAACACCTGATTTTTCACATGAATTAAAACACCATAATAGCTGGAGAGTGATTTGGCGTCATGCTAGAAAGAGACATGGGGGGAAAAAAAATACAACTGTATGTGTTTACATCAGATGGAGCCGTGAGATGGCATCAGATTTCCTGTGGCTAAGTCTCAGTTATTTTCTGCATTATTACTGGATAATGCTAAGGTGTATCTCAAAGTGCTTCCAGGCATAAGTGTTCAACATTTCTATCCAGGTCTTAGTAAAGAAAAGTCTCTCCATTGCAGATTTATCTGGTATAACAGGAAATTCCCTGGCTCTGCAAAAGACTGTATTTCTGCCATTGTACAAGAAAGTCTGTAAAAAGCATGTTTCATCCACCATATCAGCATTAAAGCACAAACTCTTATTTGCTAGAAAAGACTCCTTCCTTCAAGATGAGTGTTTTAAGGGAAAAGAGGACCTTCTTGATTCACAGCAAAATTTAGGTGTTGAAATTGCTTCATTTTGATATGTTGTATTTTATGAATATAATATTTTAAATGACCGAATTATGAGATTTTGGTTTTGGAATTAAAACTAATTTGAATGGAAGTGCAAACATAAATCAAAATCATTGAAATAAAAATGAGAGCTTTTAAGCTTTCTTCAAAAAAGTTAAAACACAGATTATTTCAATGAAGCCCACAATCCTTTCCCCATCACTAGATTTTTGGGTGTCAGCACTTTGAACATTTTAGCTTTTTATGGCAATTTATGATGGGAAGCTTGCTGAGATTTTAAAATAAAATTCACAGAATAGGGAAACCATTTCACACCCAACTGTAACACCCGGCAGACACTGTATTCGGTTAAAGATGCTAATGCTGTGAAAAACAGATTTCTTTACTGCCTTTGACTTTTGTAAAGCAGACAGAAGTGTGGGATTTGGAGGGATCTGGAGTCAGGTTGCTCTTCTACATCATCAACAGAATTGTTTACTGAGTTGGCTTTACATGAATACCTTGTTCACATCTGCTAATAGCCCAAAGGTAATGGGTTTACATCAAGCCAAAGTCTGAAAAAAGTGATGTCTCCCAGGTGTCTTGAGTATTTGTAAGGAGGCCAAAAATGAGAGAAGCAGAATCTATGGAGAAAGTGAATGCAACTTTTCTGAAAGCTTCCATGGTAAACGTGGCTTTCTTCTGTCACTGTTATCGTGTCGTGAGAAATGACATCCAGGTTTTGAAGTGCTGTCTCCTGATCGCTGAGTGGCTTGTTGAAGAAAGAGCATTGAAATGCTGTCTGTTTTGTTTATCAGCACTGGGAAACACTCATGAAAAATTCTGTCTCACAAAAAGAGAAAAAGTCAAAATATGACAAATGAAAGCTGATTGTGGTAGGAAGCTGATTTTCTGGGAAGATGGTGTATCCTGAGCTGGAAAAATCAGAGTGCGTTTCATTCATTTTCATCTCCCCTTTACAGAACTGTACTTTGAAAAGGATGGATAAACAGGGAAACCAGTAAAAGAGCTTGTTTGGCCAACTTTGACTGAACAACTGCTCTGCTAAAATAAAGAGTCAGAATGAGGTCTTTATTCAGTACAGCCTGAAGCAAACTCCTCATTAGCAGGATGAGGTAATTGCTTGAGGATTGGGACCCCAGACAGTCGGCTTGATGCCTCCACAAATGGCCTTTTGAAGCTTTCCATCTTCCAAGGGAAATGTGGAACCTCTATCTTCTTTTACTAGAGGTTTTCAGATGAACTCCAAACAAGCTGCAAGTTGGCCCCATGCCACAGTATTACTAACAAAATCTGGCAGGAGGGCAAACAAGCTGACATAAAAAAAAAATAAAATATATAAAAAAAAAATCCTTGTGTTATAACAAGTTGATTCTGTTGGAAAATTGCAGTCTATTGTCCGGTGCCAAGAACATCCAAATCAGGTAGATCATTGGCTTTATTTTGTGGGCAGCTTTGATTGCATAAGAATTTAATACTAATATGTTTGGAGCCGTCAGTGCGGAGCTGAACTTCCCCCGTCGTCTTATAACGTCTGGGATCTTGCAGCAAAACACCACATGACTGTGTCAGGTAGGGGGATGAGGAACAATAGGATTACCTGGCGTGAGATCTTTTCCACCACGTGGGCCAAGGAGGCCCAGGGCTTATCCCTTTGGCCTTCCCAAAGAGAAGAGATCAAATGCTTTGCTGTCTTAGGGATTATGGAAGGAAGGGAGTGCGGTGGAGGACTTTCAGCAACAGATGAGTTAGCCCTGGCAGGAGAGCAGTGGAGCAGAAGGGAGCTCGTGATGGAAAATAAGAAGCAAGGTGATACAGCTGATGGCTGGAGTCTGAGGTGTTTGGTCTGAGGTCCTCCTCAGGTCAGGAGTGAAAGCAGTGTGCTCACACCACAAAATTCTCCTGGATGGGTTAGCAAAATTGTGGACAGCCCCAGGGTGAAGAGAGGAGGCAGAAGAGCAGCAGGCGCACGGCCAAGTTATGGTGGTTGAGCATGGTGCTGCTCAGAGCTTGTTGCAGTGTACCTGAGCTTTCCCTGCTGTCGTTCCACATTAAATGAAACCAACTGAGCCCATATTTGCTGTGTGCTGGGCACAAGTGTGTGGGTAGTTATGATGTCTTGGTTGACATGTGGTGGCTTGGAAGACTGTGATATCTTGGCTGGGGGTCTGGGGCCTTAAAAGGTACTGACTGAACCAGAGACAAGAGTGCAAGAGAAGGAAGAAGGTGAAAGAGTGGCTTCTATGGCATCTTTAAACGAAAGTCATAGCGAATGAAGTAGGGCAGGTGAAAAAGCAGTTGATCATTACTTCTTTTGGGGAATTTTTGGAAGAATTGTGTGGGATATGTCCCACCATGCAGGTAGGTCCTGATGGTAATCTGGTGGTGCTATTGCAGGTAATCTGCCCTTATTACTGAAAAGAACTCTGTGTAATCACCCTGTGGATGGTGAAGCTGCAGCTGAGCTTTGCAATTTACAGGGTTGTGGGATAGTTTAGGCTAGAAGGGACCTCTGGAGGTTTCTAATCCAACCTGCTGCTCAAAGCAGGTCAGCTAGGTCAGACCAGCCTGCTCAGGGCTTTATCCAGAAATTCAAGATCTTAAAAACATTCTAGGATGGAGATGGTGCAACTTCTCCTGGACAAATTCTTGCACATCTGGGTTCCAAACTAAGTGACACTTCAGTCACCAGTTCAGCAGGGAGTTCATTTTGCCTGTGTTGTAACTTCTTCAACATCTTCTGTTGCATGTGGAAGGAAGGCATGGGAGAGTCATCGAGCGGGTGGACGCTCCCTGAATGTCTCCTGTGAACTGTGCAGCACTGGGTGGGTGCTCCAGCCAGCAGACCTGAAAAGCCCAAGCCACTTCTTATTTCTGCCAAAGTGGGAGGTGCGTGTGACTCCTGTGTCCTGCCAAACTCCATTAGCGTCTTTCCCTGGGTGTTACCTCATCTGGCCAACCACTCCAGAGCAGTTTGGCTGTTCTTTCCCTGACACTTTTATCTGATTGGGTTTTGTTCCTGGCACAGTTGTTGGGCTGCTGGGTGACCTGGGGTAAGTCATTCCTTCTTGGTAAAAGGGGGGTGGTGCTCGCCGCCGCACTAGGAGTACACAAAGATGGTTTGTGGGATGATCTGGGATAATGGGGTATGACACTGGGACCTCTGTTTCTGGCTGTTGGAATAAAACAGGGTGGGGAGGCAGAGAACAGATGGGGATTGTGACGGGAAGAGCCCAGAGTTGGTGAACTAGAGTTTTTCTCAGCTAACCTACCCCCTGAGCAGCATGTCTGAGCTCTGAACTTGTCTGTTCTCAAACTCACCCCAAAATGGGTACAGCACAGTCATTAAGATCTAATTGCTGGTTTCATTGTGGAGTGATAACTTGAGCTGTAATATAAGGAATCATGTCTACAGGCAAATGGAACTCTGTTCACATCCCACCTACACCCCAAAAGACTCGTGGGTTCCTAGTAACTCTTTAGCACCCTGATAATCTTTCTTAACATGGCACTGAAGAGGACTGCAGACCAATTGCCCTGCTCTGTCTCTCCAAGTCTCCCTCTCTATCTCAAACGTTAGTCAGACTTCAGACATGCTATATTAATATACTAAATCATGTCTACTGATGTGGGCAGTAGGATTCCTGTCTGGGATCCCATTGTATGATGAGCTGTATAAACATATTTACTCTAAAGCATCTCAGTGTCTAACTGTGTGTGCCCTGGTCTTTATATTTCTGTTCCTGAACTTTTCCTAGGTCACAAAGTAAAAACATGATCAAATTCTCAGGCCAGTGGAGCAAATGCAGTTGCTCCTGCAGCTTCCTCTTGTACTGTGTCAGTCTCTTGTCGGCTTGAGTTCTTTTGACTTCTCCCCTAATTTGTTAACAAACTAGTTTTTTATTTATTTATTCATTTTTCTCCTGGCTGTTTTCATGCAGGAATATATTATTATTATTATTATTATTATTATTATTATTATTATTATTAGGAAAATGCTCTTCTATTATGAAACTTGACTGAAATTGGTCGAAAAGCTCAGAAGTTATTAGATGAAGAGAGGGAGAATAGTTTGACAGGCAGATAAACACACCCTTGCACAAGATGTGTGCTCACAAAACCTTTCTTTTGTTAGGGAACCATACCACAGGGCAAGCAGCAGCTTCAATCCAGTAACTGAGCAGGGCCA
Organism: Aythya fuligula; assembly: GCF_009819795.1. NCBI lineage: Eukaryota > Metazoa > Chordata > Aves > Anseriformes > Anatidae > Aythya > Aythya fuligula. Next base: position 75,946,191 of record NC_045562.1, on the reverse strand, counting down.
TTAGAAGATGCATTATGATTTTTTTTATTTTTTTTTCTGTCAAAAATCCATATTCCTACAGGTGTGAAAGTTCCCTCTTCCCAGAAACCCTGACTAATGGAAAGTCTGTCCTCAGCCAGGCTGATGCTCTTTAAATATAAATATCCCTTGAAGTGTACAAATGGGGAGACAGCGTGAATGTCAATGAGTGGAAATGACCTTTCCCTGCTGAGGCTCAGTGTATCCATTCAAGCTTGTGGATGCAAGAAAAGATCTGAAGTCTTGTCCTGCTGAGGCAGGGAAGGCAAAGTGTGTGTGTATGTGCGTATGAGAGTCCAAATATGTGTCCAAAATATCTAGGTGGCACAGAGTCCTGGCTGCAGCCTCCAGTCTGGATTTTCTTGATGAGACATTAAGGCACCAGGATTATGTGTTTGTGTAAGAAAGAGTAACGGAGAAAGGGTGCTTTGTTTTATTATTGTTATTTTTATTAAAATAAAAGGGAAAAACATATTATGTTAGGAAATTAGGAAAGCGTTTATTTCTGGAACAGAGCAACTCACCCAATACTCACTCTCGATGTGGAAAGCACAGCTTTCCCTGCAAATGAGAAAGTGGAGAGGGAAAATGAGCAGTACCACAGAGGTGCAGCTCATCCCATGGCATTTGCCTTGCCCTGGACAAGCAGGAGGATGTCCCAGAGTAAGACAGCAGCAACAGTGCTGTGGCAGAGAGAAACAGAAATAGTCCATGTCCTAGAATAAAGCCAGAGAGACTAAAGGACACCAGAGGCTGTCTTCATTGCAGGGCCATTCCTGACTGTAGTGTTGCTCTAGCAGTCTCCTTGTGAAGGTCAATTCACCTGCAAGGGGGGGCCATGCACTGGTATGCCCTTTTTTTGGTGTCCCTGGATGGCTCTATTAACTTCTGCTCTGGATCAGCCCTGAGAGCAGCTCTTCCAGCAAGTACTGGGGGTGTTACACCTCCAGTCCCTGCTGTGAACACCTTCACATTTACTGGGCTCTTAGCAGTGGAATATAACCAGGACCCTGGTAAACCATATGTCATAACATTTCTTTATGAAATCAATATCTTTATCTGTGCATCTTCAATGTGTGTGTCTGTCCCCCTTCCTCCTCCCAACCTTCAAACCTTCCAAAAGTTAGCTAGATAAATAAAAACTAAACCATTTTTCAACATTGAAGAAAGCAGCTGGAAGTAACAAAGATGCTGAATGTGGGATGAGGCTCACTTCACTTTGGACACCAGGGTGCAGATGTCTCCACTGGAGCTGTGGTAAGAGAGAGAAATTACAGCTGCTAATATGCAGTTGTATCATCAGAAAGCTGAGAGCCAAGGCCATTTAGAGGAGCCACAAGCTTTTCCTCTGACTGCCCAGCTAGTGGAGCATGGGTCATTAGCACAAGAAGAGACCAGCAGCAGCAGTGAGGATGTCTACGTGCTATCAGTACTGTCAGAAGTTCTTACAAGTGCTGTGAAAATTAGTGCCTGGGAAAAGGAGAGAAACAGAGAGCCAGGTTAATGTCTCTGTGGAGTAAAGGACTTGGAGTGATGGCAGCGACAGCAACAGAGTTCAGTGGATCTGCATGAGGAATGATCCAGTGTGGGAAATGCTTTGATCTGAGTTAGCATTTGTCTAGAGACCAGGGAAGCAAGTGGCAAGACTTAAAGGAGGATCTGGAGTCTCAGAGAGAACTGATTCTCCCGTCTTCTTCTGGAATTGTTTTCACCCCATTATAGGGCCAGCCTCAGGCTGCTCACTGGCCTTGCACCTCATCTAAGGACAGAACAGCAAATGTGAGAGAAAAAGCAGTAATTGAAACAGACACACCAATAAAAGAAGGGATGTTTTTTTCAGAGAATGAGTCTGGCCTCATGTTCCAGTAGAGCTGTGTTTGGCACAAAGCTGGGCAAAGATGGCTTTGTGCCTGCTTCTCCATCCAACTGAAGTTGGTCTGGCACTCCGAGGACCTCCAGACTGGCCTCTAGAGAGCTCTGAATTTTGCTCACAGTTGTCTTTGGCTCCTTCAAGGGTTGCTACAACAGCCAAGGATCCACAGAACACGGTGATTCACAGCTCCATAGACATGAAGGATCAGAGAGCTCAATGTCCTGGATAAGGCCATGAGTTTTCTCTTCTTCCTTGTCCCTGCTTCAGGCAGGCAGTCACCAAAGTCACTGCTGAACTGAAGGGGATTGTGGATTTGAAAACTGGGCATCAGTGCCAGCTTTTTGGCAGCAGGGTGGGATGGCCTGAAGTGGCCTGGAAAATGATGGCACTTATGCTTGAGAAGATGACAAGAAGGAAGGTGGTCCTTTGCATAGATCAAGATGTGGATCTCCTTGACAAAAGATGTTGCAGAGACTAATAATTTATGTGCCTAAAAGAAAAAATCTGGAGAACAATCGCCTGTGCTGTATTATTGAACAATAAACTGGCTCCCTTGGCTCAAGAAAGTCCAAACCAAAATGGACTGGTGGCTGGAAGAGTGTTCTGGAGAAGTGTTACTATGTGTTTGCCCACTTTTTGCATTCTTGCTGAAGGATCTGCTGCTGGCCAGAGCCGGAGACAGGATATTGTATATCAACATTTCATCCAGCTCAGAACTGCCTCACTTGTAGCCTTCTATCCAAAAGTCCATAACCCTGCAGCCCACCGTTGCAGAAACGGGGACATACAGAGGATGACAGTGAAGGAAACAGACCTGAGAGGATTTGGGCAGAGTCTCAAGCCCCATCAGCCCACTGTCGTCTGCAGAAGGAGCGTGGGAAATGCTGGTGCAGCTTTGTGGAGGCAGAGCCAGGGAGGTCGGGGCGCACGCGAGGCTGCTGTGGCTGCAGAGTTTCTCCTCTTGGGCTGCCTGTGCTGCGGGAAGGGGGAGCTGGGGAAGCTCAGCAGTGTGACCCAGATGGCTTCCAGATGTAGGGGAGACGAACGGGAAGGCTGGGCAGCGGTGAGGTTTGTTTTGTGCTAAACAGGGACGGGAAAGGGGTTATGGAGGAGAGCACAAGGCTTTGCTAAGGACACGAAGAGCACAGAGCAGAGGTGCTAATGACAGGAGGGAGCCCTTTGAAAGTGCCTTGTACCTATACGAAAACACTGCTTTGTCTTGACTTCTCCCACCACACAAAAGTGCATCAAGTGCAAACACAAATATTGATTTTAAACGGGCCTAGACTGCCTAAAACACAAGCCTTTGGCTGCTTTCCCGAGGGATCACATGGCCCAGCTCCCACCTCTCTGGAAATGGGAACTCAGCCGCTGCAGATGTCCCTTTTCCAAAGAAGAAATGGTGACAAGCTCCTGCAGGAAGCTGGATGGAAGAGTTATGCTTTTCCCTCCAGGCTCCTGTACCATTTTAAGTCGATTGCTTCCACCCCACAGAGGGATGCCAGCACCTGGGTTTGGAGCAGCAGCCAGCAACAGGAGAGCAAATTTCCAGCCGTGGCACTAGATGATTGTGCTCTGTGTCCAAATGCCATGCCCCCAATAAATTTCCTCCTCTGTTTTTCCTCCTCCTCCTTTCTGGAGCAGGAGGTTTCTTTTTCATGAAGCCTGCAGGTGAGTTTCCCAATATCTGTGGAAGCTGAGGGAAAGAATTGGACAGGATCACCCCATGGCTCCTCTTTGCAGACCCCATTTCAGTATGGTGCCCTCACTGAACAACTGCAGGATGTGCAGTCCTATGATGCAATGAAAATATTTTGCCCTGCTTGTCTCTCACATTAAATAATTTTGCATCTGTCTCTAAATACAAATATAAGGATGAACTGTAGGCTGTATAAGCACAAACACCATGGTGGTTCATCTTCCAGCTCCATGATTTTCCTTGCCCAGACACGTCCTTCTAGACCCACCTCTACATACTGGACTCTGCCTTCCAAACTTCCAGGTATGTCTTTGAGGGTTATGAAAGAAAAGTCTTTGTATCCTATTTTTGCCCCCTTTAGCAATAATTTCTTAGCCTTTGGGTTGAAGTGGATATTGTGTACTCAGAGATTAAATAATTCCAGGAAAGAAGGTGCTTTCTTAATGGCAACCTGAAAGTAACTTGCTGCAGGATACAGCCACATCTGGTGTTAATTCTTCCAGTGACTTGCAGTGAGAGCCTTGTCTTTTATTTTTTTATTTTTTTCCAGAGGTAATAGAACTGAAATGATACAGAAATTCAGGGAATTGTTTCCTCTGGGAGTAAAACAATGCTAAAGACTTTTTTTTTTAATAATAATAATAATGAAACATTTGGAATTCTTTATTTCAAAACTATTCCTTGTCTCAGCATGGAATTTAAACTTTTTTTTTTTTTTTTTTTTTTTTTTCAAGGATTAAATAAACTGAAGACAAAACAAAGCACCTTGGAGTGAAACAAAACATTCAGAGTTGCTCTGAAATAAAAATGCAATATTATTTGTTCTGCACAATAAAAATAGAAACAAATCTCTCTTTTGGGTTGGTGCTCAGCTGATCCACTTTTCTAGCAATTCGGCTACAGGTCCTCTCACTGCTTTTCAGCAAACTGTGGAATTTTAAGAACAAAGGTATCTTCTCCTTTTGGTGGTATGGACAGATGGGGCAGCAGTGGGGCACTGCACCTATCTGAACTGAACTCCTGTTATCAAATTCAGAGCAGATCTGATAAACACCTGCGGGTGGAGTGAGTTCACGTGGGGACATTTTTTAAGCCAAATCTGTTCTGTGGCTAAATGGAGCTGCACTCTCAAGGCAGCAAAATAAAGTCCCTGTGTCTGGTGTTTCCTGCGAAACTGCAGGAGGGACAAATGCAGACCCTGTGGGTACAGGGGCTACAGTGCTGTCTAGTTAGACCTTGCTGGGTAGCATAGGCTTTATCAAAAAGCTTATGATTTGGGGATCAGCTGCTGCATTTGCTGAATATGGAGTGGGACAGAAATCTTATTTTCCTATCATCCTCTTCTCTTGAATTGGAATAAATGACTTTCAGTACCTCATCTACTAACGTTGTCAGATCCCCTTGGAAGGATTCTCTCTTGTTACCTTTCTGAAAGCCAGACCCAAGACTAAGATGCAGCCCGTACTCACGAGGAGCTCTGCTTTTGTAGTCCAAATTTGAAGTGCTATTCTCTCTGTTTTACAGATGGGGAAGGAAGAGTTACAGAAAGTAAAACTCAACTAAAGTTCTGCCCAGGTTCTGATGAGTGATGTTTCCCACCAGCAAGGCACTTATGAAAACCTAAAACAGGTCCCAGAAATCTTTAGGCACTATGTCTTAAAAGGGACTTATGGTGGGGATGTTTCTGTCAAGGAAATGTGTCTGAGATGATAATGGAGGCTGGAGGGTTGTTAGGACTTGCACTCAGATCTCCCAGCTCTTTTTCCACGGGCTGAGCAATGACCCCATTCTCCTCTGCAATGTTTCTAAATGCTTAATAAAAGGGATGCCACTGAAGACCTCATCATGGCTGTATTTCTCTTTGTGCAGTATTTGTGTTTCAGGGCACTCATTAATGCAGAAAAGGGAATATAAGAGGCCTGTAACCTGTCTGCACACCTGTCTCTGAAAGAAGGCCTACCGACCGCTAAGCTGGGATGCTTAAGAGCAATGAAATCTTTTCCAGTCCCAGGAAGGGGGATGCTCTAGGAATGCAAGGTATTCTTGAAATTAAAGCTGTGCTTTCCCGTCCATGTGCAATATCAATTTCTGAGCCTTTGGAGAGATTGAGCTAGTACGTATTTTCTGGCCTGAAAAAACTTCTGTGCCTGTTGATGTGCTCTGAGCAATTCACAAGCATCTGGGAAAATCCTCTCAGCTCTAGTGGAACAAGAACAACTATAGGGTTGGTTTGAACTTGCTGGCAAGAAACAAGTTGAGAAGTGAAGAGCCCAAGAGTGTGATTCTCTGCTGAATACAGAGCAACTTCTAAGAAGGAGCTGGAAGCAATTCAGACCTTCAGCAGAGCTCTGGAGGCCTAGGAGCCCGGCTTGTAGCCCAGTGCTCATATCCAGCTCATGTTTGAGCAGGCTGTAATGGAAAACAGCAGCCACTGATAAGTACCAATGGCCACACTAACACTGAGCTTGAACAATAGGAAGGTTCACACAAGCTACTGCTCTGGCAAGTCCAGACTCCCAGGGGCACCGGCTGCACGGCAGTTTCATTGGCAGCAGCATCAGAACATCTGAAATGCTCATTACGAGCTGGTGGAGGCACGCATGGGGACACCCTGCAAGATCTACGGGGCATTGAGCAGCCCAGGGGACCTTATTCTGTGGGCCAGGGGAGAAAACAAAGGAAAGGCTTTGCAGCTTTTAAAAAGGACGGGGAATGGGGTAAGAAACCAAGACTGATGGTGACATCCACCAGGCACATCATCAGTATCGTTATAATCCAACTCCCTGCCCTCTCCTGTCAGGGATACCTGGTTGTAGATATGGGGCTGTTTTCTCACTAAGCTGCAGGTCTACAGAAGGCTCTCGTGGAATTGCAGAATCATGGGCCATAAATGCAAAAAACACAGATTTGTACAGGCCAGCCCAGACCAAATGACTATTTGCCTCCTCTGTTAATCCATGCCTTGTGGCTGAGCAGCTCTCTGGACTGTGACAGCCCCCGTGCTCCTACAGGGCTACAACATCTATCCCATGCCTTGTGTGCATCACGGGGCTTGACTGTCAACTCCAGGTAAACACGGGCTCATATGGTATAAATATGGAGATGTAGTTGTAAGCTCCTGACCAAACCTGTCATTTTTATAGACCAAAACAATTTAGGCTGATTTTTATATATTCCATTTCTTTGAATTCGGAAGCTTTCATTACCTGGTTTTGAAATGAAGCTGGCAGTGATGCCGAGCAGCTTCTGAGAGGAGAACTGTGGCCCTCTGTCACTTATCTACAGGCAAACTTCATTTGCAGGCAGAGAATGGCCAAAACACCAATTTTACATTGAAATCTCCCTCCATACTGATGGATTGGCTTTGCCTGAGAGTGAATCTCCAGCCTGGAGAGTTTAATTTTCTGGAAGGTGTTTCTGACACAGCTGGAGGCAAGAAACATTTCAAGAGGAAGCCTGATTTCATGAACTTTACGGTGAAGATTAGCAGAGGATTTGGTTGGCATTCCTGGCCTAATCCTAGAAGTGCTTATGCAGGCTTTGTGCTGGCTGTTTGCATTGGATTTGGAAAATTGGATTGGACTCAGAAGAATGACTTGTTATTCCAGCTCTGGCCTGCTGAAAGGAGTGTGGAGAAGCCAGCTCTCTGTGCCTCAGTTTCTCCTGAGCAAAAGTACCTCCTTAGGAAGCTGTTTTGTACTTTCCAGATAAAAAAGGAAAAAAAATCTAGATAAAATGTACATTCTTGGTTGGTGGGTCAGTTAAATCTCTCACGCCACAATCCTTAATTTAAAAGAGGATCCAATGCTGAATCTGCATAAAGAGCCGAGCCCATACCTGGTCAGTTGGCTTTTTTTTTTTTTAATTATTATTTTTACCTATTTTTATTTATTTATTTATATATTTTTCCCATACCTTTCTTGTAAAGAACTGCTCTTTATGGCTAAGGCCAGAGAGTGGAACTCACTGAGGAAGACCACAGAGCTCCTTGCTACATTTCCCAGCCTGTGACAATCTGTGCTTGCTCCTTGGCTGCAGAGAAATTTCCCAGCATGTGAAGCGTGTGGCTCCCTGCTCAGATTTATTGGAGTGGTGATGAGAGGAAGGCATTACAGCAACAGAAAACCTTTCTGATCTTTTCTCTGGGGAAAAGGAGAAAATAGAGCAGCAAAGAGACTAAACATATGCCTGGAATGACTGGTCCTGTCCCTACAAATACCTCCAGCACTCTGTGAAAATATGTATATGCATTTAAAAACATTTCTTATCAGCACCATTGGCTGAAGAACTGCTGAGTTTTCTGTCCACTGGGGATTGTCATTTATTTCAAGCTCCTGCTCTGGAGATGGGGTTGGACTTCCTGGGAGTCTCTCTATGGCAATTCATGGCCCATTATATGAAAGTTGGGCTACCAGAACATCTCCAGACCAACCCTTGAAAGCCTGGGATGATGCTTGGATGCTGATGGAATAACCTTCCTCCAGGCATTGCAGGACTAGCTGCTTTCCTCCTGCTGCATAGTGCAGAGGCTGCTGCTCCTTGCAGCCCCTGAGGAGCTGGCAGGCAGTGGGATGTGCATCAGCAGCACAGGGATCCCAGTCATGGGGTGGTAGCATTGTGCATTTAATATTGTTCATCTGCAGATGCCTTCACAGTGTGGAACTTCTTCCCTTACTCTGCTGCTGAGGGCCAGAGCTTGCTCCAGATGTTCTCCACGTTCACTGGAAAGAGGATGCGAAGTTGCAGGTTTATATAGCAACACAGGGTTTTAGTTTGGGCCATCAAGGAAAAGAACAATGTATGAGCGTCAGAGTGGGCTGCCTGCATGGCCATTCCCCCTGAGAACGATGGTCCTCTGGTGAACACAACATTGAGGCTTCCAGAGAGCATTTAGCATGTCTTTGTGTCTTCAGCTCTCCACCTTCCCATGCCCCGCTTGACCCTCTTGGGAAATTAATCTAACATGGAAAACAGTAGAATGGGAGCCTCCATGGCCACCAGGTCCCTTGCTCTCCCCCAAGGGTGGGATCGGCTCTGCCCAAGACAGCCCTGAGCACAAACCATCTGGCCCTAAATGATTTGTTGACAGGGGAAATCCAGGCAGGGCTGGAGATCTGAGGCAAGACCCATGCATTGTTCAAGCCTGGCAGCTAAACAACACACTGGCTTTCTGCTGGCATCCTTCACAGGGTGATTTTTTTCCCCCAAGTGAGTTTATGGCTCAGCCAGAGGCAGTAATACCGTGCCAGCACTTTAACAAGGCTTTCCTATAAATATTTCTCTTTTAGCTTATGATAAAGGCAGTGTCTACTCAGATGGAGGGGAAGGGAAAGGCTGGGGAAATCTATTTGTTTTCCCATTTAAGCAAAACCACACATCCTCATAATTATAACCAGGGAGGGAAGCAGCATCCTCTGGCAATCATGTTCCTCTTAACGTGCTTTTTTGCTCGAATTATTTATGTCCTGTTAGTGGGAAATATACGGAATATGGTGATAGTAGAGAACAGCCTTCAACTTCTGTAATGTGAAATGGTTCCCATTTGTGGCTAAAAGAAAACCCCTAGAGAAACAAATAGAAAATAATTGGTCTTATAGCATGTATGAACATCTGTAGGATTACATTAGAACTGCTGATTGGAAAACAAAATCTTTACTTTTTTTTTTATTATTATTATTGTACTTACTTTTCAAAATCCTTTTTATATACATTTTTTATTTTTCTTTCTGAAAACCTGTTAGTCTCCTAGGAAGCTGTGGGAAAGATAAACAAAGATGTAATGATGATGACTATTGCCAGTATTTCCCAAGGTGGGTAATGTGTACAAAGTGTTCAGAGAGGGAAAAAAAGTAAATAAATCAGAAATACCTGCAGTGATTTCACATTGGATACAAATCTGCAGCTCTGTGACTGGTTACACAAGCATCTCACAGTACTTGGCATGTTTTGCCTTCTAGCACCTCCAGGAGACAGAAGAACCACATTATCTCCCTTGCAGACCTGAGGTCCAAGGAAAGGGAAACCTGGATTTCCAAAAGGTATTTGCACAATTAAGGGATGAGACAAAGCCCTTTGTGGACATTTACAGTGTACAGATGCCCAGCTGCCATGGCAATCCATCAGTTCAGGAAAGCAGGCAGGATTGGATTGAGAACAGCCCACCCGAGCTTTGCTTTCATTTTTAGTCACTTAGATGAAATTATTCTGCCCTAACATCACCTCTGAAAGTTCAAAGTCCAGTTAAATCTGCTGTTCAAGGTTCCTGCCATACTCTAGGAGAGGCAGCTTTGGCAGATGTGTCACCATACCTGAACAATCCTGGTTTAGGGTGGGATAAACTGCCACAGGGGGCAGCTGTTCTCTCTTCATTTATAACAGAGGGGAACCTACACAACTCGTTTAGAGCTGGCTGTGAGCAGGTCGCCTCCTGAATTTCCTTTCTTCTAATAGAGAACTGTAACCTCATTAACGAGTTATACAAGGACCTCCTTTAGTAAGCTCTCAAGTTCTTAGGATCATTTCTGTAGGGTCCTACTAATTTCTTGTATCGCCAGATTGATTTTATCTTTGTTCTATCACATGGGAATTTTCCATGCTGAAGAAAAAAAAGAAAAAAAAAAGAAAAAGAAAAAGAGAAAAAAAAAAAGAGAGAAGGAAAAAACCCTACAACTAGAACCAACAATGACAACAGAAAATGTGCAGGCAGCTGACGGCTTGTTTCTGACAGCTTGGTCCTTACGAAGCAATTTGGCTGCATATTCAAGAAGCACTTCAATAGTTTAGCTCTGTTCAAGTACACACACACTTCCTACACTAAACAAAAATGGGAATTTACATCTCTCTTCTGTAGGAAAGGCAACCCAAAACTCCAGATTCCATTTGCAGTTCCTAGTGAATCAGTGAAAGGGAGTCACAGGGTGAGCTGGATGTCTTATGAATTTATTACCAATGGATCCAGGCCCAAAACTCCCCAAAGTCTGTGTGCTCCTATCCAAGTTTTATGTTGTTCTTTTTATAGAAGAAAGGCTGGTTTTAGGCAGTGCCTATGTAGCTTTGAAAGAATTGTCTCTGGAGCGCCCTGACCACAGGACAGACAGCTTCCTGCCCATCTCTGGTGCATATGACTGCTTGGCAGCCCCGGTGGGTGTGATGGGCTGAGCTCTCTGTGGGAATGCTGGGATCCCCGCCTTGAGTCAGACATCCTTATCTCCCAGTCCCTACAGATTTGGGTTAACCCAGCAATTACAATGTGAGAAAGCAAACTTATATCTATTTATTTAAATTTGCTGTCAGAGCCTCTTCCCCAGGATTTCCAAGTCACGCTGCAGCACAGCGTGCTACAGGTCTGGTGGATCCTCCCAGGCTCCTTCCAGCAGAGCAGGTGGAAACCAGGACTGCTGGGGCCATTAGAAGGAAATAAGGTCTCTGAAAGTACATGCATTGGCATTGACAGCAATCTTTAGTAAGGTGCAAAGTCCCCTGCTAGACAATGTAGTTGGAGCTCTCATAATGTTTCTGGTGTAGATTCTTCAGCATCTAATATTGAATGGTTGAGGTCACAACACAAAGGTGTTACCTTTGAAACCTCTGTTCCAATATCTATTAAAAAGATTTTTGAAGGTCTGAGGGCTGATGATTTAAAATTACTTGGGAATTACAGGGCAAAAGTCACATACAAACGCAGCCACCCTCACACACATTGCTTCAAACACACACTGCAAGGCTATGAAAGTAGAAATTACTCATAGCTCTGGTAATTTACTTCCTATAGCCATGAATGGATTTTGAGAGTTGTCAGGTATTTATGTTACTATTTTTGGTTGAAAAGTACTGGTTTGTCTATATCAATACTGTTTTCCCACAAAGTGTTGGATTTGACGAAGATTCAACATGAACGTTACTTAAAAAATATAAATATTTTTAATTTCAAGAAAACGAAAACGATCAAGAAAACGATCTGGTTTCAAGTGTCTTTTTGTTTTGGAATGTAAACTAATAGTGCAGAAACCATACCTGGTGGCCCAAAGTGCAACAGGATGTTTCCTAATTATTAGATTGAAATTACTGACTCAAATTCACTTTCACCAGTAGTTTGTTGTTCAAGATCAATTTGGAGATTTTCTTTTCTTTTCCTCCTCTTCCTTTCAAGTGAAGAAAATATTTCAATATCTCAAACATTTTCAGGGACAGTGAAAGTCAGTCCCTGCACCTATTTCCCACAAATGAGCAAGATGCTGAGACATGGTCAGAAAAACTGAATCACCCAAGCCCTCATGACAAGAACTACTTTTTGTGTGTCCACATTCCCATGAACCTTCATCCCTGTTTGCTGAACCCCATTGCCACAAAGAGCTGTAAAAGCTCTTGTAGTCATCTGGATGATTAGTTGTAGATTTTGACAACTTGCTGTAACTGCTGAGTGTTATGTTAATCTTACAGGAAAGGGCTCTGAGTTTAGGGGACAGATGTTTGTAATATGTATGTATTGATTACAAAGAACTCTTGGGCCCCACCCCACAGGCAGCTGCATTTCATTGTAAGGAAAGTCTTTTCTTTCTTTCTTTTTTTTTTTTTTTCTTTTTCTCCTTTTATTTTTATTTTTTTCCAAATCCACTCCTTGGGCTATTAGAGAAGGAAAGGTGTACATATGTCGCAGGTCTGCTAAGAAACCATTTCGCGAGTCATTTCTCCTCTTTATGCTTCAGCTTCCTCACCTGTAAAATGGGCCCAACACTATTAACTGTGTTTTGCAAGGTGTTTGGAATTTCTCCTGCTCTAGTGATAAGATTCTGTTTCCTAATCAATGGCTGTGAGAAAGAACAGAGAACATGAACTCCAGCTTGGAATAAATAGTGCCAACATACCGGCATCAGGCATGGACAATGTGAAAAATACACATCAAATGAAGTCACCTATCTGTCAGTCAACACCATTCTGCTGTGTATCCTTGCCCAGACTGAGTGCAATGGGAAAATGTTCCCCACCCTGGCTCTCACGGGCTGGTCAAAGATAACATCCTCATATCCCAAGCCTTGCTGGTAACATCATATCGGTGTGACAGGGCTGGTACGGTTGTTCTCAAAGGGCTGAGAGAAGATGACTGCATCTGTTATTCTTACTGCATCCAGGCCACACTGCAGAACCTGGTGTGGAGAGCTGGCTCTTGGAAACCACCTCTGTTCATGATTAAAACTATTTTCTTTAGAAAAGACTTAATGGCCAGAGTGGTTTAATTTTTCCTTCCCTGTAATCGAGGTTAGTTAACATTTGCATGTGGTAATCTTTTTCATAAGTTCCTGGACATAAATCACTCATCAAAGAGAGTCTGGTGGCTTTGGAGCAGAGAACAACTGCCCAAAACACCATTCTGTGGGCCAAAGGTTGTGTGAGCTCCTCTTTGCCCCATTGTAAATATCAGCAGAAAAATGAGCCCAGCCGTGGTGAATGGCTGGATTCAGTGCAGATAAATGGCATTTCTGGAGAGGTGGTGTTGGAACTAGGAAATTGGTGCAAGCGGATTTGTGCTCACTCTGATTTTGTGTGCCCTTGAGTAAAGCAAACCCTACTCTGATGGAAGCAACAGTCTGGAAATTGTGAGAAATCACAGTGAAAGTCATTACAATTGTATTCATGTGGGCTTTACAGTTTGTCTCCTGTCCAAATGCAAGATTAAGCATGAAGCAGGCATTGGACAGCACCACTCAACCTAGTCACCTGGTACAGAGATTATGCATGAAAACCAAACAACAGAAGAACAACACTATCTGTGTGGGCTCTTTGGGTAGACCTCTAAACAATAGCAACAAATTGATGCATTTACTCAGACTAAGGTTTAAGTGCACTTATACATGCAGTTTTCCAAATTAATTAAAGGCATGGCTTCGGAACAAATTCACTGAATGTCTTTAAAGCCTTTCCTGAGTAAAGAGTTAGGATGATCCGCTGAATTAACTAAGCTAGTTTATATTTTCCCCTTAAGTCACACTAACATTCCCATGGGCTTTCTATGAGTAACTCAGACCTCAGACTCACATGGCTCTGGTGTAAGCTCATATCCAAGGGAACAGACTGCAGATAATTAGTCCCTTGTATGATTACAGAACAGGACAAGGAAGCTAGGACTTGGCTTTTGGTGTTGGGAGCCTCTCCACCACACAGGGAAAAAGGATAGTGGAGCCTTGGAGGACCATGTACTGGCAGCACCCTGCAGAGAATGAGAACACTTTATGCCATGGCAGAGAGTCCAACCACCACCAGCTAGTGAAGGAAGCTTGAACTGACCACGCTCAACCTGCAAATCCACTGTTTTCCTTGCTGGTTTCTCCCCCAGCTATAAGTGAGCTTCATTCTGCTCATCATACATCCAACACCACCTGGGTGACCTCCCAGGCAAATATGGATCATACCTGGAGCCTGTATTGCTTACAGGATCCCAGCACTACATGGGAGCATTGGCAGCTGGCCATACAACCCCATGAGATGACGCCCACATCCATTATTTTAAACCCTGTAAGCATCACAGAAAAATAACTGTTTCTTGATGGATTTTGCCTTCACCTGGTCAAAAACTTGGGCTAGTCCAACAAAAACCTGTTCAGCAGGAACTAAAGGAGCAATAAAACACATGTTACTGAGTCATGAGACCTAGTCCTGGTGTAGCATGCTGTGCCTATTACAGCTCCACTCCACTAACTAGGCAGAGAGCTACTAAAACATAACCCCAAGTTTATTATGTTAAAACTGTAGTAAATCTGTCATGGCCATTCAGGCACTAACATATGACTGCAGAAAATATGTTGGCCTATGATTTGATAGCAACAGATGGGCACTTTGCTATTGTTTCATCATCATAAACTACAGGGAAACGCTTAGTTACAAGGATCCAAACTCTGCAGGACAGATCTTTGGCTGGTGTAAAGTGGCCCAGAGCCAGGGAAATCCACGGAGCTCCGTCAATACAAACCAGCTGAGGATCTCATCCTGCACTTCCAGTTGCCATCTCATAAGGAAGCAAGAAGGGCCATCCTGGCTCAGGCTGCATGTTCATCTAGTCTAGTTTCCTATCTTTGACAGAAAGATATTTTTTTTTGTAAAAAATGGAAGACCAGAACAAGAGTGACCCTCTTCCTAGCCACCAGTTTCCAGCTTTTGGCTGCTAGTGAGTTAAGGGCATTCTACTCCAAAGAAATATATTCAATAGCCACTGATGGCTTTGTCCCCAAAATGTCTTCTGTCCATTTCGAAAAAGTGATTCATACCTATGACCAAAACAAAGTCATGTGACAAAGTGCTCAACAGGAAAAATATGCAGCTTATGCAAAAAATCTTTTCTGTGTTTTAAAACAGTGTAAGTTTTTCACTCTCTATTATTATTTGCTTTGTGAAAAGAGATGCATAAAAATCTACTTTTCATTACTTCATGTCTTCCATGATTTGGTGGACAATAAAAGTATCCATCAGTCTATTTGACGGA
This sequence comes from Aythya fuligula, assembly GCF_009819795.1. NCBI lineage: Eukaryota > Metazoa > Chordata > Aves > Anseriformes > Anatidae > Aythya > Aythya fuligula. The sequence continues at coordinate 75,931,128 of NC_045562.1, read as the reverse complement.
CATCGATCACAACCAGTCATGCCTTTTCAGTGGTGGTTGTTCAGCCCCTTGTCCAATTAAATTTGGCTATTGGTGGCACAGGGACCCATAAACTCTCCTGATACTTTTCTCAATCCTTTACCATGTGCATCATGAAACTTTTCCCTTCTTGATGTTCATTGACTCTTATCATTTGCAGTACACTTCTAAGAAGCTCCTGGCTCATCCTTTCTTAGAATCTCATTTAGGTATTTCATGAAAAATGTTAGATCCCCTTTTTAGTGTCTCTTCTCCATAGTGAAAAAAAAAAAAAAAAAAAAAAAAAAAAAAAACACCTAACCAAACAAAAAAACCTCCTTCAGCCTCTCCTCACTTTTCACATGTTCCTGCCCCTTGACTGTCTTGGTGACAGTCCACTGAACTCCTCTGTTTTCACAATTTCTGGATGGGAACCTGGAACTGGACAGAGTACCCCATCATGCTGTGGACAGCAGAGTGCATATCTGTTATGTTTTCTTTTTCTGTATGTATGATAACAGTTCTTTCCTTTCTGATTCTTTGCCAACCATTTTTAACTGCCAATGTGCACAAAATCACTTCCTTCTCATGGCTAGGCTCAGCAGTACTATCAATAATGATACTGACAATGAAAATGATAATGACAATAATAATAGATCATTAATAATAATAAGAGACTTGTAATAAATAATAATAATAACAAGCAATAATATAATATGATCTTCTAGGAGCAGTGGAAATATGCCATTTCAGTGACAGATATTTGTTCTTGCTGCTCTTTGTTCAGAAAATATGTAGGGTTTTGTCCTCTGATCCTTATTAAATCCCTGAAAAATATTGTGACAAAAACCTCATGATGCTTTCTCTGTTTTACTGAGATTTCTGCTGAAGTTCTCTCTTTTTCAGAGGGGTAAAACTTATTCAAAACTTGCTGAATTGTTTTCTTAATAAAAAAAGGGAAAAATTAGTGACATTTTCTATGAATTTGCTCTTGTTTGTAGCTGGTAGGAGGAGTGCTCTGTTGCTGGTTAAGGTTTCTGAATGTAAAATTTTAACACCACCACAATAACAAAACCAGTAAACAAGTTATCTATCTTATTTTAGTCCGTTCAATGTCCTCACAAGTTCTCTTCAGTTTCCCCACTGGACTCAGGCTGTGGCTGGACATCCTCATACCAATCAGCTGTGCTGAACCCTTGTGTCATCTCTCTGCAGGGAGCTCCCTTTGAATGACCCAGGAAAAAAGAGTCAGGTTGTCCTCTGAGTTTGCTCTGAGACTTTTCGCTTCATGTAAAGATGGGATAGCTGGGATAAAGTCAATAGGAGGAGCAGCCTCCAGGGAGAAAGGACACCAGGTTTTTGCTGCAGGAGGCAGAGACTGTTTTAACCAAAGACAAAGCAAGGCTTAAATTTAGTTTCTGCAAAGTTTAAGCTGAATTTCTGCATTGCCAGTCCCCAAGCCAAAAAGGAAAATTTGCCATTCATCTATGCCATTAATTCCCATCTGTTGCAGAGTAATGGGAGATCATTGTGTTATATTTCAGTGCAATAAGATCATAGAATCATAGAATCATAGATTCATAAAATCATAGAATCATAAAATCATAGAATCATAGAATGGCTTGGGTTGAAAGGGACCTTAAAGACCATCTAGTTCCATCCTCATTCAACTATAGCAGGGATGCCACCCACTAGATCAGGGTGGCCAAGGCCCCATCCAACCTTGTCTTGAATTCCTCCAGGGATGGGGCATCCACAGCCTCTCTGGGCAACCTGTTTCAGTGCCTCACTACCCTTCCAGTGAAGAATTTCTCCCTAATGTCTAATCTAAATCTATCCTCCTTTAGGTTAAGACCATTCTCCCTTGTCATACGTTTAGCTACCTGAGTAAAGAGTCCCTTTAAACTTACTGTTATACCTTCATAAACCCAAATATTGGACTGATTTGGGCATATTTGTTTCCATAGTAGCTTTTTCTTTAATGTAGTAGAAATTTTCTGTGGAGACAATCACAGCTTCCATGTTGATGTGTGACTTGACATTTTTTCAAACTTCAGAGGATGCCTTTACATCAATGACAGAAACAAAACAAAACAAAACAAAACAAACAAACAAAAAAACAACACATAACTTCTACCTGAAAAAATAGTCTCCTACTAAGTTTTGCTCTCTCCATGCTTCTTTTCTCTTTTAGCAGAACCAGATGCTGAAATAGAGAGCAGAACTCCTGTGGACATCAGAGAGTGCAGAACTGAGCCATCAAGAAGTTGCAAGAAGGTCTGGATATAATGACAGCCAGAAGCTTGGAGACGAGAGCAAAAGAAAGCTCAATCTGTACATGCCGTGTCCTTATGCTGTGCTAAGTATCCACGAAGACCACTGCTGGAAACCGGATAAAAGGCTAGATGGACTTCTCCTCTAATCTATGGCCATATTTATATTTTTATGAGCTGGCTTCTGTCCAGGCAGGTTGAGAGTCCTGCACTTCCTGGGATTATCCAGTGTCCCACTAGAATACAACAGTCCACACGTTCATTTACAGGTTTGAAGACCAGGATGGTCTAGAAAAGTAACAAATTTGATTTTCTGAATGGCCATGTCTGGCATAATTTACATGGCAGATCCAACATCTAGAACATTTCTTGCTCTAACTCATAACAAAACACATGGCAAGCAAAAGGCCATTCTTTCTAAGGTGAGTCCTGATATTTGCTGTGAAACCCACTCACCATCACCTGCTTTAGAGATGGGGAAAAAAGGAAGAATGGGAACAGTGCTGAACTGATTAAATCTGCACATAAATCCATATGTTATGTTATTGAAAAAGGAGGGAAGGAAGAAGAAAACAAGCATTTGTAACAGGATGAAATCTGGGAAAATGGGACCAAAAACTCTTCGTAATTCAAAGCAGTTGTGGGAGTTCTGAGCCCATAAGCCATAAATGACTAAAACATGTCCCTGCATTTTGGATTATGAAAAAGATATTAGGGTGGGTTTTTCTCTCTTTTTAATGGGATTTGATGGAATGCCAAAATATCAGAGTTTGGGTCTTTCTCTTTTTATTTTTTATTTTTTTTATTTTTTAATGGCTCAACTTGCCAAATGTGCTCATGAATGCTATTTTGCCTAAAAACACACTGACTTAGGAGCAAAAACACACAGACACACACAAGTTGTCTCATGTTACATGGCATGTAAATCTTTTTCACTTGTATTTAAAAAAAAAAAAGCATAAGACATCCAGCAACCTGGTAGGTTTTGCTTGGAGCTGGTGCTGGGGCCTCCTGGAAGTTGGGACCAACTCTTTGTACATGAAAGACTCCCACTTTTATGTGAAGAGCATCTCATCTCCTCCCTCTCCCCTCTCATTTCTGACTTAATGTCACCATTTCCCATTCAGCCTCAAAGCTGTGGCATGTTCCCAGTGCTACTGATTTCTGGTGGCTTTGTATTAGATGACTTCCACCTGCTCTCAGACTGGTGGGGACTGTTGTCTGCCTGCAAATCATGGCCTTTTTTGGAAATGTATGAAGTAAAAACAGCTGACTTTTTTTTTGCCAAGGCAACGTTTTTTGAATGCAAACTCACAATAGACATAGATAGTACACAGTTCTGTCATGAACAATAATAACAATAACTTTTCATGAGGTACAAATTTCACCCATGTATCAGGATTGTATTTTCAAGCTGTCAGCCAGTATTGAGAGTCCCAATACTGTCTGTCAATGAAACGTTCACTCTTTGGATACGGAAGCAATGTTTATTACTGCTATATTTGTTACTGTTGTTAAAGAGAAGTTTTGGACAAATGATGTCCAGACATAGAACAGGACTCTTCCTTTAGGAAGGTGGTTTCCAAGCTGTAGTTGGCAGATATCTGGAAATCCTTGGAATACACGAAAGACATACGTGCAAGGTAGCCAAGAGTTCAAGAGGTGCTAACCCATTGTCAGAAAGCTTCAGACCACTCAATCAGGATGGCCTGTTTGGAGCTCTGCAAATAAAAAAGCACTGGAAACTACTACTGTAGGAAATATCTGGGGTCTCTGGAGTGATGCTGTAGGGAGTACCAAAAGCCTGACTCTCTGACTTGATAAAGTTTCTCTTTCCCACAGGTGACTTTTTATTTCTAATAAACTGGTTATACTCCCTTTTAAGACTTTGTTCAGTGCACTTTATGGAGGATGAATATATGAACAGCAGAAATCATGAACATGTCCAAGTTATGGGTTGGAGGATCATGTGCTGCAGACAGTAAGAAGCACTTCAGTGGAAAGCACTATAAATATTTCCACTTAATTTCCTGCACTGTTGGATTGTATAATACTTTCTAGGTCTTTGTGAGCAGTTTACTAATTCTTTATAGACTAGTCACGACTGAAGTCTTAGGTTTATGTGGGACCAATAAGTTGCTACAGGCCTGGAGTATCGCCCAGGCTGAGGTTTTGCTGTTTTCTTTCTATGAAATTATTTGTCTTCTGCTAAAGCATAAGACTGCCTAAAGCTCAGGAATACAGCCACAAAGAAACAGGAACACATTTGATAAAGAGTCAGCGGTGCCTTTGCTGGCTGAACTCACTGCAAGTTCCACGTTTATTTATTTATTTGTCTTGGATTAGTCCAACAAAACCAGTATCTAATCCAAGACCTTTTGGGCACCTTCACACATCATTAACAACACACTAGTGCCCTAACAGTGATAAAGTCATTATTTAGCATGAACTTGGCAATAAGAAACTGTCCTCAGCCTTATGGCAACTGTCTTTGAGACTCCAAACTCCTTATCAAAGCAGGAGATTTTTGATGTCTGTTCCATCACAATCCAACAGCCTCTGAAATGTCAACAGCATGCAAGACCTTTCTTTCAGCTCTTGGAATCTTTTTTTGGGGGAAAAAGCTCTAAAAAATTGAATAATTCCTGCTCTCTTTATGAAGCACATGAGGGACTTAGGCTGGGAGTGGCTTGCTTTGTTGTTTGCAGTAGCATGGGGTAATTCTTCCACAGGGCAACCGTTTAAAGGAGAAGACCTGATAAAATCATGATTCCTACAGATACACTGCTCATTTGTTCATCAGGACAGTGATTAAAAACACAAGTTGGCTGTGTCAACTCACAGTTTTTGGAGAACTTCATCTGACAGATATTCTGCAGTGAAAGAAGTTGCCCAGCATGTCAGAGAGTCCTAGCAAGCACCATGAGACGCAGGAAATAAGAGCAGAGAGAGATCACAAAGCTGTGGAGAAGCTCCTGCCAACTGTGCAAAAGAAAGCCAAACAAGGCTGAACATCATGGAAAAGGAATTACCTCAATTTTTTTTTTCTAAGCAAGATGGCAAAAAAAAAAAAAAAAAAAAAAAGTAGCAATCTGTCAGCAAAAGGTTCCCCCAGGTTCTAGAGTATGAGCTGACAACCTCAATGGAAAGGGTGGACTTCCAGGTTTAGTGATGTTGCCTTAAACATGTACCTTGGCTGGGATGAGCTGGGATAAAAATGGAAGGCTGTAAACACTTCTTGATCAGCTGCAAAGCTCCCATTGACGTCACTGTGATGACTACAGAGATCAGGGCCAAAATATGGGCTTTATGTAGTACAGAATATTAAATTGTTATTATTTATTGTTTGTTGAGTATGTCATTATTGCCTACAGACTATCTCAGTGGGAACATCTTCTGCTTTTAATGACTGCCAGAATCTTTCCCTCCATTTTCTTATTTCCTTTCCCCCTTCTTCAGCTCTCCCTTTATCCTTTCCTGCACCTCACATCCCTTTCTGGACCATTTCCCACTTGCTCATCAGTGGAATTGTCAACGCTTTTGATATCTTCATTAGACAATAAAGTCAACTCTATCCCCATCTAAAAACCTCATGGAAATGTTCTTCTTTCATCTCTGCCTCCCATGTCTTTAGAGTAATTGTATTGCAGCTTGGTGAATTCTGAAGAAAATTTCTTTGTTTCAGGACCCCACTGATTACTTTTTGAAATTTCTATGTGCATTTTTTGGGGGATAGAAATTCACTCCCTGTTTCTCACCTGGAACTTGAAATTAAGGAATAATATGCATGAGCCAGATGTACACGTCAGGCACCCTGGCAGTTTGGTATCAGATACTGTGAGTCATATAGCACAAAAGCTGTTGTTATGCAAAGCTGATGGGTGAGGTTTGGAGTGTAAAATGTTATTCTGTGCAAATCAACAAAAGCCTGAATGTTCTGCATTGCTGGTTCCCAATGCTCAGAAGTCATGAAGCGGCATTCCGTTCCCCTTTCCCTGGCACACTTCTTCCAGTTGGCTTAAAAATCATGAGTTTAGGAAAAAAGGAGGTAATTGTGGATATTTTTTTTTCCCTCCAGCTTTTGAAAGCTGAATGCTATAGAGCTTTTATCACCAACAAATGGGCTAGACTCACTTTTGTTTTGAAAAGAAAACTAAGATTCTCCAAAGTCATATCACTCTGGATTTGGCACTGTAATATCATGACAGTCAGAAGACAATCTTAAACAAGCAAAAAGACTTGCTAACCAGAACTCAAGCCAGCTGGCTGTAGTAGGGCTTGAACTTTGTTCTGTCAACTGTAAAGTGAAATTATCAATGAAGAAATATATTGATTCCACAACAGCCCTAACATTAATGTGTAGGAGAGAATGAGATTTACTGATCAGTTCCTTGATCCCAGGAGACAGAGCACCTGCATCCTATTTGGAGCTCTGCCATTATTTGAAAATTTGCCCATCAATGTCCAAAATGATGTTATAATAACAAGTCCTTTCCTCATCTCTAATTTCTGTGATTTTATGAGTACAGCCCTATGCTGTCTAAACTTCTTGGGAAAACATACAGGGCATGCCCATGACCGTGCTTTCGAAAGAATTTGTGGGATTATGTCAGACAGTTCCCAGTGAGCCAACATCAAAGATATTGGGTTGCAGTTTTTAATAAAGCTTAACTGATCATGACAGCTAGTTCATTCAATATTTTTGAGCTGACAGGATGGATTGGAGGAAATACCCAATTACAGGAGATTATGCATATATGAGGACAATGGATGCTGCTGTGTATTATTTTTAGTGAACATTAGAAAAATAAGAAATTGAAATAGAATTAAAGATGGGGCCATAATGGATATCAGATCTGAACATCGTGTTGATACATACAATTTCAGAGTATCAAGGGACACTTTGGTTACTCAATCAACATGAGACGCATAGATAGAAGACAGATAGATTGAAAGATAGATCACTACACACAACATGTAGTCATCTAGGGTGGTATTTACACCTACTACTTCAGTGTCAATGCACTGAGCTTAGGTCAAAAAAAGGCTATTTCAACAGCTACTGCAGAGGGCTGCCTGACTCTGGAAATACTCTGGGTTGTATTGAGGTCTCCAAAATTTAGAAGGTCTACAGTTGGAGCAAAAAATTCCATGGCATTCTAAACCTTTACAGTATTTGGGAAGAAAGACAGCTTTCTTTCTTTCTACTTCTCTTCTCTTCTCTTCTCTTCTCTTCTCTTCTCTTCTCTTCTCTTCTCTTCTCTTCTCTTCTCTTCTCTTCTCTTCTCTTCTCTTCTCTTCTCTTCTCTTCTCTTCTCTTCTCTCTCATTTTATTTATTTTATTTTATTTTATTTTATTTTATTTTATTTTATTTTCATCAATAAGTGTGGTTTCTGACAATATGACAGCTAGTTTGAGATGCTTATTTCTTGTCAGAATCAAAGGATATTTGAGGAATACTTGAGTTTAATGTTTCTAAAATACACTCCAAATCTCACTGCCTTTGTTATCTTCCAAACTTTTCCTCCATGTTTAGGCTTCTCTTGAATTACTAGTTTCTAAAAGACTTGGAAAATCTAACAAAAATTTCTCTCGCTTCTCTCTGTGGCTATTTATAACACTTTCATGGATTTTCACTGACCTCACTATGTATCCCTCTGTTTTATGAAAATTTCTTGCTACTTCTTTTTCAGCAGATATTTTTAGTTGTATTATATATATACATATATATATGCGTATTGGTTTCTCATCTTTCTTTACTCGGTGCAACAAGTCCTTACTAATCCAGAGGTTAGATACGCTGTTCATGAACCCAAACAACTACAGATACTGTGGCATGAAGACCAGAATATGCCCTTGTTGGCTTCTTGTGGTGGATTTTAAGTTTTATAGTGTGTGAAATCTGTTCTTCAGCTCAGTTCAAAATTGCTCCTTTGATGCCTTTTTTTTTTTTTTTTTTTTTTTTTTTTTCCTGTTTTGACAAGGTTCGCTTAGACCTGGGAAGATCGTATGTCAAACAGACTTTTTTTGCCCTCAGAATAACTATCAAATTAAGTATCAAATGGCAAAATCCCCACTGAACAGATTTTGAGTAGGCATTTGACAGACTTTCTTATGATTCACTTTGGGACACCCTGAAGATTTGGGGTATTTCAAGAAAAATAATCAACATCATCAAATCTTTTTTTTTTTTTTTTCTTTTTTTTTTTTTTTTCAGTCAAAGGGCAGCCTCCATGGGTCAAGAAAAGCAGTCCTGAGTCTATGTGTTCAGGCCAATACTAATGTGAGATAAGGATGAATTGTATCACCTGTCCTGTATGGTAGCACCACCTGCTTCTCCAATGGAAGGCAGAGACAACTCTGGAGTATATGAACACAACATGTCATTTTTGCTGAAGACAGATCTCTTGAGCAACAACTCAGCTGCTCTGCAGGCAGAAACCAAACCATTGTCCAAATTACAAAATCCAACATGAGGTTAATAGATTCTGATGAAAATATAAAGACAATGAGATTCCCAGCAGCTTCCAGCTAAAGGCTTGCCTTTCAGAGGGCAAAAGGTTACAAAAGGTGAACTTACTCGTGCTTTGGCAGACTCATGATTGGTGTGGAAATTCAACAGGAAATAATGTAATGAATTGGCAAGGCAGCTGCTGATATTCAGAAGCCTGGATCACTGAAAACCTGTAACTGACAGATCAAACTCTGGCTCTCCAGCTCAGATATTCCTTTCACCTTTACACACAGATGTGAGTGCTGGAAATCCACCAAAGGTATAAACAAGATATCTCAATACTTTGGAAAGTAAATGCCATACAAAAACAAAACAAAACCCTGAGGATTAAATGGAATGAGTTTGTAAGAAATACTGGGATTCCTCAAGTTTTTGACAGCCCCTTATCTCCAGTGGGATATATTTAAGCTATGTGGAAAATGCAAAGGCAGAGCATCTGCCACAGCAGGTAGGACACTAAACAGCAGGAAAAGCATATGAAAGGAGATGGCTGAAAGAATAGAAATATCAAAACTCACTCAAAGGGGGAAAAATAAAGGAGTAAATGACAAGGAGGACAAGCAAAGAACAACAGAAATTAGAGAAGAACATAAAAGCTGTTTTGAACTCTGAAGTTTCGTCTACATTTGTGAAAGTTTATGGCCAGATGCCAGACTTGAGCAATTGTCTTGCGCAACATTGAACAAGTCTAATGACTTGTCAATAGGGTTACAGAATAACGCAGGTTGGAGAAGACCTCTGGAGATCTCTTATCCAACACCCTGCTCACAGGAGGGTCAAGTTAGACTTGGATGCAGATTTCACAAACTCACCGGATCCTAGCCCAGTGTTTGGTCATCCTTATGGTGAAAACATACATTTTTTTCTTCCCTAATATGTAATCAGAATTTCCCTTATTGCACCTTGCATTATTGCCTCTTTTCCTGCTGCTTTGTGGGCAAACCTCACAAATCGAATAAGGGGCAGCCTGGGCTGGCAGGAGGGATCCCTGCCCATGGCAGGGGGGTTGGAATTAGATGAAATTTAATGTCCCTTCCAACCCAAACCATTCTATGATTTTATGCATTTTCAAGAAGAGCTTGTCTCCACCAACTCCACATCTTCCCCTCAGGTTGCTGAAGACAGCAATAAGATTTCCACTCGCCCTCCCTTCTCTTTTCTGTATGGTTTTAGCCAGCTCCAAGTAACAGATTTCTCCCAAGAAATAGCTGTTCAGAGGACAACTTCAGTCAAGGACTTTCTATAAATAGGAAGATGGGCAAGACCATTTTTTTTTTTTTTTTGAGGAAACATAACCTAGGCCTAGATGTGAAGCTTCCCCTATTTTATCAGTGTATACAAAACCCACTTAGCTCTTGATAATGTGATGACAGGTTTGATGTCATATTGAGTTGAACAAACTCCCATGGGATGGGGAGAGCACATCCATCACAGAGCCTATAAGATAGCTGGAGCCTTTAGAACAGGATCTCAGGTAAACACCCTGCCTATGAGACCTGTAAGAAAAAACACCATGAAACAACAACAGAAAACAATACAAGAACTGCCACAGAGTGGATATTTCAGCCATGACAAATTCCCTTTGAAGATTTGGGCTTGTTTTGTGGCTGGGTTCCCTGCCACCCCACAGTGACTGGGAGTCAGCTGGCCTGGGCAACACCTACTTGTGCACATGAGATGTGTACTCAGCTCACCACTGAAAGTTTCAGGCTGATGAGGCTTACAGGGCTTCTGCTTCAGTTTTCAATGTGAAAGTGTGGAAGAGAAAGTGAAACACAGCTTATTATTACCTTCCTTCTCTATGGCAAGCTGTCCCAGAGGAGCCCTGAGAAGCTGAGGGTTGACATTTACAGATAGCTGCTCCTGGAGTTCCTCAAGTGTGTGTTTAAAACACATCTCTTATTTCATGCATTTCTGTGTTTTGGAATAACTTGGAATTTTTGGAATAAATTCTGAGCACAACAAATGCAACACATCACCATGTTTCAATCCAAATAGATGAATGCACATGCAGAAATAAGCTTTTTTAAAAAAAATATATCTATATTAAAAAAAAAATAAAAAACAGCACTGTGTGCTCAGCACTATGAAGAGAAGTCATCAGCCAAACCTGAAGAGGAGGATGTAGTACTCCAGCAAAAGCAGCTGAACTTGTAACAGTCACCAGCTGGCACACATTGAAATAGCTCAGCCTCAGTCTCCAGCTGAGATCCAGCACAGCTGATCTTGGTGTAGGGCATAAATCTGCACAGAGCTCCCAGATGCTCCTTCTGTGCTGGGGGTAGTTGTACTTGATCCTATGGGCTTGGGAAGGTCTTGGCAAATGTGGATTTTTCTCCTTTTGCAGAGGTAAGAAGCAGCTCAATCCTTCATCTGGGATTGAACATATCAATCCATGGTATGACTATAATTTAGGAAGAGAAGGGAAGGGCAGAAGGGAGGCAAAGGAGACCTATAGAAGAAAATCTGTGAGGTGTGGGAAAGGTAAGAGGAGCTAATAGAGAAGAAAAAGAGAAGAGGAACAATATGAAAGCCAGAAAAGGTGAATATGGATAGCAAAAAGGATAGTGGGTGGTGTAGCAAAGATGAGGTTTCAAACCAGGGTGGCTTGAATAGGGGAAGAGGAAAGGAAGATTGGGGAGGATGGAGTGGGGAACCCCTGGGAGGAGCAGGGAGAGGCTATATCCTTCCCTGGGCTTGTGGAGTCCTCTTGGGAGAGATGGGGTAGCTCTTTTCTTCTTTTTCCTCCAGAAAAAGCTAGCTGTTCTATGAGCTAATAGTATCTCCAGCCCCAGCCAGGGCCCAGCTAAGTAATTTGTCCGTGTCCCCCAGCCCCTCCCATGCAAACCTGCTTGCCATCCACGTGCGATCTGTTTTGACAAAAAACAAAGCTGAAGTTTCAGCGACCCCTCCGTGGCCCCCCAGTCCCTCCCACACGTGTGCATGCACACACTAATTCCTAACCAAACAATTCAGGGGCTGTTGGCTGGGTGCGTGTCCTTTGGCTGCCCTGGTGTAACCCCCAGAAGCAGCGGAATTAAGCCCTTCTCTTTAAATATTTTTGAATGATTCGCTCCAGTGAAAAGCAAAATCTGGAAAAATCCTGTCATGTTGCAGGAGCTGTCTGAGGCTTCCCCTTAAGCCCCAAACCCCACTAGAACCATCACCTCCCCTGGGACCAGTGGCCAAGACCGAAAAACGCCTTCTGGGCTCCCTTCCAGCTTTAAAAATATATTATTTATAGTACACAAATAGCCAAGGGGAGCTTTGTTTGTTCTTTCCATCTGTCCCCTCTAGCACTGCAATCCAGATTGCAAAGGGATGCTCAGGGCATCAAAGGTGACAGACTTCTGTGGCAAAAGCAGGGCAAGGGGACTTCTTCTTATGTGGGACTGGGCACTGCAAGTGGCTACAGAGACATAGGAACAGTTTTCATACAGGCTAACCCAGTCACTGCTCATCACAACTGTCTGGAAAAGGACTTTTCTTTGACCTTTTCTCTTTCCCAGAAGCTGGATAAAATCATGCCTTTCAGAAAGCTATGAAATCTTATCTTCAAGTGAGGAAATGCATAGGAAAATGGGAGAACGGGCCACAGTTGTAGGATAATGTATTTCTTTCCTTGCCCTGCCTTGGAAAATTACTTCCTGACTTGTATTTGTTAGAAACTGTCACATGTCCTGAAGCAGGCAATTCTGCATGAAGATCTTAAGAATAGGTCTAAATAAGTCAGGTCTGAGCACTTTTTACATTTTTTTTTAATGAATGTCCTTTCTCATCCATGCTCTGGACACAACTTACTCCTATACGTGTGCTCCCCCCTCTCTGAATGATTGTTGTGTGATTCACCTCTCATTGTCCCTGGATTTTGGCTGTGTTTTTAGTAATAATGTCCCTACATTATGACTGCAGCCATCTTTAGGACTACTGACTTCTTCAGAAGTATGATGTTTTCCTAAATATGCTTTTCTTATCTTGCACTTTGCTCTCCTTGGGCTTATGGGAAATGGGGCATGGATGTAAGCCTGGACACCTTCAGGCTGTAGACAAACCACATCTTGAAACCAGCCTCCCAGGCATGGGGTCAGGCAGGTCAGTGGTAGCAGAGCATTACAAGTAAGTCCCAACTGTACAATGGAAAGAGCCAAAAAGTCATTATTTGACAGTGATGTTGCTTCAAAGCTAGAATCCTCCTTTGGCTCTGGAACAGGTGTGTGGGTTAAAGCAAGCTTTGCCTACACTGCAAGGACCGTATGTCTGAGGTTGCTATACATAATTCATTGATGTTTTTTGCAGTTCAAAGTGGCTGAAGTAGTGTGAAGGCCAGGATCCAGCTCACTAGTGTGGTGTTTTTGCCTACACACATCTGAGGGCCGTGTTGCCTGTCCTGTGGCATGCTGCTGTCTCATCCTTGCTGCCTGTAGGAAGAGGTCTGTGGTGAGAACCACCATTAATCCTGCACCAGAGTCTGTCTTGGAGAAAAGTGCCTCATCTAACCCAGTGAAGTGAAATAATAAGATGAAAACTCTGCTCTGTTTGATGCACTTTGCCTCTGTCTTTGGCCAAAAATAGTTGCACCTGTGTGAACACTGCTGGAGAAGGTCATGGTGCGCGTTTGCTCGTGAAGGATTTCTCCATGTCTCCAGTCTCTGGAGCACTAAAACAGGAGGTTTGCTACTTCTCCCCAGGCTTTTGGAGGTTCTGGAAAACCAAACATCAGCTACAGCACCTTTTACCCACTATGGCACACTGACACTATCCAGTGCAAAATGCAGCTGGAGCCTAGAGAAGGATGTGCCTTCACCAGGGCATTTACCAGCACTGCTCAGAGCTTCAGCAAGATGGAAAAGCCAGAGTATGATGGTGTGTTAGATGTGCCCAGATCCTGGGCTTATCCTGTACTTTTTTTAAGATAAAGAGGAGAAACTGTCCCATGGAGTGGTTGTAGAAGCCAGTTGGAGGAAATAAAGGATGCAAAGGGAAATGGGAAGCTTTGCTGGTGGCAGAGGAAGAGTAAATGAACCTAAGGTATTACACATAGTAGAAAAAAAGGAGTGAAAAAGCAAAAGAAAAAAGATCACAGCTGGGGCTTTGAGTGGAACTAAAAGATTCATAATAGCAGAGAAGAAGCTGAGGAGCTTGCACCTGAGATGGCAAAAGCAGGGAGAGCAAGGCAGTGATCACAGAGAGGAGCAAGGAGGAGGGAATCTGTGTGAAAGCCTTGCTTCAGGATCCCATCTGCCACCACAGTGCAGAACTAGACAAGATCACACACCCACAGGTGAATCTCTTCTGACCACAACCTCTCAAATTCTGGTTCACCTAAGTTCAGTCTTACCCCAGCTATTGTGTATTTACTTCTCTTTTCCTTATTTTTTGAATAGAGGGTATTAGCATAATGTGTTTGACAGCCCCTTCCCTCCCCTCCAGAGTTCCCTTGGGAGAGAATGAATACATCAACACCTACCACTGACTCATAGAGGTTGAGGGGAGCTGTTGATTTTAGGTTGGAAAGATTGCTAAAATTAAATAAACAATATAGCAGACCAAAAAAAGTTTCTTTGTCCATAACCCCCTGGATCCACTTACAAAAATTTAAGCTCACCAGAAACCAGACCTTTGTTTGGAGAGGGAAATGCAGAAGGGAAGCACTAAGATGTTAGTTGACACGTACAGAGAGGGGGGAAAAGAAATGTGAATAGAGGAACATGTAACTAGAAGGGCCTTTCTGGGCCAGTTAATCCACCTCAGGCCAAGCCAGGCAACCACAATTTATCACTGCTTTCCTAAAGTGATCAAGCCTGTGCTTAAAATGTTAAGGTTGTTTGCTTCCAGTAGCTTCCTAAGAGGATAACAGCAGAAGCTCCCTGCTCCCACGGTCACAAACTTTCATGTCCAACCTAAATTTATCCACAGCCAGTTTATAGCCACTTTGCCAGCATTGCTTCTCTACTTCTCTGATGTTTCATCATCCATGTCTGTGACTAGAAAACAAACACAACAATCTCATTTTGCTAAGTCAAATCAGTTTTATGTTGTCCCCACTTGGAAGACGATTTTGCTTCTTCCTGATCCTTCATCTAGTGTCTGTTCCTCCAGTTTGGATGATCATAAATCTCCTGGAGTTAACACAAGGTCTGAGCTTACCTACGGCAAAGGCAGGAAGACTGCTTTGTTGCTTTTGGATGTACCTGGCTTGATGCATCCCACAAGATTTTTGAATAACAGAGTTTAGCTTTTTTTTAAAAAATAGTATGTATACAGCTTTTTTGCCATATATCCAACCGAAAAAGTAGAATTTCTGGTTGTAAGTCCTGAATTGCAGGGCTTTACATTACTATTTTCACTATGTCACTTACTGATGTCATGTGTTTCTTACCTCCTATCAAATATTTTACTTTTTTTTTTAATTTATTTATTTTATTTTTTTTACAATGACAGTGCTTCCCCTCTCAGTGGCAGATGTCATCAGAGCACACTCTCTTTCTAGGGTGAGGTTTTGTTCAATAAACTTGGTTACAAATATTATTCTTAGACTGTTCCATGATATGAACCTCTTTCAAGTCTGATATAATCTCTATTGATGATGCCTCTTCTCATCTCCTCTTTAGAAAGTTTTGATGTAACTTCTATTTGAATCACTGTATTGTTAACTAAAGACACCTCATGTGGCACTCTATCAAAGTCTTGACCGAACTCTGGTCATACGAGATCTGCTTCATTTCCTTTATCTAGGAAATATTTCACTTTTATCTTGCTGAGATAAAATTGTAAACATTAATTTCACAGAAAGTTAATTTCCTATTGTTAAAGCTAGGACTCATTTTTGCTATAATACAGCCAAACATTTCTAGTCCCGTCTTGACAAAGACAGCTAAAATCTGTGTTATCTGATTTGCAGGTTCATGTGCCAGTTCCTTTTGCATTCCGGGACAGAGAAGATCCTGTTTCTTTCTTCTCTTCTCCAGCTTTGATCATTGCCTAGATCATGCTTTGCTGGCTGTCATGCTCTGCCTTCTCTGAATCACAAAAAGGTTATGATTGGAAGGGACCTCTGGACACCATCCATGCCAAGCCCCTTGCACAAAACAACAAAACAAGGTCACCTAGAACAAATTGCTCAAGGCAATTATCCACTAGGGTTTTGAATATTTCCAAGTATGGTGACTCGATACATATTCACTACTCTGTACAGCATCAGGATTTTAAATGAAAACCCAGACAATTTTATTTTTTTATACCATATTCAGAATGTTTTCTTTCTCTAATGCATACCCAATGAATATTTGTTGCATTCTCGTATTTCCTTTTTATTGACATAGCTGAAAGACTTTCTGCTGCTTATTTTAAAACCTCTCATCAAGGAACAAGTCAAACCCTTCTTGACAATGCACACTTAATCCCCAAAGCCCACTAGTCTCCCAGGTAAAGCTTTGCTGGAAAAATCAATCTCTATTGTATTTTTATCTTTCATGTTCTTTCAAGATTCCCTGATTATTTCTATTTTCTTCTACAGGAATTTTGATCTGGGTTTGTGTTCCTTTTTTTTTTTTTTTTTTTTTTTTTTTTTGTTGAGGAGGTTCAGATTTTTCACATTCAGAAAGGTCATCTTCCTGTTCCTTATCCATGTACAGCACTCATTGTGGTTAGTGAAAAACTGCAAATGTTTGTGTACTAATGAAGGAGCTGGGACAAAACAACAAAATGGAAGACCTGGAACTGTGAGTTCAAGAAATCAAATATTAAAATTATTAAATAACACTGGTAGAAAATAAATAACAAAAAAAAATGTGACTGGTAGAAAAAACATGATGCTTTGTTCCTGAGGAAGGAGAGAGGAAAAAAACAAATATTTGCAGTGCATGTTAATGATGTGATAGATTGGAAAAATAATTTTATTTTTTCTTTTATTTATTTATTTAATTTGTGGCTAAGTAACTTTATAGGACTTGAAGTAACTTCATAGGAAGTACAGCAGGAGGTGCAGAGCCAGAATTTCTCAAAGGATGTTGAGGTATAGACTTAGAGACAGCAGACTCCATAAGATTACAAGACTGAGAAAACCTTCAGAAGAGCCATGTTATCATCAAAGTATTTAGCTTCATTTCTTTCCATGTACCTACCTAGTTATATGTTCAGGAAACTTATTGCTTGGTGCAATAGCTGAAAGGTTTCATCATGAAAGTGTCATTGAGCGTATTTACTTCTTGCAAGTAAATGCTGTACACAAATAGCCAAGGTACAGTTGAAAGGTGAGGATAACTTTGTTAAGAGAGTTATTCCTTCTTTCCTTGTTACTTCATGTGTGTCTAGAAGGTATATATTTGTTCATGACAGTATAGTTGAATCATACGTAAATTATCCTAAAAGACAATAACACTATTATATTCTAGGAATACATTGCTTTCAAGTGACCTCTTTACATCCTTGTTTCAATCCTAACTTGGAAATCCTTTTACTTGCTAGACATAAATTCCCAGTGCTGCACAGCCACAAGCTCTTTGTTTAGAAGATAAAGGAATGAATCACTTTAGAAATGCTCAAGTGGTTTACAATATGCAATGAAAAATAGACATTGTGTTTAAAATAGATGGCTGTACAGTGTATTTTTTTTTTTTATAAAATTGTGTTTTGCAACTCATATTCCATAGAGGACAGCAAGCTGACAGCAACAGAAACATGAATCCAGGGTGAGTCAGGGTCAGTTTAGTTTCAGTACGTGGATCACTCCAGCTCCACTGAGAACTGTTCAGGAACTTATACACCAACCCCCCCACAAAAACAAAACAAAACCCCACCTTGTGTGTGTGTGTATGAATCCTCATCCTTGGGACTTAACTGACTTTTTGTCCATTGGCTCATTTGTTTATAGCACGTCCTGAATGGATCTCTCACATGCCTTCCTGCCTCAAGGCCCCCAGGTTGTGAGGGTACGTCCCTCCCTGCAGGCTAAATTCTTGCCTCTGGAGCACAGGGAGGTTCACAGTAGGGTTGCAAGAGATGTGAGCCTGGTGTCAGGTCATCATGACACAGTGTCAGACAATACAGACCTCGTCTTGTTCCACGAGTCCCCATAAAACATCACCTCCTGCCCCTGAGATTTATTATTGAGGGTTATTAATTCCTCAGGTTGTGAAAATACAGGATAACAAACAGATTCTGGCATACTTTGTTCATTTTTTTCCCCTCTGTCCTTCCTATTCCCTCGCCGTTTGTGTGATTCCTGAGCATGATAAGTTTAAACACAAATCCTAAAGTTTCAGAAACTTTGGAAGTCCTGGATAACTCCATGTGCAGTCTGGATCCTGGGAGAACTGCCTTCAGTGCCTTGTCCATAAACTCTGTGTGTGGTCTCAGTGAAGTCATTGGAAGTCCAGATTTTTCCACCTAGCTGAACTGCCTGAGTTAGGAGCCAAAGATGAGATTTGCTGCAACTCTCCTGAGCAATTGAAAAGTGAGGTGATGAGGCAGGATGGCCAACCACCGAGTGGCTCCAGAGATGGACTCAGGGATGTGGAGGTGTAAATCACACCTTGGTCCACGCTAGTGCTACAGAAGGTCTAAGTTATCTCTTATTCCTTCCCTAGCTAATTTGAATAAGAGTCCCAACCTGGTAGGATCTCATAGGTAGAGGAGATCAATCTGGGTCTTAGAAACAAGCACCATGCTATGTTCCAAAATCTCCTGGACTGGCTCCAGGAGCAAATTGTTGTCAGTCCCCATGGCACAGTGCTTGGCCATGGTGTTTCCAGTCTGCTTGCTATGACAGAGCCATCTGTGATGCAACAGGAACAAAAAACTCAGCTTCCTCCTGGCATTTAGAAAGAGGTTATATACTTTTAAGGACAGTCTCTAAAAGTTCCAATAAAGAAAGAAGCTTAGAAGGCATGGCCCCCTGCCCCACAGGCTGCCCCGCTGCCACCATGTCACTCTTGTCAGGGGAGGTGGCCTGGCCGCGGAGAGACACGTCCGGGCTAGGCTGTGCCCATGTGTGTTGCCCTGTGGGAGTTGTGGCTGAGCCTCTGGGCTTTTCTGAGTTAAAAGCAGGAGTTTAAAGTGGTGGTGAATTGGGTTGGGTCCCTCCCTCATGTGAGGAAAGTTTCTAGGGAAGGCTGCGTGAGGAGAGCCACCAGTGACTTCCAGGATCCCTGCCTTGGCTGGGTGTCATAGGCTTGGCCTGTGTCAGGGTGTGAGGAACAAGTTTTAGAAAGCCTCAGCATGCAGTCAGATCCCCTTCTCCCTCCTGGTGGAACTGCGGATGGCAAACTGGGGTCTTGGTGGCAGTATGATGGGGCTTTTCCTAAACTCTAGCACACGTATATATATGATACAGATAATATATAGATATTATATAGATAATATGGTTTCTGTTTAATGCAGCAATTTTTTTTTTTTCTTTTTTATTTGTTTACACTTTTTCAAATCAGAAATTTTTTATTTTGGAAACTTTGGGTGGAAATTTCAGCTGTGATGAAGAGAAGATGCTCGTGCTCTCCTGTTGCCTCCTCTTGAGTGCTCAGTTGTCAGAAGCAGTCGCAGTGTAGATTACTGAGCACATGCTCTTCTGGATTTGGAGTGCTGGACTATGCTGTCAGCCTGAATTCTGATTTTGGGGTAAATCTGCGTGGAGCTTGGAACTGTACTAAATGATCCAAGGAAACACCTTTACATAGTCACTTAAGGGTGCAAAAAGTCTCACTGAGTGCACCTCTTTGAAGAACGGGAAGTTCATTCAATACTCAAGCCTCACTTCTTTCAGCGCAGGAACTGCCCAAAGCTGTAGCAGGTTTAACAGTAATCTACATTTACATGTATATTGATTTATCTACACTCCTATCCTGATACCCTGCTAACAACACTGACTTGGAAGACTTTCCCCTGACATAGGCATGCTTCACCCCACCCTTTTCCTGTAGACCTTGCTCTTATCTTGTCTCATTTCTGCATGCACTTTGTGCATGGCTAAGATGATACCTTCAGCCCCAGGTGATTCTAGGGAGCAAGCTTCTAGCCAAAATGAAATCAGATCAACTACAGCATGTTGGTCAACTACTTGTGGTTCAGCACTACCACAAGTGTCTCTGCTAAAATGCTGGTAAGTCTCTAAAGTGGCAGTCAGGTGTGGTGTGCCTAAGAGAAGCACACCCTCATGTTACTGGCTATTTACACATGTACGTATTCCTATCACATTCAGAGGCAACTGCATGTTCTTTAATTTATGCTTTAGCAACTTCTAGAATAGATACTCAGGAAAAAATAAAAGAAAAAAATAGTCTCAAGGAGTGCATCATATGGCAAAGTTTTTTTCAGGTTCTGTTCATTATGGATTACTAAGTCTCAGGATGAGAAACTCATTCTGTTCATCTGGCATTTCTTCTTATCATGCCAATTTAAATGGAGTCACCATGGCCCGCTCTGAATATTCTTCCAGCTCCTGGAAATTGCTAAGCACAGCAGAAAATGTGAGACATTGCAGAAAGGAAAATAACCATGAAAGGAGAGCTCTTTGATATCCCCAAATGACACAAGACAAATCACATTTATGAACTGAACAAGGGAGGTGAAGGAGGGAGGGAGGGAACGGCTCCATTTGCTGGGCCTAAAACCCAGGCTGAATCCTGAAGAAACCCCTTCTGAGTTATGAAAACACGGAGTAGACATTTATTCTGGTGGTGTTTCTTCCTCCACCCTCTCCATTTTCACATGCTTTGGTATTACTACAGTCTTCTAGGATCAGACACAGAGTCACCACATCTCTGGAGAGCACTTCATTTTCCATTTGTCTTGAGCCAGCCATTATGGATTGTGAGTTTTGGAACCTGAGATCTTGCCTAAAGGGCTCTGAATAAGTGCCACACTGAATCCTTTTGCCTAATAACATTTTTGCTTTGTTAAAACTAGACATGATGGAACCAGGCTTCCAGGGGCTGCTTCGGACCATTTTGGTTGTGTCTACACAGCAAAGAGAAGCAGAGCAACTAAGTCTCCAAACCAGCACCAAACCTGGTCGATAAATCCAGTCTGTGCTGCAGATTTGTTCTTGTTCCAAGAGGACTTAACATTGCTCTGTACCACAGCTATGCCACATGCAGATCTCATCCTAGCTCATGTTGCAAATGCAGAAATCTCAGTAGAGTGCTCCACTACACAGAGATGCCTTTGTCCTTCCTCTCCCTGAGGACCACAACTAGCCTGAGAGGTCATTTGAACAAAACTAGGAGTCCTGACTTCTATCTTCATGCAGTTATTATCCCTGTTATTGATAGAGTAACAAAAATGTTTTAGCCACTTTGCAGACTTCTAGACAGAAAAGACGGTTCCTGCTACAGGGAAGGAAGAGCCTGATGACCCAACCCAAAGAACCACAGGGAGTGGGGTGGAAAATTACACACAGACTTGGTGGTGATGCTTTACACATGCCTGCCTAGTTAAAACACTATATCTTCAAAGTAATTGTTCTGGACACATTTGTGATCTATCTTCTATGGTTGGGAAATACTCCTACAAAAGGCAAAAGTATACGTACTGGGGTAACAGCCACTAACTTCTGACTCAACTTTCTTAGAGAATAGTTGTTCTTTCCCAGCAAACTGGGGTCTGTATGAATGTTTTTTTCCTGAAAAAACAGGCAAGTGCTGTCAGCATTTTCTTTGAACAACAGAACTGGGCAGGAGACACTGATTTTCCTAGTCATTTGCTGACCTGATACAATCCTTATCCCTTTTGACTGCTACTTTTTATAATCCCATTGAAAACAAGTCTTAATGTAGCAGCACTGTCACAGTACAGGAAAATCATGAATGGTAAAATAAGAAACTGAGATATTTCAGTTGTCCTGAAATAGGTTCATGCATTCATAAAGAGAGAAATGTGAGCTGCTTTTGCTGTCTCTGTATCTTTATACAGCTGAACTAGAGGAGTATGCTGTAGATATCCTGTTTTAGGGTTTTTGGCTATTGCTAAACCATAAGATCCTTCTTGGCCATTTTTTCACATAGTTTTCCTTGTAGATATTAACACAGAAGTCCCTTGTCAGAGTTATTTTTGTCCTGTTCCCAATCAGCACCACCTAGGATTGCTGCTATGAAGTGGTGAACGATAAGGAGTGGTGAGACTCGAATAAGCCCTCCATCTTTTTGCTGTGTAGTCCTGGAGATAGATTTATTTATTTATTTATTTATTTACTCCAAAAAGACAGAGATACTGTTCATCTTGCCTGTGGAAGAGGTCAGCCTGAGCTCAAGACAAAGCTGACATCAATACTGTGGGCATGGTGTCTCACAGACTTGCAGTTTTGAGCGGGAAAAGTGACCATAATATTTCAAAACAAAGATCTGTTCCTATTTGTGATTCAACTTCAAACACTAATTACGTGCTGTGGTAGAGCACACCAGCCAAACGTCCTGTTTTGTACAATCTTTATCACTAAAGCTAGTGGGACCCACAAGCCTGTATGCTGGACTGTAAGCAGCCAAGATGTTTAATTATTCATTCATTCATTCCCTGAAACAGATTTTGCTGCTCAAACAGCAGTTCCTAACCATGGTTCAGGGCTTATTAGCTCAAACCAGTTCCAGCAGGCAGTTTGGATGGGGGAACACTTGTTAAAAGAGATGTATGAAAAGCATAACTACAGGGATGTAACCCATCATGTGTCACTTGCCTTCGTATCTCACAAACGCTCTGTTTAACACTTCATTTATTAGGAAAGGTGAAGTATTGTTGGGCATACATGTATTGTTGCAGAAATGTTGGGCATATTGTTGAAGAAACATTGGGCATAAGGACAGACAAGAGTGACTCAGTGTGAGTGGATATAGGCTGGAAGGAGGCAGCAGATCCTTGCCTGCTGGAGAAGTGGGAGTCTGCAAAGACCTCCCTGAGGAGAGCAAGGAGGGCAATGATCCACAGCAGGTGGAAAAACGGTGTACGAAGGCTCCCTGCAGCAGCAGATGTAGGCTCAGTAATCCAGGGCAGGCCGCTTGCCCTTAAACTCCTAACTCAAGTCTTCAGCATCTTGAAGTTTATTGCTGTACCTTCATCATTCACCTGAAGAAAAGCCACAGTTATAGGCGTTAAAGGATACAGGTGGCTAAAGCCAATCAGAACTTTTTTATTAACTAAGAGTGCTTTTAACTAATTGACCAGCTCTGGGGAAAAATATTCCATTTGCTCATTCTGATTAAAAATATAGGGGATTTTATCTAAAAGCAAAAATTCTCAACCCCCTGCTGCTAGGCTGAAAAAAAAAAAATTATTTGAAGTCCTGATTTTTTCTATAGAATCCCACATTTATTTTTTTATTTTATTTTATTTTTTTTCTATTTGGTACAAAATTGAAAGAGAAGAATTAAAGAATGAAACAGTAATAATAATTAAATCTCCAGAATATTTTCAGAGGGCAGTAACAATTCCCCAGCCACATCAGCTAGAGAGACACAGGTTTAGGAAGTAGTGTTTGATGCCTGTAAATTTACTTTGATAAAACAATTTCATGCTGCCTCCCCTCATATGCTGCCAAAGAACTCTGGGCAGTCAGTAAGAAATACAGGTGAGGGTGTGTGCTGGGTTTAAATGATGCCTCCAAATTTAGAGGAATTGCTCCTTGCTTCACCTTTGCCCACTATAAAGTGCTGCCGATAGCACCTTTCAGCTGACCTCACAGGAGTGTTGGTAGAGTTAAGACAATGTGCGTAAAATGCTTTGACTGTGAGTAAGTGCTTGTTATTATTAGATAAACATTCTGAAAAGTTCATTCATATAAACATCTGCATTGTTACTTAGGAAATTCCTTTGAACTGAATAGTACTTAGCCATTTGGTATGACAAACATTGTCATGCTGAATGACCTCCTTTTGCCCCCAGAAAGAAATCAGACCCTGCAAAGGAGCACTCACCAAACTTCAGCTCTCAAATGAAGCACAGACATCACTGGGATTGGCCTTTCTTCTCCAGGTCTCAGTCTATCTTTCCTTCAGAGAGAGGGAAACTGAGGCACCAAGTGGTCATAGCAAGTGACATCCTAAAGGATAAACTTGTATTCTCCCTAGCCTGAACACACATCTGTCCAACAACAAAAACTACTTCAAGTAGCATCTCCCAGAAGCTTGTCTGTTAAAACTCAAAGCAGTTCCTTGGATGACATTTGACTGATGGCTACTGTCCAGTTCTAGGGTTTAACTGAAAAACTCCTTAAAATAATTAGAGAAATACATGAATAAGGTGACTCCTCAGAGCCCTTTTCTCTACTACCCTCCGCATGCCCCAGATGAGTTGATACTTTACAGCTCATACGCTGGAGGCTGTTGCCCATGTGAGTTTTTCTGTTTGAGTTATTCTTGTTTACTTTTACTTGCCCTTTACTTGATTTCTTCATGTTGGGAGTGTGTGTCATTTCCCAATCTGGTCTTCTGACCTAATCAGAGGACGTCATGCCCCTCTTATACTTGTACTGGGGTAGCAGAGCTCACTGTAAGAAAAGATGCTGACCTGTTTTTGTTTGTTTTTAAGGGTGATGTACAGAGCTCCATAAATAAGTTCTTGTTTCAAGATGACCTAAAAGATTTCAGGAATAGCTGGAATACAGCATTTTTTGAAAGCACGAGAATTTTTGATAAGCTCAAGTAACAAAATAAATGAGCTATCCTGTACTATAAATCCCCAATAGAATCATGGAACGGTTTGGGTTGGAAGGGACCTTAAAGCCAACCCTTCCCCACCCTTGCCATGGACAGGGCCACCTCCCACCAGCCCAGGCTACCCCCAACCCCATCCAGCTCTTCGGGGCAGCCTGGGCAGGGTCTCACCACCCTCTGAATAAATAATATCCTCCTAACATCTAATCTAAATCTCCTCTCTTTAAAAAAACAAACAAAGAAACAAACAAAAAAACCTGCTCCCTCTTGCTCTTTCATTAATAAATAAAAAATTGCTCTCCATCTTTTATATAAGCCCCCTCTAGGTACTGAAAGGCCACAGTGCAGTCACCCTGGAGCCTTCTTTTCCCCAGGCTGTACAGCCCCAGCTCTCTCTGCCTTTCTTCATAGGAGAGGTGCTCCAGCCCTCTGAACATCCTGGTGGCCTTCCAAATAGCCCACATTTCAAACCAGTCTCTCTCCAATTTAGAGGACAGGATGTCATGTGGGATCACATCAAAGCCTTGCAGAAGTCTTCCTTTGTCAACTGATGCAGTCTCTCCATCACAGAAGACCACCAGAGTGGTCAGGAATGATTTGCCCTTGGTGAAGTGGTGCTGGCTCCCTCAGATCACCTCCTTGTCCTGCATGTGCCTTGACATTACTTCCAGGAGGATCCATTCCATGATCTTGCCAGGCACAGAGGTGGGGCCCACCGGTCTGTAGAACTGATTAGATGAACTCATGAGCTCTAATGAAAGGATTTAAAGATTTGGTTGAGACAGCAGGGGTTAAAAAATGGAGACTTTTAGATATAGACTACAGAAAGTTGTGACAGTGAATCTCTAAGGAGAGCTGAGATTTGAAGAAAAAGTTTGGAAAAGAAGACTAGATCTTTGGATTTCTATCTGTGGATCATGGACAGCTGGGGTTGGTGGTTCATTTGGAAGAACACTCTGAGTCTGAGAAAAATACATGTTTGTCTGTGCTACCCAGCAATCATGTGCCAAACTCCTGCAGGGAGCCACTTCTTCACTGGAATACCTCCAGGGATCCATAAGGTGAAGATAGATGGAAAAACCCTGGAACAGGCAAGCCCTGGTGGTCTTATTTGATCATTTTGCTGCCTTTAACCTAACACAAACCTCTCTGAGTAGTTTCATGTGCTGAAGATCTTCATAGTGGAGACCAGAAGTCACATCCTTTGTGCCCTGAAAACATCCCTTCCTGCACAGGCTGAGGGAAGGCCCCTGCACTCACCCCCAGGTTCAATGTGCAGCAAATGACTTCTGATTCCCTGCAGTAGAGGGCAGCAATGACACACACACACACACAAAAGCCACTTAATTACAAATGGCTTGAAAAAAAAAATTATATATATATATATGCAACTTGCCTAAAAAAAGCTGTGTCGTGTGTGTGGGGGGCAAAGCTTAGTTCCACTATAATAAGTTCCAAGGTCAGGGCTTCTTTTTATTTTTGCAGTGAGTGATTTCATTAACATCCAAAACAGTGGGAGGAGAGCAGGAACAGAGATTGCTGGAAAGGAGATGTGACACTACAGTCGTTGAAACAGAGCAAAGACCCACAGCCATCCACTGCAACAAGAATCCCTGAGTCCTCATTGCTTCCCTGGAGGGCTTGAAATTAAAAACAGCCCAGGGGAAGATTTACTAGCTTGGATCACATCAGACCTGAACCAGCTCCTTGCCACCAAGTCCATGGCTTTGGAGAGGTTGGATTATATTTAGGCTCTCTGTCCCAACTCTTCTGGCAAACCTGTGGTCTCAGGATAAAAGGCGACCTTAGGAATCCAACCCAATGCTACTGTGGTGCCTACAGCTACTCAGCGTGTATCACCTGGAAAGGAATAATGTTGTTGCATCCACAAAGGGCTTTGGAGTTAATTCCTTACAACACAGAAAGTTGGGTTATAGGTAGTGGTGTGAAGTGGGCACCAAAACAGAATGCACCAGTATAAATTACTGCAGCGTAAAGCAGTGGGAAACCAAGCTGGGAATGCAGCTACACCTTTTCCAGTGAGCATAGTGCTGGGATAAAGCCAGAAATAACTCTCTCAATGGTTTCTTCTAGTTTAGAGATACAGCCAGGACAGCCATTCATGTGAATATTATTCTGTTTCTCTGGACCATCTGACAGCTTGTCCTTATCTCTTTGATACCTCGTTTTTGGGATGGGAAATACCACTTGTGGCATCCTGTCATAGTGAACATAACATATGCAACACGATGCTGCTTTGTTGAGTAATTTGTCCTGGAAAAATTGATTAGTGTAGTTTTAGGTCCTCTTGGATTCCAGAGTTGCTGAAGAAGCTGACATTTCCTTCCTGCAAGTGGCCTGGTGACAGATATAATATTTAAATCAGTCTGCACATGCTGTGCAAGGGCCACTGCTCTGTGACTGCTCCTGGCACACAAGAAGTGCTGTGTAGAAGGGGAACAACGTTGGGTCACATCCATCATCTCCTGGGACCATGCACGCCACTGGAATTGCTGTGTCAGTGTCACAGAAATGCTTCAGATGTGTTCTGGGGTCTGAAGAACAGGATGATAGGGAAAGAGTTAAAAGGGGGGTGCTGAGATTTTCCTGAGAAAGCATGGGATGCTGGGCAAGGCAGATAACAACAAGGTGAAATCAAAAAGATATTGTGATGGTTAAAAGCTCCCTGGAATATGGCACACTGCTGGCAGCCATGCCATCTTTTGCTTCTAGCAAAAAAGTGACCTCCTGGATACAGAAATCATATCTCACAGGCTGGGGACCAGGTCCTCGACGCAGTGTGATGGAGGTGCCATTAACTGAGATGCCTCATAGCGATGCCTGCACCAGCTCTCAAGCTAAGTTCACAGGGGACAGAGGCCCACATCTGACAACCTGACCTGCTGTCTAGGGACATTTGCTGCTTGATGGGTTCTCAGATCAGGGACTTTGTAGAGAGACTGATGAGGCTTGTTCAGCTCTATTTCCTTCAGCTGTTTTTCTGTGTAAGCAACAACAATATGGTCTCAGGGTCTTGGGCTTCTACAAGTACCTCAGCAATAAAATGAAGAATAGAGAAAATGGTAAAGGACACAGAAAAGGGTAAGGTACTCAATATTCTTCATCTCCATCTTCACTGGTAACATCAGCCTGTCGAAATACTGAGACCCTGAGAAAGGAAGGGAAGTCTGGAGCAAAGAAGACAATGTCAGTGGAGGAGGATCAGCTAAATCAATCAGACACAAGTTCATAGAGCCTGATGGGATGCACCCATGAGTACTAAGGGAGCTGGCTGGTGTCATTGCAAGGTGCCATTGTGTTTCCACCCCTGGAGGTACTCAAACTCTGACTGCACGACCTTGATTGACCAGTTGTAGATAACACTGCTTTGATCAAGAGGGGTAGGTCTTCACGATCTCCAGATGTTCATTCCAACTTCAACTTTTTAGTGATTCTGTGATATGGATAAGACCAGAAAGGACCTTGTTGCTCCTGCCTGTCCCAGCAATTATTAAACCATTACAGCAGCTTGGAATTGAGTGCACTAGTTTTCCCTGAAGTCTACAAGTTCTGGCTTCTCTATAGCACCTCAGTTGTCTCCTCTCATGAGGAGTCCTAAGAAAGAAGAGTTTCAGTTTCTGGCTGCTGCATTTGGAAAAAAAAAAAAAAAAAAAAAAAGAAAAAAAAATCTCTTCATTTATCTTTTCTGAGCTCAGGCAGAGAATGAAAAAATAACTTCCATACCCACTGCAGAAAACTCACCAACTCCACGAGTTCCCCACATCCAAGCTGGGTACTGGGCACTGGCCTGCCAAAGAGATTGGTGGTGTATATTGTCTGGGTTGCAGGAGGCTCACCGTAGCTTCCACTGTAGATATAGGCTTAGGTGTATGTCCTAAGTCAGTGCTTTTCAGTTTCTTGCCATTTTGGATCTCTATAAACACTCCCAGAGAGGTGTCAGTCATCTGATGAGGAAATGGTTGTGAGGAAACACAGCATCCCTCTGGAGCACACTGTCTGGAGACACCACATGCTTGAATTGGCTTTTCTTGCTTGCTTTTCATAGATCAAGCAAGAAAAGTCTTTAAACTGCTACTTGAAAATAAAATGTTCAACTTGCCCATCATTTCAGATCACTGAAGAATTTTGCAGAGGTAAATTCCCTCACCTATCTTCTCTATAAGGGTACCTGAGGTAATCTTCCTTCTTTCTTCACCCTGGAAGTGATAAAGTGGACAGTTTCAAATCCATCTCATGACTATTTACATATTTCTACAACTTCCCTAGAACAGCATGCACAGAAATACTAATTAATAATAGTGTACTTACCAGAATAGATAGCATTATTAGATGCTATTTTTAGCTCAGAGGGTTGTCCAAAGAAATTTTATCTTCCTCATTTTATCCACGAGGACACTGAGTAGACCAAAAATGTATGGATAAAGTTGAAGTTGATACAGAAAGTATTTTGTGAGGATCCACCAAACTGAGGGGACAGAAAACACACCGAAGCAAGTGCTTTTATTCTTATTGTCTTACTAATTTGAAGACACAGCATTTTCCCAGCAGACAAACAAGCATTTAATCTGCCTGCATCTTTCTACAAAGTCAGATTTATGGAGCTCTCCTTCCCCTTTCATTCTAGCCAGCTATTCTTCTAGACAGAGCATCTCTCTCTCCTCAATATATATACTTCTAACCGTCTAATCATTAAGTCATTCTTGCCTTCATAATATTTACGTATTGTTCCATCTGTCCATTGCTCTTTGCACTAGTCAAATCTTACAGAAGTTCAACAAATTTTTGGGCTTTAGGTATCCAATTCCAAAAGACTGTCTTTTTAAAAAGAGCACCACAATTCTGTTTGAAATTAAGAAGAAAAAGTAGGAAATCTCACCATGCAGAGAGTTGGCATCTAACCCATGCCCATGTATTCATGAAGGATGTATTACAACCTTCAAACAGGTTGCCAGACAATCTGACCTCAGCTGGGACTACTGAGCAGAAGAATTTGACGAGCTCTATTGATGTTGCTTTTTCACGTGCGTGTTTTATTGTATTGTCAACACATTTCTGATGCCTTTCAAGATGAATGCATATTTTCCAGATTTGATTTCCTCTTTGCCTCTATTGTGGCTTCTTAGTACAACTGTGTAAGGAAAAGGAAACTAAATTAAATTTAAGCAGCTCGAAGCTCTGCAAGGGATGGTGCACGGGGTGCATTGGCTCCCATTCGCATCTGGACAGGCGCCGCTGATTCATACATATGAACAAGGAGGTGACAATCATTTATTTCAGAAGCCCAGCCATTCATTGCAGAAGGCCCATACCCCCCTCCTGTTCCCCCAGTGCCTCCCCCTCCCAGAATAATAATACATGATTGAGGGAATCATATTCTCAGAAAAGAGGATCGGAAATGGTTCTGTTGCTCTTCGGCAAACTTTCAAATAAAATAAGAACTTTCTATTATTAACCGTCATTATGGTACGGAATTTTCCCACACTGAGCAGAGAAAATAGCTCGAGTGGGATTCAATTACAGAGAGTGTCACAGGAGGCCATGCAGCCCAACAGGTTAGGCACTGTGAAAAGTAGGGAAAACCAATATCTATTCCTGACTGCTTCAGTGATGACCTTCTCAATGTCCGATATGTTATCTAGGATGACTGATGGCTCCTGGACCTTGGTCTGAAGGTACCTTCAAAGCAAATGGCAGCTCTCTTTAACATGTCCCAGAAATGTTCCTCTTCATTTTCAACAAGTGCAGGAGAAAATGGCCCAAAATGGGGTTCTTGCTCAGGTTCCCCAGAAGAAAGGAGGTAGGAGAGACTCTCCTTCCCTTTCTTCCACCTGCAACTGCATAAACACAGACTGGAACTCCCTCGAGCAATACTGCTTACCTGGTTTTAGTGGGGATAAGTGATGACTGACCCTTTCAGAGATTTAGGGATGGATGGGTGAATAGGTGAATGGATGGAAGGAAGGAAAGAAAGACATAGGCAGAGGTAAAAAGGGAGAAGAGGGAGACATTTCTGTGGGAGCCCCTTGTTAAAACATTGGCAGTGCTTCACTGAGTTTAGGACAGGAAGTGATGAATATTTCACTCAATGGAAACCACACAGGGGATTTGAGCTGCTACGAATATATTTGCCATACCTCCTACCAGTTCTCTAGACATAACAGGAAACTGAACGTTTTATGAATGTGCAAACCTACCTGCCTATAAATAATACAGAATAAATTAAGCACAGAGTTAAAAGGGGCAAAGCAGGTTGAAAATGTTACTGATCTCTGTCCAAAGCAATAAACCATCATGCATTGTCTAGTAGGATATTGCTTTCTCTCCTACCAGCTGTACGTCTCCAGACCATGATCGTTCCTGGAGGTTAAGCAAATCACGGGCCTGGCTGGCTGGAAGGTGGTACGGAAACAGCTAGAGTTCTTCTAGAAACGGTGTTGGATGGGGATCTCCATGACATAGGAGAGAGACAAATCACTTCCCAAGATCTCTGGCCGGGAGGAAAGGCAACCAGCTTGGGTGAAAGACAGAGAAGACTTCCCAGCCTGGGGTGTGTCTGCCCCAGGGATGTACCTGCAGGTCAGGGGCTTTTCCTGATGCCAGGGAATGGTTTTGTACCCAGTGGTCTGCTTGGTTATGGACTTCTGTGCCTCAAATTGCGCCAGGGGAGGTTCAGGTTGGAAATTAGGAGATGTTTCTTCTCAGAAAGAGCAGTCAGGTGTTGGGATGGGTTGCCCAGGGAGGTAGTGGAGTCACTGTCCCTGGGGGTGTTCAAGGAAAGGTTGGATGTGGTGCTTAGGGACATGGTTTAGTGTGTGATACTGGTAGTAGGGGGATGGTTGGACAAGATGAGCTTGAAGGTCTTTTCCAGCCTTAATGATTCTGTGATTCTATGATTCTATGATGCTTTTTCTTCTAAATAAGTGCATAGGACAGGTTGTTTGACAAACACTGTTTTAATAACAGTCCTGGTTGCTCTGGGTAGGTGGATAGGATCTCCCCCTTCTCAGAACTCTAAGTATTTTGGAAATCTGCTAGGCAAAAAGTCTGACTCCCTTTTTGAAAAATGACTGAGCTCAAATCACTTCCTATTCCTGTTCTTTGGAGAGTGTGCTTCTTCTCCAAACCTTTTCCTGTAGGGAAAAAAAATAAAAAAAAAATAAATTAAAAAATTGAAAAATTTCACCTCAGAGGTGGACAAGAAAATATAGGTGCTAGGTTGTCTCCAAACAACAGAATCATTTTCACTTTGATTCTGATGCTGGAAATCGTTAAGTGCATGTTTGCAATTTCTATTTAGAAGTAACCTTACTGAAATGAACATTTCAAGCCTGAAGCTGCAGGTTCCCTAATGTAGGATCAGTATCTTCCCAAGTGATTGAGAGGCAGCACATCTCTGAGAGCTGCCTCCCCAAAGAGGGAGACTCACCAAAGACCTTGCTGGAAAGAGAGCTCTGTGATTATGCCAGGGGCTTTCTATATCATTGAGGCAGATCATAGTGAGATTGTGTTGTGGAAATAAGGCTCTGATTCTACTTTCATTGGTAAAAGAACATGAATTTAAGAGTTAACACTTCATTATATTGGATTGGACCAAATTCCCAGCTATCCCAGCAGTCTGTCTCTGATGCTAGCCAATAGACACCAAGGAAAGAGCCCAAGAAAAGAGCAGAATCATAACAATTACCTCTCTAAATAACCTTCTGTGCATCTCTGAGTTCCTTTGAGCAGAAACCCTACATGCACATACCTTGAAGAATCAGGAGGCAATTGGACGTGCCTGTGAAATATCCCCTGGGATCAACTAGTAGTCACTGACAGTTGAGGAGCAAGACCATACTTCCTAGCAGAAGCAGCAACTACCTCTTGAATGCCCACCCCAGAATATATTTATCCTCCTGGAACATTTAGTCCTTGACTTCTCACCTGTGCTGATTGCCTCACAATGTTGGTATGTCAAGAACAAAACCTTTTGGAGACGTGCAAGAACTAGAGCACAAGAGCCATTCCCAGTTCCTAGATCTGGCACCTGAATCTCAGCAGTGAGATGTGACTTGCTTCTCTGTGCTTCTTTTAATGACACAAGATTATTTTTTTTTCCCTAAATCTGACAATGGTTATTGGGAGCCCATCAGCAGCATCATGTGTTGCAAGCTTGCTCCAGGCAAGAAAAGGAAAGGAGAGCTTTGGGTCAAGAAAACCAGTGTGTTCTCGCTGAGGACTATGAATCACCCTCACACAGCAGGGATGTTGGTTAAAGTTAAGCATCTGCCCAACATCTTGGCTGGGTTTAGGTCACATTTCTGATGAACAGTTTATTTCATGAATTCCACTCTGTCAATTGACCATTAACAAAAGGCACATATATTCAGATACAAATATAAATATATTTTAAGATTTGTATAAATGAGCACATACCCCCAAATATTCATTATTTAAAAGCATTTACTAATGTATTTTCAGATTAATTCCTGGTATTTGGATCACTGCCAGTATTAATACTGGGCTGCCTTTAAGTTTAATAGTAGTATTATATTTTAAAATATATGTTCACTGAAGCTGATTTGATGTTTTTTTAATGTTGAGATTTCTTTACAATTGCTTCAAAAATGACCTTTTGACCAAAGAGAAAATGCTAGAATAATTTTTCCTTTCATTTTTGGGCAACTCGATAATGTCTAAATGAGAAAAAAGACCCGAAACTCCCCAAAACTAAAATCTTTCAGTATATATATTTTTCCTTGTTTTCAGCAAAAATTTTTAATTTGGATGTGTTGAAACACCACATTCCTTATTCAAAAGACTGTTTTTTTTAAACAGTTTTTGATGTGTGACATAGCTGTTATTTTACGAGAAACCTGAAACATTTTGCTGGAAATTTTTACTGGAGAAAAAACAAAGTTCACTTTTCAAACTCTTGCACTCACACGCACAAATGGTATTTTTCATTCATCCGGCTCTGGTCTTCGCTCCGGTTCTCCTGCTGGAAGTGAAGAGCATGGGGGCAAAGTGAATTAGCTGAGCTAATAAAGCAATTCAGATAAACACATGAGGAAATGTTCCTTTTTATCATTCGTCAGCTCCTACTTGAGATAGTCTGTGTTAACATTCAGCCTCTAAGATTTTCAGAGCAGGGTATGAACATCATCCAGTTATATGGATGAGAAATTAAAGCTGCGGAGATTAGATGCTCTCTTGTCAAAGACCATCACCTTCACATCTTGGCCAAAATTCAAGAGCTGTCATGAGTTCGGCCCCTGGGACTCGATTGGCTGGTGAAGTCACTCTTACAGCCTCCCCGCAAACTATTCTGCTCAGACTCTTCCTATCACAACGGTGCCTGCCAGCCCAATCTGACGGCGATGCTAAAAGGCAGAGGCGTCAGGGAGGGCTCCCTGACTTGTATTTATAGATACCCGAGCTGGGCTGTGGTCATTCCAGTGCTGGGAGCATGATGACAGTGAGGAAGGAATGTGTCCAGGAGCAAAAGATGGTTCACAATCAGATGGAGGTAGCCCACGGATCCAAAATCTAGCAACACTAAGCAAAAAATACATTACCATAAAGGCAAAGTGCTCTCTCCCTCCTTGTCTCATCACCACTCACATTCCTAACATACAAGGTGCTTTTGTTTTTCTGTTCTTGGTTTACTCTTCCTAAGGGTGCTGCTGTCTGCCACTAGAAGTCAACAAAATGTGGCTTTGATCCTTACTGTCCCTCCACAAATTACCCCTTCCTTTCCAAAAGAATCTGTCCCCAAATAAGATTCCCCCAGCAGTCCTAACAGGTTCTTGCATTTCAATTCCCTCTCTACTCTGCCCCCAGATACAGAGCTTCTGAGACATGCCAGGCTTTCGGATAGATTTAGGTCCTTTACAAAAAAAAAAAAAAAAAAAAAAAGCTAAATTTGATTACGACAGTGGGGGAGTATTTCAGAGCAAGATATAAAAGCTGACATGATAGGGGAAAGAAGTAACAGAGAGGCAGAGGTTTGGGGTTTAAATTCTGAGCAAACTCCCTGTACCCTGTGCTGGAAAGAAGGCACATCTGCATTACAGCGTGCAGTGAGTTGCAAGATGCAAGGTCTGTACCTTCTTTAGTCACTAATATGCCCTCAATTATGTTCTTGAGTCAATACCTACCCTCTCCAGGTCTCACTTCTTTTCTCAACAGGATGGGAAAATTACTGGTTCCCAGCTTTCAAGCTGTTTCTCCAATTTTACTACACAAAACAGCTTATACCATTGCAAAGCACTTAATTGTTCTTGTCCTGGATTGCAGCATCAGTCCTATACCCAAAATAATGACAGATTGGTTTTGGTTGTTATTCTGACCCATCTTGCAAAGTCCAGGCTGGAAAGCTGTGTTTTATTTCCAGTTTGCACAGATGTAAACAATAACTCAGCACGCACGATGCTGGTGAGTTAGGCTGTTTGGCTCATTGCTCTTGGCAGTTATTTTCAGCATTAGCTGTGGTCCAAGAAAGATCTCTTTTACCCAAGGAACCAAAGGATTTGGTTTTGCAGGTGAGTGAATGATGTAGTAAGTTTGGAGATGGCCATCGCTTCTTGCTGAGGGCTCTCTGCAAGCCTGTGGGCAGATCACTAATGCTTTCTGTGCAGACTCTGACTCTCCTAATGGTGAAACATGAGATCAGGGCAGTATTGCATAAGGCTGCAGAAAGGCAGGCCCCTTTTTAAGCATCTGATGATTTCTGTGCACAGGTCTAGGCCAGAAGTGTCAATAACAGAGGGGACAGGACAGGGAAAGGTTGTGACAATCCCGCTCAGCTTGAAAGTCAGTGGTCACCCACACCAGGTGCTGGGCCAGAGCTGCCATAGCTGTTGTGGCAGAAAGGTGTTTAAAGGCAGCTGCTTGGTGGGTGTTCATGGAATCACCCCTGAGCAGAGAGGAACTGGTGAGGAAAATGGGATGCCTCATTCTGTGATCCTACCTCTACATCCCTCTGCAGTCTTCAGAGTGGGTTATCATTATCATTAGATTTGTAAGGTACTTCAAGATTCCTGGATGAAAGTATGTGAAATTTATAATTTTATTACCTGGTAGTTAGCCAAGTAATCAAGCCAAATGCCTCTCTTTTTATTTTATATTTAGGCATGTTCTCTTTGTTTATTTACTAACCCATTAATAGATACATAAACGTTTCATCCATTGTCCCTGTAGATTAAGGCCAGATGAGATGACCTTATCCTAGCACAGATGATGCTGCATCTTTTCCATAGCTTTGTTTATCATGTATTTTGGAAGGACTTCAAGCCTTAATTTAAAGACAGCAACTTACAAAGAAGGTAGAATAATCCTTGACTAAAAAAAAAAAGAAATCAAGCGATTATTCTCTCTATTAATAATCTGCAACATCTTTGGGGATTCTGAATGTAGCTGAAGTAATAGATTGTTTTTGTTTTTATTTTTATTTTTATTTTTTTTTTTCCAAAATGCAAATCAGAAATGCCCACTGTTGACTTGCCACCCAGCGGAAGCAAAATCATTCATTTCTATGAAGAGATTTTTCTTTGTTGTTACTGGCATGTTAAACACGTTAAACAGACACATTCTGGAAATATGTTTCTGATCAGAATAGTGATGATATAAGATAAACCTTTCTTACAGAGCAGTTGAACCGGTTGGGATATGTCTTTTATCCCATGAATGTCATTAAAAGCAAAGAATTTTAGTTTTCATCAAAATATTTAGTTTATGTCAAAACTTCAAGTGTTGGAGAGGTTTTGGTGAAAAAAGAAAAACAAACCTTTCCCATTTTTTGGCAAGAGAAAAATGTTAGGGGAGAGAAAACTAAAACTTTCAGTAATAGTAAAAAAAAAAAAAAAATCTGCTTTTTGCATCTATAATTTTTCATTGGATACTTAAAAACTATCAAAGTTTAATGTGTCAGTGGAAATTTTCACTGTGATGAAAATCACTGATTTGTCAAAACAAATGTCTGAAGAGAGCATTTGGACCAACTGCTTTTTAGTTATTTGGAGCTTCTCACGATCAGGTCTGCTCAGTTTTCTGAGAGGTTTTCCATCTCGTAGTTGAATGTTTCCAGAAGGAAATCAGGGTCCAATGGATATGGGGTGCCTGGGGATGCGTGTGAGGACTCAGGCATTGTTGGGCTACTTAGGTCCAAGTGCAAACTCATTCCTGGCCCCCGTTTATAATTTAGGATCAGAGGTGTTCACAAGTTATTTGTTGTGGATTGAAAGGAGCCATGGGAGGATGAGGAGAGGGAGGAAGGCTAAGGAGTGGACAACAGTGGGAAATATCTTTCCTTCAGCCTATGCAGCCCCTGGGTGTCCACATATGCATGCTGAAAGGATTTTTCTCATTATGTCTGTATTCCCTAATAACTCTCTTACTTATTAACCATTGTCAAAGAGACTAGAACAAGAGGAAGAGATCTCAAAAACTTACATGATTTTATCAGACGTTGTGCAGATAGGCAGCCAGATAGAGGCAGGTTACCCCTAAAGGAAAGGCTGCAATGTAAACATGCCCCTTATTAGTCATCAGAGAATCCACATAGGAGCTCACCCTCCAGACATAAATCTGTAGAAAACAGAGCGATCGGGCTGCGTATTGCTTATAAATAACTGCTCTTGTTGCAGCAGTAATTTGAGCAGTGGGAAAGCAGAGGCATGCTATGACTGCACTTGTTCTCTGCAGAGAAGACATAAATCCACATCTTCTGGTCTGCGTAACAGCACAACACACTGCAAGCCCTAGGAACGGCTCCGGCAGTAAATCACGGCTGGCTTCCAGCTGCTGTTGCTTGAGTGATCTTTGCTGAGCAGTTTGTGCTAGGCTGCATGTCCTAGCATTGCCTCTAGGGGCTGGAGGTGCAAAGAGCCAGGACCCCCTTGAGAAGGCAGGCAGGGAGGGGCGATGGTTTGGCAATCATGTCCTACACAGACTTCATGCCGGGATGGGCGAAATTGCAGAATGGTTCCCAATACGGTGTGATGGGTCATTGCTTTGTGACCAATTTGCCTTCACACCACTGTTTATGGAGAATGGAAGTGCCCCGACGTCTGGGAGATGTCAGTATGGCAGAGATAAGACAGAGCAACCATGCCTCTGTGCACTGGCAGCTGGAGGTCACGCAGGATATCTCAGGGTATCTACACTGCCTCTCAATGGCTACGCTTCTGGATTTTAATCAGGTCATAGCAGCCTCACCCTCAGAGCTAAAGGACACCCTCAGGCAGTTTCCATGTATGCTTACAGCCCCCATTACGTGTAACCGAATTGCTTGGTCGTCTGCAAAGTAACACAGTGTTTTAGCAAAGAGGAAGGTAATAAGTTGTTCTCCCTACCAGGGACAGGTCAGGAGGCCATGTCCTTGGATGGCAGTGAACAGTGGACATTAGGAAACACTTTTATCAACAAGGAAAGGAAGAAATGCAATTCACCGCCTGGGGAAACTGTGAAGTCCCTGTCACAAGAGGATTTTAGGAAGGAGGCAGACAGCCATACACGTCTGCCAGAATCAGTCAGAAAAAGCCAATCCTGCCTCAAGACAAGGTGCACGAACAAGATAACCCCTGAAGAGCCTTGCAGACTTTTTTCTCTTATATTATTTGAAGGCCATATGCCTTCCTGCAGAACCACCCACAGGCCAGGTGCCTTCCCATTAGATTAGTGCAGGCACTAAAGAGATAATTGGCACCCCAAAGGATCTAGAGGCTAAAAAGATACACCTCTGAGGCATCGGAAGAAGAGACTGAGCCAAAATCATAAAGCAAGTCAAGAAGCAGAAACAGGAATTAGCCTCAGTGCTGCTGACCCCTAATCCATGGTGACCAGACTGCGCTCCATCCACATTGTTAGTTTTGACTGTAGACCCTTGGTCTTTCACGGGCCATTCTGTTCTGCCCAGCAAAGGTAAAAGGCATCATTAAAGGGGCACAATTTTGTTGCCAAATTAATTCCTCCCTGCTGCAAATAACCCTTTGATTTGGGGAAAGGAGCAAGCTATTAGTGAGCCACAAGCAAGTACTTCAAGGGAAAAAAAAAAGGCAACAAAGTTTGGAGCTGGCCAGAGTTCAATAGCAGCAATTAAGAACAGCTATTTGCAGGCAGGGTGACCGCGAGGTAAAGTCCTGCAGTGGGTCGTTGTGCAACCTTGCTTATTTCTCCTGAGTTGGCCTTGTGGAAATATTGGCTATTCTGCTTTGCATGGAGAAGACTTTCCAGTTCATGCCAGGGGCCTTTGCTGCAACCACAGGTTCTTTTTGTTTATGCAACTGCGACTATCATAAACATTTCTGAGTGCAATGGTTTACCTTGACGCTAAAATTTTCTTTGCAAAATATGTTGACCTTTCCTGCTTTCAATTACCAGTTAGTGTTGTGTTGGGTATACGTGTGTGCATGTTGTGGGTTCTTTATGTGTGTCATAACCTCTTTAGACTTCAATGAATGAACAAGAAGCAATTCTCTGGAGTCTCCTTCAGAGCTCACGGAAGGCAGCAAACAGAGCAGCATGGTAACTCTGAGAACATTCCTGATTGCATCTGCATGCACGGTCTGCTCCTCTCCCAGACAGCTCTGCTCGTACTCCCGTTCATACACGGGGAACAAACCACAGCCTGCAGCAAAGTGGAGGATGATGGTGAGAACAGGCAGTTCCCCTGGACCACTTCACATGGCAGTAACCAGATTAAAACACAAGGCAAGACAAACCTCCAGCCCTCCACATGCATGCACTGCCTGGGATGTGATCAGAAATGTTCTGACTGCTCCTCTGAGAGCTTCATTTGGGTGGGGAAGGGAAGGGAAGGGAAGGGAAGGGAAGGGAAGGGAAGGGAAGGGAAGGGAAGGGAAGGGAAGGGAAGGGAAGGGAAGGGAAGGGAAGGGAAGGGAAGGGAAGGGAAGGGAAGGGAAGGGAAGGGAAGGGAAGGGAAAAAATCTTGAATCTTTTTCCATTCTTCTTGACTAACAGTATTATAATAATGCCACTAATAATGGTGTTAATTTCTGCACTGTTATGAGCAACATTTTCTAAATCCATTAATGCATTTGACAAATTCTATCTTAAAAGCAGTTTAGTGTTAACCTCTTCATAGTGAGAAACATCTTTTTCTCAGGGTTTCTACAGGTAAAAGAGAATACTCTTCATGTTTGTATTTTAGCTGCTGCAGCAGTAGGCAGGCGTAACCATCATGGAAAGGTTTCCATGTGTATTTGGTGGAAAACATCTAGAGGAACCTTGGGAAAACTGACCAAACCTCCCCTCTGCCTGCTAATCTCCTTGGGGATAAAAGGATGGAAAATCAGGCTATGGAACATTTATGGTTTAATTTCCATAGTTTGGAAGACATCCAGTTAGGAGAATGTGATACATGGCATTATAAAAACAGAAGGTAAGAGAAAGAGAAAGAAAAAGAAAGAAGCAAGTTCTGTATAATAATAAAAATAATAAAAAATAAAATTGGAAAAAAAAAAGAGAAAAAAAAGGTCAAATAAATGACATATCAAGCAATCTGGCAGGATTTCAGCATAGAATATAGCAATAATCAACACACAAAAAAAAGCACTTTGGCATAAGATGAAATCTAGTAACTGAAGTGGTGTATGGGAATATGGTAATGAGGACTGATGTGGTAAAACACTGGGAAAATCCTCTTTTGAAGGGGCATAGGCAGCGATTTTCCTGAGGCTGACAGAGTACCAACAGGCAATGCCAAAGCACCATAGGTCAGGCAGGAACAGAAAGGGGGGAAGCAGTGTAAGTGAGAAGCAACCAAATAAAAACACTCAGAGGAAGCCGAGGCTTTGAGGGAAAAGATAAGGGCAGCCAAAAAGTGGTCTGAGTTAATGGATAAGCAGCATAAAAATGTGCTTTTACCAATGTTTCAGGAGAAAAGGGAGGCACAGGGCACAAGTGACTCAGACAGCTGAAATACCATGTCCTTTTTATAACCTTCTGTCAGCAAGGAAAAGAAAGAAAGAAACAAGCAAAGAAAAAGCGAAAAAGGGGAAGAAAAAAAAAAAAAAGAAAATATAAGAAAAAGACATTTGAAGAATTGGGAATCAATTTGCAAAAATTGCTGTTGATATAAAAGAGGTAGAGAAATATGTGGAAAATTGGATAAGACATAAACTGGTCATTGCCAGGTGATATGGATCTGGAAATACTATAGTTACAAGTGAGCAAATTTTATCTACCACCCTGCAGAAACAGGTTGAGAGCAGAGGACTTGGAAAAAGTTAGGGTTGTGCCAGACTTCCAAACAATCAAAAGAATTGCACTCCTGGTAATTACCATCCTGGAAATGTAACCTCTGACTCAAGTACCATAATTGAATAAGTATGAAGGGAAAGGGCTTGGGAGCAAGCCTGAAGGTGGAGCCTGAAAACTGGGGCTGAGCATCAAGAAAATCTTCCTGGAAGTAAGAATTATTAACCTATGGAATAACCATCTCATAAAGAAGATGTGAGATTGGGAATATTTACACCTACATAAGATGGAGGACAGAAATGTAAGGGACAAGCCTGCAGTAGCAAAGAGATAAACTAGACAACTCCACAGTGCTTTTATCTCTAGTTTCTAGGTAGCAAAGACACATTACTGCTGTCTTGGAGGAATGCACAGCTAGAAAATAAGAACATTGCAGGTTGAGGTGCTGATGTATCTCTATGCAATGCAGATTACTCCTGCATTTTAAATGGTAACCTCACTTTTTCTTTCTTTTCTGCAGCAAGCTTTCTAAAAGAAGAAAGTAGAAAAAAAAATTATTTGATCTCATCATTCTGATACCTGTCTATCTGTCTTTTTGTGCTCCAGCAGAAAAGATGAGCGTTGGTAACTCAAATTCTGCTCCCTGATGTCCTTCCCCAGCAAAGCCACTTCTTTCTTCTAACAGGATGCTTCTGTGCTCAGGGTGGATGAAGAAAAAAAGCCAAGAAATGAAACCCAGATAGAGCAAAGGCAAGAAATACAAGGGAAAATCCAAGGGGCAATGAAGTGGATGGTGCATCAGGGAAGAGAAAATCTCAGAAACAAGCAGAGGTAGTGAGAACAAAAAGTGAACTCTTGGAGACAGAGAGGGTGGTGAAGGCTGCCTTTGTGCCTGGCTGAAGAGGAAGACAGGGCTGGTTCCTCGTGGCTAGCAATCAGTTCAGAAACTCTGTCTAGACAGTGTCCAAGGTGCAATCCTCACACAGCAGATCCCTGGATGTTTCTCCATAATGCATATCCTACACTGGTTTCACAAGGTGATCATCAGCTTCACAAGGTGAAATGTGGCACAGGTAGGGCACAGCTGAAGCCCAGAGCAATGCAAGAGGTGCTCCAGCTGTGGGGAATGTGTTAGGTCAAAAAGCCAGGAGGAAAAATTCCATAAAAATAATACAGAACCCCCTTCTCCTGGAGGGAGATATTTTGTTCGAAGCTGTGCAGCCGGCGCTGGCAGTGAACTTGGCTGGGGAATAACATTCTCTTTCGATGGATGCATCAGTCACAGTTTTTGCCCATTCCTCAAGTTCCTTCTCCCTGCTAACCAGCATCACTCCTGCCTTCTCCAGGCTGAGTCGCAGCAGGTTCCTTCTCATCCAGCTCCCTGTGGTGGGCTGGCCTGGGGGAAGCATGGGGTAGGATCTGCTTGCTGTGTTTTTTTAAGCATTGTTTATAGTTTACTCCTCCTGAGCACTCATATATTTTTGTTTCAGCCCACTCACATGCACAGCTAGCAAACACTCAGGCCAGGGCTCCACGCAGTCCCTTAGCACCCCAGGACTCTACATCGTTATCTGAAAACCGCAGGAGACAACTTTTATTTGAAAAGAAAACAGTCATGTCAGGCTATTCCTCACCCCCCCTGCCCCAGCCTGAAAGTCCCCACTCTGTGTCCTGAGTCTTTCTTGGAGAGCAATTTTGCATACCGAAGCTAAGATTGTTCTCAAAGATGCCAAAGGAATTTGGTTCTTCAGCTCCCAAGGAAATGCTCTGAAACAAGGCATACACTTATCCCTGATCACTCTGAATATTTCCACTGATAACATTTTCAGTAGACTTTTCCTCTCCCAGCCCTGGAAAGGAAGGTACTGCTGTCTTCACGACCCACTGGAAGCAGTATGATGTTTGATGTGCCTTCTACCTAAGATGCTTCTTCAAACCAGCTTATCCACATAGCAGCAATCCCTTTCCTGCAGAGCCTAATGGAAATAGGTGTCAAGGTAATTACCATTACCATCCTTTCACCACAAGGAAATGAGGCACAGAGAGAGCAAGCAGGTTGCTAAAGCCATGCTGGAAGCATGTAGCTTGGTCAAGGGTTGAATTCAGATTGCTCAAAGACAGCATCATGTCATATTTGTAATGTTGTTACCTCCAAGTCCTGGGTTTTATGCCCTTTTTTTGGTGATAGGGCTTTGTTGGATAAAAAGGGGAATATAACAATGGTCCTTTTTGCCTGGTGTCTTTGGGAGACCATTCTGCTCACATGAACACCAGCTCCAATGAGCCGTTCTTCCTGGAAGCCACTGGTTTTATAACCATGGCCAACTCTCTCTCAGAGCTTCTTGTAGGCAAGGAATTCAATCGGTGCCCTTTGGCTGCCCCAAGCTCATTGATAGTGAAGGGTGCGATGAAACCATACACAGGCATTCACACATACGTGTGTACACATTCAGTGTTCATACCAATGGAGGAGGCAGAAGGATTTTCAGGATGAGGGTCACAAGATGAATTGAAGTGAAGAAAAATTTGGATGTGCTCTCAGGAAAATATTTGTAAGTGAATATGTGTCGGGCTGAGGACTGGTCTCCCAGTGGGAGAGGAACAAGGGTGGAAGCCCCATGACTTCAGTCATTTCAAAGTGGCCAGGACAAAACCCTTGGGACTATACAGTATGGAAAATCCTGCCGTGTCTGGGGTCAGCGGATGG
The DNA here is from genome assembly GCF_009819795.1 of Aythya fuligula. Taxonomy (NCBI): domain Eukaryota; kingdom Metazoa; phylum Chordata; class Aves; order Anseriformes; family Anatidae; genus Aythya; species Aythya fuligula. The sequence goes on along the minus strand of NC_045562.1, from coordinate 75,887,780 downwards.
ACCAAATGACCTAGTGTAATAGGTCTTTTCCATCCCTGATTCCAGTGAGTCTCTGAGAACCCTTAAGACTTAGTGGGAACCATAAAACCAAAGACCTATGAATACAGTTCGCATACCAGGATATTAATGTCATTGCCAGACCTTTGGTCCTTTTGGCAGAGCTAGCCAGTGGACCTGGGAGTCCCTCCAGCATCTTCTTTGGTGGCTTTAAGGGTTCTGATTGTAAGTCCTAATCCAGCCATCTGCTATTGTGCTAGGGCAGATCAAACTGCAATGTGTGTAGAGAAACAGTAATAAATGAACATGAATTGTTCTCACTTGTTTCATTTCATATTTGAATGCAGAGTGGTCTCCATTCCCCCCTTCCTTGCAGTAGAGACAAGTCACCTTGGCTGTTTGTACATATTTATGGCATCCTTTATGCAACGATGGCAGGATTTTAGTGCTATGGATGTGAACAACAAACTTATTTTACTTTCTGTTCTTCAGTTACTTTTAATGGAGATTTGGACAAATTCCTGTGGCAACTGGCAGGTATTTAGTGGAGCAAAGGTGTGAAAATAGCTGAGGACTTGGTGTTGGAAAAGTACTGTTAATATGAGCATTTGTTGGTTGCTCTCATGAGGAAATTTAAGTGCCATAAGACTGAAATGATACAGCTTTGATTTTACATCCCATCCACATATCCACATAATGATAATTCCAGCATATACAATGCTTTTTCACAGCAGGCAGAGACTTTTTCTCCGGGGAGAAAAAAAAAAAAAAAAAAAAAAAAAAAAAAAAAAAAAGTAGCAAGCCTGATCTGCTAGGATTATGGGGTTTTTAATGGCTTCTTGTCATTGGCCATCTTGTGTCAATCTCAGTCAAGATTTCCAGAAGTTTCTAGGATGATTTGGGATGTTGCCATTTTGGGGAGCCAAACTGTGCAAGTGTTTGTGTTCATGTGCAAGTGTTTGAGATGATGCTGTCAGTAAATCAAAACTGATAAAACTGAATGGAACTGTAAATTTGTAAAGGGAAGAACCTAAAAAATGTTGATTACTTCTGAAAATCTTGGTCAGCTCTGCCTGTCACCCCCCAAAAATTCTTTCTCGGCCCAACTGTAGGAATGAACAGTGGCAAAGAGATTTGGACACAGCTCAGCTACTTGCTGCATCTACTTCTGCACAAATCACTCAGCTTAGAAAATGTGTCAAGATATGCAGAGGAAGAAATAATTGCCCAGACAGAAATGAGCCCTGGATGTGTCAAAGCAATAGTCACACAAAGAGTTTTAAAACACTCAGGATGGAATTTCTTAGCATGGTCCAGGGAGGTTATACCCAGGATTAATAGGATTAAACTGTGCAATGGAAAGATGAGAAAATATTTCAACAGCCTGCTGGGCAATAGAGTATATTCTGACAAAAAAAAAAAAAAAAAAAAAAAAAAAAAGATGAGCCACTGCATCATCCATGGGAAACAACTGCCCCAGTTCTAGTTTTGGGCTGGCACCAATGACAATGGTTTGCCAAATTTTGGAACATGAAATGTGAACAAAGTACACCATCATTATCCTCCATTGGCACTGCTCATGGAATGGAGAAATGGGTCACCCTACTCACTCACATGATTATTACATGCTTTTTCAGAGCCAACTACTTTGCCTTCACTAGCTTTGTGGTCTTTTTGCACCATGTTTTCTCTCTTGACATTCTGATATGAAGAAATAGGGTGTCGTGAAGGCACTGAAACATCCCTGCGTATAATTTAAGAGCAGTACCAAGAAGATGAGGAATTCAAATAGACTGAAGGGTTTCCAAGCTAGGATGAGAAGAACTCAGTCTTTGAAACACTTTGCCTGGAAAAAAAGACTGCTAGAGCCATCATCTATTGCTTTTATTTCAGAGGAATTAAGAAAAGAGTATCAAATTGGGTGGTATTTTAGGGTGGGAACCATCTAAGTACAAATTAAGTTTTCCAAAAAATAGTTTAAGTGATGCAACACAAACCTCTCTTCTTTGCTGGCATTAAATTTGTTTGCCAGAACTAATTGGAGTGTCTTTCTTTTGGTAAGACATAAACCAAAATCCCAGTGGCCACTCCCAGTTATCCAAGTTCTTCAGTCTCTCTCTTTTCTTAAGTAAAAGTAGGTGTATGCTGGTTTCTAGGCCAAAATCTGATTCATATTCTGCCTACCCACATTTATTTTTACAGTAATTTTAACTGGACACGGTTCTTCAGTTGGATACAATCATCCTTTTCTCTTCCTGTGCTAAACTGATGTGTGGTTATGGTTGCACACTTTCCAACTTAGAGGCAGATGCATTTTAGAGTTGGGTAATGCAACCTTTATGTTCCATGTATATACTAGGAAGTTCAGAAGCAATGGTATGGAAAAGACTATGTGCAGGAGACTCGTAGAGCTATTCTGCAAGACTAGGCAATAATCACCTCTGAGAAGATCTGTTCAGCTTCCTCTTCTTCATAGGATACAGCCAAAGAAGGGAACACTCCTTCAGATTTCTGTCTAGAAATGAAATCAGGGAAAGGAGGATTCAGTGAGGTTGGCTATTCTTTCTTTAAGTTGTGTGCTGGCTCTATGAAGCTGAGGTTCCAGAAGCTGAGCTCCACTGAAGGTGAGAGACACAAAGAGCGGACTCTGTTTTCTGGGAAACAGAGAAAGTTCATTTTGAAAGAGAAAGTGCTGATGAGAAAGAGCTGTTTGGTGGGAGGGAGGGGGCAGGTGGAACCAGTGAGTCACAGAGGATCTGGGACACGAAGACAAATAGGAGAGAATATGTGATACTCCAATGGGCTATGTTCCAGGCCCGGACCTCCTCATATGGACTTAGGCAAGTTGTCTGGAGTCATATCTCTCACTTCTTGACCTTAAAAAATAGGATCAAGAGTCGTCAGTACTCATTATGGGAAACTCTCAGAAATTCTGAGTCTCAAGTTCCTCTTTTTAAACATGGTATACTAAGAAGCACTTATAATTCTTTCCTTATTTTCAGCCAAATCCTCAATATCTTCTTTTATTTAACAATAACATTAAGTTAGAGGTTCATTAAACCTTCAACTCATTAGGAGAAAACGAACCTCCTGGAGTCTGCCAGAGCCTGCAACAGACTGGGTATGATGACAGAAGCTGCCACCAGATTGCTTAGCAATTCTTAATACTAAGCAGAAGAAGTCTGGATTGTTGTGATGAAAGAAATTGCAAGCTAATCAGGAATAGGCAGTGATTTGCATCAGGCAAGCATATTTTTTTTCTAAGAAAATCCAGGAATGGTCTCTGGTACAAGTAATAGTTTATTCCCTGGAAAACTGGTAAGACAATGCCTGCCATTTCCTGGACTTATACAAGACCACATGGGGCAGACCACAGATCTGTGTGGCACTGTGACATCCAGTGATACGCATATCCAATGACTTCGGTTGTGAAAGGCAGTTCCAGGGATGTGAAGGTACCCAACACAACATGAACTGCGGTCTCACCAAGGGCAGGATCAGGAGGCCAGATTCGTTCTTTCATTTCCCTGCATGCAGAAATGGCAGTTCTCTTTTTCTTGCCTTTGCCCTCTGCTAATTCAGCATAAGGGATAATCCCCTTGAAACCATCACCTCCCTGGTTGGTGATAATTGCTCCATTTTCGAGGGATTAGCACACTGGAGCCTGCTTGCTGTGCAGCAACTTCCCTGTCAGAAGGGGGAACTTTTGTCATCTGGGGACACAAACATCCATTCACGTTCATGGAAGCAGTTCACCACTTCCACTCCGTCTGAGCTGACATTTCACTGTCTCTGACTTCAACAGAAATGGGCTCCAGCTTTTCTATTTTTATTTTTCACATGGTCTTCCTTGCTTGCCGTGCTTTAATCAAGGAAAACCAAAATAAAGCTTCTCTCCATCAGAACTCAGAAAGCCCCTCTGAAGGAGGAAGCTGTTGGAGTCAGCAGACATATCAGTGAAAGAATGAAGGTCATACTTTGCATAATATATTTATCTTGGAAAACATAATTTTATTCAGGCTATCCAAGAATTCAAGTGCTGAAACTAACACTAAGTCAACAGCACTTATAGTAATGAAATAAATTCTTTATAACAATCCAGCAGAAGGAGTTGACAAGGGTTTTGAATGGCTTGTTTTTATTAAAATTCTTTCATTCTTGCAAACCAGCATTGTCTGTGTTTCTTGGATGTGGCCAACGTAGAGACACCGTGCAAAGTCTAAGCTGTAGTTTATTTAGTCTGCCTGCCTGCAGCAAAGAAAAATAAAATGCTTAATAAAAGATTTCCTTCTGTGGGAGACCCTGCAATTTGCAGATTGTAAGATAAGGGGGCTGTTTAGAGGAAGGTATAATTCTACATCTAAACAGAGATGGCATTCCCAGTAGAAGTTAATAGGAATATATCTTCAGCATTTGGTTAACCACAGACCTGAGTGAGAGCCACTAGAATTGAAAGCTTAAACTGTTCTTAATTGTACTGTAAAGCTCAAATGAAAATATTTTTTATGCTCAGTCTTCTTTAATCTAAACATGATTTAAATTCATCTGTTCTATTTACCTACTGACAGTAGTATATTAAACCTTTATTTCATGACTTCTCAGATGTACTCTATGTATGCACTTGAAGTTTAATTTCCAGTGGCCCTAAAACTCTGACATTCAGTTGTGTTATAACTACACCGTTTGCCTGAGCAGCAAAATATAACTTCTACTTCAGATCATGTTAACTTTGCCTGGGGTTATGTTTCATCATGTTGTTATGAGATATTGTGTGGGGGTGATTGCTGTTGCTCTGCTCAGGCACTCTAGGCAAGACGGTTGTTGCCTGTGCAATAAACACTCTGGAAGAGAGCATGTCCTGAAGAAGTTTTCCAGATCCTCTTATTTGATCTTGAAAACTGAAAACTTTCTTAGCTTAAGTGTCTTCCCTTTCAGACTTCCAGCCTAACTCTGGAAGTAGTCACCACATAGCCCAAGGCCCCATAATTTCATGGGACTTCTCTCTCTTCCCACCAGCCAGAGAAACTCCATAAGTTTGCTGTCCAAGCACTGAGATGAGGCAAAATATAATATATTTTTTTCCCAGGTGATCTAAAGAGGAAAGAACCAGTCAAAGTCTTTGCAGCAAGCCTGTAGCAGAGCCAAGAAGACAACTCATGTCACCTGCATTTACTTCTCGTACTTTTACCACAAAATCATGATGCATTTTCTTCATCTTCCTGAAAACGCCCAATCTGTCAATGCCTCATAAAGTTCAGACCAAGTTAAAATTTGCCTTCCACTTAGAGTTCTAACAGCCCTCATGTAAAAACCTTTGAAACTTTAAAATGAGAGAAAGTGGGCCATATGTCTCAACAGACATTGAATGAGATTTAAACCAAAATCTTAGGCCCCAGCAACCATTGAAGTTCCTACACTACTATGTCAATGATCTGAGGTTTTGGTTTCACAGTTATATAAAGATGGTTATACTTCTTTATATCCTTCTCCTCTTCTCTTTGTTTCAGCAGAGAAGCAATTTAGATTCTGCTTTCTGTCTTCAAATCCAGCATGTTACTGCTATAGATCTGGAGGATGGAGACTGCTTTACAGAAAATCCCATTCAGTTGGCTTCCAGAACTAGGTTACCACTCATACTGCTTGCATTTTTTTTTCATCTTATCTCCTTTAAGAACAGTATTTGTGCAACATTTCCTATAAACTGGGCCATTAGGAGTTAATATTTCTTCTCTACCTCCTTTTAGGGCCAAATTTTGCTATCTGAGCCTACACTGAGCACATATAATCCACAAGTGACCTTACTGTGCCAGAACCTCTGCGGGTATAAATGGCTATAACGCCCATCTATTTTCAGATTTTGTACAACACCATAATAATGGCTTTCAGTGAATCTACACCAATTTGCACTAGCTGAGGTTCCAGCTAACTGAGTTTAGTGCAACCAGTCCTGGAATAAGGGGTGATACCATGTTTGGATCAGTTGTCTACCCTAGCCCTGGAGAAAGAGTTATGTGCTTAAAGCCACTATGTTAAAATGTCACCTTCTTATACAATATTGTTCCCTTGATAGCTGTAGGTTCCAACTGCTTACTTTATGGGGAAAGCACTTTTTAAAATTTTCCTTAATGTTTTGGAGTTTATCCAGTTAGAAGAACCTCAGGTCTCCAAACTAAACTGAGAGATCAAACTCTGCGCACATTATCTTGACGACCACCAGAGCCTGCATAAACATGATTTGATTCTCAGACTATGGGTTGGGTTCCATGCTGTTAGGTGATCAATAAATGCTAGAAATAAATCAGCTTTCTATTTCTGAGGTGGAAAAGCCTTTTAAGAGCTATTCTTGTGCTGTTCTTGTAGTATCTTTTTTAGATGTGCCTGGGGTTTTTGACCATGCATAGCCAGAGTGAGCAATGGCAGAGGCCAGCCTAGGGTAGTAGGATCATCTCTGGTTCTTGCACTTTCAAGCCAGGGCACACTGTTGGATCAGTGGTTAAAACAAACACAGGCTTCTGTAGTAGGAAAGAGTGATGGAGCACGGCATTTGCTGAAGTACAAACTGTTGTACTGAAGTGTTGCTTGGACCACAGAGCCCAGGGATCCAGCACGAAGCATTAAAGCTGGGGGGAAAACCAGAGGAAATTAATGATTGAATAATGGATTCCAAATGTTGCAGTTCAAAGTTAAATCCTAATAATACAGTCACTTAAGGGTATGCTGAGCTCCAAAACAGATTGTTTTTCAAGGCAGAGTTGCAGCAAGGAGGATTCTGGGTAATACTATCTGAATTCCCAGTAAGGTAATAAGGGAAAGATTTAGCTACGCTGAACACTGCTCTGAATCTGTTTGCTTCTGTGCATGCAGGAACAATCGCGGAGCACTCTTCCCAAAGCTTTGCTTTCTGTGTTGACTGTTAATCCTGGTGGCAGGTGGCTGCCTGCCATCTGGAACATCTTTGCCCATTAAGATTCTCCCAGAAAGAAAGAAAATAGCTTACTTAGTAGACGGGCCAGGTTTTTAGGAGAGTGCTTCTGTACAGCAGCCCTGGGTCAGTGCTCATGGCTAGATGGATTGGCTCAGACCATTGGCTCAGCATATGGGACTACTCATTCCCATCTTCCAGGGAGGACGAAACAGCAAGTCTACCTAGATGCTTCTTCTTCTCCCAGATCCTCAGTTCACCTTCCTGCTGTACTATTCTTGAAGATACCAGAGGACCCCAGCCTGTCTTCATTCAGAGTTTGAACCTCCAGTCTCGCAGGCTATTTCTGGCTTACCTGATGTACTACCATGAGTTGTGTGTCTTTGTAGATTTCAAAGCTCCTCAGAAGAACAGAAACCTCAATAACTAAACTTCTTCTGTTTCTAAGAAACTGTGGTTGATTTTCCTTCTCATTGTTTCTGTTCCCTTTTCCCTTCCTTTTGTTATAACTATTAATAGTGGTTTTGCATACAGAAGAGACTAAGTGTAGTGTACTTACAGGAGGAGCTCTCAGACTTGTAGCCATTTTGCTGTCACTTTACAACAAGCAGCATCTTTAAAGTTGACCGGAAAGTGAGTAATCAGCCTCATTAATCTGTAATTTAGGATTCTTTAACTTAGGTCAGTGCTGTGACTGCTCTGTAGCTTGCTCGGTGTGTCTGTATAGGACGCAGCACAGAGGAATCACAATTATATCCCACCCATCCTGATTGCAATCACATCCTACCAATACTATATTAATAATGAAACTTTTCCAAAATGGCCACTTCTCAGAGAATAGCAGTGGGCCTAAGTTTCATTAGCGTTTATTCTTTGGCTTAATCCCAACCACCAAATCTCAGTGTAAGACAAATTCTTGGAGGGAATTCAGTGACAGCTTCAAATGGGAAGTGCACTAGTTCAAAAGCTAGATGAAAAAATCCACAAGAAACTTTCAAAAATGGTGGATTTTTCACTCTGGATGTGGCATCAGGGGAAAATGAAACAAAACCATCAAACGTGGGCTTGTTTCTCCCATCAGAAGGAAGGCAATGAGATCAAGGGAGTTGGGGAAAATACATCTTTCCTCTATCACTCCTTTTCTTCATAAACCTGCAGAAATAGAAACCAATCCATCATTGACAGATTCAGGAGGTCGCCTCCCATTGCATGTGGTTTCCACATAATCAAGAGAGGACTAGGAATAATAGCCTGAACCAAGATCCCTATGCCAATGACCCTATGCCAGGGGTGTGCTCACACGAGGCTGCCTATATTGTCAATTCAGATCCTATATTAAAGCTTAAGTCTTCATCTCCTGTCTCTAGCCAACCTCCTAGAATTACCTGGCTCTCCATAAGCCACAACAGGAATCAATTAGGTATCAAAGTTAAGTGGCCAGCATATTAAAAGCCACATGCATTTTGGATTGAGAAGAGGGACAAAGTTAAGGGAAAGACTAGACAAGGATATGAGAGGGAATATCCTTTCTGTGGGAAGCACCAAATGAAGACGGTGATGGCAGCTTGGCTCAGCCATTGCAAAGTCACTCCATAATAAACCTACATCCTCAGTGAGCCTTGGGAGTGTCTAACCTGGGTACCTTGACACTTTTGTCCCCTCATCGTGTGTGCTGCACCAAAATGGTTTGCAGCTGGACTCACACTGACAAATATCATGTCCCTCATGGTAACTTGTATGTGTCACTGTGGACTTGCCCTGCTGACTTTGAGGGAGTCTAAGCTACTTTTGTTCACACTGGAGAGACCAGAGCAGAGGAATGGGTTTTAACCCCCTGCTCTAACTAGCTCCTTCTTCAAACTTTAAATCCTTTTTTCAGCTTCTTGGAATGGAAGCCACACTTGTTCACAATCCTGTATCAGCAAGCAGATAGAAATACAACATGATATAAGAGGGATGAAAGGCATTACCTGAAATGTTGTCTGTTCCTTCAACTCTAACCCGTGTACAGAGATCCTCCAGTGTTGCATCCTACAAAGGGTCAGGTCTTATGGCAGAATGAGCAAAATAACCTTCCTTGCCCACTCAGAATGTAGTCCTAGGAGCTTAGATCAGATGGAGAAGTACAGATAAGCATCTAAACCCCGAGATGTTTATCTGGAAGGAACGCAAACTGCAGATCTTTTTGAAGTTGGCCCATTCCTGTCCAAAGCTGCCTGTGGAAATAATTTGAACCAAAATCAGGAGTCTTAGAAGGATTCTGAGTTTTATGCTGTAGCTACGGTAATCTGAAAAAAGAGTGCCAGATGGAAAAATAAAATATGCCAGCTTCCCCTACACGCATAAGCTATATTTGTGCTGCCTTGACATAGCTCTACTTCCTCGCACCATTCTTTTATATCCGGTTGACGGATATTTTTCCATAGAGTGGTAATGCTAATCTTGGCAGAGGCTGAGAGCAAATATAGAAGCTTCAGTGCGTGCCCGGAGATTTCCAAGCCATTGGGAAGCATGCCTAAGAACGACTCAAGAGCAGCATGAGGAAATATAAAAGAGTCGGAGAACTGGAGAGAGCTTGTTTCACATTCACAAATCCCCCAGTGCCGCTAGGTTTTAGAAGGTGAGGGGAACCCCGCCATCTTAAATGATAGGTTGCTGCAGAGCTGGCTGCCAAGACATACCCTGGCAAGTATCCTTGTCAATTATTATCTTATTTCTTTTTACTTCTGCTTCTGCTACAGATATCTGGCCTCAATCATTACAATATCAAGCACCCCACCGTCTTTAATATATTTATCTTTACCACATCCTCTAAAGCAGGCAAGTGTGCTGATCCTCAGATTACACAAGCAGAAAAGTACCAGAGAGGCCCAGGCTCACAAAAGGACTTAGACACTTATATTTCATTTAAGACAGACTTTGGACCCCTAAAGAAACAGTTCATAAAATCCCCATTTACCTACTTAAGACACATTCATACATGCATTAGTTTTGGATACACAACCTTGACTTGTTTCCACTGTTGTGACTTGCCAGAGCAGCCCTCATCTCAGTAGAATGAAACACCACTTCAGTCTCTGTTCCCTCTTGCTCCTCAGGGAGATCCCAGCACAAAGGGACACCAGGCAGTCACAGCACAATTCATTAAAAAATTATAATCTGAAGAGAATTGTGATGCTTTTCTGCAAAACAGGTCCAGTGTTGCTGGGCTGGGAGGCTGGAGCTCAGACACTGCCTCACCTTCTTGCCCCTTGCTCCCAACTCTGTTTATAAATTTATCTTATGAGTCAGAAGTGCAAAATAAATGGACAGAGCTGGAAACGAGAAACAGCATTAAGCGTGAGCCTACAAAACAAATAAATGGGTTCAGTTCAGTTGCCTGAGCATAGGAATCCTACTTAGGCTGCAGCTTCCATAGGTCCAGTGCTATACTGCCAGCACCAGGAAGGTATCTCAGATACCACCAGGTATCCCAAATGGTTCTGAGCATTCGTGTCTTTAGAGATAAATCAATTTCAGTAAATGGGAAGCCGTGAATGCCTAAGGGCATCAAGAGTCTGTATAAGATTTAGAAGGATTCCCAAGAACTATGAATCAATCCTCCCACCTTAGGGAGAAAAAGGAGGTCTCCTACCAGGTCCTCTGCAATGCTAAACAGGCAAGTTGAATAAAATTGTATCCCTACATGTAAGAGAAACAAGGTCTGCATGGAAATCGAAGTATAGCGCGAAAAGTTTCTTTATAAGCTCTCAGGTAACTACAGGTGAATGATGTTGCACCAGAGCAGTCCTTTTTCCTGGTATATATTTTTCACTTCTAAGGAAAGTGAGACATATGTAAGTCCTGACACCATGGCCTCAGCTCTTATAAACAGACATGCTGCAGGAGTGGGCAGAGCAGAAGGAGCTCACCAAAGAACACCTTGTAGGTTGCAATCTTCCTTTAAAATCACTGCTAACCTACTGACTGTGTTTGGGATTCAGTGTGAAAGCAGAGTAACTTGGTATCACTCAACTGTGTTCAGAAGAAAGAGTTTCCTTCCTCACCCACCACAAATCTGGCCTTGCACGTGCAGTCAGCACCTCAGCTGATCTCAGCCCTCAGAGAGTCCTCATCACTGCTGGCAGGACTATTGAGCCCCAGCAAAAATTCCTGACTTGTGTAATCACTTACACTTTGTCTATCTGAAAATTTCCCCCCCGCAGTTTTATTTGAATGTCACATTCCTTTCTCCCGCTCCTAAAAAAAAGAAATGTTCTTTATAACTTTGACCCGCACACCGGTGGTGTTGCCTGGGTAGCAGGAGGGTTATCTGTTTGTGTGGGCCAGCATCCAAGGGACTGACAGGCCCAGTGTAAAACAAGACACGTTTTTGGTGGCTAACCCTGCAGAAGAAATGGTGGTGTACATTTATTACACTCTTGGTGGCTAGTGAGGACAGCTTTTTCCAGAGTGCTGCCTGCTAATATTAACAGCCCAGGGTGAGACTCAGCCTGCATGAACCAGATGCTGCTGAAGTTGCTGTTTTGCACTTTTGAAAGGAAAAAGGCTGCCTTGCTTGGAATTACACCTTGCTGGTACTTCCACAGCTCCTCAGTGTCTGGGCTTTAAGTCCTCATGGAGTACAATATCCTCACTTGTAATCAAGTTGGTTCTACACCACAAACTGTCACCTCTAAACACTGCAGACAAGTGTAGAAAAGCTTTATCACAGAAGTGATCTCTAGAGGCATTTACAGAGACCAGGGCCAGTCAGATAACCTTAAATTGAAATGAGGAAGACTAGGGCTGGACACGATGGAGAGGCTCTCAACAGCAAGAACAATGAAATTTTCACTGAGATCACTTGCAGGATCTGCATCACAACCACAGATACCTGTTTGGATGGATCTCCATTAATTTTGTAGGATGGGAAACTGTCTGACTGCTAGAGAGCCTCTGAACCTTATAATTCAACTGTGCTGTGACTGTGGAAAGAGCTATACAGGCCCAACGGGAGATGTTCTGCCCTGCTGCTTGGGCTCCTACTCACAAAAGGGAAATCCTTGGGAGGAGGAAATAATCTCAGTTTTCAGATGCAAGGCTGAAGCACCAGGAGAACAAATGAGCCAAAAACAGTTCTGCAGGGCATGGCTGGGAGCGAAGGTGCTCCCTTTCTTGCAGGCAAGCCTCCCTGGCCAAGGGCTTCCCAGGGGAATCTCTCAAAGCTCCAGGAGCTGGGACCACCAACCAGCCACTGCGGAGCTGGGGTAGCTGAAGTGATGATGTCGAGGTGAAAGGCTGTGTATCCCATTACCAATCCCTAGAGCCATCTAGTCTTCTGTCTGAATTTCAGCATGAATGTGCTTGGACAAAGAGAGACATTTTTGTAATGAGAACTGCCAGAACTCTTATGTTGAAAAGTAAGGGGAGGGACTGGGGCTAGGAAAAAATAAAAGGAGCAAGTTCTGGATATTCAAACGCTTTATTTTTGGAGTCAGGAGAAAAATGTTGCTGGTTTTATTTTTTTTCAAGTATCTATTTCTGTTGTCTTTTTTTTGTCTTTTTTTTTTTTTTTTTTTTTAATATATATATATAAAGAAGAAGAAGGGGGGATGGAAGTGTTGATATGTTTCTGCCAAAAAATGTAATTCATTTCTCCTTCATTGTTTCCAGAGTCCTTTGCCATTTCAAGAGGTTCTCACACCCACACAGGAGTCTCTTTTATAGCCAGGCAGCAGACTCTTTCTGCGTGACCCTTCGGCCGTTGTTGATTTATGAATTATTTTTATTAATAGCATGCAGAAAAATTCCAAAACTTCAGGACTTTCCCTTCTTGCTCTTTTAGTATAAATCCAAGAGTCTCCACGGAGCTTCCCTCATGTATTGCAAGAAGTCCAAGAACTTTTCCATGCTTAATAAGGAGAGTGGGTTTAGGGAGGAATGACAAAGTGTGTGCCTCTCTTTATTCCTCCTTGTTATTGATTTACAAGCTGCTGTTCCCATGTGCAGAGCTCTTGAATGGGGATCAGATCAAAAGACCAGAGATGTGATCACCTATCATTCTGAGGTGATCAAGCAGTCTAGACTTAAATCCACTTCTGGATGTCAAACAATCACAAGTTCAAGACTGAGAAGATCTTGAATTTCAGATAGCCCAAACAGAAGTATCCTGCTTTTCTAAATTCATACCAGACCTAAGTTTGGATCACCTCTCTTAGCTTGCTCTGAATAAGCAGTTCCCTTAAAAGATAAACAGTCTGAACTTTCAGGAGAGTGTCCTCAGGCTGGCGTTTCAGGAGGATGAGCATTGTCAGCCAGACAAACATCTCCTGATGAAACTAACAGGTGTCCTGAACAACTATGAAAAATCTGGATGGAAAAACAGAGATAAATTGTTAGCAGATCTTAGAGTGCTGGATGTTACGGCCACGTAGATCGTCTTGTTTAAATCAGGACTTGGGGAAGGGAGTGTCCACAAAGAGAACACATGCTCTCAGATGAAGAAGGAATAGCTCATCACACGCAAATATGAAGTGCAATGAGTTTGAAAAAGGAGACAATATGCAAACGTGATATTTTCCTTGGATACGTTACTAACTGGGTGCAAGTGGCATCCTGCAGAAACAAGAGTAGAATGAATATATTAGAAGGAAAAGTATGTGAGGAAATATAAGAGGGAGAGAAACTGTGGAGTCAGGAGGTAACAATATGAGTTTGGATCACCAGAGTGACTGAATTTGTCTGGGGAGTCATCTCTATACCTGTGCCTCCACGCAGATGGGCATGTAGGTGTATTTGTATATATAGTTGTATGTTTTTGTTAATGGCAACGTCTCTTAAAAAAAAGACAGTCTGGAATTTTATTAAATGGAGCCAACAGAGGATATCAGATGGGAGAGGCACTGTGAAAGAAAGCACAGAAATGAGTGTACTGAATAAACAAGAAGTGGGAAAACTGGTGAGATGGCATGGCTGCACCTGAGGCAACAAGAGAGCAGAATGATATTGGGAAGTAGGGCTGCACATCGGGTAGGGCAATGTTGTCAAAGTGAATTTCACTTATTGATTGTGCTTAGGGTATGCTTCTGGCATCTGAACTTTGAGTAAGAGGGGAACTATCCAAGCCACTGGAGACCAAGGTTTTGTTCTCTGGCCAGAGTACTGTTTGTCCCAGGAAGGAGTGATTAATATGAAAGCCATTCACAACTTTGTCTTTTGTGTAGAGGAACTGAAAGTTTTCCAGCATCCAGTGGCTACCAAGGAACACAATGAGATGTGTTAGGTCCTCCTATCAGGACCATCTATGGCCCTCCACCTTCAGTGATGCTCTGTTCTTTATGGCTTTCTACAGTGATGTTTTGAGGGAAGAATAGCAGTGGACGCATTCTTTCTGCAAAAGGCTGAGGGAGGGGTGAACATGTGGAAGAGATGTGTTGTTCTGCAGTCAAGAGCATCACCTCCAGTGGTGACAGGGAAGAGAAATCACAGTCCTCTCTCTGGCCCTGCACCCTGGCTCTTCTCCTTCCATTCATATTTCTTTTCTAGGCCTGCTCAATCCTGATAACAATGCCTGGAATTATCTCCCCCATCTTCTTTGTTGTGCAAGATCTATATCCTCTTTCAAAAACTTTTTCAAAGCCAAGTCTTTTTGGCTTCCAGCTCTCACCCCACTTTTTTCAGCCAAAGAACAAGGCAGGAGACGGGTGGTGGGTGAATGCTGGGTAGCAGAGGATAGGAAAATTGCAGGTTGGCCTGGCAGCCACCCAGACTGAAACTGGCCAAATCCAGCCAAAAAGAAAAAAAAGGTTCACAGACTGAAAGGAGGATGTTCAAAACAGACCTGAAGTGGGAGGCACAATTGCTTTGCCTCTTCTTGGCTCTGCCAAAACTTTTGGGGGAGTTAGTCCCCTTTTCTATGGAGCAGTGACCTCTTCTCTGAAGTAGCAATAATGTTCATCTTTTGCAGACACAGGATAAGCACTTATGAACTGAAGTTCTGTTGCAAACCAAGGGGATAGATTACTAGCTAAAATCTTCCCTGGCTTAGGGTTTTTTGAGCTGTTGTTGCTGCACAGTGAGGAAATGGGGAGGCAATCTAATGTTTCTGTGCTCATTTTTGTTTCTTTTGCAAAGAGATGGTGTAAATGAAGACAGGCAAGGGCAGAAGGATCCCAACACTTTATCCTGAAGAGCAACACTTCTGCGTTCTTTGTGCCTGCACTATGGAAAATCAATGCTTGGAAAAAATACAGAACATCTCTCCCATATCTATTCTTTGGCTCTTTGGGCTGGAAAGCAGCATGATGGATGACATGAGAATTTCCTAGAAGCTCCCCCCTTTAGCCTTTCCTCCCCCTTCTGCCATTTGACCTCTTTAACACATCAGCAAACAGTCATACGCCCCACACATGTCCTGGCAGCAATTCCACTGCCCAGCTCTTCTGAGCAGCCCTGCAACTTGCTGCAGAGCCAGGGCAACCTGAGGGCTTTTGGAAGGACACAGCTTTTCTCCTTCCAACTCAGTGTCTTCCTTCCAGCAGCCAGGATGAACATCTCTGGCATTTCAGTATCTATTGGTCCCTGTCCTTTCTCAGGACAGGTGATTGCTGCTCAGAAACAGTTAAACTGACATCTGGAGGAACAGATATATCTAACAGGGGTGAATTCCTGTTCCTCCCCAATCTAGTTTCCAATGTGTAAAGTAAAGGGCTCCTGGACTGCAAACCTCATGGTTGCAATTCCAGGCATATGAGTACAGGCACTGCACCTTTCATGTCGTGGAAGTGTTCTACTTTATGTGTGATTTTCTTTCCCTTCCTTGTCTCATGCCATTAGGCCTGATAAGGCCTTTGCATTAGGATGAAGAACCAGGGAAGGAAAAATGTTACTTGAGGGGGTGAAATTGCGATATTAATTGTCTGGAGGGAAATTTTTCCCAAACACATAGAATGATATTTAACATCTATATAGGAAAGCCAGAGTACCTCCTACCAGGACTTATTTCCACTCTGACTCCACTCACCCAACACCAGAATCCAAAATTTCTGCTTCCCTTGATTCCCCTGAATCAGGAAAAAAATTTTTTCCATGCTTCTGTAGGATGAAGATCTTGGTAGTGCCTCTGGCAACAACTGCACCAGAGGGTCAGCCCCACAGAACATGTGGCTCTTTGCTTGTCTTTAAATCCCACACCTGGATTCAGTAGTGTGGGACACCCTACACATGTGCCTCACTGATTTGGCGTTATTCCTAACTAATGAAGGTTTTTTGTTTGTTTGTTTGTTTGTTTTTGTTTTGTTGTTGTTGTTCATTTGTTTGTTTTCAGTTTGCTTTGTATCATCTAGGACATACTATTTTTAATCTTTTCCCTCTTGAAAAGCAGCTCTTCTCTCTTTCCCCGCCTCACAAAGGGCTTGTCAACTTGGAGGATAACTATGCAAAAGCATACAAGATCACTCCTCAGATGGATTATCCAAGGTCCATGAAGTCCCAGTAAAGAGGCTGTTACTCAGGACTTCACAGGCCTCATTCTACATTAACTTTATTCATTTTGGTTCTTGATGAAAGATTCCACAATCCAGTTTTCATTGCCTTCTTCCCCCTCATGTTTCTTTTGTGCAAATAGAAACCTGTTTTACTTAGTGTCTTGAGATAAGTAATTATTCACATTTACCTATCTGGCGTTGCTATTTCCCATAATGAATACTATTTCCTTACATCCATCATGTGCTCTTTAAATCATGTAAACATCCTCCTTTTTATGACTGAGCCTATGGAAAAGACCCCTGCCTAGGTATTGAATCTTTTAGTTTCTAAGTTGCTCACTTATTCTTACTATGTTCTGCAAATCTAAGACGTTTACTTTATCAAGACTTTGTAAATCTTTGTCCCTGTGGAAAATCCTGATAGGAGCAGCTCATTTCTTCTATTATTCCTTCTATTTCATTCCGTGATTCTTCTCACCACTAGTTGGAGATAGGTTACCAAGTCTGGGCCTCACAGCTTTGTGCAACAAATGCTATAGAAAATAAATATCTTCAGGCTAACAGATGAATTGGAATAGAATGAAAGTGCAATTTAAAAAGAGTATCAAGTTTCAGAAAAAAAAAAAAATCAGATGGAATTCACGCTGTTAATTTTTGAAGTACAGGGAGAAAAGCATATTCTGATTATTATTTTTTTTTAAGCTGGGAAATTCCAGGCAGACCTTCAGCTAGCAAAACAGAGAGATAGTCTTCAATAACTGTAGGCCTTTTGAAATTGTTCATATTATTTGAACTGTTAATTCTATTTTATTTTAAATGAAACAAATTCCATCCAGTTCTAATAAATTCTTTGTTTCCAAAAGAGACACATTATCATTTATTGCTTGTCTGGCGATCTTATCTAGCACAAATATCTTAGTGCTACAAAGACATAGCAAAAGCCAGTGTCCTTACCCTCAAAGTCTCTATAGGCCCTTGGGTCTTTGAGTCTTGTTTCACTGACTTTCACGGACTCTTGCCATAGGCAATTTGCTGAAAGCCAGATAGCTATTTTTGTAAATGAGGATGTTGTGGATCTCAAAGAGATCAGGGTGATATTAGAGCTGATAACACAGAGTAATGGGATGAAACCGAGCTAAGGAAAATGTGATAATGAAGGCAAGCACTAAGTACAGCCTGTTTGTATGACTGTCTCTTCAAAGGAAACTCTGGTACGTGAACTGTTCAAGACTGGCTTGGGCAAGGCAGCCAACACTTTCTTTGGAGCCATCTGGGACTGGAGGAATTGATTTGATGACATCGAAGGTTGCTGGGATTTATATGGTGAGGGTAGATTTTTCTGATCTCTTGATTTAATGACGAGAAACAGGAACCGAGCTGATGTCCCACTGTGAGGAGCACCTCAGGATCACTGTGGTGCTTTGCTTTACATGGACATATCGAAAGAGAAAGTGCTATTGAAATGAATTGAAAATGCCACAGTTGTATTTTTTTTTTTTTGTCAGGCAGGGCAGATGGCTTAGGATGTTTTCTGAATTTAAGAGGTGACAGCATGACAAGCACAGTGATCAGAGAGCATTCATGGGCTTTTACCAGAAGTTTTATAGAACAACCTGAGGGTCTCGCCATGAGATTTATAGACTAATAACCTCCTTTTTATGATGGGCTTTAGTTATGACCTTTATTCTTTCACTCTTTGTGTGCCAACTCTGACATACAGTCGGTTCTCTTCTGAGTCATTTCGCTTGCTTCTTATTCTTCCTAACTTTTAATTTTCTTGCTCTGCAGTTCTTTTGCTTCAGTGTCCTCTGATCTTCCTGGGGTTTCCTGAGGACTCTAGCACTTCCTCTAACTGGTCATTGTTTATTTTATGGCCTCCTTGGGGAACTCTTCCAGACTGAGAAGGGTTTGCCAGGGAATGGCTTTTCCATTTTTCCCTGGTGATGATGTATTTCTGCTCAATGCCTGGGATTCCCTATAGGCATTTTTTCTGAAGGGTATTCATTTCTCACATGATGCTCTGGGAGCTCTCCCACTCTTATAAGTAAGCAATGAGATCAAATCTGAGCTGGATGCTCTTTCTCACGTAAATTTGATGCCACTGCAATCAGTGAGTGTTGGAGATGCCCTTCCCAAATCTGTTGCCACCTTTCCATGGTGTCATCAAGCTGCTTGGGCAGGTGACCAGCCTCATCTTCATTTCCTGATGTGACTGGTAATTTGGATTTCTTGAGTAGTTCTTTGGGGCAAGACATTGCCAGCCTTCCTTGAGCAGTTGGCTTCTTCCAGATTCTCTCTGTGTTTTTCAGCTCCTCAGAGACAGTACCTGGCTCATTGTGCTACCTATTCTTCAAGTTATGGGCAAGCTGATGGAAACTAGGCATGTCAATGTCTTTGACCTATCACTCCAAGCACTATGTCACGCAGAGCTGCCTTTGATGAGAGAATTCAAGGGAATTACTCACATCTGCACGTACCTCTGACTCCCAATGTCTTGTTCCTACAAGCTTTCCCTCCATCACCCCACCTTAAAGAGCACCTTGGTGCCCATCTCCACAGGCTGGCCTCTTCCTCTCCTCCTGTTCCCATTCTCTTTCTCCCACCCTACCAGCTGGCAGGCTGCTCAGCCCCACAGCACAAGCAGCAGCAGCAGCTGGGCCTCCTCCCAGCACCCCTCCAGCACAGCTGCAACTGCTGAGCACAAGCAGGACAGCTGGCTGGCGTCTCCTCCGCGCCCCCCCTTCCACCCTTCCTGGCTGCCCTCCCCGTTCCCTCGCCAACCTGGCCACCTGCCTCTCTCCTGGGCCACCCCAAACGTGTGGTGGCCCATGCCAAGGCTTGGCAATGTATCTTCATTATCCCAACTCTCTGCATGCGCAGCGACGGAGCAGCATTCCTCCACCTCTCCTGTCACATCCTGCTGGCAGCCAAGTAGGATGATGATGACACAGTAGGGCTTGGGTAGGTTTTTGCTCTGTCTTGTCCCGCAGCCAACCTCTTTGACCTCTGGATGAACCCAATAAAAGAGAGTGTCTTTGGAGCATGCTCTTGCCGGTTTTACATCTGCGACCAGTTGCAATTTAAATTCCCTTTCTGTTTGGGAGAGGAAATGAGAGAGGAGTAAGGAAGAGTGATAGTTAAAACGAAAAAAATAAAAATAAAAATGAAGAAATGAAAAAGAAAAAAGAAGCTGGATAAGAAGAAACCAAAAACAAAGAGAACTGAGGCAAATCTTGTGGTTGGAAAGAACTCGGTAAAAAACGAAGTCAATGTTTCATAATATATTAATATATTTCTTCTAAGAAAACAGTGGAAAAAAAAATACAGGGCCTTATCTTTTGTCCATAGCTACCTCACATGTAAATTCACAGGGTCACTGTTGGGGTGGGAATGTGCCGAGCATTTCACTGACACCAGCTGAGAACTTGTCAAGCGTCCTGGTTTGACAGGTAATCAAAGCTTAATCCAAAGGGCAGGCCAGAACCCCAATTACGTGTCCAACGGTCATCGTAAACATTAATATATCACCACCGGCTGAGCTGGTGAAGACTGAACTCTTGCTGCTTAAAGCCTCTCCTGCCTCCAACAGACAGCCAAAATCCCAATCCCAAAATAGCAGCACCATAGCAATAACACCATCATAATCCCCAGCCATGGACTAACTGGAAATGAATGGACAGACGGGTAAGTGGAATGAGCTTGCCTTGAGATGGGACAATTTTGATTAATTCATTGTAAAAATGTTAAAGGGTCAACTGCTTCTTCTCAGAGCTAGCAGGAAATGTTGTTCTGTGATAATGTACTTCATTTTATTTCTTTTTACAGTCACTAAATCTTCACTGAATCCAGTGGACAGTCAATGAGAGTTGGACCAGGACATTACAGTGATTTAATTACTACTATCTTTATTTTCCAAATAACTTCAGTGATCTGGATGTTACAGTTGCAGATGTAGCAAGGCAAGAGGATCTTAACCTTTGAAACTCTTTCAGGGTGTTTTGCATTCTGACACAGCTGTAGCCTCCCAGACAATAAATCTCTTTATATATTGAGCTGTCTGGGGAAAAGACTGTTCATCATTATATATGTATATCAATCCAAAATTAAAATCTCTTTTTCACCCAGAACTTCCTGGTATTAATTTAATTTATGTAGTAAAACAGTGTAACAACAATGCCTTAAGACAGGGAGCAAAGCTACATAGATCAACATTTTTATTTTTAAAAACTTAGTTCCAAATTAAATTAAAAAAAAAAAAAAAGTGACTACTTCATTTTCCTAAGCGAAGATGCTCTGAAAAATTTTCACTGGGAAAAAAAAAAAAAAAAAAAGTAATCATTTTTTCATTTCAGAATTTTGGTAGACAAATGAGATAGAGATGTGCCTGGGGTTGAAAGCCTAATGCCTCTGAGAGCTCCAATGGGAAAACTTCAGATTCCATGCCTGGCAATGGAGAGCACCCATGCCTTGGGGAGTCCAGTGCTCTCAGAAGGCTCCAGGATCTCAGTGGTATGTCATAGAAGCTGGATATCTCAGATTCCTAAGCCTTAGGTCAGCCTAAATAGCCTGTCTCAAGGTTTTGGAGGCTCTACTCTCTGACTAATCACCTGATTTCTACCAGGTGGAAAACCCCTCCCAGCATTTCAAAATCAGCTTGTCCAATTGCCTGTTACTTTGAAATATTTGTACTGTGGAAGAAATGCATGTTCTCTGGTTAAATTATTTTTCTATTTTACCTGAATTGTCCAAAATAGGCAGAGTACATGAAAATTTTTGAGGCTTGGATTTTATTATTGTTGTTGTTATTATTATTATTATTATTATTACTATTTCTTGAGGGAAGTATAAGCAGAGAGCAAAGCAAAGTAGTTTTCACAAGACTGAGGCATGCTCAGAACAGGGTAGAGACCAGCAAGCAAAGGTCACTGGATTCCAGTCCCCATTTTAAACACATAAAACCAGAAGCAGGATGGAAAAAAAAAAAAAAAAAAAAAAAAAAGAGAGAGAGAGAGAGAAAGCAGTGGCATTCTCTTTTCCATCCCCTCATCTTGTGCAAATGGTTTCTGTATCCATCGAAGGGTTTTGCTGACTATTAGCTCAGCTGCAGAGCATTCAAGTGGAAAGCTGCAGAGCTGAGAATTGCTAGCAGCTTCTCCCAGCCCCATTAGCTTGCTACTCACACAGTCTGTCAGTAAAGCGGCTGGAACGAGGTGTAGTTTTTGGTTTTGGTTTGGTTTGGTTTGCTTTGCTTTGTTTTGTTTTGGGGGGTGATTTTTTTTTCTCATTCTGAAGGATCACACAGAGTGATCATTTGCCAAAGCTGAACTACAGCTACCTCTGGAGAAGGACATGGCAGTAATTTCCCATCAGGTGCAGATGCATCATCAGTAAAGGGAGGAAAGGTGGCATAATTGCTTCAGCTGATGCACAAGAGAGTTTGGAAAAATGGAATTTGGATATTAGGACAGTCTTCTTCACATCGGTTTTGTACAGAGGTGTTTTATCTTTCCCTGCAGAGTTCTCCTTGAGTCTACTTCTCATTGAAGCTCACCCTCCCATGGCATCCCAAGGACAACAACTTGGTCACTTGCAGTAGTGCCCCTGGAACTGACTTCAACAATGCTGCATCAAACCGTGGTGGCAAGATTGTTTATGCTCCATTTTTTTGGCATCTTTGAGATGTAATTTCCACCACTTTGAAGGTGCCAATATCTCCAGTTCTTTCATTTCTTAAGTGGTAAGCATCTTTTAAGAAAATGCTAACCTGGGTCCTGGGATACCCAAAACCTCAGAACAAACTGCAAATGCTGCCTCTGAGCATTGCCCAACAGGTAAAATTTTTAAAGTAACTGAGGAACCATGAAGCAGGGGGAGAACACAACAAGGAGAATGATATAATGTGGATAAACTAAAGCTCACTAGAATAAGAGAACTAGATTAAAAGAACTAAGATTTCTAGTTTGTTTGGGTCCATGTTTACTCCATGGAAGACAGGTTTATCAGAAAGGCTAGACATAGACCTGGTGATTTTACCAATATGTGATGTATTTGGGTCCTGAATATGAAATAGATTCTTTCCATTGAGTTCTGCCCTTATCCAGTGGCCACCCTTTAATCACTTCAGCACTTTCTGAATTTGTTCTGCCTGATTATATTCAGGTTTGGAGCAGGAGAACTGTTGCTCCAGAGCAAAAAGGCCCCTCACCTGTTGTTACTTATCTTCTACCAGCTAATGCCAGACATTTCCGAAGAAGGTGAGGAAAATTACATTGCACAACTGATCTTTACTCTGCTAAAACTCTGCCTTAGATGGAGGGGCTGGCATACAACAAGACTATCCCATAATCCAGAGGTATGATGGTTAGAAGTCAGTCACTCTATCAACCTACATATTTACAAGGTACTTGGTATAAATACACAAGAATAATTGGATGACCTTAAGCGCAGGAGAATTGGAAATAGAATGAAATCTAATATTACAGAGCCAAGCACTTAGAGACTAATAACAAGAATAGCTGCTTTAAACAGGGTGCTCATCCACTGGAAACAATGAAGTTGCAGGAGAAGAAAGTGGGTCCATGCCTTCATCATAGCACGATCAGGCACTGCTGATGTGATGCAGTCATGGAAAAGCAGCATGCAGTAGCCATACGCAGTACAACGTCTATTTACATTTAAGTTAGTGAAGTGTTAATAGCATAGGACAAGATCTCCCTTGGCATAACAGAAACTGTTCTGGCACTCCAAATCCAAAAAAGGTGAATTTGAAGTGGAGCAGATAAAGTAAAGGGCTTCTGCGGTGATCAGGTGGACAGAAAGCCCATCAAATGTGAGGAGACTAGGAGAGCTTGTTTTGTTTACCCTAGATAAAAACAAAGATGTGTTGGTCTGTGTTAATACATCGGTGATGTAGATATCACAGAGGGTGACAAGTTATTCAAGTTAAAGGACAGTGCTGGAACAAAAACAAATGGGTGTAAACAAACTGGGAATAAATTTAGCCTGGAAGTTAATATAAGGTTTCTAAAACTCTCATCATTTTAGATATCTATTCTTACTATGTCCTTCTCCCTGGCTTTGACCATTATGAAATTCCTCTACTGCTTCTGCAAGGTCATTCCCCTCACCTGTTTCTATGCATCTTTCCCATGATGTTTCTTTTTCTGCTGCATCAGAGGCATTGCTCAATTTATTTGTTCGTAGTGTCAAAGACATTCCTCCTAACCTTAATGTCATCTTCAAACCAGCACCAGAGTCAAATCCTGTCTCTGTGGGTTTTTTTGTTTGTTTGTTTGTTTGTTTTCCAATTTTAAGGTTGTATCATCAACAATTGTTCAATTTTCAGTATCTTTGAGGAAGGCTTCCCAAGCACTTGTAAACAAAGGGAAGAGGTCACAAATTGTGGCCCAGGATGCATCAATTTATTGATGCTCAACAAAGACCTTGACAGTTAAAGAAGAGGTGGCCTGTGTGAAACTCTATAGGCATGTGGCCTCCAAAGGTGAATGGCTGTAGTGCTACATCTCATACCATGCCCATATCATCACATGCAGACCCCTGGCTTTTTCCAGTCCCCGTGGGCAAGGGGTCTGCTACTACCAAAATGGCTCATTCAACTACCTTGTGGTCACTTCCTAGGACCAAGCTCATTAACACTGCACAATAAGATGTGTCAAATCCTTAGTAGTACTTAATTCTGCACTGAAATTTCTGCAAGTAGATTTCATTTTACAGGTGGAAATGGGAGCCGAGTTACAGATGTCCCTCTGAAATATGGATCAGGTCATGAAGCTCCCAGTGCTGCCCAGTTTCTGGGACTGATCTGCCCTTCTGCCCTCCCACTTCTAGCTCTGGCTTTCCGCACAGGGCATCAGCACTCATGTTTTGGCTGAGGTGGGCAAGGCTGTATTTCCACTAAACGCCACCCAGAGAGCTTGCTAAGTCACCAACTAAATGACCTGCATTGCCAAGCTGCCTTCCAAGGCTGGCAATTAATCACCCTCAGCAAGCTAATGTTTGAGCTGGCTAAAATCAACACTAGGAAAGACAGGGAGAGAGACAGTAAGAAGGATAGGAAAGGGAGTAAGAAAAAGAAGACAGAGCAAATGGGAAAAGAAGAATTCAAGAGATCCTTCCTGGAGCCCACCCTGCAATGTTCACTGACTCCAGCCTCGTCTACCCTGCCCAAAACAGAGCAGCAGAGTTCAACCAACATGACAAATGTCAGTGGGAGCTGTTGCCCTCAGCATCAGTGCTATAATTAACCGAGGAAATATGAGTTTCACAGGCTCTCAGACATGATCTTAGCTTGCTGTGGAAATGAACCAATGATGATATGCCCGCCTGCATCCGCCTTCTCCTCTGTCCCCTCCCTCCCCGCACAGGCCCCATTCCCGCCCCACACAAGAACAACAGCAGCTGTGTTGGTATTTATATTCACTCCAACATAGTAGAAAAATCACTGCCAACACAGAGCCAGGCCCTGCCTTTGCACAGACCATCTGCCAACTGCTGATGCTTGCAGCTCTCCCAACCTCCTCTTCTGGTTTTGTCGGCTCCAAGCCCAGGTCCCGTCACCATTCATCTGCCAGTGGTGGATAACCATGTTCTGGGTTTGGCATACAAAAAAAAAGCAGGCTCATAACCTGTTTCCCTGCTTACCTTTCCTAAGAGCCCCTTGCTGTGGTTAGAGTGGGTCCTGGAGGAGACAGCTTGCCCCTGTTGCCTACCCACATAACCAAAACATGAGAGCCAGTGACAAGTACTTGGTGCTTACTGGTTTATGTAATGGGTGTGCACAGGTACCCTGGGTCACTGGGTGAACTATATAAGTATAGAGCTGAATCACATGAAAGTATATTTATCACAAGCTAAGCTATCTCCATTCTCCATAGAAGACAGGAAAAAAAAAGAAAAAAGAAAAAAGAAAAAAGAAAAAAGAAAAAAGAAAAAAGAAAAAAAAGAAAAGCTGAGAACAGAGTTTTGCAGAGCCAATTATAAGATATTACATGGAGCTAAACATTGTGCCAAGATACATACTCTCTCCCTTTTATAGATTTCTAGGCACTTTCTGATGTGTCTATTGGAAATATATGCCACAAATATATATGCATACATTAGAGGGCTACAATAATCTAGTGAAAACTAGATCACTAGGAGGTAGTAGAATGAACCATTACTTAGAGTGTAAAACCACACCATTAATTGAAAAGGAAAAATGCAACCATTAAAAGCAAGCATTGATATGATCCCGTGATCACATAATAACAACCTCGCCACCCTGGAGTTATTCTTCACCCTGTCCTCATTGCTGCCTCCCCATCCACATTAAGCTTCCCTCCCTTGCTGGCTGGGCTCCAACCAGCTCAGACCCATCTGCTCATGCTGTCTTGACTGCACCAGCCAGGAGTTTCCAAGTCAAGACTTGGGAGTATCCCGGCAGGGCACTGTTGATGCTTCATATGAAGAAGAACAAGCTGTGATAGGATTTTACTCCCACTGAAGGAAAAAAAAAAAAATATATATATATATATATATATATATATATATATATATGTATATACACATATATATATAATATATTATATATTAATATATATTAAGAATAAAGATATTGATAGTAGTCCCACAATACTGGCAAGACAGACCACAGCCTACAAGACTAGGGCATGCTTAGAAATCCTCTCCTTTCTTTTTCACATCTAATGCAGCTTTTAGGGATGCAGACTCCCAGGTGGTGTGAGTCCTGGGTGGTCAGGCCTTGCTTTGGGAATCAGGTGTATGTGAGTCCATTAGACTTCTGCCCCCTCATGGCAGTCACGGCCCTTACTATTTTGATGTCAATTGAGGACAAAACCTCATCCCTGCAATGGCCGGGGCACGTGATGTCAGGTCTCGCTGAATGCACCCAGGCAGTTGTCCTCAGGAGGAGTCAGGCTGGTCTCAGCACCACCAACAAAGCTGCCCTACAAAAACTGGGGGCACGTACGTGACGAACCCTCCACGCTGTCCCCTTCCTTTCTTCCATACAGGTCATGTTTATGCAAAGCCCGGGCAGCGGTAGGGTGGGAAGCTAACAATTATTTTTTTAATGAATTCTTGGCAGATAGAAGCCCCTGCTAATCACTGCTTCCCGCTTCAGCCTTGTTTATTGGCTGTGACTTCAGAAAGCACAGAGAGAAGGAGCCAGCACTTCTCACCCAGGTCCCACAGAAAAGCTCCTCAGCAGGGATAGCTGGCATGGGAGGCTGCTCTGTCCAGGCTCAGACCTGAAACTCAACAGCTCCGTTAGCTGAAGAACAGCAAGGTTACAAAGTCTTGTCTGCATCCTTAAATCCTACTGGTGGAACAGGCAGGGATGAGTCGATAGCCAAAGGAAGCTTCAGTCAACACCCTGTGAGACCTATGAGAGAACATTTCATCTTAGCAAAGGCCAACAGAGAGAAAATGGGGACTTGAAGGCACAGCACAGCTCACCCAGCATCAGGCAGAAGTTCAAGCGTAGCACTCAGAGCAGAATCAAAGTCTTGTGAGTCCTAGCACAGCGTTTTATCCATTAGGCAATGCTGCCCAGCTGTAATTGTAACTTGGTGAGTGGAAATGTGTTTTGTTAACAGCCACTGAATCACTGTCCTGGCAGATCAATGGGCTAAACTTTATCCTCCAGACAGCAACCCACCCTCCCATTCTCCTTCTTCCCCTAAACTTCCCTTGTTATGTAGGAGAGCCTGCTCCATTCTGTCTCCCCTGGCACTGAAAGGTATTCCTGGGCTTTGTACATGACCTGTTAAATATGGCTCTAAGGTGCCTATGTTTCATGTATTATCTGTGCCCTGTAAAGAATTTTAGGAGGTTTTGAGATAACAGTGCTGCAGCATTTAAAAAAAACCTATGCTTTGCATTTGAAGAAGATTCACAATTCTCCATAAGTCACAGCTACAGAAAAACAAAAGAGAATGTTCTTTATCCCAACGTGCCCTTTTTTTCAACATCAAACCTTGTCCTGGGAAGCTGTCAATTCTGGAATCATCTTATTTACAGATTAAAAAAAAAAATCAGAACAAAACATTTTGACCTTGTTGAAATGGCAGGCATTAGCTTCTGTTTACCAACTCTTAAAATGTTCCTATCAAATTTGGAAAGGTCGCAGCCGGGATGAAATGGCTCAGTTTTTGAAACAGATCATTGTGATTGTGATTTGCAGGAAACTTTGGGGAAAAAATAATTTTGTATTTGTTTGTATATTCTTCCACTTCAGAACAAAACCAGATTTCAGAATCATGGCATTTCCTAGCAAATAAAACTGAGTGGTTCCCACACAGCCACCCTGTTACAGAAAGACAAGGAAGGTTTTGTTGAATAATTGGCAGGAACAAAAGTTGTCCAAAGGGAAAAAACTGAGCCAGAAGAAGTTTTGAAGAAGGTTTCAACGCCAGTCCCAGAGGTCAGGACAGACCTGAATTGCTCTGAGCCACATTAAGAACATCCCAAAACCCAAGCAAGAACTTCACCATTAAGATGATCCCCAAAAAGCTGTGCCACAAAAAATAGCTTCCTTGCAGTGTGCTTTGGATAAAGCCTTCTTATAGATGTTCTTATAGCAGTGGAAAGGGGCAGAGTTTGCCCTCAACACCTTGGCTGCACTCTCTCCAGCAGCTTAGCATTTCCAACCATGAGTACGCCCTGCTTTGTTTTCTTTGGCCAAAGTGTTTTGAAGCTTCATGGGGGAGAAAAAAAAAAAAAAAAAAAAGGATTTGGAGCCATCCCTCCTCTCTCCAACCACTTCTCTCCACTACTGTTTAGTATGTGCCTTCAATACAAATCTAAACAGCTGCCTTGGATGTCTGCTGTCACACTCAGGTAAAATGAAGGCCATGCTGATTTCAGCCATTTACTCCCTCCAGCCTCTTTGGCGAGACAATTTTCTCTGCTAGTTTTGGCAATATTCACTGAAGAATAAGATCAATCCACACTCCATGACATGATCTTAAGGTCTTCTTTAGCAAATAACTATTAGAACCTTTTGAAAACAGTACAAGTAATAATAAAAGAGAAAGTTATAGGCTGTGAAATTGTGGATCAGGGCTTGTATGCTAGGCCAATGCCTGAAATGAAGGTTGTTTTCTCTCTGCTGTGCTGATAACTGCTTTAATTTCAAGTCCAAGAGCATTGAGATAATCAGATGTGTAACTGTTTATTCTGTCCTTGAAACCTAAGCAGGTAGAAACAGAAAGTGGTTTTCACGCCCACGATTCATTGACCAGACTAGCTGAACTAGAAAAGGGCGAAAAAAATTTTCAGCTGGTCTAGGCCAGATTTAAATACTTATTCCAGATGCCACTGGGTGAGAAAGGTAGTTGGTCTGTGTCCCTCAGAGGCACAGTGCCCTTGGCTATCCTCCGGGAGATGTGCCGTCAACACCGTTCCCTCTCCGTGCCGCAGAACAACCTTCATTTTTCATGGCTCCCCGGGGTGCATGCCCTCGAACGGCACTCACCAGATCCTGACCCAGGTCACAAATCCTCAAGTTCCGGAGTAACGTAAAATACACATCATAAATAGACGTATCCCTGGCCCCAGCTTGCTCTCAGCTTTGCTTCTGTTTTCTTGAGCCTAGTCTGCCTGATTTTCTCCAGTAGTTCAATCATATTTATTAGGAATTTATAGTTCTCCGTAGGGTTTTTATATTTAGCTGCCTACACTGGAAAACCACATTTTTATAGATGTTGGATACCACACCTTTCTCTGTGGCTCCTCAAGGCTTTTTTTTCCCTCCTTTTTGTGCTTTATATTTGGTTTCTGTAGCTCAGCCCCATTTTGTCTCTATCCGTTGCTCCTGTCCACCAAGACTGTAAACTACTTATCAGCAATGCAAATGCCAAGTCACCTTTAAATGGCTACAGAAGTTCATCTGGGCTTGGATCATGTTTGGGTATCACAGCTGCTCTGCTCTGTGACTGAAACAAAGAAACAGGAAAAAGAACAACTTTACAGCATTTCTAAAAGGCCAGCCATATCACTCCATGCTACAAAGGCAGGGATCTGAAGTGTCTCATCACAGCCCTTAATGTCTAAGCTCACAAGGCTTGGACTGCTACATGTGATGGTAGACTGCCTTCTAGGATGATCAAGGCCAATGGTCTTCCCAAAATTACTGGTCCAACCCAAAAGAAAATATTGCTATTCAACAATTATCTCCATTTCACAGTTATTTAAAGCTTGATTTTACATGAGCCATCAGAGAAAAGAGAGGCCAAGACCCAAGTGACTTTGCTGTTTGCCTTGCAGCAGGTAAATGGGAAAACAAAGCATACCCCCACTCTTTGTGCCAACATGGCTCCAAAAATGAATCTGAGAGAAAAAAATCCCACCAGTCTGCCATTTTCTTAAGGAATAAAAACTAATATAAAATGAAAGGGAATGGCAGTTAACTCATTCTGAGCTCAGTTCAGTTGGTTTAGGCATAATAAAGTGTTTACATAGGTTAATATCATTCACAGGACAGGTGAAAGAGCTTAAGAGAATCTATCCCAAGAATAGGAAGAAGATCATTACTGTAAAACCCAGTAGTATACACAAATTATTTTCTCAGAAAAATAAGTTTAAAAAGTCAGCACAAAATCATCTTTGAGCCAGAAACATAAGACTTTATCTCCCTTTTTATTTCTGCCTATTCCATAGATTCTTCTAGGACTTCTTCTAGGACCTTGCAAAACCAGAAATGCTCTGTGTAAAACTTTTCTAAGATGCCTTTTTTTGCTAGTTCCTCTAATAAATGTTTTGCACTTGTAAGTTCTAATATTTTGGATGGTGTCACGGCATTTCCTCACGTCACAGGTGGTATTGGTGGGAAGCAAATGTAGGCAATGAGCTAGACAGGTTATACAACAGAGGAAGTAGCCAGCATCTTTCAACAGCATTAAGCTTTCTCACTTGTCTGATATGGATAAAATTACAGTAAAGCTGAAAACCAAAAAAAAAAAGGAAAAGAAAACTGTAGGACCTGGGGGCCTCACAGTGGCTGGCAGAGTGAGAGAGGACTGGAGCTGCCTAGACACAAAATATGCTAAGGATTAAACAAGGAAGCTGGAAGGCAGCTGGCTTTTTGCAGCCCCACTACCATATCTTTGTGAAGTCTTTTTTACTGTTGTTAGTTATTTGTATATACAAAATCTCTGCCAAGATAAGAAGCTGGCAGTGTAGATTAGAAATCTGTGTGGTTCCAGGATGGAGCTTGGTGCTTTGCAGAACGGGACTTTATGGCTAAATAAAGACATGGCTGTTACAATCATGAGAAATTAAGGTCAGAAGGTATTTCTGGAGGTGTTCAGTCACGTCACATACAACTTCAAAACTGGTCCAAAACTGGCTCTTCCCATTCTTTGTTTCAAAGAAAAAATATATATATATATAAAAAAAATACACCTATTGGTAAACCAGTTAACAGACCTACCTAATTGTCACTGACATTCCAGAGAAATGGCAAAACACAAATGACAGGAGACTGAAAGTCACGTTACCACCTTTTTATATGGGGGGATGTTAATGCCTGGGAAGATTAAATGGTGTTCTCAAGGCTATACATGGATCCTGGTGAAGCTTGAAAATAAATCTGGGTGGTTGGTGTACAAAGATACACATTTACTACCAAGTAATGCAAATCTACATCTATTTTGCCATTATTGAGTTCATCTTTGTCTATTCGAGCCTACATCTTTAATCATTAGAGGACAAAGAGCACAAGTAAAATTACTGAGAAAGTGGTATTTTGGTATAAGAGCCAAAAAACAGACCAGGCTACTCTGCAAGTATAACCCATTGCAGGAAATCTTAACACCAGATAACAGCCTACACAGCCACACAGCCTACACAACCGCCCCAAAAGCAATAGTCACTGCTCTGTGCTGGAAGCTTTCAGGCATGACCTATCTAATAATGCATCACTTCTTTTTATTAAGAATCTGGAACCTAGTAAAGACTTCATGTTCCCTTAATGGTCTTGCCCTAAATTAAAGAAACCACCAACAGCTCATTAATACCTCATTAGAAGGTGTGAATACAAGATATAAAGAGAAGGTACTGTAAAGTAACCATTAGGAAAAGAAATTGAAAAATCAAACTCCTCCCAGGTAATATTCTCGTACTTAACAATTTATCAGTAAAGGCCAGATCTCATCACTTTTGGCTTGCATACACTAGCTCCTTTATTTACTGTGAGTCAGACTGTGGAAATCCTATTTATTCTGTAGTTCTGGCACAACTGCAGATACCAGGGTTAGGAAATTAAGCCAGCCAAATTTCAGGATTTCTAATTCATGAGAAATTTTGGCATTTGGAAATTTGCTTTTATTCTGACTAAGAAAATAAAATTCTTTCCTTCATTATTGCCTGTGACTGGAAATTCTGATTCAAAAAATGACTTTAGAAATATTGACCTGTGGATTCTTGTTCACATTAGTGGAAATCTGTATCATTTGTAAGGGAGATATTTTTTATAGTGGAAGTAAATATACTTCAGATGTGTAATTCATTTTTTCTATTACTTGGATGTGTTTTTCTTATTGTAAGAGAAAATCACCATGAATTTTGAACACGTATTCTGAATGTAAACATACAAATGAAAACAATGTCAAGAGAAGCAGCAATAGGGATAAGTGTTACCATTCAGCTGATGAACTGTTCCTATTAACATCTTCCAAGAAAAAGGGGTCCAACAGATATTACTGATACAATAATGCTTTGGTGTCTTCTTTATACTGGCTAAAGAACAGCTTGATTCATTACACAGAAGGTGGCAGGGAAGATTATCTTAAATAACTAGCGCAAGAAATTATAACGTGACACTTAAAAAAATGCCTTACCTATAACAAGATTAATTTCAGAAGAAATATGGCACCTGAGCATAGAAGAAACAGAACATATAAATGATAAGCCATCCATATAAGCAAAAATTACATTAATTTATCCAGAGTAATTGCTTGCAGCAAGAAGAACAGTTCAATGGGAGACTGAAGCCATATGTGAAGAATGATGCACTAAAAAACTGAGAAAGATATCACATCATTTACCTTAGTTACAAGAATCTTTAGTAAATTCTTCTGGTGGTGGCATAGTTTAGTAGGGACTCCTCTCTTCATAGGGCACCAAGACACAAAGCTGAGAAAGCACTGGTGCTGTTTTTCTGACCAAGACCAAATATTTAATGTCTGAGTTAGTTACTGCAGATTCCTCAAAGTCAATGGAGAGAAACAGACTCTCTAATGTATAGCTCAACTCATGTAATTGGTACTCATATTTGATCAGATGGCTCAAACTCTGAAAGGACCTCACGCCCTTGTCTGTAAGGAATGATTGAGATGACCAAACTGAATGTTGGCATCTACTTTGGGGATATCTAGAGGAAATTAACCTGGAGAAGCTGTATGGGTAAGACGCAACTTCAAATTAAAACAACAAAATATGTAAGAGTTGAATGTCACCTTTTTGCTATGAACATTTTCATTTAATCAGACAAAAAACATTCCTAGAGGTGGGGGATAAATCATCAAATGGGTATTTTGATGTAAATAAACCAGCTTGCTTTAAACTGTAGGATGGAATGGATTGATCCTTAGTGAAGAGATGGGCAGTCCATCACACTGGAAGATGCTTGCAATTCTCATCTCAGATTTTTTCCTTGGTGAAAATGCAAGATAAAATGAATCTTTCTTGCAATGAAGAAAGAGAATCAAATGATGACCAGGTCTGCTGGCTGCTTCTGCACCCTACAAACTCCAGGGATCCTGAAGACATTTTCTAATTACAAATACCAAAATAGTTCTAAAAGGCTGAGGACAAACTCTGAAAAGTTTTATGGCTGAATATACTCACCCAGCTCAGCAGCTGGATTTCCAGAGATGCTGAACAATGCAGAGGAGGGGATTCACCTGAAAAATTAAAAAACAAAACAAAACAAAAAAAGTTGGGACTCATACAGCTACCAGAACAATGCTGCCTGCAATCCCTTGTTAAAATCTTGTCAGCAGTATTGCCTCTAAGCAAGCGTGGGAAGGCCATGATCTAAAGCCTGTTGAAGTCAGTGGAAAGACTCCCATTGACCTCAAAGGCTCAGTTTTATCCTCTGAGCCCAGGAGAACTCCAGCTGTGGTTTAGTAACTGCTGGTGGTCCGTGCGCCTGTGGTGAGTGGGCTGCATCTGGGTCATAGAAGCATATTAAGCCTAAAGACATATGAGCTACCAAGTCTGCATTTCCTAAGCTTGATTGGGTGTGCAGTGGTTTGCGAGAAAATTTGAGGGTTGGCAGAGTTCTTCCGAAAGGTTTGGGAATTAGCGATCTGGTACCTTCACTAAAGGCTTTTTACTTGTAGCACGTGCCAGGACTATTCCATGCATTCTGACAAGGATTTCACTGAGGTTGGGCATAGCTACTTGTCCTTGTTCCAATGCCTGCTTTCCTAGAAAACCTTTATTTAGCCCTAGGGAAGAGATAAAACCAAGACCTGTAGCCTAAAACTGCGCCTCTGTTTCCACCACTGAAGTGATAGCCAGAGCATTGGCTGACTTTTTTTCTTTTCCTTTTTTTTTTTTTTTAAATAATCTGTTGTCTCTTTCCTTCCATTGCAAGCCATGGGTAAATGGGTAAACACTTTCACAAACAGTGTTAACTTTCCCCTCCTGATAAAATTAGAAATGAATGAACTCCTAGTCACCCTTCACTTGACTGAGGGAAAATTACCTCATGCCCAGTCGTTTCTGAGTGAAAATCCCCTGGTGTTACAACATCTCCCTTTTACAGGAATCCCAGTTAAAACTAAGAATTTCCTCTAATAATCTTCACACCAAACTTCCCCTGTTTGGCTCAAAGCGACTTTAGAGGAAAAGATTTCAGACCACAAGTTCACCCTGGGACAAAAATCAATCCATTTAGGTTTTTAATATCTCAAGTGTGGACATCACGACTGTGGCCCGGTATTGTAGCAGTGGTCTCAGAAATACTAGAGAGAATACGAATGCTGTATCCATCAAGGCCCATGCATACACGTCCAAGGGCTTCATTAGTTGCCACCCGCAGCGCTGGAGAGCTGTTCCAGCACCACAATCCCAAGCTGGTCAGGGCTGCTGCTTTCCAGGACGCTGTCTCCAATCTCGTGTGACTTGCATTCTTCCCTTCCCAATTACTGGCCATGAATTTGGCTGCGTTAAAATCATACACCGTGCAAATGAGCTGCCCTAGCAAATG
Source organism: Aythya fuligula (assembly GCF_009819795.1). NCBI lineage: Eukaryota > Metazoa > Chordata > Aves > Anseriformes > Anatidae > Aythya > Aythya fuligula. The sequence continues at coordinate 75,853,156 of NC_045562.1, read as the reverse complement.
ATCCAGACCACTTGGGTGTTACTGACCTGTTTCTGATGATTTTCATCGCTTTTCTGTAGTCTGCAACATTTACAGATTGTGCCAGCAATAATTTTCTGCTTTTCTTGGATCAATAAAGGATGTTGATAAAGGTGTTGGATAGCATTGAGTCAGGTTGGATTGCTGTGGGACCCCCTCTAGCTGTACTCCAGGCAGATTATGAGTCCCCGTGCACAGATATTTTCTGCGATCTATCAAGTAGCCAGTTTTAGTCCATTCAAGACAAAGATTTTAAGTTGTAAGCACAACAAATAATCTCTTTGAAAACAATTCCCATTTTTTCCTGTTTCCTACCATTCCGCTCCAGAGGTTTCCCATACGACATAACACAACAACACAACACAACATAGCAACACAAAGAAATGATTCAGCATCTAGCATAGCAGGGAGGGACTGACACCTTCACTGGGAGCTGGGAACAAACAGTTGACACCAGGAATCTACCGACATTACTCTGCCAGCAGTGAGATGCTTGGTTTCCCTTGGCAGCTCACCTGCTTTGGAAGTGCCAGATTCTGCCCAGGACCCCGTTTGTCCCGTCCTGCACACACACACACCAACTCCAATGGCTGTGCTGCAAAGAGGAGGCACTAGAGATGACTTTGGCAAGAGTAAGGATCATTTTACTTGATTTCAATTGTTTCTTGTCAATGAAAATGAGCAGCAGGGAGCCAGACCCTATTTAGCAACTCTGTACAGCATGACTTCCATTTATTTCTCTCAGTCCTAATGACTTGGCTGCATCAATCTCCCCTACCCCCATATCTATCCTCCCCCCACCAACTTGAGTCTTGACTTTCTCCCCAGTTCCAAAAGGGACATTAGGCAGGGGTAAACCAGCCCCATAGGATCTTAACCACCCCATCGGCAGACAAGACTCATTTCCTTGCAGGAGCTGGACATGGTCTCTGAATGTTGCTTGTCTCAACACCCAGGCCAGAGAGCCCAGCTCCATCATGGGACCTGAAAGCAAAGGGAGAAAGCTCTGCCACGGTGCTTGGAAGCTCTGTGTGAGAGCTGCTGAAGGCTGGTGTTTCTGCAATGGTCATGTGGGACCAGAGAAGAGGTAGTGAGGTCTGCAGGTCATTGAAGTGTATCTTAAGGCAACCAGCTGAAAAGCCCATTGGCAACCTGTTTAGCAGTCCTGTAGTTAAAGCACATTGATTTTCAAGGGTCTCATGTCCACACTTTTCACCAATTAACCTCTCTCTCTTTCCTTTTTCCACATGAACACATTTGTCTGTCTACCACCATACACACCTATCTGGAAAAGCAGTTGTATTCCTGACATTCATGCCAATCTGAATTATCCTATGATCCTAGACCACAGTGATAGACAGATATTAACTTTCCTTTGGTTTGTCTGCCTGGCTCTCTTTTAATAGTGGCAAGAAGAGCTTCCTCCTCTCATCACTCAAAAATCAGACTGTACACAGAAATTTTAGAATTTTCTTCCTGACACTCCAAACCACATTCTCACTCCATACTAAACACTCTTCTCTGAGGCATTTTTAACAAAATATGTTGACACCTAGAGAGAAAGAGAGAAAGAGAGAAAGAGAGAAAGAGAGAAAGAGAGAAAGAGAGAAAGAGAGAAAGAGAGAAAGAAAGAAAGAAAGAAAGAAAGAAAGAAAGAAAGAAAGAAAGAAAGAAAGAAAGAAAGAAAGAAAGAGAGAAAGAAAGAGAGAAAGAGATGTTCTTTGTGCTTGAACATTGCAGCAATAACAACCATTAAGTTAGGCACTGAGAACAAGTGAGCAGAACTTTAATATCCCATCCCCAAACATGTATCTGTAAATCAGCAGAGCAGATTCCTACCACCTTGATCAGGGACTAGAGCTTGAATCTTTGTTCCTCCAACCTATTTGAAGTATTTCTATAAATGCTGCTATTTATATGCAGGGTTATTCTTGGGGCAGCAATCAAACAGAACAGAATGCAGGCAGATTGTCCTGTTTACTAATAATAATCAGATTTGAAGGACTGCCCAAAGATAACCCAAGTCTAAGTTAAATTCTTGACACATGGTGCAACCAAGATGAGGATTGCCAGCTTCAACCAGTAATGGGGCACCAAGCACAAATAGAGTTTGAATGTGGACTACCTGGTCTGGAAAAAAAAAAAAAAGAGAGAGAAGGGATGGAAACAATGCGTGACCTGTCAGATACTGTGACTTCGGGAATGTGGCATTCAGCAAGTACATGGAATATTGCTTAAGCTATTTCTGTGAATTCATGTCCTTCTATTAATTACCTTCAGTTCACTTTGGCTGGAAATCAGAAGCCATTTGATGTTGCCAGGGAAGTTTAGAGGGACAAGAGCTAAAATAATACTGAAGGAGCCATAGGAGAGGAGTAGTATTGACCATATCTGCATTGTAGGGAAAGATTAAACCTTTAGAGACGTCAGCATTTGCCCGTCATCCTTTCCGATGCCTGCATATAGCTGTCTTGCAGCACAGATGGGTGAATATCTTTGGCATGACCCTGAGATTTCCTGAAGCATAGAATTAAAATTAAGTCCCCACATTCTTATTTTGCTACCAAAATGGACAGGCTGATTTCTTAAAGTCTGGGCACACAACTCATTGACTTCAAGGACAAATTCATTATTAGGAAATACTACAAAACATATTAGGAAACCTTGATCTCAACCGTTCTTTGTGTCCAATTCCTACTTGTAGCTCCCACTGAAATGCGTTCCTGAATTTAGGTAAATCCAGACTATGGTTAATTAACTGTTATGGGAGGAGTCACTAGATGGCAATGTTACCCATGCTCACCAGGGCAAGATACTTTGGCCAGTGGATGCAAGTTGTTTTATTTTGTTTCAGGATGAAGAAATACCATTTTGTTCCAGAATTTGTTGTGGATCAGTCTTTAGAGAGAAGCAGTGGCTGGAAGCACAGAATGTGTTCCCCATTTTAGTCTTTGAAAGTAAATTATTGAGAAAAAAAAAAAACAAAAAAAAAAACAAATTTGGTGTGCAGGCTGGCATTTCCGGAGCAGCAGCCTGATCTAGATCATCACTTTTTCAACACCAGGGTTCAAGTATAAGGACTAAATTAAACTAAATTACCCCAGACTCCATCTCATGATTTTTTGTTTGTTTGTTTTCTTTCTTTATTTATTTTTTTCCATTTCATTAGGAAGAAAAAGCCTAAGGTTTCTGATCACCTTATTCTGCACCTATTACAGTGAAATAGGCAGTCCTAGGGCACAAACTGGGTCATTGGGACATAAGTTGCCCAAGCAGTTTCTAGCTACCTCCAACCAAAGCCACCCAGCTTTCTCACAGACAGTTTCTGGGCACATTTTGGAAGCTGGCACAGACCAGAGACCATGCTCATTAAGCAATCTGTAGACAGCCACCTTGTCTTAGAAAGTAAGAGAGTTTAATCACACAGATGTGACAATGGATCCAGGCCAGGGAATGGTCCCAGCTACATTTAATTTGTTAGCATCAACTTATCCTTAGCATCTGAAATGGATCAAAGAAAAAGGAGGCAACCTTACCCTGGACACACAGCATATTTTGAGAACACAGAGCAAGACAGAATGCTATTGCGTGAGGTATGCTGAGGCTCTGACTGTCTATCTCTCTTGCCTATGTGTTTTAAATTATGAAGCTTATCCAAGGTAGATTGAAGAGAGGCTGCACTGCCATCCCCGTTGCTGTCATCAGATGACACTTGATGTATCCCAGGAGCAGCTTGGTGGCAGGCTTATATTCCTGACAGAAGAAATTATTCCATAATGAAATTAGATGAGGAATTTGGCTTTACATGGGGACTGTGGGTATCTGTGTCTCTATACAATGTAAATCTAAACTCGTGCTAATTTCTCCAAGTCCCGCTCTCATAAGGGGGAAAGGGCCTCCCTCGTCCTGTTTACATTTTCCTAATTACCTCATTTGTTCTGTGTTTACTGAGGGATTGGGTTCTTAGGAGGCCAGCACGAGACATCACAATACTACCAGGATGGCTCTTGATTGGGGAGGCCCTGAGCAGACCTAGGGAGAGGATCAGATGGCAGAGATGGGGATATGCTAATTATCCACAAGAATTTGAGGGGGCTAAAAACCAGCAAAGAAGGTTGGAGGGCACAGAAAGAGAGGCACAATATCACGGGAAGAAAATACAGGCCAGGTAAAAAGTGGGAAATATTCCCTACCTGTTCAAGCACGTGAGCTGAGGAACAGCTTCCAGAGGGCACAAATGGGGGGCCTTCCCCCTTCGGATTAGGGTCTTTCACATGGGGTGAGGTATGTTTGAGCCTCCTGATCCAGCACAGGAAAGAAACGTGGTGCAGTCCCAGGCCCATGTAACAACCTGAATCTACGAAGAGCAAAGCTTTCTGAGAGGGTGCAGCACAGTCGTGTGGCCTGTCTGCCTTATCTGCTTTAGCATGGCCATATCAGTTTTCAGAGCACCTGGTACACCACTGCTGCTGGCTCTAGGGTTCATTCCTGCCAATTTGGTCTCTGCACCATGGACCCTCTTTGGATGACATGCACCACCCCAGAAACAGCTTCTTTGTGGTTCTAGGGCCACTTTCTCTCCCTGAAGTTGCCCCATCTTTGTTTCATTTGGCATGACCAGGGTGAGACTCACTGGACCAACTGTGAAATATCTGAGGAACAGCTAGCTGTAAGAGGAAATCTGGTCCAGCCATTTGAATATTGGTTTGGGACATAGATACCTTGGATTCAAGCCTTTTGCTTGCTAAAAGCTTGTTGAGCAACCCTGGCTAAGTGACAAGGACAAGATTCACCAGGAGAAATGAGGTGTCGTTGCACTCAGGGCTGGTTCTAGCAGTAGTGACTGGCCCTGAGAGGGGAGCTCAGATTTTGGGTTGGGTCTTTGTGGATTTCAGGAGGGGAAGAACACTCATCCCTGCACTGTGTGGTGCAGACGGTGCTCAGGGTTCACTTTCAGGGGTGGATGGACATTATCACCTCCACAGAGACCTTGGTCTGGGCCTTTGCTGGAACCTAGTAACCTTGAATCATAACTTGTGGTTTTTCTGAAGAGAGAGGGTCAACTCAGTTCAGAATGCCCCCAAAATAATGATGAGGCTGTGTTGTACTCTACCAAATGATGTTTCTGCAGCTATGTGGGCATAAAACATCCTGGAACAAAGGTATAAACTTACAGAGCTTGCTGAAAAGTAGGAGGCAGGCTGGGGCAGTCCAGATGGATTGTGTTGGAGGGTTGCCCTGGGATAGTAAGGAAACTTGATGCAATATGCATCCACACCGTCTGTCTGGTGTGGACCCATGAGCGAATTACCCTGTTGACTGTAACTGAATTTCTTTTAGTGAAATAGATAGCTTACTTCACAAGAGAGCCTGGGAATCATCAAGTGCGCCTGCAGTGTAGACAATCATTGGACCAGGGCTCTGGAGCAAACAGGAGTTAAACAGAAAATGTAAATTTATATTCTCTGTGTAATGGAAGAAGAATCATCACATCCCTTTTACATTATAGCCTTGACCTCATTATACCCAAGAAATAGAAGATGTAGATTCAAGACTTTTCTTGACCTTAAAGGAGATCAAAACCAAATCTCCCTATTTCTAGACACTTTTTTTTTTTTTTCCCTAATGCCTGGGAGAGATGGGACACTTAGTGCCCTGAGTGACAAGACACAGGTATGTTAGGAGGTATTAAAAACTCATTAGGAGATATATTCTCCACATGACCTGCACATGTTTAAATGCCTAACTCAGGTCCATGAATCAGAGAAGCTCAGCTCCTTACGAATTCCTTCCTTGGTTTCCTTCTTGTTTTTCAAGTCTCGCATGGCTGGCTAGGCTGTAATTTCACCAACCAACTTGGCATAAGAAAAAATGTAAGGAGTATTGCTCTTTTCTCAGCCACAGACTTGCATTGTAGAGTACAGCCTGGACTCCTGGTCCTGTTGTCCTCATACATCTTGAAGTGATTTGGATCATAAGTGAAGAGAGGCTTATTTCACATGGATGCTGGAATGAGGGGTGATTTGATTTTATTTTATTGCTTGTAGCTGAATTCTGCTGTATCACTTTGGTTTCAGAACTCAGTCAAACTAGATGCCCCTGTCAAGCCCGGGACATGACTAGCTTCAAACCTGTTGAAGGCAATAGCTGAGCTCTCCCGTGAATCAGGACCAGAGTCCTTAGCAAAATTCAAGACTATGCTCCAAGGGAAGTATTTACAGCTGTACGAGCTAATAAGTCAATCCAGGGACCACTGTCTGTCCCTAAAGAAACACAGAACAGTATGGCTTATGCCCATTCAGCTAAGCAGGATTTCCACTAAACAAGGCGGTCTCATTTTGTAGTGAACCAAGTCTTGATGTACAGCATTTCAGGCATCTGCAATTAAATTCTGTCTATGTGTTCCTACCATGCTGTATATGTGAGGTCCTTTTTACTGAGGGAAGAGTAAGCACCCTCACATTATTTAACATCAGGCACTATCAGCTAGGAGTGACCACAGCAACTAATTCCCTAGAGATTTTACCTTGTCCACATCCACATTCCCTGTGCTTACACAATCATACATAAATTACACCGGTTTTACTAAACTGAGGTTAGTTTAATTCCACTTAGCTTGAGGCTGTCTATGAAAACCAAAGTAATTAATCCTGCTTGTCAAACCAAATCATCTTCTGCATAATGCTGTCATTACCAAATCACTTTAAATCTTACATAATTTAAACTTTAAAAAGCAAAACTATGGCTGAGGTCAGGCACCTGCGCTGTGGAGTTAAGACCTACATCTGCTATCTCTTACAGCAGAGGTATTAGTAACCATTTTCTTTGTGCATGCTATGCCTATGCATGAGGGTAAACCATGCATGTACCTGCCTTAATGAAGATGCAAAGTCACCCTTGCTCCTTCACTGGAAGGGGAGAGTTGTTTCCATATCCCCATACTTTCCAGCAACTCAGGTTTCTATCCTAAACCAAAAGGGCACTGTTTGTTGTTAGCATTGTCAGGAATCCCTTAAAATGCAAGCAAAGTGGTGCAGACACAGATATGAGTAAGAAAACCCAAGAACAATAACCTGTAGTTCTGGGTGGGCCATTCATTCCAGTGATGGTGATTTTAAAGTCTATGGTCTTCAAGGCCAGCTCTCTGCTGTTGTATTCACCACCTCATAAACTTAGCAAGTTCTAGGAATTCATTTATTTTCTCCCTCTGGAAGACTGGTCCAGAATCTCACTGCTTCAGTTGTTAAAAACATCTTCCACTTTCCAACCTAAATTTATTCATGACCAATTTATCCCCATCTGTTCCAGTGCCAACGATGTCTTTAAGTTTAAATAGCTTTTCTCCCTCTCCAGTGTTTAGCTTCCATTCTATTTTAGAATATGATCCTAACTGCTCCAAGCCTGCATTTTGCTGAACTAAACAAGTCCAGCTCTTTGACTTTCCTAAACAGGGCACACCCTTCCTCTGATGGTGCTTGTTGCCCTTCTCTGCACCTGTTCCAGGTTGAATTCATCCTCTTTAAACACAACAAACTAAAATTGAACCTTGGCGTCCAGTGGCTTTGTAAGATGCCACTAATAGGAACACCAGGCTAGAGGGGCCCTTTGTGCAGAGAACTCCTTTTAAAAGGTTATCTTGCTCCATCTAAGCTAGTTGCAGCCCTTACCCTGCTACCTTTATTGGAAAACTGCTGCTTGGTCTCTATCATTATGTTACACAAGCTTACCCTCGTCAGACATTATTTTCTTGTGCCAAATTAGCCCAAGAGTTTTCCTAAAGGAATGGGAAGTCCTTCACTCAAAGCACGCACGGTTTGGTCACAATGAGGTCTCACTTTCGTGTGGTAGTCATCCTGGAGTCAGGTAATGCCCAGCATCTCTGTCTTCCCCACCTAAAGGAGGAAACCTTTTCCCTCAAATTATGCAATATATTATTTCAGTGTTGGCTCTTTTTACACTAAGTACGGAAGACCACACTGCTTGTGTTAATCCAGTTCTTCACCTACGCTGCCTCTTCTGCAGTTCAGGGAGTGAGACCTGAACCCATAGCCATGTGCTGCTACCAGGCCTGCATTCATGCTATCTAAATCCTGTTAACCCTGAGGGAACTATTTTCCTTTCCACACCCAGGTTTCCTCAAAAAGGAAACCAAACTGTTCAGTCCATAATAGAGGAAAACATGTGGTGTAGGTGATCCTTGGGGCAAGATATTGGTGACAAAGAGAAAGGAACCAAACTGGAGTTCAAGAAGCATTTGGACAACACTCTCAGACATATGGTTTGATTTTGGGTTTGTCTTTTGTGGAGCCAGGAAGTGGACTCAATGATCCTTGTGAGTCTTTTCTAACTCAGGATATTCTATAACACCATTCTATGACTCTATGATTGACAATAAGGATGCACCCTTTTATCTCAGAGTTACCTCTGCTACCAGCAGACAACTCTCACAATGCTGAACATGGGTGGAATTTGGAGATACCATTTCCTCCTCCCAGTAAAAATGAAACCAAGTGCACGAAGCCTAGAGGAGTCCATGGCATAAGTCCCAGGGATAGGGAGAAAAAGCCATGGTCTTTACAGCTGAACCATTTACTGTGACTCACTCCAGTGACTCATCGGACCATAGCCAAGTTCAAGAGTGGAGAAGAAAGTTTTGCCACCTTTCACTGCTCTTTTTGCCTCAGCCTCATCCCCAGAGCTACACGGAACAGTGTCAGAATTTATCATCAGGAAGTGGCATAAAAAGGAAAAAAAGCAAAACGCAGGAACGCAATGCAGCTGTCTCCAGTCCCCAAGGTGGTGGACACCTCCAAGTTATGCTCCCAGCCTCACAAGGCAGGTCCCCATTAGTCTTATTTTCTCAGCAGGAAGAATCCCAGAGGAGGATGCTCAGCACTGCTGAGTCAGAGGGTCAGTCCAAAGCCTGCCCATCATGAATGAAAGGAGAGCTGACTCCCCAGGTAACTGAATGCCATCATTTCTTGACATCCTGCCTGGGAGACTTCTTCTAAGCAGGAGGCATGATAACAGCAAGGTGCACTCTGAAGTGAGCATGCTCATTTGCTGTTAATTTTGCAACCCAAAATCTGACACTCACCAAGGAATTTTTCTCTCTGTCTTTCTGGCTCAGGATAAGAAACATTTCTTTTTAATTTTATTTTCTCTCTCTCTCTCTCTCTTTTTTTTTTTCAATTTGCTTGAGAGGCTACAGGCAATCAGGGCTATAATATAAGGAGCTCAAGGAAATTGCAAGTGACTCAAGAGGATGCGGAACATTTCATCTAAACAAGTCAGCTCCTTACTGCAACATTTTCCATACTCAGAGCCACACAGCTCTGGAAATCCCACCAAATGCTGAAAGGAACGGAAAGAAATGACAAATATCTTATGAACTTCTTGCTGGCCTGGCACTAGAAAAAGTCATGGGCCAAATGCAGGTCACAGTGGATGCAGCCAGCTCCGGCACAGAGCGGAGCAGCTAACTCACAATTGCACTGACAGAAATATGTGACTGGTGGAGTCCTCCTTCATTGCTCAGACCAGTCATTTCTTGAAGAAATTTGTGTCCAAGAGGTAGAGCAGAGTGGTAGAGCTGTCTACCATCTTTGCGGAAAGTGAGAGGATCACAAGAGAATCAAAGTATTCCTCCGTTTCTGCATCAGCAAAATGTAGAGTTGAGGCTTGCCCACCTTATTATATAGTAATGGTTTGAGGGTGAATGTGAAGTTTTTGCAGAAATACAAATGAACATTTCCCTATATTGAGATGTAGCCTGTGCCTATCACATACCCAGATTTTGAAAGATACGTGTTTGCCCTTGCACAAAATATCTAAGATCCCATTATAGCCAATGGACATCTACTAAGTAGAGCCTGGAGAGTGATCTACCTCACCTGAAAGCAGACTCCAGGTACTCTGCTCCATGCATTGGCATCCCAGGACAACTGTGTCAGGGAAAATGAGTCAACCCTTGGCATCACAGCTAGTCACCAACAGATGAGAGGAGGCAGGAGTGCTGCTGGGTGACCAGGACCAGTTTTAGACCTGGGAGGCAAGGTTTTCCCAGCTGGGTGACTAGGAGGAGCAGGGTTCAATATGAATTTGACAGTAAGGTGTGTGAGATGATTGTGCCCCTCTTGGATTGACTGGTCAGCGGTGTTTGCCTCTGCTGCAGGGGAATCTGGAAGCACGGGGTCATGAGGAACTGCGCTGCCTGGCAGGCATCTCACAGCCAGGGGACTTGTCTATTCCCACCTCCGGTAACTGCACATTTCCACCAGGAGACCTTGGCAGCCGGCCTCAGCACAGCCTGTCCTCGCCACCCAGGGCCAGAGCAGGGCTGGTATGTGACCGTGTGACTGACAGATTCCACCAAATACACGTCAGTAAGGTCCACATCTCCCTTTTTCTTTTTTTCTCCTCTTCCCTTCTATTTTTTTTTCTCTTTTTAAATATAACTCACTGCTTTTATGCCAACAAAAACTAGTAAAAAAATCAGACTGTTCCCTGCAATTTCAGTAAACCTGCCCAGTGTTGGAAGCCTCCCAGCAGGGTCATGAACTGCTTTCTATACGTCCTGTGCCTCTATTTTTAAACTGGCACTTGGCACTCTGACATTCAAATTGCTCTTCCAAACAGACATTCAAGAATAGAGCATCCCCTAAAATTTCATTGTTGCCACACAGCCCTGGGACACCTAGGCCACGGTATTTCTCAGCCTAACACAGGGCAACACAATACAAATTCCAGAGAACTTATAAGACAACAGGAAAAAAAAAAAGAAAAAAAGAAAAAAAAAAAGCACACACACACACAAAAATGCCCTATAATGTTATTTTCAGAGAGTTCAGAAGCCACAGAGAGGCTGGAGGTCAGATGGCCAAAGAAATCTCAGTACATAGGTCCTACTGATTTCCACAAGATAGGTTTTCACTTTTATGTTGACCTGAAGAGTACCCAAGCATCTTGTCCAGCAAAGGACTGTCCCTTTACAAGAGGAATTAGCCAATACCTCCAGCGTGTCAGAAAATGAGCTGTGAACCAGCTCCTTTCTCACCCCAGGGACTATTTGGCCCCATTTGGACTAACCAAGTCTGAGGGACATGAAGACAAAAACAACATCCTGACCCTTCCTGGTCTTGCAGGCCAGAATGGATGGTGAAAGGAGTCCACTGTGACTCATGTAAAATCAACAGAAAAACTAACTCTGTTCCCGGCAGCCTCAGAGACTACAATTTGGTTCAGCATCATAGGAAAACTTCCTAACACCACTTTCTCCTTGGGGGTATCTTGGTTGAATGCAGGCATAAATCATTTCCTTAGCATTGAGAGGCATGTAGGAACTAGACTCTTCACAATAAGGATTTTATCCTGCCCTTCCTTCCAAGTTGGTGAAACGCTGACTGTGAGTGTCCCGATTCTCTGATGTTCAGCAACCTTTAAAAGAGACAAAGAGGAGTTTCTGGGTAAAATACTGATGCATTTTACCTGGACCCTAGGAGCTTTGTAGAGGAATTTTTTTTTGAACACGCAGGAAAATCAGACAGAAATCAGGAGTGAACAATACTAGACATTGGACTTGCTCAGAAAAATATAGGAAAGAGGAGACAACCTGTTACCAGAGCTTTTGTGGGCACCATCCCTGGGAAAGGCAGAATAGCATCACTTACTCTCCAAGAAGTCACCCATAACATCATGGAGGAAATTACTGGGAAACAGGCCTCTATATATATCTTTACAACACATGAGTGCTTGTGCTGCCCCTTGGAAGCTAAGTAGCATCATTTCTCTTTAGAAGATGGACTTCAATGAGTTAAGGGTGCTGTAGCTAGAAGCTATGAGTGCCAGGTAAACACTACATTGCTGAAATAAAATAGTCTGAAAAGCTACTTTCAGACTATGTATTGAAAAGCTACTTTACCTATCACCACTGCCAGGCAAGAAAAAGTGGAAAAGGTTATGGGAGCTGATGAATTATGAGGATATAGCAAGACTAATTTAGTTAAAATTGGATACCGTAATGAAGATCAAGAGGATAAGTTAGACTAATATGCAGTGAAGGTGGGGAGATCTTAACTAGAAGTTTGCTAATAGTGATATCTGAACTCTGTCCTGAAAATTAATTTAAGAAAAACACTGAAATAATTTTAGAGAAAATTGTCTGGAGTGAATTTACAGAAGAGATTACATGTATTTACAACTAAAAATAAGGCAAGAAGAGACCTTTAGGGCTTGTATGATCCATCCTTTAGCTCCATCACATAATCTTTCAACCATGAATTCCTTGAACCATTTAAGACATCTTTGAACTTTCACTTTACCTTGACAACAGACAATGTTTGTAGGCTGCAAAGCAAAATCAGATCACTGTGATCACTTATCCTGCTCTGTCAAAAACAAGGCAAAGAATTTTGTTTCTCACTGCTGCCTGTTAAGGACCATGTGTGAGGTGTTCTGAGAACATGACGATATTGGGATTTGATAACCAAAGTACGTAGCTCTGCTGTTACAAAACAAGGACAGATTACCAATTTCAGTTTTTAATTCTTCTCAGCTCTGAGTTTGCAGACAGCCTCTGGCTGAACTTAGGTTATTGAAATGCAGCTCCATAGACACAGCTTTGAGGCAGTGAGATACCACTATACAACTAGCTGGTTAAACACATTAGAGTGGAGAGAACTTATCTGAAGTTGCTTTAAGATTCTTTGTCCTAACTTCTAACATTCTTAGGAACCCTCAGATGAGGAAAAATTACAGTGTTTGAGCCCACTGAGAAGTTATGCTTCTTGCCTCTACTTACAGAAATCAAGTCTTACGCTGGCTACATGTATTGTCTTGTTGACTTCACATACCAGGGTCAATAAAAGGGCTGAGAGGTGACCAAGAAAGAAGACTGAAGTGTGCCAAGAGCAGAAGTTCTTGCACTCAGCTGAAGGGTGGAGTAAGGAAAAGGTACGGAGAAACAGGACAAAAAATGTCAGCAAGGTCCAAATCATCACAGCCTCAGAAGACGTGCACAAAACCTGTGTTTTTGAGGCCAAAATCTGGCAGGAGGCAGGGCAAGAAATGTGGCTACTATGAGCAAATACTGTAAATCAAAGCAAAAATACGTGTTGTCTTTGCAAAGTTTTTTGGCCTCTTTCCTACTCCAACCCTGGGCCCAGAGTCAATTGGATTAAATAACCCCTTAGTCCTTGTGCCTAATGTTTCCTGCTGGCTAGCCTGAAGCACCTAGCCCAAATGAACACCAGGCTCTGCATCCTTTCACCTGGATGAATCTGGGCTCAGATCATGTGGAAGAGGTGCTAGTGAGCAATTTTCCCTTCCCTTCCCTTCCCTTCCCTTCCCTTCCCTTCCCTTCCCTTCCCTTCCCTTCCCTTCCCTTCCCTTCCCTTCCCTTCCCTTCCCTTCCCTTCCCTTCCCTTCCCTTCCCTTCCCTTCCCTTCCCTTCCCTTCCCTTCCCTTCCCTTCCCTTCCCTTCCCTTCCCTTCATTTTTATTTTATTTTATTTTATTTTATTTTATTTTATTTTATTTTATTTTATTTTATTTTATTTTATTTTATTTTATTTTATTTTATTTTATTTTATTTTATTTTATTTTATTTTATTTTATTTTATTTTTTCTTTCTCAAAGAGGAGTAGAATCATTTTACGGAGGGGCCTGGAATCTCTGGTTGAGATTTATACACTTGCTTCTGCACCTCTAGAAGGTGAAACTCCCACAGAGACGTCTGTGCTGGGCAGTGATTCTCATCATCATGGTGCTGCTCCAGCTGCTTTGCAGCCAACAGAGAGAGAATATGCAGAGGCATTCACTAGTGACAGAATGATGACCACAGCTCAGTGTGAATGCTTCTGCTGTAAAGTCATAGTAAACTGGGGAAAGGCAACAGAGATTGGTAACAAAGATCCATGCTGGCAAGACTGGATGAGTGCAAAATGGCACCTTGGCATGCAAATATCCATGCTGTAAATTGTACCTTACTCACAGGGCACTGCTGAGCTCAGGAACCTTGATCAAATCAGCAACAGCCAGAACAAACTGCAAGGGGGGAGCAAAAGTGAGGAAACGTCTGTAGTTTTACCAGCTCAGCACACCTAGGGAATGTTGTTACCAATGAACCTGACCAGTACAATTTGGCACAAAGGCTGATGTCTGCAGGCAGTTCCCAAGATAACACTACATCTGTTTGAAGGGATGCACTACAATGTATTTGTACAAGCAAGACAATGCATGCACATATAAATGCAACAAAAAACAGCCTTTGAAGCAAATTAATTTATTTTCTAGGTCCAGCTTGAGTCAGCTCCTGCTCCGTACCTTTTCCCTCTTTTCCACCGAGAGCTGATACCAAATGCATTTTTCTCAGCCAACATCTGGAGCTGTGTGGTGGCTGCTTCATTCTCCCAACATAACTGCACGAATGCACACCCTCACGCACACATGCCCTGGGACCTGCTTGACTCATCATGTCCCTGAGCACCCCTCTTGACTGCAGCATTTCCAGCAACAGTTATTCAAAGGTCAGAGACACAGAGATGCTTTTTTAAGGCAGCAGACAGATACAGAAAGCAGTCCTGGGGAATGAGGAGTATCTACTAGAATTCTTCTAGGTCACTGTATATTTTCTCCTGGTTTAGAACACCCACCAACGCAGAAGATGTGACCTTAGTCTCGGTACACGACTGAGTATTAAAAGACACGAGGTGGAGAATAGAGTATAAAATCATTAGTTGACTGTGGCCTGGTTTATTCTCTCACCCTTTGGTTCATAGTGCTGGGGAAAGATGAAAAATCAAAGGTGAGATGCTTTCTTATCAGTCGAGGACTGTCTAGGAATGGCAGAGACCACATGAAGAAGTTTGTTGACAGCCAAGGAGAGTTTGCATTCATAAACCAGTGAATCGGTATTAGCAGAAAATCAGCCAAGGGAAGCTTATCTAGGAGTTACCTTGACCTGTGGTTTTCATCTCCCTAGCCACCTCCTGCTGGGGTGGTGAGTTTAACACCTCTGAGCACAGACCAGAAAGCAGGGCCCATCCCTGCAAACCTTCAGAGGGAAACCAACTGGGTGGTAACCACATCTACGCACAGTTTAGGAAGTGACTGGTACTCTTTTATTTTGGCCTTTCTTCCCAGACCAGATGAGAAAGGGCTCGATTAGTAAATTGGTGTCTGCGCATTTATGCATGGGAAGGTGTGATGAGATGTAAGGCTGCTGATAGTGAGGGGTGTGATACAATTGCCTGTATCATGTCCAGTGCCAGCTGAGAAGCCCTGGGATATGCCAAGTACCCAGACAGAGCTGGTCGTAATGAAGGAAACTCCTGGGAATCCTATGCACAGACAGGAGCTGTCAACAAATCGGGTATCCAGCTCTGAAGCCCCCAGCATAAGAAGGACACATCTGTTCAAGCGGATCCTGAGGAAGTCCACAAAAATAATTAGAGGGCTGGAATACCTCTCCTTCATATAAAGGCTGAGTGACTTGGGGTTGTTCAGCCTGGAAGACCTTATAGCAGCCTTTCAGCACTTAAAGGGGGGCTTCAGGAAAGCTGGGGAGGGACTCTTTGTCAGGGAGTGCGGTGACAGGACGAGGAGTCATTTTTTTAAACCAAAAGATATTTAGGTTAGATACAAGGCAGAAATTCTTCACTCAGAGGGTGATGAGGCCTGTCCCAGGCTGCCCTGAGGAGCTGTGGCTGCCCCATCCCTGGCAGTGCCCAAGGCCAGGCTGGATGGGGTTGAGGGCAGCCTGGGCCCATGGCAGGAGGCTGGATGATATATAAAGGCCACTTCCAACTCAAACTGTTCTTTTATTCTGTCTTGGGAGGGACAAGCTGTACTGAAGTGAGCCACAGGTATTTGCTTGAGTTGCTCTTTTCCAAGCAAGACAGCGTAGCTGAACATGTTTTTTGTACGTCCACAAACGGACTGCGTTTAAGAGATTGTGATGCAGGAGTTTGAGGAAAGCCATGACACACAACATTTATGCATAGTTTATCTGAAGGAAACAGGGTTTGGACAGTGATAATCCTTGCCTTGCATTATTATCCTAGCACTGCAACACTGTCTGAGGGTGCCTGCAGCAAATCACACTCGTGTGATTTAAGAAACCCTCTGCAGAAGGTTTATCGGCCTGTAGCAGGAGCAGCAGCCATGCGGCCTCCACTGCCGTGGAGCTCACAGAGCAGCTTCATAACTCAAACCACCATTCAGAAGGTGCTTCACTCCTGCCAACCCTGCTAAATAGTCAGTAACCTCTGGCAGCAGAGAGTGTGAGGTGGTAACCTCTTAAATCACCCCCATGTGAGTTGCCAGAGCTTGTCTGGAGAAAACCTACAGCTACCTTTCATTGGCAACTGGCTTCCCAGTCTCAACAGAGAGGCCAAGGAATCAAGTGGAATAAGCTACCTTCTGTCCCTCAGCTGGTTTCTCCAGGTCAAAACCAAACCCCTTTGGCAGGAGACTTAAAAAAAAAAAAAAAAAAAAAAAAAAAAGCTAACGCTCTGGCTGCTGGCACATAACCTGGTCTGTGCATACACAGAGTAATTCAATCTGCAGGGCTGTCTTTCTGGCACCTTCCACAAGCCCTAGAAACTCAGTCCACAGTGCGAAAGAAAACAGAGCAGGGTTTGTTTGGTTCTTTCCCTGTTGTAGGAGAGTATGGGACAGTAGCTAGGAAGAGAGGTATTTTTGGGGGGAGGGCAACAGCACTCGCGGCCTGCAGACCCCCGCCCACCATGTCGCTCTTGTCAGGGAGGTGGCCCAGGGTGGAGCGGCCTGGCCGCAGAGAGGCAGCGCTGTCCTGCAGCGTGTCGCCCTGTGGGAGCCGCGGCTGAGCATCAGGGCTCTTCCAAGTTAAAAGCAGGAGTTTAAAGTGGTGGTGAATTGGGTTGCATCCCCCCTCACATGAGGAAAGTTTCTAGGGAAAGCTGCAGGAGGAGAGCCACCAGTGACTTCCAGGATTGCTGCCTTGGCTGGGTGTCACTTGGGCTGTGTCAGGGCGTGAGGAAGAGGTTTTAGAAAGCCTCAGGACACAGTCAGGTTGCCTCCTCAGGTCCCCTTTTGTAAAAGTTTACACTTTTTCAAATCAGAAATTTTTCATTTTGGAAACTTTTCGTGGAAATTTAAGTTATGATGAAGAGAAGATGCTCGTGCTCTCCTGTTGCCTCCTCTTGAGTGTTCAGTTCTCAGAAGCAGCGGCAGTGTAGATTACTGAGCACTCACTCTTCTGAATTTGGAGCGCTGGACTATGCTGTCAGTCTGAATTCTGATTTTGGGGTAGACCTGTGTGGAGCCAGGAGTTTGACTCAATGATCCTTGTGGGTCCCTTCCAGCTCAGGATATTCTGTGGCTCTATGGTTCCTGCAGGAAACAAAAAAAATTGGCCTGCCTAAGACAAGATAGACATACATCACATTTTCCCCCCTGCCTGCCTGACAAAACCATGAATTTGCAATAATTTTGCAACAGGAAAAGGTCTAAAGTAGACCTTTAGGAAGTGTCTATGGGCTGTATCTAGACTGTTTATTACAGTGTTGAAAACAAATAGAGGTTGGAGTGTGGAAGATTCAGCTCACTTCAGGTTTCTACAGTATAGACATCTCAGCAGAGACAGTCATCTTCAACTCCTGTATATAAGACATGAAAAGAAATAAGTAGCTCTTAAAAACAGTTAACCCTACCGAATCCAAATGATAACATTTAGAATCCTGCACTAGTAATGTGTACTTTTCTCTGCTGACTGCAGTGGGAGCACAGGGTGCTGTGTTCCTCTACAGAAGCACTCTGTAGCCACCAACGTTGCTCTGATGCCTGCCAACATGTCCAAGCTCAAGAGAAGTACAAGCAGTTCAGAGCAACTCCTGCTCAGGTTTGCCAGAGTCTGGCTCCCTGCCTGTTCAGTCAGTGAAGGGAAAGGTCATGTTGCTTGCTTGAAACATCTGTAATAAATGAGGTGCTTTCATTCCCTACCTCTCTCCACTGGATATACAGATAATTAGGCTCAGATAGTAGGTGGTCTGAATCCTTTCAATCTTATGAATGTGCCCTCTTAAGAGGTAGGTCAAACACAACTTCAAGTGACATAGGCATACAAGTCAGCTTGAAAGAGAGTTGTGCTCTGAAACCACTTCAGTTTTATCTATAAAGCCTGTATCTACATGGGAGTGCTCAGGAAAATGAAGGTCAATCACAAAGAGGTGTGAAGTTCCTATGCATGTTAGAGCATGTCCAGTCCTGGTTTTGTTGTTGTTTGTTTGTTTGTTTGTTTGTTTGTTTTCCTAAATAAATAAAGCAGATTTAGCTTTATTTAATCACATGAGCCTGGAAAGGAACATCTCTCTCTATCAGGAAGTGCCAGCCTTTTTTCATACAATGGCCTGGATCCAACATCTTGACATATGGGGCCAGCTACATTCATCAAGAATAGCCAAAACAGAAAGAGATACTGTAGAGGCACATCATACTGACACTTATGTTTGGACTTTATTGGTTATCCATGATACTTTCTGCTGCCTGGTACTTCTGAAATATGTTTCAGCTGGAAGCAGCACATCTGCCCTCCCACCACACTGTGCCCAGGACAAATATCAAGCAGCAATTTTGCTTTGGGAGCCCAGGCTTGTGTATCACCACAGCAGTGTGCTGCTCTCTCTGACCCTAGCATGGACTCAGGAATCTCCAGGCCATTTGTCGTTATCCTGGTCATGGAGGTCTATGTTCAAGAGGAAACCACACATCAATAGGAAGCAATGTCATATCAAAAGGAACCATAATTCTGGTATCACAGAATGGCTTGAGGACCTTAAAGATCATCCAGTTCTCCCCTCCCCACCATGGGCAGGGATGCCACCCGCTAGATCAGGTTGCCCAGGGCCTCATCCACCCTGATCTTGGACACTTTCAGGGATGGGGCATCCACAGCCTCTCTAGGCAACCTGTGCCAGTGCCTCACCACCCTCTGAGTGAAGAATTTCCTCCTAACATCTAATCTAAATCCACCTTCTTTTAGTTTGAAAACATTCCCCCTTTCCTATCATTATCTGCCCATCTAAAAAGTTGCTCTCCGTCTTTTTTATAAGCTCCCTTTAAGTACTGAAAGGATGCAAGGGCTGTTGATCTTAACTGATGATTAATACTGGTACTTTGTGCCCACAGCCTCCAAATTAAGATTTCTCCATGCCACGAACCATAATTCATCCCAAATCCAGTAGTTATGTCCCTAATCAAAGCTTTCTTTAGCATGGAGAGCACATGGATTTAATGCTTCCAGCTCAGGATATTCTGTGATTTTATGATTTTAGTAGACCAGATGTGCTGTTTTCCATAACCAATGGCCCACAAAGACACAACATGGTTAACATTATATGCAGCTTCCTATTGTTTCACCAGGACATAAATGTGGAGTAACATGGCCCTGTTATGAGTCTAGACTTAAGGTCAACTTCACCCTGGAGTATGCCAGTAGATTCTGTATGTTTTTGTTTTCATGTGCATTGCAGAAGCTTTTTTTATATTTTCCAAGTGTCAAGAAAAGTGGCAACATGAGGACAGAACATTTCTGGAAGTTCAGATGCTTTATCATTCAGGATTTTAAATGAAGAGTTACACCAGAATTACACCAGAACCAAGAAACATCGAGACACTGACCAGAAGCAAAGCTGATTTTCAGAAGCATCCCTGCTGCAACTCATAAGTGAAGCCAATCTCTGAGAAAGAGGTGCAGTTATTAGAAGCAATACTTCGTATTAGAATATCCCACTCTGGCTCCCTTGGCTGAAGTAGCTGTTACAGTATGTGGGACTCAGTGAAACTAATTGGTTGGTTGGTGTGATTCAAGAGAGTAACACCCGCATCTCCTGCATTTTAAGTGATTTTCAGAGCGGCGTGACTGTTCTTCCAGTTCTTTACAGGAGTCATCAACAATAAGCTGAATTTCTGGAGATTACTTAGAATGTAAACCCATTGACACGGGAGGTGGCTGTTTCTCATGCTGACTGTTGTTGTCATGTGGTGGCTTGTAATGTTTGATTTGGCTTCCTTAAGGAAGCTAACATCCCACTGTCCTCTTCAAGTCATTCTATGGAGTCATAAAAAGATCTGGAAAAGGCTAATTAGATCATTTTGTCTATTCACCCTTTGCCAATACAAAGATGTTCCCTACCATATAATTCCCCCAGGACTTCTTCTGAATGACTCAAGTCCAAGCACTTCCACTGCAGTCCTCCACAAACCGTTCCATATCTCTTTAGGTTGAGACGCTTTTCCTTCTGCCTAACCTGTTTTCCATTACTTGCCTTCATGCTGTGACTCCTATTCCTAATTTCTTTTCCTTTCCTAAGTAATTTGTTTCCCTGCTTAGGCCTTCCCTCGTATTCCTTTGTAGACATACGATTCAAACGCCTGGGAGGGATAAGGTGAGATCTTCCAGTCTACCCTCCGCTTCCATTGTCTCTCTTCCCTTTTTGGTAGATGTGGCTTCAGCATTCTCTTAAAGGAAGTGATGGAGATATCAACCTTTCTGCCAAAAATCTTTTCCAGTGCTTTGCTAACCTTCAGATGAGGAAGGTGGTCCTAATGTCTAAACTACATTTACATTCTTTCTTTCTTTCTTTTTTTCTTTTTTATTTTTTTAAATTTTATTTTATTTTATGTATTTATTTATTTTCACATAAATTATTTCCTTTTGCCCTGTAGTCTCTTCCTTACTTTGCTATTGGGTTCTTCCATGACTCTTCTTTTTGGACTAAGCTCATTGGATCTCTCCTTCTCTCATTGTCCTCCTCCTGCTCCAAATGGACTCTCTAGTTGGTCCATATTTTCCTTGAAATGGATTAGCCAGTACTGACTGGAGCAGAAATGTTTCATTCCACTGAAAGACTATTTTCCTGCCAGTACATCTCAGTACAATACTAATATATTTTTTTTTACAACAGCAGGAATTTATTGATTTGTGATTGATTTGTAATCCATCACAGTTCCATCAAAGCTTCTCTGCAGAACCGAAACGTGTGCAGTTATTCTCCATTTGACATTTATCCAGGCAATTAATCTTGCTCAGATATAGTCCTTGCACATAACTCCTTTAAATATCATCTGCTTTTTAAATCTAGACTTTTATTGCTTGGCTATGAATTTGCTGCCTGGGCCAGGAGAGTCCAAACTGCAGGCTATAATAGTAGCACACACATTTGCCTGCTTCAGGGGCCTCCATTAAAGAAGCTGTTATGTGTCGAGCTGAGAGTAGTGATCAAGTCCCCGTGAAGGATTGATATTTCAGTAAGAATAATATCATCATTACCAAGCTTGCTTTCACTGTGTGTGAATGGTTTTTGCCATAAAAACATCAATACAGATTTGCTTTCAGATTCCTGCATGATCCAGCCTTCACCAACAAGTGACTGTGTCCTACAAGAAGTCTCCACTGCTTCAAACAAAAGGCACACCCACGGTGATGAACAGCTATGCTATAATGTGTCAGGCTGGGTGCAGGAGAAGAACAGATGTGGCTAGGGAAAAGCTTAAGAAACCCATGTGGGATACCATGTAAGATTAGGGGGATGCACAAGGTTGCCAAGGGCAAAATCCATAGGGAACTGGCCTGCCCAGAGTGACTTGGAAAAGTGTTATTGCTGAAGAAAAAGTGACCCCAGTTTGACTTGTGCATTCCCAAGATGAACCTGATAAAGCTGCCAGCTTAGAAAGGAAACATCTTTTTCCTTTCAGACAGAGCCCTCCCAGGTACAGCAGCTCCTATTGCACCATGCTAGAAAACAGATTCCCCCACTCGCACCACCCTTAAGTGCAGTTGGTACTGAGTAATCTGTCCTCGCCTGCTTTCCAGCCACCTCATGTCCCAGCAGGCATGGGGTTACCAACATCACCATCAGCCTCTTCCCTTGCCCTGGCAGTCCTCGCACAGCCAGACATCCCAAATCACAGACCCAGGCTGGCTTCACCACTGGGGCAGTGCTGCTAGCCTCGTGCATGTTCAGATGCTGTTCTGCCAAGATGTTTGTGTAGTTAAAGCAAACCAAATAGTTCACCTACCTTCCAAAGGACATCACCAAGTTAAAAACAGATGGAGAATGCTGGCGACAGAGGACTCTCTTTTCTTTCTCTTTTTTTTTATTTTTTTATTTTTTTTTTCCACTAATGATTCAGAAGGCCAGTAACAGCATTCTGGTCCTGGCTTTGGCCCAGCATATCCTGTTGAGTCATGGCTGATGTCTGCACTCTAATCTTAACACATGTGGATGGGCTTGTTAGAACTTGTCATCCAGCCCTGGCTACCAAAATATCCTCCTGCTTGACCTACCCCGTGTATTACACAACAGAGCTTCTATGTTCGTGCATGCATGCATATGCACAAATGTGTGCATGTGCTTTTGTGAGTGTAAAAGGGTATGGATGGGAGCGAGGTACAGAGGTAGCTACAGCTGGAACACCCTAGGGAGGCAGAAGGCCAAATTCCCTTTTTGTTGCACTTACCTCACTTTAAAAAATAATAATAATTTAAACAAATAAATAAATAAATCGAGTTGTTTCAGCCAGAGAGGCTTTGAAGGTTTTGACATTTCTCAAGCCGGATCTGTCACTTCACCGGCCTTCTGTACAGCTGCAAGGAATAGCGTCGGCAGGATTTTTGATCAGGCTGGTTTCTACCACTGGGTGATACTATATGCCCACGAACAAGATAGGAATCAGGGAAAGCTAGTGATGTTGACTAGTTACTAAACCATAAAATAATGGGGGGAAAAAAAAAAAAAAAAAAAGTGTTCGGCAAGTGGTTTATAACCTTTATTATTATTATCTGGAGACCCCCTAAAATTTCCCAGTGGATGGACAAACCTACATATAGTAAATCCAAGCCTCTTTCTAGCAATACTTCATGTTTTTAGTTACATTTTTCAAAGTTTGCAGTAGTCCACAGACCTTTCCTACCTATCCCCCTTCAGAAGACTGAAGATCGCACATTTAAAACTAATGTTCTGGGCAGATAGACAGATAAGGAACCAAACAGGAGAATGCATCAATGAGATGAGATTAGATTAGGACTCACACTACAAAATTTACGTGCAGACCCTCCCCACGTCGAAAGCACCCAGATGGGGGATTTTGCTTGGCTAGTGTTATAAAGATAAAGCACATTTGCAAATGCCTATCCAGATTGAAGTTCAAACAGTCCTAATGTTCAGGAATGTTCTGATTTGTGGTTTTGGTTTAAGTCCACATCAAACTCTGAAATGAAAGATGAAGAGAGATTGCTCTCAAGATAGAAGGAGATAGACTGATGTGACCAGAGCTTTTATATTTTGGGCAGTAGCTGAAACTCTCCAAAACAGAATTTCCCTTTCATATGCAAAGCTGCAGAACACTTAGCACTTTAATTTTTTTTTCTTGGTGAAATGCTGGGACACTTGCCATTGACTTCAGTGGAGTTTGGATTCCCTCCTAAACATTTAATCCTCCATATGGGGTAAGTATTTTTCATACTTTTTTGCAGATGGGGAAATGGAAAGGAATCACGTTGTAGCTGCTCACCCAAGGCCAAAGCACGGTCAACGTGAACTCCAAATTTCCTGGTGCTGAGCCCCGTGCTTGGACCTTGTGCCACGCTCTTCCTGGAGAATAGGATGCCGGAGGCCACACACAGCGTGCGTGTTCATGTGCTTTGCTCACTGCTTGCCTGGACCCAGGAGAACAAGCTCCATCTCCCATGCCTTCCTTCCACCACAGCCTGTTAACCAGTAAGCAATCCAGCTCAGGGAGAGAGCAATAGCAGAAGCTATACACAGGGAAAAAAAAAGTGTCCCCAAACTCCTTCCACAGCATGCGAAGGGTTTGAGTACCCTCCTAACATTTTTCTCCAGAAGAAACAGAAAATGACAGTGTACTGGCATTAAATCAGAACTGAAGCTAAACATCTAGGCTGACCTTGTTCTGGTGAAAACATAAGAAAATAGATGATGTTACTAACAGCTTTCTGTTGGTCCCAGGTGCTCCCTGTCTTCCAATACCAAAATTGTTCCTTGGAGGTGCCTATCCTCTGCTCTGGCCATCAGGAGGCTCCAGGGGAAGTAAACACCAATATAAGCATTGCGGACAAGAACTGAATGAGGTGGGATAAATCCAGAGCCTACAGAAAGTTATCTTGATACAACCCAGTCCTTCTCTGTTGACCTGGAGGAGAGCTAAAGCCCTGACAGAGCAAACCCTGAATTGCTAATTGCTTCTTTCATCTCATTTATAACAAAACATCCCAAAATCTGTCATAAAAATAAATAAATAAATAAATAAAGTCTGCACATCTCTGGTGTATTACAGCTAGCTAGAGAGCAAAGAGAAAGCTCTTATCAACCAGGTCTTGCCTTAGCCAACACTTTACTGAGAGCAGAAGCAGCACATAGAGTTTAATAAGAGCACAATGGGGCCTCTCTTCTATCTTCTTTCACAGCAAAGCAGTCTGCTGAGATCGTGATGAGACCTACAGCTGTGAAGCTGGGAGATGCATACACCTGGGAGGGGAGACAGAGGCTACTGCACTGAAGATCAAGGTTTCCTTGTCAGGAGGAGCATTAGACATTTGATAAATCCTTTCATTTCTCTGCCTCAGTTTCCTGAACTGTCAACTGGGAATGATGAAATAATTTGGAAACAGTTTTGAGACCCATTGGTGAAAAAAAATAGGAGTTGCTTGATGCTAATATTATACTAACAGCTCGTCTCCTCAGTAGCACTAGTGGATAAAGAATAAAGGGCACCGTGCCAGGAAAATGCTTCTAATAACACAGAAGTGCTGTGAGCTTTTCAAATAAAACTCTCACTTGGGAATCAATGTGCCCAGGAGTCTGTAGCTCTATGCCGAACAGGCTCCTGGCCTCCAACCAAGAGCTTTTGTAATGGGTCCCAGCTGCGTGCAGAGGAACAGGTGAGGAAGGAGACTGGTGAGCAAAACAGCCATCTGACAGTGCAGCTCGGCACCATGAAAACACACAGAGCAGTCCAGGCATGGTAGCACTGTGCTGCGCTGAGCGCTGATCGGAGCAACAAATATCTGAGAACATTACAATATCCAGCTGTGTCCTGAAGAGGTATGGGAGTGCGTTTCACAGATGCTTACAGTTCGCCTGCTGAAGCTAAGGGATACTATGCAGGAATTATAATGCGCTGGCTTGGCACACTGAGCCACAGTCCACTACATCAAAGTCAGATTTGCAGTGGCTTAGTCATACATAATGATTTTGATACTGGGGGCATCCTTTCATGTCAGAATGAACCACTAGCAGGTGGTCATATTGAGGCCACATGCTACAATTGTCCAGTTTATCATCATATCTCCCAACTGATGAGGTGTACAAAATGCAGTATAAATTTGGTCATAAGGGGAGCCTTTAAGAAGGCGTTGAATGTAATCTTAGCATTTCTTTTGTATCTTGACCCCATGAGACAGAGGTAGAGACTGTCAAGGTGCCAGACTATGGTAGTGGTTTCCAAGTGCATGAATGCAACATCCATGAAACTGGTATGGTCTGGGACAGAGCCCAGGCAATTCAGCCCCTCTGGAATTGGGCTGAAGCTGTGCATCATTCATCATCACTACATTTTCTTCTTGCTGTCCCAAACATGGCCAAAAATATACTCATCTATTCCATTTCCTGACCTCATTTCATTGTCAGGAAATGTCACCAGATCTTTCAAGACAGAACTCGAGGAATCACAGCTGTGTCAGTACGTAGGTCAAATGCCAGTTAACGTAATTCCAGTGCCATGTGTGGACACTCAAATTTCACTCTCCCAGTTTCATATGTTTGAATAAAACAGTCTCGCTGAGAGAAGGTATTGTGATCTGTTTTGAGACGAATTTCCTGTGGTTCATCAGTGAACCCTAAGGACTTCTTAGAACCCTAAGGACATGGAGTAAGAAGTTTAAATACGCAACTATAATAACTTGGCTTAAAAGATCAATGAGTTGAATCCCAACCAAAGGTCAGTGAGGTTCCTTATGTCAGACCCTCTACTAACTGCCTATGGTTATATGGGAGGAGTCAAGGTGAAATGAAGCCAAGCCTAGATTTTCTTGGTTGTTAGAAAAAAAGCCAAGTTTTACTCAGTGATGATGGCAAAAGAATACCACTTCTTTCTCAAGAGATAGCCTCAAAGCAAGGGACACAAGGAGTAGAAAGAAACAAACTTTCTGACGCCAACACCTTTTACAGTCATGCCTGATGATATGTGGTTTAGAAAATCACAAATGATATAGCTCTGTAGGTAGCAGAAAAATAAATGAATAAATAAATAAATAAATAAATGTAGCATTAAAAAAAAAAAAAAAAAAAAAAAAGAGGAAGAAACTACTGATTTACTTTGTTTAAGTAAAAATGTGTTGTTGAATTACTATGCTGAGGGAGATGATGGAATAATATTTCAGAAAAGGGAAAAATGATATATTCTAATTTATTATTTATTTATTTTCTCACCGGAAATGCATGGCATTTCCTGAACTATCCCAAATATAACTTGAAGTATAACACTTTTCTGGTCAAATGACCGTGACTGCTGGAATGAAGCTCCTCCAAGCCCAGGTAGGAACTCAGGGAACCAACTTTGCTCTTTTCTGGTTTGAGTAAGGCCTGTACTTCTAGGATGATGCTGCATGAGTTGTTTGCAAATGGAAGGCAACAGATGTAAGATGAAGTCATGATTTGTTCTTGTCTGAGGGACAACTCCACTGGGGCTCAGCTGTGTTCTGGTGTCATGATTTGTATCTTTCCTGGGCACTGAGCCGTATCTGAGTCTAAAACGTTCCAAAACGGCCACTGGTTAGAGAATGGGAGTCCATTGTAGACTCAACAAGGCACTGGATGTAGTAACTCACAAGGAACACAATCTAATGCCATCAAAACTTATTTAGAAAACTGTGAAACCAAATTAGATGCTGTCACTGTATACTCTTGCTTCTGCTATATTATCTTGACCTCATATTATCTTGACCTCCCACAGATTTAACCACTCTTCCTGTGCAGTCTCGCAGAACCAATTGACTATGTTTCCATCCAACAAACCAACCTCTTCTCCAAAGGCTTTGCTCCAGGACTGGAGTGAAGAGGGAGAGATGAACACTGCTGGCAGGAAATTAAAAAAATAAACCTGATAGCTTCTGAATGCTTTCTATTCTACCAGCATGTGTCCAGACATTGCGATCCATGAGCCACCACTCTTCTCATTTGAAAGGACAATATATACACTATTTACAGTCCTTCTCATGAGGCAGAACAAAAGCTTACTCTGCTGGAACTGCTATGATCCAAGCAAGTAACTTCAAACTGGTAGCCCCAACCCATGGCTTTGAAAAGCTTGGTCAGTCTTGTCTGAATGTATATTCAAGGTGATGTGCATAAGAATCTAATTTTGAAGTCCCTGTCCTACTCTTGGTGAATTAATGACACTCTTTGGTCCTGTTGAGATGCCATATACTGTTGGATTGGGGATATCTGGGGATCCAGATATCAAATGTGTGTCCCCAGGGCCTCCAGCTGTCACTGAGCAACAACAGATACTGAGATCTGGGTGACAAAGCTCAGTATCGCTTTAGACTAGAGGCTTGAGAAGAGGAGGGATGTTCTGGGATTCTCTTACTGCTTTTAGCCATTATTGATATATTTGTATTGCATTAGAAGGTAAAGACTTTGCTTTTAGTCCTAAGATAACTGACACAGTCAAAGAGTAGGTCCAATCTTGAGAATTTGGGAAAAGTCACTCTACTTTTTTAGCACCAGGTTTTCTTTTCTAGAAGGAAGGTGATTAATTAGTATGGAAATCATAAGGTTTGTTTCAACTGTGGACAAAATCAGGAACTCCTATCCTGTAAGAAATTTTGTTATGACAAAATTTAAACTTTTACTCCTTTTGTATGTGAGATTACACAGAAATATGCTCTGTATGCAAATATTTAACTTTTTCATGGAAAAGATGGGAAACATGTTGGCTCTGAAATACTTCAGAGAAAAACATAATGTTTTGACATTTCTGAATCAGACAGTTTTGTTTTGCTTCATTGAACCAAAATGAAAGTTTGCACTTCGGCTTAATCCAGGGTGGATTCAAGTTCTGTTGAACAGTCTTTTGGATGACTTTTCTTAGAAGCCAAAAGGAAGCCAGGAAGCAAAGAAACCCCAAACCAAAGCTATCCTGTCCCTCTTTCCACCTCTAACAAAACAAATTTTACAGTCCTGAGCCTGCTCATCCAATTTTGCAATACAGGTGATGGTCTTGAAGGGGGCATTGGTTGTATCTCATATTTGTTCTTGGTTTTCTGCTTATGGAGTATAAAAGAAATGAAGGTCATTCCAATCAAAGCAGCATAATGCTTCAAAGAAATGTATGCATAATCAATACCAGAAAGGACAATGCTGTGAAATACTTTGCCAGTTACAGGAAATGGCCTTCCTCAACATGATCTTTTTCCTTGAATCGATGTCACATTTCGCCCTACTTCCCACCAGTAATTCCTGTGGGATATAAAACTTTTAAAAAAATATTTTAATTATTTTTTTTAACTTGCTCTAGATTCCTGCATAATGTTAGCAGAGCACAGCTGCTTCACTCCAACAGTGAACACAGACATAAGCCATGAGCAAGCCATAAGTACAAAGGGAAGGTATAATCTACGATGAATTTAATTTCTTGTTTTTTTTTCAAAAGGGGTACTGAGGTCCTTATTCTTACATGTTCCTCTCATACAGCAGGAAGGGAGGGGGTCTTTCTACAGGATCTCAGTACTATTCAATGGCACTCACCCTGCTGGTCAGGTGGGATTTTAATGCTCCAACACTATATATAAACGTGAGATTGTTATCTAGGAGACATGAGCCAAAACGAAGCAGAGGAAACTTTCAGTGGAATTACCAGGAAATGTTTCTCAATGGTGAGACAAACTGTCAGACTGTAAAAGAGTCTCTTGGGGAGAAGGAGTGATTTTCCCCTTATGAGTCACATTTTGTTGAACTGGACAAAGAAGTCAACAACATACAGGAGGGGAAGGTCTTGTATGTCTGGTTCATGGATTTGGAAGAAGTCTTGGCAGCAGTTGCTACCATCCATTCTGCCAGTCTAATCATACGCTGCCAGCAAGGACAAATCCAAGACCCTCAGCATTTATTTCCTGCAAGCCACTAACCTAGGCAAAAGATGTAAACCCTAGTAACTGAAAGTGCTCTGTTTTCATTTGTGGATCTGGGTTTTCTGGGTAGATGGGACACACCTCTGCTCAAAGGATGGAGGAAAGGATAATCCACTTCATCTGGGAGGTTTTTTTAATTTTATTTTTTTCCTAAAGAATACAAAATGCAAACAAAATTATTAGGTTGTATTGCACACAAATACAGTAATTAGGATTTATTATTTTTTATGAAAGCCCAAAATAGCCTTGAGGAGAGGATCTAAGTGAGGAAAATATTTTTGTATTGCTGTTAGAGAGAGGCAAGATAGCAGGGCTTAGGAAGGAAATAACCTTCAGGATATCCAGTCATATCAAGCCAGAGCTAGCACCTCCAGGCATTTCCCAGAAGCAGAATTCAGGATTCAAGCAAAGGAGGCCTAAAGAGTTTGGGCACTTGAGAGCAGGTGGTTTAAAAACCACCATTAATCACCCAGACAACACGGGCTACTGAGTCTCTGCAGTAAACTGATGCATTTCACTCAAAATCCCTGAGCAGCATTGGTGAATCAGTAAGTATGCACTTCATAGCATTCCCTCCTTCTCTCTCACATACCCTTCCTCCCATCAAGACTTAAAAAGAGAGATCCCATTGCTGGCCCGTGCAACAGGCTCGTTGGTGACGGAGACTTTCTCTTTACAGGAGTGCTTTGAAACAAGTCACGTAACTTCCACGAAGCACCAAGCGACCTTACAGCCTGAGCTGTGGAAGGACACGTGAGGTTGCTTAGCTATCTGAGTTGTCTCGTTTCCTGGAAACTCTAAGAGGAATTCAGGAAACTTGATAGAGAACATGAGTAAGTCATGTTTCTTTCACATGGCAGCAAACAAGGGAGCATAAATCCCTTGAATGCAGAAGAATGAAGAATGTTGTCTGCAACTTAGTCCCTGGGCACCTTCCCAAACTCAGCCACCAGGTTTCCTCATCTTTACTAAGCTTGGTTTGTTTTTGTATTCACATCAAAACATCCTCCGAGCACTACCCCAAAAGCAAGGCCAAGGAAACACAGTTTTGACTCATTTTCCTTCATAAACACATCCCTCACGTGAAATCTGGGAGGACCCATGAGCTGCAGATTGTCACCACGTTTCCTTAAGCCTCAGAGCTTATATCCAGCAGCCTGCTTTGGAACGAGTAGGGGAAGAATGAGAAGACATTGGTGGCAGTTTGGTGACAGAGCTGGCTGCAGGTTGCAGATGAAATGATGAGATGATGGCACTAGAAAACGGGAGGAAAGGGACTTAGGCCCAGGTGCTTCAGTTCCACCTGAGGATTCACAGCTGGTAGCAATACATGCAAACAGCAGCCCAAAATCCCTGAGCAGCTTGTGTTATACCAGAGGACCTCATAGCACAGGATCAGTGTAAAGTTCACTCCCACATTTTTTTTAATGACAGCTTAATTGCTTTCACTTTGAGTCAAGTTGCCTGTTGCACTGCCTCAAAGTCAGGGCAAAGCCAAAAATTTAAGGATAGCAAATTTAAGGATATCAGTTTAAGGATATGGGGTAGCTCCAGTACACCAAGAGTGTTCAAAGTCAAGAAAACCATGTTTAAATAAAAACCTTAACCCAGAGTACTCCCCAGTATTCAGGGTGTGCATGGCAATCACAACACAGAGGTTGGCTGCAGAAGTCTATTCTTTTTCACATTTAAAGGCCTGACCTAGCTGGGTATCCTTGAACTGCAGCCATGGGGTATCAAAATTGGCAAAGGCTTGCTTCTGGGAAGTGCTGTGCTCCGTGGCATCCCTGCACACTCACCCAGGAGCAAAGGACTCTCAGCATCCTGTAGCTGTGAGTTTGCTCCATTAATGAACCAGAGTCCAAATTATCCAGCAAAGTTGCGAGCCAGCTGCTGTTGTGGAGGTCTGATAGCCTTCAGCAGTGTTTAAAACAATAAGAAAGTTATGAGAGGTCTGATACTACCATATAAATCATTGTAAATAAGGCTTTTGCAATTACACAGTCTCTGGTTACACTGGGGGGGGTTGTGTGTTTATTTATTTTTTTGTTAGAAAACGTCACCAGACTTCAATGACACACTATCCACGGGAAGAGGTACCTAGGATAATTAAGATCCTATGAGTTTTATAGGAATAAATGGCCAGAAGTGAAGTTCATGCAATCACAAATTTGTTCATACACGTAAATTTGTTTGCCCTGGATGTCAGCAGGAAATTTCTGCTCTCATATACGCCATCCCATGTGATTTTCGTTGAAGGCCCATGCAGAAGGAAGACCTGTACAGACAGAGAAAGGAAATGTTACAGATCCATGCAGAAATGACAGATCATTTTACAATAACTCTATTAAAAAGTTAATCAAATGAGACATAAATCCTTAGAAATCCCCTTTTATTTGTTCAGCTGCTCCAGAAGACTGTTTTTATTATCTATGTAGTAATTGCTTCAACCCCCCTTCACCTCTATTTTTTTAAAGAAATAAGAGGCATATTTGTTTCTCTCAGACTTTCTCTCTTCCTCTCTTTCTTTCTTTTCAGTTTCTCTTTCTTTCATCTCCTGATTTCTGAGGAGTTGCATCATTTTCTGTGTCATTTCAGGTAGCATGCTAGGAATGCCAAAGACGCCGCCTACCTGCGCATCATATATCAATGAGCAGTTGTCAAGGCTCCACCAATTTCACTTTACTTCCTGGAAAAAATCTTGGACAGGCAAGTAAATGAACAGTTTGTGAACAGAGAAGACAAGTAGTTGCTGCCTGCCAGCCAACACGGATGTATCTAGAGCAAGCTATCTCAGTCCAATTTCTGTTGCTGATAGACTAATGGGCCCCGTATACAAAAAAGCTCACATCACTGCTTTAGCACTGTGTTTTGCATTGTTGCGCATGACATTCTTGTAAACAAAGTGGAGAAAATGGTCCAAATGACATAACTGTGAGATAGCAGGTTTCAAGAAGTATTTGGAAGAGTGTTCTTGGAACACAATTAGCACTGGTTCGCGGTCCTGCCAGGAGGATGTGTGGAGCAGCGCTGTGCAAAGGGCTGCCCCGTGTCTGAGGCTATTCAGTATTTCCATTAATGACCAGGATGATCATCGTTAGCAAACAGACCAGCCTTACTGAACGAAGTTATTCAAGACTGTAAGTATGTGGGAATGCAAATTTAGAATACAACATGAGTTTGTCAAACTGGAGAAAAAATGTTGAGGAAAAAACTAAACAAATGCAATTGGATACGAACAGGAATGTGGATAATCACTTCTCCACGTACAGAAAAACTTGGAGGTCTGGCTTGGCAGCACTGCTGCAGAAGGGAACCTAGGGAAATCATGAAGGTCATAAGCTGAACTCGAGTCAACAATTTTGTAATGTTAAAGCATGCAAACCCCATACTCGGTCTGTAAACAATAAGGTAGCCTTTAAGATAATACCATAATCATGTTTTGTTCTGCACTGGAAATAATATCCGTGTCTAGGCTTGGGTGCTGCACTGTAAGAAAGCCATGGACCAACTGGAGACTGGCCAGGAGTCAAGCAGATTCAGAGGTTTAGAAATCATGGCTTGGGGAGACAAACCACAAGAATAGTGTTGTGTTTTTTTTTTTTTAGCTTTAAGAAAATAAAGGCAAGGAGAGGCGATGTTATGAGAACTGTCCCATAAAATGCTGTTACAGATGGAGAAGGAAGCACCCATTCTCCAAATCCATAAGTGCCCGACAAGAAGTCCTGGGCTTCAACTGCAGCAAGAGTAAAACAAGCTGGCAAGAAATGCTTCCTAATTAGACAGGGCAGCAAAGCAGAGAGCTACACAGCATGGATTCAGAGAGATTCCTGGAGGTCATTTCCAACAGATTTGGTAAAAATCAGTTAAGGATTATGTAGTTGTTCCTCCCTTGGAGTGAGGACATGTTCTAGGTGACCTCCTGAGCCCTCTTGCAAGTTTATATTCCCCACTGCCTTGCATGCCCATTAATCCAGCCAGAGTCAGTTTTCTTGCTGAGTGCACACAGTGCTCTACAAGTGCTTGGAGCACTCTGCTAAACTCAGTGTTCCCTGTGAGCTTGTCCATCCTGCAAGCATTTTGGTACAGCTGCCCATGTGTTTCCCCAACAATGAAGCAACTGTTCCTAATGTGGCAATGTATGAGCATCCCTGGAGTAATCAGAAGTAATCAGGAGAGCCTGGCTGGGCATTGTTTGCCCAGGGAACGCCCAGCCTTTGCCAGCCAGAGTCCTTCACGGCATGCTGACTTTGCAATCAGGGCTTCAAGGAAGGCCCCTTCGCTAATTGCCAGAAACATAGAGGTATGCAGAAGAGCAGCACTCTCTGCATTCAAACCACTGTCCACCCATGGAAAAACTCTTTTATGTTTCCCTAGAAGCACCTTCCAGAGAGCTGACGAAGGTCTCTATCCACACACACACACACACGCACGTGTGGACTTTCCTGGCTAACGTTTCTGAATCACTGAAGCCATGGGCTGCTGCGACTCTGCTCTCCCCAGGGAATTTTTATCATTTCTGCCTCTGGTGTCAGTCCAAGGCAATGCTTCCTATTCTCAGTAAGACTGATTATTATTGCCCTTGTATGTGGGAGCCCCAGGTGCAGACCAGGCACCAACAGGACCACATTTTGGGCCGTCAAGAGGTAAAAATTGAGATTTTCTGATTAATGAGCTCTCAGTTCAGCCTCTTATAGCTGCTCCCATTAACTGAAGGATCCCATCTGAAGACTCTCCTGGCAAAGGGAATCTTTTGCTCCTGTGCACGAAAAGAAGATGCTGCCACACCACTGCCATGTGGCGTTCTTAGCACAGGACCAGCTGCAATATAACACCACAAACATCTCCTATAATTTTCTAGTATTCCTGGTCCTGCCACCTGCTGAAGCACTTGTCCCACTTATTTATTGCTAAAGCTGTCTCTACCTGCCAGCCCTCAGAGACCAGTGATTTCCAAATGGCTCCCAGTGTTTGGCTTTTCAAGATCTCTGAGGTGGGAGACTCCACATCCCCCCTGGACACCCACTTCCAATGCTCCATTACCTGCACAGTAAAGAAGTGCTTCCTGATATTTGATGATACCTCTTGTGTTCCAATTTGTTCCCAGTGACTCTTGTCCTGGCCCTGGGCACCACTGACAAGAGCCTGGCTCCATCCCCTCCACACCTCCCTTCACATATTTGTAGGCATTGATGAGATCTCCCTGACCTCTTCTCCAGGCTGAGCAATCCCAGCTTTCCCAGCCTCTCCTTATAGGAGAGATGCTCCAGCTCCCTGATCAGGCTGGTGGACTCTTTCCAGTAAGTCCATGTCTATCTTGTACTGGGAGGCACAGATCTCTGGTGAGTCAGCCACTACCACCAGTTTCTTGTCATCTGCTGTCATCTGAATCTGTGTTCCATTCTTATTTCAAGAAAAGCTACCAATTTCGTGTGTCCCATGTGCAAATCCTCCTTAGCAAGCAATGAGGACAGAGCTCCAAAATTACTAGAAGGACGCAATATGCAGATCTGTGCATTTAAGAAAGAGCATGAGGACAAACCATTCCTGGGTTCCATCAGTGGAGATGGACCATTCATTTTGTCACCAGATGAGCAGCCTGCCCTTGACTCCTTTTTCCTCTCACGGTTGCTGTATGGAGGCAGAAAAGGGTCAGCCAACCTGCAGCTGCTACCAACACACAGAAGAGCATTAAGCAGGCCACATCCACAGCAAAACCAAAGAGACCCATTTCTAGGCAGGTTGATCCCAATTAACAGGTGATCCCAATTAGCAGAGAATTCTCTTAGTCAGGTGTTTTATCTGCAGCTGATGTGCACAGCTCTTTCATCAAAACCAGGGTACTTTGGGGCATTAATGGTCATTTATAGATATCAAAAGACATTTGGCTTTTGGCTTCCCAGTTGCCTGGGAGGATGGGAGCCTTAAGGAAGCTTGTGTTTTCTAACAGTGCTGTAATGAGAAAGGCACTGATGGGCCTGAAGCTCTTGGATATTGAAATTTGGGCTACCCAAGATGAACTGGAGCTGCAGCAAAACTAAACTCACAACTGCATTCAGAACTACAAAGCCCAAAAAGGGTTTGAGCACTGAGGAGGGGAGGTTGTCCAAGGTGAGGTCTGAGAATAGGTGTAAATAGAATGAGCTTAAGGAAAGGAAAATTCAGGCTGAATCTCAGGAAATGTTTCCTGACAGTAAGAAACACAAGGTTGCGACTCAGCTCCCCTAGGGAAGCACTGGGAAGAGCCGTGGCTTGAGTCATGTTACTGCTGAGCTGGACAGAGCACCAGATAATAAAATGCAAGGGAACAATCCCAGATTGCTCCCCAGGGATGTCAGAGATGACCTCATAGGTGTTCTTTCCACCTCTAATCTCTCACTATCACTCTGAGCAGGACAGGAAACATTGAGATCACGCCCTTTGTATCCTTCGCTGTCCCTGGGAAGGCAGAGAAGAGCACTGGGGGCCCAGCATACTTCACATGCCAGCAACCAGTAGAGGTGAGAATAGGTTATTTCAAACGGGGGGGTGGGACAGGGCAGCATTCTTCATGGCAGACTGTCTGGAGTTCAGAGAAGCTCCCTGTATTAGAGCACACCAAGGACAGAGTCTTGCTGGGCTCATTGGTCTTCTTCTTGAAGACTGCCAATGCTGTTCACTCTTAAATTGAGATTCTTTTTTGGGGGGGACATGTCTGACAATCCTTCTCTCAGGCCAGGCATGGCAAGTCCATGAAAAAAAAGCAGACAAGCTGTTTGGCTGCCCGTAATGGATGTTGATGTCTCGCACGGTGAGTGGTGCAGGGCAGAAGGCATGGCTCCAACCCCCTGCGCAGCTCCAGATCCAACCCTCGTGAAGATGTTGGACACCTTTCCTGAGCTGTACCACTCTGTGCCTTGCAGTGCTTTCCACTTGCAATCTTCCACGCACACAAAGGACATTTATTGGGTCAGCTCTGCCACTTCTTTCCATTTTCTGATGGAAATCCTCTGCAACAAAGGGCTTTGCATGTGTTGCCTTGTTGCTTCCTACAGTGGCATAAAACCTGGTGGTGGTAACTGAGACAGGATCCAAATATTTGCGCTTTGATCTGGAAAATCTCCACCAAGGGCATGTTCTGTTTTGTCTAGAACAGACACACCGGCAAATGGTTCATTAAATAGAGTCATGACTTCATTTCATAGGTGAAAAAGGGCAGGGAAAGGGAGCAGAAGCATCTCCACAAGAGAGCAGTGATGAAGTAAAGAACAGCACAGCATCCTTCCTTCCTCCCCAATCCCAGAAATAATAACTCAACACTACTGTGCACAGGACTCTGTACCAAATTTGAAGTGGTAGTTTCAGTCCAATTCTGGAAGGTTTAGTGTTTGGTTGCCATCTTGCATGACTAAAAGCTATCTCAGCATGAAGATGACTCACATCACCAACTGGCCAGGCGCTTTTTGAGCGCATGCCGAGTTTTTTCAGTGTCTTTGCTGCCACGATGGCTCTGGTGCAAATGAGCTCCACTTGGAAATTGGTAACAGCTTTAGGGGCTCATAAAGAATATGACTGAATAGCCTCCTCTGTGATTCCCTTTTTGAAAGAAGGGCAACTAGAAGGGTGTGACAGTGCCAGAGCCGATGCAGGATGGTGGGAGGGTGTTGGAAAGCAGAGGCATTACTCTTACTTGTATTGCCACAGCAGCAGGAGGCTGAGATCAGGACTCCGCTCTGTTAGTCACTGCACTGGTACTTAGGGACGCCGTCCTGACCTTTGAAGAAATGGAAAGAGAGGCAAAATGACTTATTCAATAACAGAGTCAGAAATACAGCTCTGATCTCCTGGGGACCAGACCCATGGGCAAGACAAGATCATCTCTTCCTGCTGCGGTGTAGTGCTGAAAGAGCATCACTCCTGCCTGCCGCCACCACCCAAGACAAGACCAGGACAAGACTTCAGATCAGATAGCCGAAGAGATAATGGACTGCTGCTGGGCCAGATGTAAGGGAACCTGCTCCCTGGGCAGCTGAAAGGAAGGTTTTGAAGAGCTCACCTGTGCAAGAGAAGCTGACACAGTGGGGGTACCCGGTGTGCCCATGCTGAGGTTCCTACAAAATGACCTTTTTCTCAGAAAAGGAGAGAGGGGTCAGAAAAATTGGGAAGAAAAAAATCAACACACATTTTGTCATGAAAATCCATCAAGCCCTTCCATCCACCAGAGCCACGGTCATTGTTTAAGCTCTTGGTCTCTGTCTGGTTGCTGTTGTTTGTGTTGCCAACACAGCCAGTCCCAGGAAGGGAGGAAACTTGGCTGGCAGACAGACAATGTGTTTTCCCTTCGAAGCAGGGTGTGAACTGGGGCTGGCTACAATAACACTTTCCACTTTCCCCTTTCAGGGATCTCCTTCAGCTTCAAGTGGGGAGGGCAGGATAAACACGGTGACAGGTCAAACACAGTTCTTGGCTCTCAGATGACTGCAGCGCTTGAGAGAAGAGCCTATTTTGGGGCCAGTACCTGGCAGCTGACTGCTGCTCGCATTTTCCCTTGTGCACCACTCCTTGGGACAACTGGTGGTCCTCCTTGCATCATCACTCTTCAGTTTGGCTGTGA
Organism: Aythya fuligula; assembly: GCF_009819795.1. NCBI lineage: Eukaryota > Metazoa > Chordata > Aves > Anseriformes > Anatidae > Aythya > Aythya fuligula. Next base: position 75,815,358 of record NC_045562.1, on the reverse strand, counting down.
GCACTTCAAGGCAGGGTTATCCTTTGATTTTGTAGCTGTGGTTCTGATCAGGAGCTCCCCGCAGTGCTCATGTCTCCTGGAGAGCATCGCTCTCTGGGGGATGGATGTTTGCATCCCTCACATGCCTTCTGACTGCTATTACACCATGCTCCCAGTTGACACACCTAATGTTAACCTGAGGAATGTCTTCCTCGGGGCTGGGAAGAATGAATCAGTTTCTTTCCTCTTTTAAATTTTGCATAATATAAAAAAAAAAAAATTAAATCAGAGCTCCACCCTTCAGAAATTGAAGCTTACTCATTGCCCCAGGCTCCCCCAGGCTGAAACTCCCTGCCATCTCTCCAGCTTGAATAAATCACCACTGCTACATTTCAGAGAAATTGGGCTGCATCTATCTGCCCGGACTGTCCCCTTCCTCCTCCCACCCTCTATCCTGGGCATAACTTTATTCTGAAGGCTAACGAAGGAGATCTTCCCAGATGGATGGCTAAATCTGCAGGTGAGCATGAATTAGTTTGTCTCCTGCCCCTGGGAACTGTCCAGTTTGGTGCATGCATGGAAGAGACCCCCACCTTCTAGAAATCCAGCCAAACCCAAGGAGATGCTCTCAGAGGGGATCCTGCAGAACGTGAAGTCATCTGAGCAGTGGCTGGTCCCAGCTTGCTATCCTTTCAGATGGTATTTCTTCAGGGCAGGCTGCATCGTGGCATTTGGTAATACAGCCCAGCTCCTGGAGGACTGATCCCTACTGCAATCCCTGATTCATAGTTTATATATCTTCTCTGAATAAGCGATGAATCCCTCTCTTCTGCAAGGGCAATGCCTTGGAGATAGCACTGTCAGGATAATTTACCTGACAGACAACCTGCACTTTTCCTTCCTTTGGTTTCAACCCATTTTTCATGCAATGATCTTCCCTAAATCAAATGGTCTGGGGGACTGCCAACTACAGCATTTGTCATTTTAAGCTAAATTTAGGGCACAGGACTGGATTAGGGAGACCTGTGATCTATCTTGTTTAGACTTGGTGAAATGGTCAAATCTTTTGAATGAACCTAGTGTTAGAGAAGGGTGAAAAAAGTTAAAAAAAAATAGTCACCAAAATGTTCTGTAAAAATCATCTGAGCGTTGTCAAAGTGTTTTTGCCAAAAAAAAAAAAAAAAAAAAAAAAATCATCATATTTTGCTATATTTCTATTTTAGATTTTACCCATTTTTCCCAGTCAAAATGCCTGTTTGTTTTTAATGTTTTTAATGTTGGAAAAAAATGGCTGTAAAATATTTTAAGTACTTACAATATGTTCAAATTCAAAATAACATATCTCATCTAGGTCCAAGGAATCTTTTCTACTAAATAAAGGGTTTATAGGATTATTTTTAGGATTTCAATTAGTAAGAATTAAAGCAACATGTTGCTAGGGGATGGATACTTTCTGAGGTCTTTTCAGAAAGAGATTTTCTTAATTCATTTGTTTTCATGTACTCTTTCCCTGGCAAATGTGTGCACACGTGTATGTGTGTGTTTTAAATAGTTTATCGCAATTTTATTCCTAGCTCTTCTATCAACAGCCAATACGACCTCGGTAAATCCCTTATTTTCCAGTCCTCAACTACGTTGGTAGGGGTGGTGTAAAATCGAAGTGACTAATGCTCCTGCAGCAAAGGTGGTTTGCTAATGCAGGTCCAACGTGGGCTATCAGGCACCTGCTATTCTTAGCTGCTTGGCCACCAGGAGCTGACCTCGTACCCCCCTCGCACTGTGCATGGGAAGGATCTGCAGGAGGTGAGGACATCTGCAAGTAGCAGTGCCTGCTATCAGGGCCCTTCTTCCTGCTCTGCATTTCGCACACTTCAAATATTTGTAAGGTCTTGTAACACAACCTGGTCAAAGTCCATTCCTGGCCTTTATCTCTTTTCCCCTTCCATTTCTTCTTGGCCTCCCCAGACCAGCAACCTCACTGCTGCTTTCTGGCTCAACTGGGGGCAAATCCTGCTGCCCCCCAGCTCGGGTGTCCTCCCATTCACTCTAAGACCCTTCTGCTAATGGTGCATGTTCATGATGGTCATTGCTCTCTCCTTTCTCCACCCTCTTGCAGGGTGAGAAGGAGGTGACACATGTGAGGAGGATGGGGGAACAGTGACCCAATCCAGGCCAATTAACCTAGGATCCCGTGCTAAGCTGCTAATTACTTGCACTTTTCAAAGGGCAGGACTACAACCATTCAAGTGTTTCCAGGAAACAATTTATCTCTTTCTTTTCCATCTGTTTTTTTGTGCCTGTGGACAAGTCTGGAACAAGCTCCTGCCCAGGCTGTCTCCAAGCTAAGCCTCCTTGAGCTTGCCACGCAACGTGTTGATCATCACTGCGCTGGCCTGCACGGAGGGAAACATCACAAACAGCTTTTGAAAAGCAAGCCAGGGTTCACTCACCGAGGATAGCTCCCAGAAGACTCAACTCCACCTTGAGTCATCGAAGCTCACAAGCCTGCTGTGAGCGAGGCACTTCGTGGCAAGCTAAATGGATGGCTGCAACTCGATTCAGTTCCTTGAACCTGTGTCTGGTGCTGTTTGAGGTGCTGTAGGACACCCCACCCGTCCTTTGGTGGCCGTTCCAGGAGGGCACACGTCTTGCATGGCTCAGGTGTTGGGGTCCTGTGCATATCTCAGGTATTTCAGGGCCTATCTGGTGCTAGTTTATGCCTATGTTGAAGAAACTGAATTGAATCCCTGGGGCTGGTGAAGAAAGAGAGAACTCTCATTGTTGGAGGGGAAAAAAGAAATGGATGAATAAATAGAAGGATAAAGGAGAATGGGTGGGTGGATAAGATGAGTGAAAGATTTTCTGCTATTTCTAGTGATTCCCAGCTAGGTGGGTAAGGGTGAGCCAAGCAGAGGAGGTTCTTCTAGCTAACACTTGATTTATACCAGTTCCAGTGGAAATTTGTGGTGTAGGATTTTTATGTCAACTACTGTAGATCTGCCAATAATTTCACCTTAAACCTGGGTCTGGCCAGCCTTGTGCATGTCACACACTCAAAAATACAAGCATGGAATAAATTCTTGTTTGCCACATCTAGAAATTTTAGCTGGGATCAGTTGTTTAGTGGCATAGAGATGGAAGGGGAAGGACCCCAAGACTCAGGTGAGAGGAAAAGTAGCAGCATGGATCCAGAACTGGCAGAGATGCTAGGAACAAATCAGGAAAACAGATTTTACCCATGGAAAAAGTTAACAGCAGGAGCTTTGAAATATCGGGTATTTTGCCAAGCAACAGATTGTACAACAACTAGAAGATGGGGAAATAGCAGTGAGTGGCTTGTTAGCAGGGAGCTCTGAGTTTAGGTGTCACTCTATTAGGTGTGTTAGTCCGAGCTGGCTGCTCAAGACTCCTTCTTGGAAAAAGATTGGAAGAGTCTCTTTCATTAGTGTTTATTCCACTCTGTCAGTGAGAAAGGAGGGAAAACTCAGCAGCCAGTTCTGGCACAGTTGTCAGGAGACTCCGATAACTAAGGCTAACAGATATAACAAAGAGAGACAGGGCATTTTTATGTTTTCTTTCAGTATGGATAGTTTTTATGCTGTTTTTTATGCTCTCTTTCAGTGTGGGTGAAGTGTGGAGCAGGGAGAGGTATTGGAGTGAGGTAAAGATGAGGGCAGGGATGGGAGATAATGGGCAAGGATTGCCTGCTCATCTGCTGGTTCCTCATGGCTGATGGTGCAACAGCACAATCTTGGAGCCATAGAATCACAGAATGGTTTGGGCTGGAAGGCACCTTAAAGATCATCTAAAACCACACACACACCCTGCCATGGGCAGGGACACCTCCCACTAAATCAGGTTGCTCAAAGCCCCATCCAACCTGACCTTGAAAAAAGGTTAGGATTCTTCCTAATCCACAAAGATTACAGTTCTCCCTAATCCACAAAGATTAGGGTTCCTCCTTTTGTCTTTAGAGAGCCCATGGTGGTCCCAGCGCTCCCACTGCAAGGACCAGGGAGTAGAAAACATCACATATGACTTACTGCTTCCTTAGCAATTCTGGCCAATGCGTCTCACCTCTCAGGGCTTTGGCCTCCTTCAATAAAATATAGATAAAACCAAAGGGGACAGCTGTGCCAAGCCAGTTTGTCTTGCACCCAAGTCATCCCACACTGAGATGGACAGGCACTCCTCCCGTGGAGGCTGAATTCCCCCCGTCTCCCTCTGCCTCTCAGCTGGATCACCACAAAACAGAGCCTTGTTTTGCTTTCAGAAGAGACTTGGAAAACTTATCATCCTAAGCACGCGTTGTTATTTTGCTTTAATTACATGGGCTGCATTTTATTTTGAACTCTGCTTGGCTTTTTTTCTGATGGATGTTTTAGTGCTCTCTGGGCATTGGGATTCTTGTTTGTGAAACAGCCGGAGAGCTGTGGCTGGTGGGTGCCATAAAAATCAAATGCATTATTATTATTATTGTTATTATGATTAAGTGCTGGCTAAGCATATACAGCTTAGGAATGAAAAACATCTCTGTTATGTCAGGAATGGGGAGCAAACAAATGCACTCTACAACATTGCAAAAAAGATTACAATAATAAAGCAAGCTCTCATTTCAAATAGACTCTCAATTGGTTGTGAAAACATGTGTATTTATTTAAGCAAGCAGTGTCACAGATAACAATCTATTACATGGTTAATTTTCAATGAATATGTTTCTAATAATCCGTTGATATATAAACATATGATAACTGTCATATTAAACCTTGCATCAGATTTATAAGATAAGGATTTTGCTGTGCTGCTATTTCAAATTCTAGATGATTATCAAAACCAGCCCAACCCAAAGATTAGCAAGTGTTTTTATCACTCCCACACTGCTCTCGTTAATTCTTAATAAATCTGCTTTCAATAATCATTTCTAAATATGCAATTGTTGCTTTATTGCTTTGGAACTGAGTGATGGTTTTGTCGGGGGAATTGCAACCCGAGCAGCTCTTGGCTCCCAGTGCTGAGATGCTGCATGCCAGTGGTGAGGTTTGGGATTGCCCAGTTCACCAGGGTGGGTCTGGGTGCAGTGGCAGGTGTCAGAGGAGGCTGCCCATCTCCTGCTGTGAGGTTTGGCCTCACATGCAGTGGGGATACACAGGAAGAAGAGACCTGCAAAGCTTGTAAAACGCAGCTAGCATCCTGGTCCATGGGACACCAGAGGATACACGGGTCTGTAGTTCATCATCAGGTCCACTGAGCTGCTGCAGGACTTGAACATTCTTCTCTGTTACCTACTTTTGCGTGTGAGATGGTGTCAGGCTAAGGCATGTCCCAAAGGACTCAGCACTCAGATATTTGAGGCTTTCACATGTTGAAGGCAGGAAAATCTGGCCAAGTGACCGGACCTGAGAGCAGAGCCAGAGCAGCCTGTCCAGCAGACCTAGCATTGCACAGCCGCACTCTTTTGAGAGTGCCAACTTCTTGCTGCAAGCATTTCACTCAGTAGCTTGGCAGCCGGCAGGGCTCCAGACACATCACAGTTTGCAGCATGCCCGTGCCAGGTATTGCTTCCTCTTGGCAGCTCTTCAAACCCCTGAGCCACGTGCACAGGTTCAGCATTTCAGGTCTGGTGAGAAGAGGGTCGGGAGGGGCAGTAAAAGCAAGCAGGGCTCGCCCAGAACGCGGTCGTGTCCTCGTGCTGGTGTCTGGCCCTGGGCTAGCACAGCTATGGCAGCTGTGGCCCCAGGGCTGAGCCCCGTGTTTTGACATGCACCTCCTTTCATTTCTGAGGCAGTCAGGAAGGCCCAACCCTGAGAATAGTGAAGTGTTGACAGACGTATGGTTTTTTGTACCAGTGCTGATCTGCCAATGCAGACAACAGCTGAGCATCCCAGCATCCTTCTCCTCTTCCTAGTCGAGGTCTCAGATACAGCTCAATGCATGGGAGAGAGCTCTTGGTGCCATCAAGGTGCTGCCCTCAGGGGGCTGCCCTCCTTATTTTAGATAGGACAGAGGCTCAGGAAGACCAAAAGCCCAAACCAAGATAAATATTTGCCCCTGTTTGCCCCTAAAAAGCCTGTGCTCTGCATTGCCCACCTTGGTGTGTCATGGGACATACATGGACCATCATGGGCAGGATCAGCCACCCCTGAGGACCCACCTCTGAAATCTTCTGCTGAGCTCTGAGAACTGTCCCACACACGGAAAAGGGCTTCTTGCTCTCATACCCAGTGCAGCTCTCTCCATCCTAACTTGTTTTTTCTGCTCTCTCCCCCTCCGTCTCCCGCAGTGCACAGCTTGCCTGGCTACGCTAGCACCCTTTGCAGAATGGCTGCAAGCCCACGGTTAGAAAGGGCAGCTAAAAGCAACACCTTCAAAGACACAGCGTTTGCAAAAATCCTTCTCTGAGGGGCTCGTAGCGATATTTGTTGTGTCTGTGCTCTTTGCACTGTGGGCAGAGTCAGCACCAGAGACAGAAGCTGCATTTTTCTCCCTTTCTCTCTCCTTTTTTTTTTTTTTTTTTTTTTTTTTTTTGTGTGTGTGTGTGTGTGTGTGTGCATGTTCCTCTCTTGTTTTGCTTTCTGGCAAGCTGGACTGAACTCCAAGAGCAAGCCCTGCTGCTTCAGCACTTTCTGCTTCTCTCTGAAAAGGGCTGCTCTGCTGTCATGGTTCAAGCTGTCTGAACAAGCTTCAGGCTGGTGGAGATCTCCTGCAAAACTGTTGTCCAGGGAAGGAAGGGAAAGAAAGAGATATGATATTAATAGAGAAAGAGCAGTGGTTTCTGAGCTGGGCATGAACTATTTTACCGGCTTTTTAACTTTAATTTTAATTAAAGAGCTGATAAACATCTGAGCCTAATTGGTGGTTGCAGCAAGAAATTGGTGGAGACTGAAAGGACCAGTGAGGAGAGCAGGAGAGGGGAGAGGAAAGGTCCTGGTCAGCTCTGGGAAGAAGCTGTAGATTAATATGAGGCAAGATCTCCATCATTCTCTCAGGAGACTTCTAGGTTAAAATATGGTTTCACTGAAAGCAGATTTTCCTAAAAATATGCATTTCAGACGTTCCTTGTCTTCTTATAACTCTGTCAGATCACACACAAGAAAAAGGAGAGAAAGTTATTTTCACTGGGTTTCAGGCTGTGGTTGGGAGGAGGAGGGTGGAGGGAATGGATGTCTTTCTGTACCTATAAATGTCTAGGTGCTGGTCTTCTAAACTGGGAATCCACAGGCCAGTTCCCATTTGATTAAACAGAGGAGAGTTCTCACAGATATTCACTTACCAAATTTCATGAAAATGTTTGCATCTATCAGTGCTTTTATATAAGGAAAAGTATTGATGCGATCACAGCCACCTGACTGGCTTTCATGCCACCTATCCTCTTGAGTGCTCTTGAAATCAAAATCTCATTTGTTTTTCCAGGCACAGCCTACATGTCTTTTCTGATACCATTTATATCCTTATTCTGAGTAAAGCCAACTACCTGTTGCATAATCCTGTTGTGTCGAGCAATTCCCAGTCATGTTGGATAATGCCACAAGACAGAGAGGGCCTGAGAAGAGGTATTCAGAGGAGAATGCCACCGAGAAAAAGCTGTGGGAAGAGGCTAACTGGCCTTTCCTCATCTGCATCTAAGGGACAAGAGTGAAAAACATCTGTCAGGGCAATTATGGGCAAGGGCTTGGTCTTGAAGCACTGTATTGCCCCGCAGGCAGTGGGCAGGAATGAACATTGCCTAAAACAAAGTGCTTTTCCCAAGTATTTTGCTTAATTGTGGTCATGTCAGGTTAAACTAGGTGTGAACAAAGTTTTCCTTTTAGGTACAATGAACACAAACAAACAAGCACACATCTTTTGTGGGGGGATTGTTCAGGGATTTCTATTAATGGGGTTCCACAGAGTTAGAGAGAGCCACACCTGGAAATCTTTTCTTTTCTGGTGGCACTTTTGCCTAAAAAACAAACAAAGTAAGCACTACAGGTTTTGTGTTTGACATAAAAGAAGAGAAAAGAAATGAAAAAAAAAAAAAAAAAAAAGAGTAAAGAGGAATGAGGTGACATGTAGGCAGAATTTCACTACCACCACCCTCCCCAGACTCTTGTTTTTCAAGCTTTCTCTATTTTCTGCAGATCTGGAGGGAAAAACGACAAAATAAAGGCAATGTGAACAGGTGACGAGTCTTTTGTCACAGGAAAGGGCCTCAGGTAGTTGAGGGGAACTTCAGAAGCAATCAGTGTTGTTTCATCTTCTCTCACCACAGGATTTTCAGTGGTTTGTTCTTTGCAAATGTCAGCGGCACTGCCTAGGGTCACCTTTCCAGGAAAGGTCAGCCTGGTGCTCCGCCAGAAAGTGTCATTTGCCTTTTACTCAAAAATAACATGGAGATATTCAAACGAGCCACCATAAAGGATACAGTTGATGTTCTGTAACATTGTTTTGGAAATGGTCACTGTTAGTAGTGGAGTTTTATGGGTCATTGTGGTCGGATGAATTTCTGCCTTCACTGGCATAACTGGACATTATCACTTTCTGTCCTGAAAGTGATGAAAATGAACTCCGGGAAACTGGATGAAGTTTGCTTTCCGTGCCTCATCTCAGGCCATGGGAAAAAGAAGTGAAATTTTCCTCTGCCTGAAGACATAGCCAGGGAGATCTGCAACTCTGGAAATGCTTAACCTCTCTTCACTAACAGGCCCGGTAGCATAAAGCCCAGAGCCTTTAGACTTGCACTTTGGGATTGTATAATTGTGCACAGAAATAGACAGATTTCGTGGCTGGCACAAAAATAAAATAATGAAAGCCAGGTGATATTTCTGAGCTTGCTCAAGAAGAGTCCCATATTGTAATGCCGTTTCCCTGTGGCAGCTGCCAGGCACAGGCACTTTTGGCTGAAATTGTTGTCAGAAGCAACCTGAAGTCTTCCTACAGTTTTGGCATCAGTGAAATATTGATGAAATTGTTCCAGTTTCACCATTATTTTGTCCCAAAGAGGTACATTAAAATATATTTTGAAGCAATCAGGATATTTCACTTCAATATTTCTAATGAAATGTTTTAAATTTTCTTCCCATTCTGAACTAAAGCTTTAAATGCACCCAAATTCAAAATTTGGGTGTCCATGAGACCTGAAATAAAATATTTTTTCAATTTTGATTTACCATATATTTTGAAATACGTTGTGTCTCAGTAGATCCAAAACTATTTCCTTATTTATTTAGAGCTTCCAGTTAACTGCAAAAATCAGTTAGTCACAGGTCAAATCCAGAAGATGAAGTACTTCAGAGGTCAAATATTTGTCAAAATGATGACTCAAAAAAGGGTGAGTAGATTTCTTCTAAACAAACTAACCGCAGAAGTCAATGGAATCAAGTTTCCTCCAATGTGTTGCATGCCCAAACACTAAACTAGCCATTTCTGGCCCTCCACAAAGCAAGTAAAATGTCAGACCAGAAGGAAAAGTGTTTAGAAGGTCCAATGCTTGAAAATGGACAGTTGTTCAAGGACAAGGTTCAACCACAGAAATTACCAAATGACGTTCTCTGGCCTGTGCTGTGCAGGAATTTAAACTAAAAAATTGTAATTTCTCTGCCTTGGTTTTAAAACAAAAATATTATGATGCCTTCAGTGTTGGCCTTCCCCAGGGCTGGGGTTTCAATCTACCATAGGGATCAGAAAAAAAATAGCTTCCAGAGGTATCCTTTCCAGATTTCCAAGCTGGGTTTGCAGTAAGTCAGCAAGACAGATGGAGTCCAGGATAAGTTATAAATAAATTTTCCCAAAGAGCCCAGAATATTATGCAGTGGGAGTTCAGACTCTGCCATGACTGGTGACATTGATCTGTCCAACCTGTCTTCATATACATCAGCAAAGAGCACAGTTTTTCTTCCTGACTATGATGTCCTGTTTCTGGAAGCCCAGGCCCTGAGGCACAGAGCCCACCCAGATGAATCACTCCCTTTCTTCATCCATCTCAGCCCTATGGTGGGATTTGTATGGGGAATTTCACTCAGGACTAACCAGGACTGAAAAGAGTTTAGGATTATACTGGACCATTTTAGGGTCAGATTTCTTGGCCAGATTCAAACCCAAGGGTAAAAAGATACATTTCTGTTTCCCTACCCCCTCAGATGCTCACCTGCCTGACTCCTGAAGGGTCATCCATCAAAAGTCAATAGCAGATGGATGCAAAATCTGAAGAAACAGCTCAGGTCTATGAGTTGCTTTACTCGATAGCCTGTGAGGCCTTTGAGTATGTGGTTTTCTAAGATTCCTTGTTGGCCCCTGGAGACCAAACTAATTCGCACAGCAAAAAAGGTGACAGCCTAGGGGTTTAGCTAGCTTATATTGCATAGCTGTTGTGACAAAGGTGGTTTGAACACCTGAGGTGGGTCTGAATACCAGCTGAGAAAATGTGTGTATTAATCAAATCCAAGGAGGCCCTCTACCTTGCTCCAATTAATCATCTTCTTCCTCAGGAGAGGTGGGAGAAAGCCCCATTAATCACAGCACCCATTTTACAGTTGTAGCCTACAGCGAAGGCTTGGGTGGAATGAAAGTCACAGAACCATAGAATATTCCAAGTTGGAAAGAAGCCACAAGGCGCATCAAGTCCAAATCCTAAAAAGAACACAAGGAAAGCTAAAAGGGTCTTGAATAGACTTTTGCCTATTTATTGTGTGGGTTTCATTATTTTTTATTATTATTTTTATTTTTAACAAACCAAACAACAACAAAACCAAAACCCACTTCTGAGCAAAAGAAGGATAATGTCAAACAAACACTGTGTTTTGCAGAGAGTCACACTTGGTGATGTTTTCTGCTCTTCTATCCTGAGAGTCTTTGATGTGACTTTTTTTTCTTTCTTTTGTGAAAGCCACTTCTGGCAGGAGATAGACATGCTCCAGTGTGCAGCTTTGCAGGCAGGTCTTTGTGTTCCAGCCTCACTTTTCAACCTTCCAGGAATGAAGTTTCTCTTGTGTATATAGATAGAAACCTTTTGAAGGTCCTCCATTCGAGGATTAATGTAATCATACTAAACAACCAAAACTGCCTATCATCATTCCAGCAACAGGAAAGACAGAAATAACCTTGGCAGCCATCTACATTCAGTGATTTTGATATTAGTTCCTTTAAAACTTGACAGAGATGAATTAGTCTCATCTCTTCCATGCTCCAAGGTGATACCACAGCACCCAAAATAGGGGGTACTTATTTTACATAAGCAAATATGCAATTCCAACACCTTTGCAGTGTATATGGCTTTATGCTGATGGTCTGTAGTGCCTGATGAGCCTCAGAGAATGGCTTGGTTTCATGAGACTTGATGAACAGCTTTGATTAAAATAAAATGGAGTTTCAGCAACATTTCCTCATTCAAGATTCATCCATGGCCTTTTGGGACAAACAAATTCCTCTTCAATTCCTTAAAACAGCCCCTGTACTCTTTGTGGGGCAAGATCTCTATGAAAGAAGAGACAGAAAAATCTCCTCACTTTAATGTTGCATGATGTAACAGGTAACTCATTCCAAGAAGAGGTGTCAGTTCATGATCCTCAAGTAGGTGGGCATGTTTCTGTAGCCCCTTAGCAGTATTTGTTTTTGGCTAGAGAAGCTGGATAGGCACTTGCACATACGAACCTTATTTCCATTGTCACTCAAAAGGACATCCAACTCCCCCATAAAAAGTCTGCATACCCAAATCAGAGCTGAGGATACCATGAGGCGACAGAGCAGGGCTCATACTCTGACATCCAGTGCCATCTGTATTCACAAGTTCACGGTAGCTCACAGTTACTGGTGTCAGCCAACCCAAACTCTTTTTCAATGCCAAACTTAACATCCATGTTGATGCTTAAGCTTTCCTGTTTCAAAACATGCCCTCCTTTACAATGCCTGTGGTGAGCTAGCTAGGCCCCAGCTTTCCTGCCTCTCAGTTCTCACCTCTAAAATGTCATTAATTTCCTGTAGTGATAGCATGGTCCACAGACCACAGTTCATGGGGTGAGGAGTTGCCAGCAAGATCCTCCAATAATCACACACACACAAAAGGAAACAAAGGAAAACAAAATTTAAAAAAAAAAAAAAAAAAAAGAGTTTTATCTAGACATGAAAATGTCATATTGCCAACTTTTTGTTATCTCCCTGTCTTCACTTCCCAGCAAAGGTGGTTGTAATCAGTCTATGAAGTCCTCAGAGGAAGGATGTTATGTTCGTGTCTGTGACTTCAGGTGGATCCTCTGGTGGCCATTGAAATGCTAACATGGATGTTCGTCTCTCTCTTAAATCTGCTGCTGATTCTCCCTGCTCTAGTTTGTCATGCCATGAAAGTTTCCCCAAACTTTAAGATGTTCCTGAGCCATAGGTCAGGGAGCTCATTTCTTTACTTTTATTATGCATTTGATAATTGCATTCTCAGTTGGTGCCTAGATTAAGTGTCTGTTCCCTGCTTAACCTCTCCCACAGTAAAACCTGCACGGTGACTGAAAACAGAAGTCCATAAAACTACCTGCATCCCCCGCTCAGCTGCCAGCCATGAATCACTGCAGAAGAACACAGGTATGCCCGTCCCTCCAGCCTGCCCGAGTGCATTCATCAAGGATCCTCATTGTATAACCCAAGCTGCAGTTATTTCACCAGCAGATTTACAATGGATTTAAAACAAAGGATTATTTACACTGCTGTGGGGCCAGCAGCAAATTAAAAAGAAATGGAGGTGGCAGAGGGAGCCGCCAGTGTGGAGACTAATTGCTATTAACCCACGGCTTCATCACTCAACTTCTGAGTTGCAGGAAAGTTATTGTTCCCAGGGGCCTCTCACACTTAGGCATTGAGAAATATTGTTGGGAAATCCAATCAGTCATGCAGTCTGGACCGTAAAACAATGCCATCCGCTCAGGGCTCTCTTCACACAACTGGCGCTAGCTTTCTTCATTTCATCATTTCTTTTCTGCTTGGGGTTGAATTTATCAGGGAAACAAGCACCGTACCTGGGAGCACTGGGACGCTCTCCTGGTTTCCCCTTCCAACCCACCATCCCCTGTTCTCATTGCTTCCATCCGTCGTGTGACCTGCTACCAGGCCTCAGTGCTGGCTTGCATCCCCTGCGATATTCCCCTTTTGTTCCTCCCCCAGCATCATACCCCTTCCAGACCCATCAGCTGTGCATCAGGGTGGGCTCAGCCCCAAAAATCCCAGCACTGCTCACAGAGTGGGTGAGACACATGCAGCAAGGGTTAGCCAGGTGCCAAGAGCTCTTATCAGTGCTAGGGATGTTTAGCAGAAATTCCTGGGTAATGTGGGAGATGAGCCCTGCTTTGGGCAGGAAAGACAACATTAATCTTGCTAAAGGCATCTGCCCCAGCAAAAAGGTTCAGGTCATCAGGACCAGCCCCATCAGAGTGGGCTTGGGATGTTCATGGGACTGGGACACCTCAAAGCCACTTGCTGTCTAGAGCTCTGAGATGCAGCTATTACAATTTCATGTGTGCATGCAGGAGAGGATTTCAGTTCAACTTGCACAATGTGAAGCTCAGGCTGTGTTGCAGCCTGTTGTGTTTTTGTGTTGTTTTTCTTTTTTTTTTTTTTTTTATGTTGTTTTTATAGCATGATGCCAAGGGTGTGTTTTGCATGTCCTTGGCTGCAGCATGAGCTATCAAGGTAGCAGGGTTTGAGTGCAGAAGTGCCAGAATACACTTCAGCAGCTGTGGATGAATCCAGACTTTTCCAGCTCTCATCTTCACTGCCTATAGGGTGATCTCTGGGGCTTACCATACCTGAAGAACCATGTGGGTTTTGACTCAGGGTAAAAACCAATCAGTTTGTTTAAAAACGCTGAGGGGTATTGAGAATCAGGAGACAACGCACATCCAGGAAATGTTGGCAGTAGGGTGCCATAGGGAGAGTAGGGAGATGGGTATTTCTTTTAGGACCTGAATAGGAAAAACTTGTATTGACACTGGCAGTGGGCTCTCAGAACCCCTTCATTTTGATTCAATTATGTCTTTGTCTGAAAAAATAAAAATGAAAAAGAAAACAAAAACCCACAAACAAACAAAAATTAGAAAAAAAAAAAAACAAAAATTGAAAAGCAAATAAACAAACAAAAACAAACAAGCAAAACCAAACCAACCCCCCCCCCCCAAAAAAAAAAAAAAAAAAACAAGAAAAAGATAAAAAAAAAAAAAAAAAAAAAAAAAAAACAAGAAAAAAGAAAAGATTAAGAAAAAAAAAAGGATTTTTTTAAAGATACATGGGAGCACTTTCTTGTGAGACTAGGTTTCCCTTGCTTTTGCTTTCAGTGGTCTGGATCCAGGAGCCCTAAACAGGTAAAGGGAGAATGGAAAAAATAAATAAATTGCTAAATTTACTCTTGGAGTTTGTGTGTCCTGGATGAACTGGGTGAACATTAAAATCAGGAGGATGGAAAGAAAAAAGGGGAAAATCGATTTAACCCCAACCAGATCAGAAATATTTTAATGGGACTATTTTTTCCAAAAGAAATTTGCTGCATTCAATTTGATTCAAGCCAAAATGTTTCCTGTAACTGGCAACAAATTATTTTCAGGTTATTTATATCTTTTTTAAATTTTCAGGGGAAAAAAGAAAAGCCAATTTTCAATGAACCATCATTTCAAATCAAGTATCACTGATTTAGAATATAATAGTACAGTGTTCCCGAAACAAAAGATTTCACTAGGAAAATGATGCGTTTGACATTTTCACATTTTTCCTCACTGCTTGCTTTCCAGCAGTCATCAGGCATCACATTTTCACTGCTTCTCTCTTCTCAAGTCTCTGCACTGATGAGGAGAGAGGAAGATTTCCACGGGTCAGAAGGAGACTGCCTGGCTGTGGTCCTGAGCAGCCTCACCAGGGATGCTGGGGATGGATGCTCCCCTTCCCTACACATAAGGTAACGTATCTGGAAGGGATGGAAAGGACAGAAATCCTGCCATGGACCTCTCATCCATCCAGTGCTGTCACTGTGTGAGCAGCTGAGAAACCAGGACCAGCCCAAAAGGGTGGATTTCTGGTAACATGTACGTCCTAGATATTAAGGTACGTACTTCAGATTTTTCTGCACAGTTCAGTTGCCCAAATGAACATGGGAACTTTCCAAAGCTGAGGATGGAAAGTTTTTAAAACAAATCTACAGCTCTGAGCCTGCAGAACAACGCAGGTTCTGCTTTTCCTCTGCTACAATGTCTAGGTGTGGTGTGGGACAATCACTCAGTTATAATTTCCTAAACTGGGAGAAGTGATCTTTCCTATAGGTTTCTAACTACTTGCTGAGCTTCTGCACTGCAAAATTTGTATTCAGACAGATTGACTTCCACCTCCACCCCTTTGCCTACCTTTTTCCATCAATTGATCACCTTCAGAGACTGAGAACAAGCCAAGAAGAAACTCTGGACAGACGTCTCATTCAAGCTCTCCATTTCTGTATCGCTTACAGGGAAGAACTCACTGTTGAATGCTGTGAAGCTCTACAGAGCCCCGGTCTGATTCCTGTTGTTGAAATTTAATGGTACTAGTGAGTAGGGAAAAAGACAAGTCCAAAATAAAAACCAAACTCTTTTTCAAAATCACGAGTTGGAGATTTCTGAATACTTCCATCTTCGGTTCAGCTCACTTTAAAAATAAAGACGTTGAGTGCAAAATGATCTGGTAAGTCCACAAGAGACATCTGCTGCTAACGTCAGCACCAGCAGTTCCTGGACGGGAAGGATGAAAGCATTTGGGGAATCAAATGGGAATTTTTTAAGGCAAATGAGATTCCCTCAGGTTGTGAAGCCCCCTCGGTTTCATGGCAAGAGACATTCCCAGCTTCCAAGAGCAGATTTTGAGAGGCTCCACTGTGGTTTCCAGTGGGAATTTTCTCCATGGTGGGTGTCTGGAACTGGTTTCTTTCAATCAATCATATTCATATATGTATATGAAAGACCAAAAGTTACAGGCTTCTTCGGAATGAGGAAATCTTGACTGTCAAATAAATCTCAGGAACAATTATTTTCTTATAATATATTTATATATTAAAAGAGAGAGAGAGAGAGATGAACAGATTTAGACTGTAGTTGGCACTTGTTTAAGGCAACTTAACAACCAGTGCGGGAACAGAGACTCCATTGTAATCCCCTATATACACTTGCCCAGTAGCCAAAAGCAACAAACAAGCTTGTCATGAAATGGATGTGTAAAGGAAGCAATCAAAATTTGAGAGAGAAACAGGGAGAAGGAGAAAGGAGAGAGAATGGGACACTGAAAGAAAGGATTTTGAGTGAACTTTTTGTTCAGGAAACAGTAAAATAATAACAATAATAATAAAAAGGTTTTTGGCCTTATTCTAAGTGGCTCTTGTGTAGTGAACGCTGCAGTGAAGAGCAGTGATATGAGCATTTTTTAAAACAGAAATGCCCTGCCGTCCACTCAGAAATGTAACACTCCAGCAATCAAGATATCTGCCTGATGGGTTTCAAATATCAACATCAAGTATCAACATTAAGTGTTGATCACCATCACCCCACCTTCCTTATGACATTCCAAAGGGGCTTTGGGATCCGTGCAGAGAGAGGATGAAGCAGCTCTTGGTCCATTCCTAACTAGAAGTGTCTGAAACGGACAAGACGACTAAGGCATGGAGGAAAAATTGCCTCTCCCCTCCTGTCTTCTCCATTTTTAATTCCAGTTTGCCCTTGGCCTTGAGCTCCAGCCATCTCAGTCGTGCTGTTGTTGTATTGCAGCATGATGGTCTTCAGGAAGTGAGGTCTTGTTTGACGTCCTGCTAACAGTGCTGAAAATGTCTGGGGGGGACCTGGCCTGGTGGTGAGCAGAATAATTACACGCAACCATGGAGATGCAAGAGACTGTGATGACCTCGTGCTCTTTGCATTTCACCACCAGGGCAGATGAAGAGGCCAGCACTTTTAGAAATGTCAGACGAGATCCACTGGCCTATGATTCAGTCTCCCCAAGGCATATGGAGGAAGGACCACTGCCTGACATTTGACAGTGCACCCTGAATACTTCAGGGCAGGTATCGTATCCATGCTTACGGGATGCCAAGATCAGATTAGCAGCAGACGAGAATTTATTAGAAAAAAAGAATAGTTGTTGAGACACAGGGTACCTTCAAAGCTACAAATGATCTGGTCTTTGCCTTAGAAAAATCACAATGGCATCTCCTTAATTAATGCATTGATTTTATGCGGAATGGCCTGTTTGCCAGGCATGTATGGGGTGTGATATACAGAAGGTATTTGCAAAGTCTCCAGGAAGAAGAACATGAACTCCCTGTCTCTGGTTCTTCCTGACAAGCAAATATGTATAGCTGCTATGGACCTTCCTTCACCACGTGATTACTGCCAGGCCATAGTTTCCCCCAGAGAATTACTTGCACAAGGATGAGCAGAGGAGAGGACCAGAGACTTCCTGAGGTCCTTCTAACCTACATTATTCTGTGGTTCTAAGCCTGGATTTAATTGCATTGCCCTGATACTGTGAACTTGGGCAAGTCATTTGTAGTGATATGATTTAGGTTTCTGCATTCTGCCATCAAATTAGAAAATGGCATGCAGGCTCCTGAATCACATGGGCTCTTCTGAAATATTTATTTAATGGTCTCAAGCTGTGCCAGGAGAGGTTTAGATTGGATATTAGAAAGCATTTCTTCATGGAGAAGGTGGTCAGTCATTGGAACGGGCTGCACATGGAAGTGGTGGAGTTCCCACCCCTGGAGGTATTTAGGAGACGTGTGGATGTAGCTCTGAGGGATATGGTTTAGTGATGGGCTATACAGGTCAAGTTGGTGGTTGGACGTGATGATCCTGAAGGTCTTCTGCAGCCTAAATGATTTCATGAGTCTACGATTCTCTAATTCCCGATTTCCAATATTTTGCTTCTCCACATACTTAAAGGGCAAACACTAATAAATCTGTCTTTGTCCAACTCTTGCTCAAATCATTAAGGCCTAGAACAATTAACTGCAAGGGTCTACATAACAAGACATCTCCTGGGTTCCCTAAATCCTGCTGGTAACCCATAGGTTTGCAAGACTTAGTAGAAGGGCAGGCTCTGTGGCCTGGGTGTGTTGCAAGTTGAACTCCATCCCCAGCCCTTTACAGAAACTGCAAAAGTGTTTCTGTAAGCAGCTGGGGAAAATTTCAGCTTTTGCTCACTCTCACTTAATTAAACGCCAGGATGAACTGGGTGCTGCGGAGTTACCAGAACCTTTCTGCTCCTATTCAAGCATAAAATGTTTGGTTTGGCAAACAACAAATGCCTTTCTACTTATTCCCCTTCCTTCCAGAGCCTATCTGGGAAAACAGGTGGAAAGGAAGAACAGCTGCCATCCTCTACGAACACAACTGGGCTCGATTTCTATTGCTTCGTTGTGTTTATGCAAGATTAATAACAAAACCTTCTTTGAATGTTTTTGGAGATGACAATTGAACTGACATTGGAGGAGTTAAATGTGATCTGGCCCATCTGGAAGCCTGTTCCACTGACGTTAGCAGGACCTTCAAGATTTAGGATCCTGCGGTTAGCCTTTTTCCAGAAGTTAGGTCTTGGACACGAATGTTACTTCTCTTACAAGCTCTCTGAATGGGACCAATTTCAACGTCATCCTCTGGGTCAGACCCCCAGAGGTTCATCTCACTTGGCTGCTCTCTCCAACAATAGACTTTCTAAGCAAGTCAGGCAACATTTTTATTTAATCAAACAAAACAAACAAAAAAATCAAGGAAATTTCCTCCATGGCTTTGACACACTGGGTTTTTTTTTGAAATCAGGTCTTTCACGCTCTCAATCCCCTTCTCAAACAATACAGGTGCACAGAATAAGTTTTCTAACTTCTAACTAGCCACCATACTTCTCTGCAGCCTTTTACTAGCTAGCACCAGCTCCTAGTTGAAATGATAATGCTTTCAACTTGATAATGCTTCAGTACTGATGATCTCTGAATCAAATAACTCACGCTCCATGCAGAAAACTGTTACAACGTGTTTGCAAGGAGGATTTTGTACTACTTTTTCTTTTCCTTAGTGGCTGAGAACTTCTCAGTCTTTTTATCTAGATTTACACATATCACGAAGCTCTGCTGGAACCAATATTTTGTCTTTGGACCTGGCTGAAGTTCTCAAGCTGAACAGCCAAGAGGTCCTGGTGTCTGTTTAGTTCCCGGTTTTCCCACCACACCCCTTCCCAAGGGAAGAGGAGTCCTTCCAGCAACATTTCATGGGGTTACCTGCATGGACCCTGGTTCACAGCTGAGTGTCGTGACTCCATCACTGGGACAAAAAAAGTCAGAGCGAAGGGAAAGGACATTTAGCTAAGCAGATGGGAACATTTAACTTTGGCACAAGGAAGGGTTTCCTATGCCTAAAACTAAACCCTAGTCTGAGAACATTTGCAGCAAACATTTGTCATGTGTGCCATCTCAACAGCGACCTTAGTGTGCTCAATGTTGTACAAAAACAGACTTTTAAGAGCCCTCTCAATTATTGAGAGGTTTAAGGGTGTTATTGCTGAGTGAAAGGGGTCTGAGCAAAACCCTGAATGAGGGACTAGAAGTCATCCCTTCCTTTTGCCTCTTTGATGAGGACAGTGATAAATGTCAGGGGCAGCTTTTTCACATCAAGCTCTGTACTTTCTGGCCACCTCATAGAGCCTTTTCGGGAATTGCTCCTCCCTTGTGGAACATATTTATGATTGCAAAAGTTGACACTCATTTATTAAAATGAAGAGAAAAGGAAAACCTCCATATTTCTGAGCTTGAATTAAAACAATAACAGGGAGATTTGTAAATAGCTAAAACCCTATAATAAGGTGATTATAACAAAACATTTTTTTCTATAAATGTTTCTTGCCAAAACCTTTGTTTCAACCAAAAGTTTATTTTTTATTTATTTATCATTTGAAAAGGGGAAAAGGTTCAACACAAAATTTCTGCCAGACACATAGTAAGCTTCTCTCTGTGTCTATCTATACACAACGTAGTGGAAGCCATTGAGTGTGATGGATTCATGAAAATGCATTCCTCCACTTTGTGTCTGAATGGGGTTCAGCTCAACAGAAAGTATCCTTGGAAAACTGCCTCCTTCTCAACACTCAAGAGAGCAGCTTATCACCGAAATAAGGGAAGCTGAGGAAAATGTTCCAGCCTGGCCAAAAGAAACCATTTGTTGCAGCAGACGTGGTAGCCCAAAGGGATGAGCAGGCAGAAGACAGGGTGTTGTGCCAGAATTGCTCCAAGTTTTTCAAGGCCAGGAAAAATGTTCCACGTAGTCTCGGGGAGCCATTGAACTCATGAGTGTGAGCTTTTACTACTTGAAAACAGGAAGTAGATTTAAAAAAAAAAATAAATAAATAAACACCTACTTCCCTATTCCAAATAAATAAATAAATAAATAAAAGTTCTTGGAAATGCATTGTTTGGGACATTTGTTTCCATATCCAAGGAGGTTTTCTGTGTGTTTGGAGACAAACTAAACTACATAGCATGAGGATCAAAGGAAGAACTCTGATGTATCCCTGCCCTAGGAGCATCCTAGAGAGTCTGGTGAGAAATCTGAGCCTGCCAAACCCCTGAAATAGTTGAAAAGCTCCCCAGTCCACGGAGTGGAGGATAGGTTGTTAGAGCTATGGGTCCTGGGAGCAAGGGAGATCCTGACAGTCAAGTGCAGCCTTAGCATTATTGTATTAGCAACAATCAGCAATAATTT
This sequence comes from Aythya fuligula, assembly GCF_009819795.1. NCBI lineage: Eukaryota > Metazoa > Chordata > Aves > Anseriformes > Anatidae > Aythya > Aythya fuligula. Next base: position 75,794,671 of record NC_045562.1, on the reverse strand, counting down.
TATGGCTTAAGAAAATGAGTGGATATTGAGACAAGGGATATAAATAGGCACATAACACGCACAGCCATAAGAATACCCCACATTTCTCTTCTGGCTGCTGGGGCTGTCTTGCTCAGCTCTGCTGGGCAATTCAAACAGCTTCCCCCTGCCTCAGTTTCCCTGCAAGTGTGCCGACTGCCTGTTGTTGTGCTGAGGCACTGGGACCTTCCAGGAGAAGTGTGCTAACCCTGGGGGTGTCCTGCTGCTTTGCTATAAGCATACACTTCACTGTGTTTTTGAACCCTGTTTGAAGAATGGATTCGGGGGCTGCAACCAGGGAAGCATTAGGCTGGAGATGCAGATACAGATCTGTGTTGTTAACACTGCCTAATAGCAGAAGTGTGGACACATGCAAACAGCAGTGCCTGAGCTCCTATCTCAGAACCTGAGGAGGGAATAGGAAAGGTTATGGCAGAGGTGGCTGTGGCTGGTGTGATGGGAAGGAAACCGCCGCCGGTGTCGGTGCAGACCTGCAGAGACCAGTCCCCAAGGATGCGGTGATCTCAGCTCCTGCTCTGCTCCTTCCCCTCCCTTTCCCAGACAAGGAATCTCCATGCATTGATCCCCAGGAAACATTCACTCCTCAGTTCCTTCCTGATGGTTTCTATTCTCAGGGAAAGTATCTGCCCTGCCTCACCCTTTCCTGCAGCCCTGCACTCAGGAGAAGAGCATTGCAGTTTCTCTCAGCTCAGATGAAAACCCCTCCTTTCCTTACAGCACTAGAAATCACTGGGGATGTTTTATTTCTGTTGAACTCCTGTTCAGAGGGCTTTGGCTTTCACACAAGCACAGACATGGAGAGTAGAAGAGCTTTCCAGAATAGTGGCTGGACAGGACCCATATAATTTGTTTATAGTTTGAACCACATGGTTGTCACTTAGCAGAAGTGGGGACAATGGGCTCAAGCTGTGGAGGAGATTGCTTTTAACTTTCCATGCAGCACGTGTAGATGCATTGACCACAGATAAAAAGCACAGATACTTTCAGAGATATAGGTCTTATGAGACTTGGGGTTCCAGAATATGGGAAATAAATGGGGAAAATCTGGGCCAAGCCATAAATGTTCAACATCTGATTAAATAAAAATTCCAGCAGGGACTTGGATTAGGCTAGTTGGTTGCTTGCAAGCCTTTTGGACCAGACTGCTGCCAGCTCCCATCGTTTCTTGAAAAGTGCAATGTACCCACAAACATGGACTGAACAGCCCCTCAAGACAGCATAGATCCCAGAACTGCAGCTTAGGAACCTGATGCAGTCTTGTAAATCCACATTGCTGGGTCCAGTGAACATAGTATTCCCAACACACAGTGTTAAGTTTGAGATTATTTTCATTCCATCTCATAGCTTTCTTCATGATGCAACAAATGCAACAGGATGCAAGAGACATTCAAATAATTCTACGGTTCTGTGAAATCCTTGGAGAAGAGAATTAAGACTTCCCACATGCTGTACACTCTGATGAGCTTAGATACTGCCACTTCTGGATATCTTTAAGTGCTTGACCTGCTGTATATAAAAATTTGATCAACTCTAGCTTTGGCAGTAAGGCTGTGGGAGGAACACGTAGTCTGCAGGTCTTGGCAGGGTTCCTATGCCGTCTGAGTGGCAACCACCCTTCTTGGTCTTGGATGAAGCTCTCCACATTACCTTGTATCAAACCAAGAAATAGAATTTCCCTAGCATAAAAAGAGACTTTTAAGGTCAATCTGACAGACTTGATGTTGTAGCTCAGGACCAGCTGCATTTCACAGTGGAGGACATTGCCCAGAGAGCTTCCTGCAGTGCTGTAGCTACAAAAGATACTTGGAAAAGATGCCACCCCCTGCACGTGCAAGCCCTGGACCCATGAGGCTACTGAGCAGCCCTCCAAAAACCTCTGACAGCGGCACCCCTGCAAATGGCTCAGCACAGCCCCAAATTACTGTCACAGCTGCAGCACCTTGCATTTCCCAGGGCTAGCAGAAAATGAGCTGTTGATGCTCAGCTGGTGCTTTTCTCCAGCTGCCAGGGTGTCTCAGACACGGCCGTGCAAGGATGTATCAGCAGCACAGCAGCTCTGACTCGGGTCCGTGGGGAGCGAAGGGATGCACATGCTCCCCGTAATAGCTCCTCCAGCCTGCTTGCTCCAATAATAGTCTCCGTGTGTGAAATTTCACCTGACCTGAACTTTCTCGAGTTTATCCAGCCTTCACCCTGACAGTTTAGAGCAGAACTGTTTTTATGCCTTGCAGTCCAGACACCAAATTGGAGCCGAAGTGACGTTTATTGTTTCAACAGTGTTATTATACGAAGATTGAGCTCATTACAAACACGACCTGTTTTTGAGCCAGGACACATTAATTTGGATAAAATACCAGCTGTGTCCTCTCTCCATATGGCCTTATCGGAAAACAAACCGGGTTAAGTTTCATTCCAAAGAATGAAAATATAATTGAATACTTGCTTCATTTGAGGAAACTCAAATAATCATTATCATCACAACGTCTCTGGTAATCACAGCGGAGAGGGGGCAGAGGTGTTTATTTCTGTGTGTAACTAAAAATAAACCAAGGCACAATTCTTCCAGGGGAACTGGAGGGCAGCGCGGAGGAGACTTTTCTCCAGTGCTGAGGGAAGAGGAAGGTCCTCCCCCAACCTCTTCAGTGCTATGGTCCAACGTGACACTGTGCATGGTGAAGCTGTGGTGTTTTTGCAATGTTTTGCCTTAGAGGAGATAGGGCTTGTCTTGGGGAATGCACAGAAGTGGAAATACAGAGGTCTCGTCTCCTCTCCATCGGCACCCTGAGTGTTGTGGTTATGGGCTGAGGGCCAAGCACTGCATCCCACCGCTGTATGCAGGCCAGGCCGATCTCTGTGCAGGCCTCCAACATCATCACTGACAATCCAGAAAGGCAGAAAATTAGGAGTAGGAGTTGCTACCCGTCCCCCAGCCTTGTGCATCTGCATAGTGCTGACATGGAACATCAAAGTGCACTTAGTGCTCCTAGTCCTGGGTGACTTCTGACCTCAGCTGCACTTGCACCTTAAAAATGAAATGAAATCTGAAGCATGTGGATGGGGAAAGGAGCCCAAGCTGCCATCCAAGATTTCCTCTTGAAAGGCTCTGGTCCTGGCTGTGCTCCAGTTCAGGGGAGAGATGTGCAAGGAAACTCCCAGAGGATTTATTTTCCATGCAGCATTGGGGAAGAACAAAGCCAGGGCAAAAAGCCCTGAATGCCTTCAACCGTTTGTGATTGGGAATTCCCTCAGCCAGAGGCAGCCATTCTGTCCCTGACAGCTCCTAATAGATTTTTCTTCCACCAATTTGAACTGAAAGGGAGGGCCCTTCATGAGACAGAAGACAAGGCTTTGGGAAGGGCCAGTGCCTTTAGCAGCTGCCAGAAGAAATGTCCCGTCCCTATGAAGAAGAAGGTACCTCTGAATATAGATACTGAGATGATTCAACAGTAGAGGACCTATTTCAGGGTTCCTATAGAAATGCAGACAGCTGAAAGACGACAGTATAGATGAATGTGAGGCACCATCCCAGCTGATGGGTGGGCCAAGGAGGATGGGTAATAAGGTCAATACAGAACGCAGGAGGAAAAGGAGACAACAGAATAAAGCTCTGGAAGTTACAACAGCTCGGCTTGGAGCTCTGTTTTTGTAATTCATTTGGGAAAGAGAGGATGTTTCATCTATGCATTTGTATGAAAAATAAATATGGCAATGATCTTTTTCCAGTAGAAGTGTTTGGGATGTGGTTTGGTTTTAATTTAATAAATTAAAAGAAATGGTTTGCTGTTTTCAAAAACTAGATTCTTTTTTCTACTAAAACCAGGCCTGGATTTGTTTTTTAAACCAAACTCTTCTGTTAAAAAATAAGAAGTCAAACCTTTGTTGTTGTTATTGTTGTTTTTGTTTGTTTGTTTTTTGTTTGTTTGTCTTGTGTTGTTTTTCTGAAGAGAGATTGAAGTCTTCAAGTGGAAAGAAGTCAAAAGTCCCCAGACGAAATAAATCTACTGCTCCAGAAGCTCATTTACAATCTCAGAAATTGGAAAAATGGGTACGCAGCAACAGCTGTATGAATGCAGATCTCATCTAGGAAACCAGGGCAGCAAAGGCAGGTGACAGTTTTGAGAACCAACTTTTTGGGCTGAAAACTGTTCAGAAGGAGCCAAGTTCGGGTTCTTTGCGAGTGCTTGGACTACAGCAATACAAACAGAAGCTTAGTCCAAGAGGAGATGCTTTGATCAAACTAGGTTTTCCTTTACAGTACATTCTGAGGTCAGCCTATGACAGATGCAGGTCCAGCAGACGAGCTCCAGGAATGGGCAGCTTTGGTGACACTAAAGCACGGGGAAGCTTCGATCTTGCACTTGGTAAGTGCTGCAATAAAAAAAAAATAAATAATAATAATTAAAAAAAAAAAAAAAAAACAGAAATAAATATGTAAATAAGTAAATTAGTAAATAAATATGGAGGGAAGATAACACTGAAATTGTGGGGTAATGAAAAAATCTGAGCCAGACAGGATAATTGGAGGCTTAGCATCCAATTAATCAGTACTGCAGTGTGCTTGTCTGACCTGGGGAAAAGGCTCTGGATACAGCCATACAATAACTCAACATCCCAAAGCTTAAGAAGCCAAAACCTAAACAAAAAATGAGTAATAGCCTCATTGTTGTGCTCCGCTTCTATAATAAAACTATGGAAAAAATTAACTAAATGAAATTACAGAAAATAAGTATTTCTGAAAATTTCTGGGGGCCATCTGCAGGGTGGAGCCCATCTGCTTTCCCTGATTCCAAGACAGTTGCTGCTATTATTGCCAACAGAAGGCAGCTGAGTAGAGGAGGAGAGAGAGCACGAGGGAAAGAAAGACTCATCCCAGGACGAGGTCTTCAGTCTGTAATTCTATTTGCTTGTGTGGCTTTGAAGAAGCTGCCAAGCTCCAGAGCATCTGCCTCTGCACCTAAAATGGGATTTTGAATCGATTTGGGATCTTTACTCATGGGCTGTTCTGGAGGCAACAATATTTTTTCAGGGCTTGTATTTTGGAGTGCAGAGATCACCAGGTGCCCACAGCACTGCTTTCTGCAAATGCAGGCAAGTGTCCGTACTCAGCATGAAGGTACTTGGCTCCTTCTTGTGTTTTGTTGTGACCCAAACACCTTCCTAAACCAAGCTGAGGCTCCCAGGAGCCCCCAACCATTAGGACTGTATCAAAAGAATCCTATTTGGAGGTTTGCTCTCAGGACCAGCACCCCACCTCCAGGTCTCATGTAGAGGACCTCAGTGGGGTCACACCGGCTCAGAGGTGAGTTAGAGCTCAAACATGTAGCCTGTCTCTCTGCTATGGAGTGACAGCATCAGTTCAGCATCAGAGATTTCCAACCTAATCTACAGAGTCAGCCAAAATGAGTTGTTTTCAACAGCGCATTTGGGTTTTGCTTCAAAAAAATGGTAGAATGTATTTGAAAGAAATTGCAGCTATGTACATGTAACATAGACATTCTCATCACCCACCTGTGTATCCAGATCTCATCTCTGATGCATCAGGATTTAATTAGGAAACACAGCTGGACCTGTCTCCAATGCAATGTAATTAAAAACCTTTGGGATATTAGATATGGACCTGATGGAGCTCATTTTTGACAGAGTGAATGAAAATCTCCCTGATGAGGCACCTCTTCTCACCCAACAGAGCTGCTTCCTACTAGCAAGAATGCCTTCAGACAACAAGGGCCTGACCCCAAGCTGGCTGAAATCAAGGGAAATACTCAGGGCTTGAATGCTGTAGCCAAAAGCCTCTTTTCACTAGGATTACAGCTTGAACTATCTCACTGCTTATGTTTCCCCTTTGACTGCATAAGTTTGCTGGCTAATATGGTTAATTAGGAATTGGCATCAAACGCTTCTTGCCACCTGCTTCATGTCCTTCTTCCATGATATGGCTGTAGACAGGATAACTGGAGCTAAATCCTCCACTTGTACATTGGCAACACAGGCTAAAAAATCTGAGTTAGACTTTAGCCTGCCTGGAGCCCAGTGCCTTGTGCTGGACGGCAGCACGTCTTGCACAAAGACATCCAGCCCTCATTTCAAGATGCTTCAAGTGGTGGATAATCCATCACTTTCCTTGCTCATTTACTCCATTGGTTAGTCACCCTCTTCATTTAGACTCTGTGCTTTATTTTTAACTTATGTGTGTGCCGAAAGCTCTGTTTTCTTTTTCTCGCTGCATACCACCGCATTCCCCTCTGAAGATGAAAGTCGGCGACATTTCTGCATTATCCAGGTCACTTCCATCCATGGGATGCGGTTGTTTCTTTGAGGTGCATTTTTCCCTTCATGTGTCTAATAGTTCAGTAACCATTACAAATACTGCTAAAGTGGAAGCATTCGCCTGCTTGCTCTTTTCAGATGTCAACTTGGCAAGACAAAATCCCAATATTTCCTGCGTGGGCTTGGCTGGATTGAATCACTGAGTGGTGCAATAAAACAAACACATCTCACACAATGCAAAACAGGAAAACTGTCCCCGTTCAAGGCGAACATCTCTATCAGCTTATCCCTTCCCTAAGAAAGGCTGACATTTGGTTTAAGGTAGAACACATTCCTGACACACAGGCCTATGATCCGTTACAAAAGGGAGCCCACTTCCTGGATTTAGGCTAAGGGACAGGGTTCAGGCAGGGGGCAAGCTATATATGTGTCAAAATGAGCAATGTCTTTTTGGGTCACATATACTTTTGACTTCAACACTGCTTTATGTAGGCTGTAAAATTAATAGGTGGGAACTAGATTTATTTGTCCCCCTGGCCTGGTAGTTGCTTGTTAGGTTAAACTCACTGATTTCCTGGTACAAAAGTGCTTGTTAAAATAATCTCCCTGAAAATATTCCTCTGGGACTACTTTATCTTCTGAAATCAAAAATTCCTAAATAATGAAATGTGCAAGATGTGACAGACAGACTTGAGCAAAACAAAACAAACCCCCCAGAAAAGAAGAGTGCATTCCCATAAACTGTTTGGGGAATTCAACTTGTTTCTGCTATTTTGTAATAAGTGCCAGCATCCGTCCTCCATGCAGAAACACTCTCATGCAGAAGTCACCTGTTTCTCTTTTCTTCGCTAGGCTTCATTCTGCCCTTCTTGTTGATCTAAGTTTCTCTACGGTGTAATTCCCATCAGATCTACCTGGTTTGGATCGGTCCTCAGTCACACCATTTCCAAATTAGCCAAACAGGTCTCACCCAGACAAGCAGCAAGACTCAACAGGGCACTTTTTCTATGTTTTCTGTGATGCCGGCTCCCAAAGCATCGTTTCATAGAGCCACAGAATCATAGGATGTCCTGAGTTGGAATGGACCCATTAGGATTACTGAGTCCAACTCCTGGCTCTGCACAGGACCACCCCAAAATCTGACCCTACGTCCATGAGCGTTGTCCAAATGCTCCTTGAATGCCAGCAGGCTCAGTGCTGTGACCACTGCTCTGGGGAGCCTGTCCCAGTGCCCGGCCACCCTCTGGGTGCAGACCCTTTCCCTGACACCCATCCTGACCCTCCCCTGTGCCAGCTCCATGCTGTCCCCTCGGGTCCTGTCGCTGTCCCCAGAGAGCAGAGCTCAGCGCCTGCCCCTCCGCTCCCCTCGTGAGGGAGCTGCAGGCCGCCATGAGGCCTCCCCTTGGCCTGCTCTGCTCTGGGCTGAGCAAACCAAGGGACTTCAGCCTCTCCTCACACATTTAGACTCTTCACCACCTTCATAGCCCTCCTTTGGACACTCTGTAATAGTTTTATGTCCTTCTTATACTGTGGCACTGCAAACTGCACCCAGTATTTGAGATGAAGCCACACCAGCACAGAGCAGAGCAGGCTGATCCCTCCCCACAGGGCAGTGCTGTGCCTGATGCACCCCAGGACACAGCTGGCCCTTCTGGCTGCCAGATCACACTGCTGGCTCGTATTTAACTTGCCATCAACCACAAAACCCCCAAATCTATTTCCATGGGGCTGCTCACCATCCCCTCATTCCCTGCTTATTTGTGCTTGTTTGCTGCTTAACTACAAATCTCGGCCCATACATGAAGACACCAGCCCTATGTCTCCTTACCTTTCCCAGTATCCTACAATCATCCTAACAGCCATCCTCAAAACAGCCTTCATCCACCTTCACTTTTACCTATCTCCACTCTCCTTATGACCCCATTCTCCTCCCATACAACACAACTCACACAGACTGATATGAACCTCTGTCTTTTGCCACTGAAATCATTGCTCCATCTTATCTATCAGCCTCCTTCCCTTCTCCAGTCTTCGTTCTGAACCCATGTCGTAACCCAGATGTAGCACTGGGGAGCCCAGTGGGGCTGGTGGGGGCTGAGAAAGACGTCTGCACTCAACCAGCAAGGGGCTTCCAGCCAGGGAGACCTTGTGAGGTCAAATTTGCCTCTGAATTAGGAAGCTGCCACCAGCAGGTGCCCCTTGGACATGGTTCTCTGCAGATGGACACACTGTCTGGGGGTCTGAGCATGGTCAGCATGTAGATTTAGTGCCATTCCCTCCTCCATCAAGGGTGACTTGATCCCTTTATATCTAGGCACTAAGGAATTCCTCCATTAGTGCACTGCAGTGGGGAGCAGCAGAGCAGCCTCAGCACCCAGGCCTTGAGTCAGCATCTCTGTATGGCCCTACTAGTGGCTATGCATTTTTAACATCTCCATATCTGCTTGTATTTTTTAGGTTTTAGCTTTGTTTTGGCTGTTTGCTTTTTTTATTTGTCTGATTTTTTTTTTCCCTCAACAGCTGAAGTGTGCATGTGAGACAGGAAGAGAGCACCCTGGGATTCTTGCTGCAGCTGAGGCTGCACAAGCTCATCACACTGCAAAACCATGCCTGTACCTCTCAGCCCTGCCTTCGTCCCTCCTCCCCTTCCCTGTCTCACTGCAGCTCTGAGCAGGCTGCCTGTCAGTCTACACTCCCGCACCCCCTCCTACCTCCTCCAGGTGTGGGTACTTGACTGCAATCAAATACTCTCTCCAGTAAAAGGTGGTGGAGAGATTTCATTATGGGCTAGAGCTGTGGTGCTTGGGGACCTGCTTGCACAATGGGAGCTTTGTGTGGCTGCATTATTCTGCTGCCAGAGGAAGAAGCCTGGAGTGCTGGAAGATGCTCGTGTGTGCTGGGAGCTCATAGGTGAGAGTGCAAAGGGCATGTCCCTAATGTGACCGTGTGGAGGGCTGTGGAGAGAGGGAAAGGAGCTCATGTGTTCTCCAGGGACTGCCTGTCTTTACCTAATAACAGAGATTGAGGAGCTGGTTTGAGCTACCCAGACATTACATCAGCTTGTGGCCTCCCTCCCATTGGTCCCCGTGCTTTAGCCCCTTTAATTCGGCAGCGTATCCTTACAGTCACCTTAGTGTCCCGACCCATGAATCATGTTTGTGTCATTTCCCTCAAAGTGGGGAAGGGCAAAACCATTCAAGGAAAAACTCTGCATCTCTTCTGGTTGGTGAGGTTAATGTTGCAGGCAGAGGAAGCTTTCTTCAAGGGGATGTCAGTGCTTTTCTTTTCTTCTTTCTTTTTTTTTTCTCCTCTTTGTGGGCTTCCCCATAAGACCCTTTTTCCTGGTAAATCAAACCTCTGTCTCTACCTATATGAGATTAGATCCAGCTGCACTAAACAGGATCAAATTGTGTACCCTGAAAGCACATGTGAAGGATAAGCTCTGTCCCAAAGAGCTCTCACTCTACCCAGACAGAGGAACAGAATATCCTACCCCTCCAGGGTGGGAACCAAACCACAGAGAGATCTGTGCTGAGATTATGGCATAATTTACAGCCTGTACACAAGTAAGCAAATAAACCAAAGGGTTGCCCCAGGGTCCTTCAGTGAAGAGAGATGGTCTGAATCACGTTGTAATTTTCCTGCCTCTCTCAGCAATGGGATTCCTAATTCAGGGAGCTACTATCCTCTAGATAGGATGACTGTGATCTTGATGACTTCTCCAGGGTCACTCAGTTAGTAGGAATCTTCTTAAAACTCAAATCACTATCCTTTGTCCAAAGCGACAATGAGACAATTCCAATAATTTCTGAGCACCCTCTGTCCCCCCCACCCCCTTAAAGCTGCAGTCTGAAAACCCCCAGCGTTGAAGGAGAACCAGCTTCTCTGGATCATGTGGAATAGTTTCTGTCACTTATAGCCATAGAAAAGGATTTGAAACGATTACCCAAGTGTGTTTTTAAGGTTTAAAAATACGAAGGCTAAGAAAAAGAAACAAATAAGAAATTATAATCTTTCCCTAAGGTCTTGTGGTTTGGGAAGAAGGAGAGGGCTCACTTCAGTGCTTTGTCTTCTGGACAGATCATTTTTTCCTGTCCTCTTCCCTACCCGTAAGAAGAATCCTCTGTGTAGGATAAAACAAAGAAGCATTTGCCTCCAGCTTTCTTCTAGACAGTCTCATTGCCCAGACCCTTTGTGAGCATCCATCAGGCTTAGCTAATACTAAATCCTTGTCATTACATACACACACACACAAAAAAAATAATAATAATTCAACACAAAGAAATTAGATCTCAGTGTATCTTGGTGCCCAGAAATGGCAAATTTGGCATAGTTACATTATATTTGACACAATGCACAAGAACTGAACTGCATTGAACTGAAAGCTTAACTCTCATTTTTCAAATGGTTTGTCTTGGGCTGGGTGCTTCTTTCAATCTGGCCCAGCTCTGGCTGACCATTCAGGAAGATCTGATGCTTTAAAGCAACATCTGTTTACAACAACAGCGTCTCCAGATCCAAACAACTCCTGATTACTTTCACATTTCTGATATAGATAGAGCAGCTCAGAAGCTTTGGTCTCAAGGTTCCCAGAACATCCTCCTCAAAGGACATCATTTGGAGGTAATTGTAGGGCTGTTGTTGTAAACAGTTTCTCTGAAAGCTCCCAACAAAGCAAGAATCCCTTATTGAAAACACTCCATCCAGACAGTGTTGTTTGTCAGTGATGAGCTGCAGGGATGCTGGATCCCTGGCCCTCTTATAATCTTCAGCGGTCACGAACCAGGCCACTTGGAAGGATCTGTTTGAATCGGGGGGACTTCCAAGAGGAATCAAAAAAATCACGCCAGGAGTGCAGCCTGTTCCATTTATTCCACTTTCCCTTGCTAATGAGGGTGATCTGTGCAAAACATGAGGCCCCAGAAGGGGCTGACATGCTGTCTTAAGGGCCAGCTTTTAAAAGGGCTTGCGGTGCTGAACTTTCATTGCAGTATGGGGTTAAGGAAGGACATATGTTAGGAGAGCAGCCACCGCGGGCTTTTTCTTTACCAAGAGAAGAGAGATCAACACCTTCAAAGCTGATCTGTTCTACCTGTTATAGGATGTGGTAATCTGCCCTAAAAAAACAGCCAGAGCAAACAGGCTCACAGTTTAGGTACCTCTATAAGGTGTCTGTGGTTAGCCAAGAGGACTCCAATTAGATGTGCTTTTAAGGAACTGTCCTAAAACCAGCCAGCAGCTGGACCACACCAATTAACTTGTCCTGTGGACCAGCAATAAAGAAGGGGAGTAACCCCCCGGTGTTGCCAACTCTTATGATTTTATTGGACATATTGCAGTTGTCAATGTTCTTTCCATAAAATCCCAGCTGTTTGGTTCAGGAGATTGTGTGAAGAATCTCAGGTTTTATTCAACATCAAAAGAAGAAAGAAAGGGGAAAAAAAAAAAAAAGTGTTCTACCCCTTGTGATTGTAACGCGGAACTTAGAAACATGAAATCAAAAGCATTCTGCAAGCCACAAACTGGCAAACAAAGGAAAGGAACACAAACTTAGTTATTTTTAAGCTATTCTCAGAACCTGCAAGCCAACCTTACAGCTTTGGTGGCCAGGGTCCTGGTAGATTGACGTGTGGGGTTGGCAGTTCAAGCCCCCTGCATGGGGATATTTGGTGTTTAGACAGAGGATCGTAGGCCATGGAATTACAGCAGTTTGGGAAGCTACAATCTTTGAGCAGAATGACTGTAACCAATCATGTGCTGCTCTTATGCACTTCGACCCAAAACCAAAATGTGTTTTATTAAGCCCTTCTGAAGGGCAAAAATTTTGCTGTGGACGGCAGGAACATGAAAGTGCTTTAAGATTTGTTTTTGTGGGCTAGGAAGGCACACACTGTCAGCACAGCTCAGCTGGCAAGTGATAACTCATCACACTGAACTATCAGTCTGGAAAGGAACCGTGTGTCTCCAGCTCTGTAGGAACAGTCCCTGTTATTTTGAGACTGAAGGCCACCAACGCTTGTAGAGTTACATGATGCCATATATCCAGGTACCATGGCCAACTAAAGCACCCAGGGGACTCCCAGATTACAAAATGTGGATAGGAGAGATGGAAGGCACCAGGTTTATCCTCCTCCTCACAAAATTTGGGCTTGCAGCGGGGTGATAGGCCCTGGAAATCTTTTGCAGCATCCCCAGTGAGGCAGGAGGAGGAGTATGGTGGGTTCAGCAGGTGGCGCTCCTCCCTTGACTAAGTACTGACAATTAGCAAATTAACTTAATTAGGGAGTGATTGGGGCTGAGGTTTCTCCCGCCTGCTCACCTGGCTGCTGCCTGCATGTGTGTGGGCCTCGCTATTGCCTGCTGAGCAGAAGAGCTCTTTGTGCTGAGAGGGAGAGGGGGTGGCGATGTGCTGGTGTCAAACCAAAGCACGAGACCACAGCTGAGCCCTAGCACACATCACTGCAAGGCAAGAATCAACGAGGGACAAGCAGTCAGGGGGCTCGGGGCATTGGTTTACTCATTGCCCTTGCCTCAAGCAAGGGACTTGCCTCCATTTCCCCATTTACACCACCAAGTTGTGGTAATGTCCAGCCCCGGGGACCATGGCCAAGGGGGATACGTCCTGATGTGCTTGGAAATTGCTGTGTGCAGTCATCAATGCCTGCCCCCCTTCCCCGTGCTGTCTTCCTCCCTTGCTCGCATTTTGAGGCAAGCTCTCTAATGGCTTGCTCTTAATTAGGGTGAACTCTGAGTGCCCTGCTAGCACGCCCTTTCCTTTGTCAGCTAATTGGCCGGGCTTTCTGATCTATTATGTAAATAGTCTAAGTCTCTGTGGCACAGTGTCGTAATGCAATGCATTCCTGGGAGCCTGGGCTTCTGTTTCATGGGATCGTGCTCCAGCCTCAGGCAAAAACAGCAGCAACAACAACAAAAACCAGGCAAGCCTTTGGCTCACTTTCTCGAGGCTCCAGAAACGAGTTGCAGAAGAAAGTGTTCTGGGCAGCAGTTCAGGGCATGCAGATGGGGAGAGGGTGCGTGAGGAGGCTGAGGACAGCGGGAAGAGTTAAAGGCTTCCCTCCTCCTCCCGGCACAGCCGGCTGGTCTCTGTCCTGCGGGCTGGCCCATGGACAAGCCGGCATCACCTCCCGCCCTGGGTGGCCAGGGCTGTGCTCACACCTCCCAGCCAAGTCCCCTGGTGCACAGGTAGAGCCAGGGGTGAGTCTAGAGCTGTCCCGTGTCACACCCCAGGGAGGAAGCAGCAGCCGTGCTCTTCTACTGAGCGATGGAGGAAGAGCTGTGCTGTGTCCTTCTTCCTGTCGAGGGACCGGCCAAGCTCCCCACTGTGTTTCAGGGTGTCTCACAGTGTTGTGCACATTTAAACAAAGCTGTAGATGTTTAACCAGGTCGGGAGTTTGTGTGGTCAAGTCGTGTTTAAGTGACAGACCTGCTCGCCTAGACAGACAAGTCAGGGGACTCGGCTTCCCATCCACCTTTTGGAGATGCTCTGGCAGGAGAACACACCCGCCAGTGTTAACAGGCAGCAAGGGGACAGCTTCCTAAAAGAGATCACCAGGCCATGCGTTCTCCAAACACAAGCAATTAAGCTGAGCACCTCTGTTTTGGGGTCTTCTGCAACAGACCGTGTGTCACCACCTCCTGCTAACTTTGCTGCTTTGGCAGGCAGCTCCAGAGAGGTAGCCCAGATGGCATGAGGGCTTTCAGCAGTGCCTGACCTCATCCCCCAGCGTATCAGCCAATGTTTTCTAAGGGGGATATATACAGGGAGGGAAAGGGAGGGAGAAAAACTTCAAAACTATAATTATTCCACGGACAAGGAGAGCTATAAAATAAATGAGCAAAGTCCCTGCTCCGATAAATCCGCTTAGAAATCCAAACCCAGTAGCAACAGTGTAATTTATGTCCCATTGAAAGAGGTCCAGATGAAAATTGATGAAGTCTCTTATTTGTGTAATAAATCAGTTTCCATTAATGTAACCGATACGTATATTTATAAACACAGGCTATACCCTAGGCTTGTTACTCAGGTTGTTGGAAGGGGGGCTGGGGAGAAAAGGGTGCTCTGAACCATAAAGTCCTTACTGATAAATCCAGAAAGACAATCTGTGAAAAGATAGTGGACTCAATTTATGACACCTGAAAAAGAGCCAAGTGTGAGTAAATCTCCTGTTCTTGCAGAAATAAATCTGGTAGTCTTCTTTCTCTCTCATGTCTCTGGAGGGGGCCGTAGAGCCAGTTTAAAAATTCCAGATAATTTCAAACAGTTGTTTGCTTTGACCACACCTCCGTGCTCCCAGACCCGTAAGTTCCATCACCCATTTTTTTTCCCTGTTGCACACCATGAAGACCTCTCCTGGCCTAGGTCTTCCTGAGAAGCAACAAGGTGGCTTGGTTTTGGAGCTGGTTGTTCCATGCATAAATTGACCTTCATCCACACAGTGATGTGCGGAGCTTGCAAAGGGCCACTCTGCCAGCCATGGGGTAGAAAGGGTGCCAGGAGATTTATTGCAATGGTTCATTTCTACGTCAGCCAGCGAGGGGTGAAAGGTTGTTGCATTTATGGTTTGATTTGTATTTCTGGTGTTGCCACAGCTTGTCAGGATTCTTCAGAAGACACACAACATGTCCTTGCTGTGCAGAGGGCTGTGGCTTGCAAACTATTTAACTAATGCCAGCCTGTCCTGGAATAGCATGGCCTGGAGCAGAGCCACAGAGATGCAGACAGGTCTGGGATCAAGTCAGGGTAAGGCTGTACCCAAGGGGTTATGCTGGCATGATAAAAATGAATTAAAACACCAGCCATCCCTCTTGTCCTACAAGCAGAGAGCAAACCTTGCAATCATGCATCTGAGTATCCGATGCACCACCCATACTGCTGGTTGTGCAGGCAACTGCTGGTGCAAAGGCAATTGCTTGGGCCTGAGGCTTGTCCCTTGGCAGAGTTTGTGAGCTCGGTGACTGAGGCAAAGTCTATGCTTATAAACAAAGCAGGGCCAGGACACGGGGCTCACCCAGGCAGTTGATTGTCAGCACAGTCTCCAGTTTTGTCCCAGCCAATCCACAGTCTCTTAGCACACTTCAAGCGATGGAGGTTGTCCTCAGCACCCTTTTTGTTTTTCTTTTTTTTTTTTTCTTCTTTGTGAAAGAAGACAGCCCAGACATATGAGCAAAGGCAAATACAATGTTGTGCACCTGAGATGCAATAACGCCAAACAGTCCCTCAGTGTGGCAGCTCTGTCCTTTGTGATATCGAGGTCTTGATTTGACAAGCACCTGCTTAGACTTTTAATTTGGCCTTGCTTTAGGAGAAGACTTGGAATAGGAAAATCCCAAAGTCCTTTCCAGACTCAGTTATTATATGGTCATGTGCCTGTGCTAGCCCAGGAGCCAAAGGGACCTTGGCGTGGCTCATTTATGAGGACAGACTTATCAAGGGTGACCCCGCTTCCTATCTGTAATCCCAGGGCAGGCTTGTTGGCAGATTGCTTGGTGATTCTGCAGCTGGGCTCTGCCGATCCACAGTCACATCCCAGTGAGGTCTCAAGGACCCTGTACAGGTCTACAGGACAGTTTGTGCCACTGCTGTTAATCTAAGGGGTAGAGTGCTGCTTTCCCTCCTGCACAGCTTGCACAAACCCTTGGAACTCTTACACAAGCCACATGCCTGATGTTACTTACTGAAAAATTGCAAGAAAGAAGCAAAGAGAAGTCTTATGTTTCATTCTACCCACTTTCTTGCCAAGGTGTAGTGGCTGCTAATGATCTTACACCATCAGCTGAAAAAAAAATAACTGAAGATTATAGCAAATAAGCGCTGATAAATAGTTATTTTGCCCTGTTAGCAGCAAAAGTCAAGTTTATATTTCGGATGATGACGACAGCAGTGGCACACCATGGCAGCCTGCTAAGCACACAGCTTCGAGGTACGTTTGTGTCACAGCAGCCAGGTGCATTTTACCCCAGTCTGGCACCAAATCCTGATGCCACGTGGGTTGGAGGTGCCTTGAGGGGGAAGAGCTGAGCTTGGCGGCACACAGGGCTTTGCACAAGAGCACAGAAGGTCCAAGCTGTGGCTAGGGCGTGCCTGGCGTGGGAGTCGCAGCTGCATGGGGAGTGCCGTCCCATGCCAGCCCAGGGACAAGCGCAGCACTTGGGAAGATGCTCCAGCCCTTCCTCAGCACCTGGTGGAGAGTTCATGGGAGCTGCCCGAGGAGAGGAACGCGCACCGGGAACACCGAGAGCCAGGAGGCAAACACCAGGGTTATCACAGGCACCATCGTGAGACTCAGGCTTGTGGTCTAACGAAGCTGGGTGATCTCAGCAGCACCTAATCACCCAGAGCTGAGGTGAGGTTCTGGAAACGTTTACCAGAGGAGATGCAGGATGGTTTCCAGCCTAGAAGAGAGGGATCTGGGGGTCGTGGTAGACAGCAAGTTGAATATGAGCCAGCAGTGTGCCCTGGCAGCCAGGAGGGCCAACCGTGTCCTGGGGTGCATCAAGCACGGCATCGCTAGTAGGTCAAGGGAGGTGATTGTCCCGCTCTACTCTGCGCTGGTGCGGCCTCACCTCGAGTACTGTGTGCAGTTCTGGGCACCACAGTATAAAAAGGACATGAAACTGTTGGAAAGTGTCCAGAGGAGGGCTACGAAGATGGTGAAAGGCCTTGAGGGGAAGACGTACGAGGAACGGCTGAGGTCACTGGGCCTGTTCAGCCTGGAGAAGAGGAGGCTGAGGGGAGACCTCATCACAGTCTACAACTTCCTCGTAAGGGGTTGTCAAGAGGCAGGAGACCTTTTCTCCATTAACACTAGTGACAGGACCCGCGGGAACGGGGTTAAGCTGAGGCAGGGGAAATTTAGGCTGGACGTCAGGAGGGGGTTCTTCACAGAGAGGGTGGTTGCACACTGGAACAGGCTCCCCAGGGAAGTGGTCACTGCACCGAGCCTGTCTGAATTTAAGAAGAGATTGGACTGTGAACTTAGGCACATGGTCTGAACTTTTGGGTAGACCTGTGCGGTGTCAAGAGTTGGACTTGATGATCCTTAAGGGTCCCTTCCAACTCAGGATAATCTATGATTCTATGGTTTCAACCAGAGGGATGAGGCTGTAGGAAGAGCTGGGCTCTGGGTGACCGAAAGGCAAACATCAGAAGGGGTTGAAGGAAAGGTGTTAAGGGGTTAAGAAGGTGTTTAAGGAAAGGTTGGACGTGGTGCTTAGGGACATGGTTTACCAGGTGATATTGGAGGTAGGAGGATGGTTGGACCAGATGATCTTGGAGGTCTTTTCCAACCTCAATGATTCTATGACTAGAGATTGGGAGAAAAGGACATGTCCTACAGAGCTATATCATCCAAGGTCTGAAACCCCAATATCAGCCTGACTCCCAAATGTCCTTCTCATTACTGCTAGCTGAACTATAGAGTTTGGTGAGTGAATCCTGGAGGGCACCATGGTGGTCCCCTTGACAGCTAGGCAAGGACACAGGAAGACATAGCTGAAGGTCATAGGATAGATGATCGGGTCTCTGGAGTTCTCATTTAGCATTCTACCCCATGGTGTTTTTCTGAGAAAGCTGCCTTGAGGGACTTACAATTTCCATGAGTGTGGACAATAACTTTCGCTGCATGCCAGAGATGAAGATACTGAGCTTTGGCTTAAGGTAGAGCAAAACAGGCTAAGACTGTAGGAGCATTAATTCAGATGCTGGTTGGATGGTTTCCACTCATGTTTGGGTTTCTTTCTGAAAGGCTCTCCTCTTAGTGCACAGGATGGTCCTGCCTCGGTGTCATTCACACCGTCCCTAGACTTGCCTGGAGCAAAAGCTGGAAATGGAATTCCCACTGAGATCCCTGGAATAAGTTGGCCTACCCTAGTTGAAACTGAGGTCCAGGTAGGTCCTTACCTCAACAGGCCCCAACAGAATTTATGACTTCTATAAAGAAAAATGGAAGCAAACACCAAATTGGGAGCAGCTGAATGAGTTAAAATGAGGTTTCCAGATGGTGGCAATGAGCACAGAACCAACAGCAATGCTGCCTGCTCACTGGTGGTACCCCATCTTGGCAATCCACATTGTCTTTCTGGGATTCCCAACAATGTGGGGAACCTGTCCCAATTCCATGGGTGTAACTTCAAGGCCAGAGCCAAGTTCAGATCCCCATTTCACTTGGATCACTTGGGTAAGTCACCCAGTCACACTGCAGCATAGTTCCTCTCCTATAAATCTGGCCATATCTCCTCTCCCTCAGCTCTTCACTCTGTAAACTCTTTGCAGCAGAGGCTACTTGCAATGGGTTTACATAGTATCCAGGCATAATGGGGTCCTCATTTAGGCAGAGGGACATTGCTGTAATTCCTTACTTTGGAGTATTTTTACCCTCACCAGCACGTGGTGTTCTGGGAAATGACCCTATTTTGCTCAGTTTGGTTGTGCTCTCCCTGTTTTGGCAACGGGAGTTCTCCTGTGTGCATACAGGTGTGGGGCAGGTTCCAGAAACAGCAGCTTTCAGCTGTGGGTTCATAAATCTTTCTGCTTCTATACCGATGCAGGGAACCTCACCTCACCTATCCATGTGCTAATTAAATAAGGGCAGCGAATCATCAGCATGGGCAGGGATTAAACAGCTTGTTTACAAAATTATATCATTTGCGGGTCACGATGACACTTGTTTTTTCTCTTTCACACAAATTCCAATGACTTTTTTTTTTTTTTTTTTTACTCTTTGTTGGGGGCCCAGACATACTAATGCTGATGGCTTGATTGGCAGTGCTGTCTATGGGGTATCTCAAGGGATGCCCCATGCCTGCAAACCATGGCATTTTCAGCATGCTTGACACAAAGCATTGTCATGCAAAGCCTCAGCTTCCTCTCCAGAGACAAAAGACCAAAATTAAAAGCCTGCTAAGATTATTTTTTTTCCCCTCCCTTTAGCCATCAACTACCCTCCCAACCAGTGGTGCACTAAATCTTACCTCTCGGGGCTGCTGTAGACTTTGTGAATCCAGTTCCTTTCACTGGGCTCCCCCAGGTTGGCATTTTCTTCCTCCGGAGTCTGGGACATGACTCACCGAGGAGTGTCACTCTTGGGGAGTTGCAGAAGAACATTGCATCAGCCCATGCAGGAGTGTAAATGACAGGATTCCCATGAAATTTGGCAGCTGTTCATAACTTCACAAACACCATGGAGGTAACTTCTGGGAACCTCTAGATCTGCAAATACGGCTAGGTCCCATTACTCTAACCCTAAAAGCCTGAACTAAACTCTGATGCTCAAACCCACACAAGCTGATGGGAGCTCTGGGATCACCAGGAAAATAGAGAGGAGCAGTGCCCAGGAGCATGTTCAGCAACAAAAACTCAAACTTGTAACTGTTTTGAGCATAGGTAAGGCTTGGCGCAAGGAAATGAGCTGAACTGTAGGAAGAATGATATTAATAGACAAACACAAGAACACAAAGATGTTCTTCACTGTGACCCATAATAGAAGGTCCTTTTGGTTTTCTCTTATGACCACTCACAGACATCCTTCCCTGTCCTTTCTTGACCAAGACATCGTTTCTAACAGCTCAACTTGAATTCCTGGAGAGAGCAACCCAGCCTGCAATCTGGTCTGGTGGATGTGTCCATGCTCCTGGCTGCTTCTGTGCAGAATAAGATAAATGTAGGAAGGGAAATTTTTGTTTGAGAATTGTTTGAGCAATTTTTAGTGGCCGTGGTGGATCTGGGAACAGTCTGCCCATGCAGGTGGTGAAATCTCCATCTTTACAGATGTTCAAAACTCAGTTGGACATCTGAGCCTGAAGTGGACTGTGTGATGTTCAAAGGACCTTGCCAACTTATCTTATTACTCTTGGTTTAGGTGGACAGAAACCTTCAGCTCTCTTTAAGCATTGCCCCTGACTCTCTCTGGATTTGGCTGATGGTGTCAACTTGATCTCCATGATTATAAAAGGGGTTAAAGATTTAATGCAGAAACATCTACAAGCATGTGATTTAGGCATCTACAGCATGGAGGTGAATCTCCCCTTGAAGTTTGCACTCTGCTTCTATTCAGCTACAATTTCTTGTTTAAAAGCAGGGTGTTTGGGTCAGTTCTCAGGACTATATTACAACCAAGACATACGCTATTTTCTGTATTTCCTATGGCTAGGAATTCAATGATATATGCATCTCAGTCCCCAATAAACATACTGCATGATCATCTGTACTTTCAGGTGTGTGCAGTGACTGATAAACTCCATACATCAAAATCATACTTTTTTTTTAGATCTTTCCTAAAACAAGAGTAACAATTCAACTGTATAGCAGGGAAAGATACTAGTAATAATAATCTTTTACAACTACTCTGCACTTTTGAAGTGCCTCCAGCCTAAACAGACTCCAAAGGCTCACGGTTCCAACAGCGCACTACAAAACAGCTGCAAGTCTTTCTGCTTTGCAAACAAGAAAATGGGGCTTCCAAGAGGTAGAGCTATTACCTCGCTATCACACTGTACCTTGGCAGCTGAGAAGAGGATCCAGATTCCCTGAGTGCCTTGTGCCTGAGCTGCAAGGCTGCTAGGAGCCTGCATTGTCATTTATTGTGTGTTTGTACGCACAGTACAAGCTCTGCTGGACCCTGACCTAGGAAAGAGCCTACAGCCCTAGTTTTAAAAATAATCGTGAAGCAACTTCCCCAGAGGCATTAAGCAGAGCAAGAAGCTTTAGCAGTGCTCTCTTTGGAGCAAGAGCTCTCTTCTGCAGGGGCACATGATCCTCCCTCCACCAACTGGCAGCTTTAGACAGATTCCCCACCACTTGCTAAACATAGCCCCAAACAGAATGTCTATGTAACATGTCAAGTGTTAGCTGGGACTAATCATTCACATTATGCAACCGAGTCACATGCATGCATGCGGCATACATCAAGCAAGCTTCTGCCCTGGTTGCAGCAATAGCCCTACCTCCAGCTGAGCAGTAATTATTGTTACTCTGCAAGATGAAGGAGGTAAAAGGCTTCTGCCACCACTCCCTGCTGTATTCAGAGCTTTTTGGTGACCTCAAGCTGGGAAGGATCTGGTGGCAGCTTCTTATTAACTCCATTCCATATCTACATCCACACAGGGCCTCCTGCCTGATTACAGAGTTTGGTTCCCAGTGAATGGGTCCAGTGAAGGCTGGGGCCCCCATCCTGCTGTCACAGCTGTCCTTCCAGGGGTGTTGATAGTCCTCAAATTGCTACCCACAGCTCCCATCTCCTTGAAGATGAAGTGAGACAATTTGTGGGGAAAGATCCACACGTTGGCTTCCTGTAACACAAGGTGTTTGAGTCCTGGACAACTTCAAGGGTTAAAACTGTTTACACCAGGGCTGGGGCAACTCATTGGGCAGTTGTTACTTCAATCAATTTCTCAGAGAAGATGCATCCAAAATTGACTGATGTTATCTTCATCTTCCAGGTATCAGGGCCACTTTAACAATCCCAGAAATCGCCTTTCCCTGAATTTCTGAATTTTCAATGCATTTTTTCATCTTGCATTGGGAAATTACAGATTTTTCCTTGTATTTCTGCGTTTTCCCCTTTGCCAGGGAAAACAATAATCTATTTTCTCCTCTATAAATGAGGACCTATTTTTTTTGTTAGGCATGACAATAAGTAGAGCGGATTTGGTCCCAGAACCTCTCCTCGCTCTGCCCTGGTCACCTACAACCAACCCCTGGCAGATCAATGTGAGGCACCCACCAACTACCCTGAACCACAAGTAGCACACCCAGGTGTCTCTCTACCTTTCTCCTTTCTGTGAGCCATCCCTCAATCTCGTGTGGGATCTAAAGAAAATTCCTGGGAGGTGAGGGAAGACGCATGTCTTGTGTCTGCGTGTGCGAGACAGAGCTGCCTGCCGAGCGCAAACCTGCATTTGGGCCCGCTCCGAGCAGGCATCGGGCTCTGATGCTGGGCAGGATCTTGGTCAGGGCATCCTGCCAGGGTGCTGAGATGCTGAGCTTTCCCAGGTGCATGGTAGCTATGGAGTTTGCTCCCCCTTTTCCAGAGAGCTAATGCTAAATATGCTCTTCTGTCTTATTCCAGCCCTTCCCTGCAATTGGTTATTCGCATGTAGTTCATGAAGGCGTTACTCCCCTGTTCTCCCAAAAACTCTATCCCCACCTGTCTAGCACATCAAACCCTTCTTCAAAAAAATCCTGCAACCTTAGTGTGTGACTGAGCGCATGGCTGAGTTGAGTGATGGCCAGTCCACCTCCAGTGGAGATACAGCCCTTCTGTCCTTTCCCATGCAAACGCAGCCCCCTAAAGTGCAAAGCACCAGTCCCACTAAAGGGCAAAGGAGAGGCTGAAACCCATTTAGCTCCATGGCAAATCCTTGCCCACTGCGTACAGTTCCCGTTAGCCTGCAGGTAGTAAGAGGCCCCAGCTGTGTGGGACCCAAGAGGAGACACTCTACTGGGAAACAGCAAAGGAGGAATATCGCATGAAGAGATGCTGCAGGGCTTGACATACATTTTAGCAATGGCAACTTCAAAACACTCCATGGATTCAAATGGATGTTGGAGAGCATTAAGAAACACTCTTGGCCTCAGATGGAAATTCAGTTGCAACTTGACTGAAGTTTAATCCTGACAGTTAGCTGTGCAGCACAAGGGATCATCTTCTGCTTTCCCCCAGGGGCAATAAAGTGCCTGTCTTTGTTACTGGACGCTGTACTTTGGTACACTAAAGGCAAACTCCGCTAAGACAACTGAGTAATCCTCTAAGGTAGGGGAGGTTGATAGTGATGACTAAGATTTAAAATCTGCCTACTTTGTACAATAATTTCATCACCAAGTTGTTGCCTTTCCCAGCAAGCTTAAAATCCATAAAGGATTGCATGAAATGCTTTGATGAGGCTTAATTCTTAATTGTTTTTGAAGTTATATATGCATTACCTTATATATAGCTTAAATGAATTGCACAAAGCAGTCGGAATAATTAATTGGAACTGAAATCTGGCTCTTCTTCACTTTCCCATAATTTTTTATAGCTAATTCTCTTTGTGCTAAAATTTCCCTTAATCTAACTCTCTCTCTAAAGATGAATATGCTTTGGGACAGTGGTGGTAAAATTTGAAGACTATCGAGATAAAAATGTTAATGTAAACACGTACAAAAAAAAAGGGGGGGGGGGGGGGAAGCTAATAAGGAGAAGAAATCAGAAGGGGAAAAAAAAGAAACTACATTTCTGCAGATATTCCCAATCACAATTCTTGGAAACATAAAAATTAGAAAGAGTTGAAACAATTCTTCACACTTGGCTTGTTTTGAGGATTAATAAGTTATCTCTTAAGTTTCTTTGTCTTTTTAGAAAGAATTGGCTCAAAGGTTTAAAATTATAGAACATTTTCACATTTGACATCTTTGAAAACAGGATGCTTTGCACCTACCTCGTAGTAATTGCTACAAACTTTTTTGGTCTGAGTTTTATCATTTTGTGAGAGCTACAAATATAAGTGGGAAGAGTTTCAAAGGCTTTAGATATGCGTCCCTATATAACTGTGCATGTCTTGTGGGGTCTGACAGAGGTAGAAACCAAGGTCTTTTAACTTACAGCATAGTCTGAGACCATTTCCCTTCTCAAATGAAATGCCAGAAAACCAAAATTTCCTGAAAAACTAAAACTGGGTGGAAAAGTGCAAAGAAATGGGACTCATTCATTGTTGTGTTTCCCTACACAGCTAAAGTTTATCTTTTGTATTCCACATTTTTAATGTCTTACAAGTTGAAACAAAATTATTTTGCAGTGGAATATGGTCCCCATGCTGACATAGAATTTTCTTTTCAGTTAAGTAGTAGTTAAGTAGTATTTTTCAGTGTAAAAGCATTAATTTGGGAACCATCCAGCCAGTAAGACTGGTTGTCTGTGTATGGGGGTAGCTATGTTATGCTCGCAGTGTGCAGCCCTAGGGTGTGAGTCCTGCTCAGATGCAAGGTACATAGCCTGCTTTAGAAAAGTTCCTTCACAGCAATACTCAGTTTTAAGATGTGCTATGTCCACACATTAATATCACAGAAACTACCCCCGGCTTGGCTAAAACTCAAAACCAAGAGCTAAAACTCCAGGGCCCACGCACAAAGTGCCCTGGACTCAAATCCTCAAAGTGTATTTTCCCCATGTTCAGTTCTGCTTTTAAGTGACATGGGATTAGGCAAATACCAACTTGTCATTCCACTTCTCATGGTTTGCAGGTAGCCCAGCTCTGCCAATGCAGAACCTGTGTTTTCAACAATAATCTGGGCTCTTAATTATTTCACGTCATGTGAAAAGTCTTAGAATCAATTTAATCTCATGTACTTTGAGAACAGAAGCAAGAAGATTTGTTAACAGCTTGCTGCAGAACAGGGAGGGGTAGTGGATGGGGAACTTCTTCCATCTGGCCACAAGTGCTAAAATACAAGGTTTGGACGCTAATATGCAGGGCTTAAAGTTAATTTGCAAGCGCTGAGAAGTACATCCAAGGACACAGAGAGGTGTAAGGAGGAAGGCTGTGGAGGCTTTCATGAAAGCTGACTTTATGTTAGGTCAGCTGTCTTCAGGATGACAGGTTTCAGGAGAGGCCAAGGAACAGCCAAAATGTTTATGATTTCCTCTGGCAATCTGCAAGAGCAGTTTATATTACATGCAAATAACAAAGGTTAATGAAATGGAAAAGTTGAGAAATCAAATGCTCAGAAATTAGGAAACGCTGAATTAAGAATGTAAATTTAACCACAAAGCCACATTGTCCTCTTTATTCCTTGTGAGACTTTCATATCATATCTTTTCAGATGCCCAAGTAACAAAGCTGATGTTTTTCCAACTACTTAAACCCTCAAGAGATTTTTTGCTGTGTATCTAGTGAGAAACATAAAATAATCTTGAAATCTGTATTTTTACAATAGATTTATGCCTTTTTTCTACTTGTTCTTCCTGTATTGAAAAGAGGTTGATTAAAGCTGTAAGAAATCATTGCTTCTGAAAAAAAATTTAAAAACTCTGGTGTGAAGCAACCATGGCAGCTCTTGAAAAGATACCTGATTTGAAGACTATGCAAAGCACATGCCAAATTCTACTTCTCTAATGTGGTAACAGTTTATACCTGCTTTGGATGGATGTAAATGGCTATATCACAGAGAAATGGCTCTGCAATATATCTAGCACAACTTTACTCAAACGGCAGTGTTGCAGAAGCTCCTTCAGCTCACCCGTGCATTACTTCCCCTCACTCCCCCCTGCAGGTCCCAGCTCTCCCACTTCTCAGCCTCTCCCTAGTTCATCTACAAGCAAGCACTGTTGCTGCTTTTGGGTTGGTTTTCAGTGAATCACCCACAGCCATCTGATGGCCAGAGTTAACTTGAAGGAGGTGGCCGGGTCATACGGCCAAGTGCAAGCAGAGGGCACAGCTGCCCTTTTTGGCAGCTCCTCACCCAGCTGCACAATTTCCCCTTTTGTTTCTTCTGGTTGCAGTCAAACCTGGGGGCACCAACCAAGGCCACTGCCCCACCATGCATGTATGTGGAGATGGGAGGTCAGAAAGTGTCACAGACTAACTCAAGGTTGTGTTGGAGCTGAGGAGAACAGGGAGGATCTCCTGGCTCTCTGTCCTGCACTGTACAAGGAAAACCAGCAGTCGCCAAGCTTTTGTACAGTCCTGCAGCTACGAATGGGTCTACCCAATGCAAGTCACTTCTAGACAGCATAGGAGAGGATTCAGGTCCCTTGGAGAAGGTGCTAGGAAAAGTATGGGAGCAGGCTGCTGGGGAAGGGGGCAGCAAAGGGGTCTGGGTGTGTTGTTCTAGGGAAGGGACTGAAACCATTCAGTGGGCCATCAAGCAATGTGATGAAACAAGCAGGCTGCTTTGGAGGGCCCACCAACCCCTGGCTGTGTCCCGGCAGCAAGCCCCCACACCATGTCTCGAGCAGGGGCCAAGGCAGAGCAGCTCCATGGTCCTGGGGCCACCCTGGGCTTTGATGCTTCTGCAGGCACATGCAGAGCAGTGGCTCCCGTGGTTTCCAGAACATGGATCAGCATTAGTGCTGAGCTGCTTCAGAAGTGATAAAGCAGGTCAGGGTACAGGCTGGGCCTGCGTTAATTCTGCTCCTGCTAACCCAAGATCTGGAAGAGCCGGGAACTGCGGTGCACAGACACAGGAGCCTCCTGGAGTAGGGCCAGCTGAAGGCTGGAGGATGTCCAGCTGCCTCGGCCCAGAGGTGATAAAACCAGCTGCGAGCCTTCGCAAGAGCACGGCGGCCTCGGGCACATATGATCAGGGTAGGTCTAGGCCTGAGCTTGTCAGGCCATGCTGCAAGGGGCAAACTCAGATGTCACCAAACCCATTTCATGGAATTGGCCTCCCTGGAGGGTCTCCTGTCTCCTCATTCAAGGGGACGTCTTTCTGCAAGGCACATCATGTCCGGCACATCATGTCCAGCACATCCCAGCAAGATTTAGCTGCTGATGGGGTGTTTCTATTGCTTCATTTTGTTTTGTTAATTAAAACATGGATTATTGAAGGGAAAAAAAAAAAAAAAAAAAAAAAAAAAAAAAAAGCAGGGCTTTTTTTTTATTATTATTTTATTGTACTGTTCTTTCTCATGGAGCAACCTCCAGAGAAATAAAAGAGATTACAAAAAGAGAGGAACAATATCCATGCAGAGGCTGTGGGTTCTTGCAAATTAAGTTGTAAGGAGGAGAAGGGAAAGAACAAAAGGACTAGGCTCCTGATAAGCAACTGCTGTAAACATGCATGCCAAAAATGCGCACTGGGGTGTTTTCTGTAGGATCCCCTTTGTGGAGAAAGAAGATAGAGGGAGGAGGTGTTTGGAAGATGACTGTTCTCAGTTCATGGCTGAGGACTGCAGGAAAGGGAGATGCATACACCTGCACGGCCCGGGTGGGTGTGAAAAACAGGGCAGTAGTGTTACAGCTCTCAGAGCAGATCTGTGTTAAACATGGCTGTTAAACCTAGCTGTGCCCAACCCAGGGGTGGGGACAGGAGGACACCAATGCTCAAGAAGTGACAGGGGTCGTGGCCAGTCAGGAAAGCAGAGTCCTGAGCTGTCCTCCCCTCACAGGAGCCATTCCCAGGGAAGGCATTGCTCACTCCGGGCTTTTTGCAGCAAAGTCTTAACCCTTTCCAGGTCTCAGGCACACAGCTGTGGCCTGTGTCACTCCCTTGCAACACCCCACAGAGGGGAGATCAGTTCAGTGCTTCACATTTCGGTGGTGCACTGTTTTCACCTCTGTACCCCATGCATGAGGCTCTGTATGCCCATTGCACAGTTGCAGGAGTGTATTCCTTAAATCCATGCAGCTGCTGCAGCTCCCCCAGGAGGAGCCCCCCAAGCTCTGGGCAGCCCATGCCAGGGCTCTGGCACCCCTGAGCCCAGCAGTGCTGCCTGAGGGGCAGGGGGAGCCACCAGGGCTCCGGGCTGGGCCCACGACCTCCGGGCCTGGCCCTGGGCACTGCTGAGCAGAGTCTGGCTCCGGCCTCTCCGCACCTCCCTGCGGGGCTTGGTGGACATGGATGGGATCCCCCTGCCCTCCTTGTCCCCAGGCTGAGCAGCCCCAGCTCTCTCGGCCTCTCCTCGCACCTCAGATACACCAGTCCCCACCCCACAAGCTCTACATTCCCCCCCCAAAAAATATATTTATTAATAATGAATTTATCATCACATAGTTTCCTACAGAATATGAAGTAAGTCTACATGGCCACACAGTCTGTTATCTCCCCCACCAAATACTGAACCAGCAGATCACACACAACCAGCTTTGAAAGCAAGGAGAGAGGTGTTAAAGCTGCGCAGCCTGCACAGGTGTCATGAAAACAGGGAGAGAAGCAGGCCCACATGGTGCTGTGCTGTGGGAAATGCTTCAAGCCTACATAAGCCCCAACAATAAGGACACATGTCCTTAAAGAATTTGTCTCTTTTCATTTGGCATTTCTCTGCTAGCTGTTTGAACACAGTCATTGCAGGAGGAATAACTCTCACAGCTTTGCAGAGTGAGTCCTCCTTCCCCTTAGCATTAGAAGGTTTTTTTTTTTTTCCTGGTGTTTCCCCAGCATCCCCTAGAAAACAGTGGGTAAAACCATGAGGTTTTTGAGGCTCAGTCTTTCTGCTGCAAGTCCTAGCAGGACAGCCTGATGTGCAGGCAGGGAGGATCTCTCCGCTAGGAGGAACTGAATCCTTCACATCACCTTGTGCTAATTCTTGTGTCCTCAGATGACATGGGCTTTAGGCCTGTAATCTTCATGGGCTTGGCTGGAGCCCACACTCCTTGAGAAATAGGGCAACCAGCAGTCCTGGTCCCAAAAGCTGTGTGCTCACAGGGCCAGCACAGACCTGCTGCAGCTCATGCTCCCAACCCAACATCCAGGCTCCGCAGTAACATCTGAGACCCAGGAGTGGGTGATCCCTCCTCCACAGCCTGTTATTGTAACAACACTTTCTTCCATGTCCAGTGCTCACTTCTTCCTTACCGTTCACCTTACCCTTTCCCTTTAGGAGCTGGACTCGATGATCCTTGTGGGTCCCTTCCAACTCAGGATATTCTATGATTTGAGATAGTCCATGAGTCCTCTCTGCAAAGCACCATCCTGTACAGTAGAGAGAAGAGAAACTGAGGCAGCAATCCCCAACATGTCCACCCAGCAGGAGTCAATAGAGGGGCGAGGAGCAAATTTCCAAAGTCCCCTGTTTCTTTTCAAATCAGCACATGCTAGGCCTAATTCTATTTTCATGTTTAGCCTACTATTTAAATAAATAAAATAAATGAAAAAAAAAATAAGAACAACAACAAAAAAACCTGTACTGGAGGAAGAGGCTTAAAACAAGATTTGCCAAATCCAAATTAGGTGTGTTGGGGGGGGGGGGGGGGGGGGCGGTTGAAATAGGGGGTTGTTTGTTTTTTTCTTGCTGTGAACTTGTCTTAGAGTAACCAAGAAAGTATTGAGCAAAATCCACAATTGCTTCAGAAAAATGAAAATAAAAGAAAAGCAGTAGTTCAGGATATTTTCTGATTCCAATATGCAAGCTTTTGAGAAAAATCTCTCCCTCATTCTTTCCCTAACGAGGAATCCTACAGCTTAGAAAAGAAAGACATTTGGTCAAATCTTGTTTTAAAGAAGAAAAAAAAAAATAAAAAGAAAACACATAAAAGTGTCTTTATCAATGAACTACTAACAAGCAGAAAATGAGCAGAATGAGCCTTTCTCACCAAGTCTAACGAACACCTCAGATTGTAGAGCTGGTTCCACATTCAGTTGTCTGAAGAAAATAAGACTGAGGAAAGAAAAGATTAGTGTCAGGCTAGAAGTATTAGATGATTAGCATTGTTTTAGGAAGCAATCTGAGATGTCATCTGGAGATATGCTACCGATCCATCTGGGGGGAAAAGGAAAGAAGACAGAGGAGAGGGAGGGAAAAAAAAAAACAACCCAACAACCCTGTTTTGTTTCTCATTACTGCTCTAATTCTGGTGTAATTGAAAACGGACTGAATGTGTTTAGGAACATGTAGGACATCTGTTTCTCATTGGAAGAGCTCCGCTTTTTCGAGTGGCGCCTTCCATCTTCATCACAGTCCAAAGATTCCCACATCACGACTTGTCCTCTTTCTTTCTCTCCTTTTTTTTTTTTTTTTTCCTTTCCAGAAAATGGGAGGTTGAACTTTCGACTCCATGTAAAACAGTTGGAGAGAAACCATGATAAGTCCCTGGGGACCCATTGAGCCTTTCTTCCCATTATCCTACTTGATTCTTTGCAGCTTCTCAGTTCTTTAAATACAGCCTTGAGCTATTTAATGCTGGTGGCATGAAGAAAAAGGGGAAGGGACAAGAGGAGGGGGAAGAAAAGAAGAAAATGGAAGAACAATTTGTAAGGTCAGACATCAAAACAGAGAAACAAAGACAACAACACTGAAAGCTGTCCTTAAGCTGGGCCAGGACATCATGCTTTGCCAAAGGGGATAGATCTACACAAACACTGGTTCATGCAGTTCTGGCTCTCCTATGTGTGGAGGAAGGAGTCTAAGATCCAAGAAGATTTGCTTGTGGGTTAAACCAAAGGGCAATATCCTAATTCTCCTCCTGGACCCACACACTAAGTCTCCAGTGTTCATTTTGGTTTGGATGACTACAAAACTGTCTCTCATAGGAAATTCTGGAGGCCCCATTGCTTAGGGAGAGATTACAAGTTGAGGAAACAATAAAGAGCTTGTGGGAAAAATCACTACCTTGGCAGGGAAACGGGCTGCATGGTCTGATAACTCATAATACTCCACCATTTGGAGAAGGTCTGCTTGTAGTGAGAGGGACCAGAGCATGACCGCAAGCTAGAAATGGGCCTTGATTTCATGAACAGCTCCATTCTGCTTTAATAACACTTTCCATCAACACGGTTAATTCACAACCATCGGCCCATGAGACAATGACTACTCTTCCCCTGCTACGCCAGCCTCACAACCATCGCCTCCAGAAAACAAAGGGGAAAAAGGATGTCTTTGGCTGTGATGCACGAAGAAACACAACTGCAGTGAGATGTAGGAAGGACCTTGGGAACGCCAGACAGAAACACCACTGAGGAGAGCCCTTCTTATGCCCCTAGGTCATGAGTAACTCTGGGCCTGCAGGAGAACTTTGCAAATGAATAAAACAACCAATGTGGTCTCTGCCTGGCCAGTGCTTACCATGAAATCAGCAGGTCTGATTCTCTTGGGCTGCCACACTATGCCCTTCTGAGAGAGCAAATGAGCCTCAGCATGGTCATTAATTATATTTTCTCCTGTTGCAAAGTCTACTCAGGTGGCCAAAGTGAAAAAAATTCCTCTTTGGAAAACAAAGGCAGACTTCACTTTTGATTTTAGTTGGACTCAGGATTTAGTCTTTATAGCCAAGTAGCTATGACTGGAATATGTCCTGCCTGAGGTGGCTGAAGCAGAATTTGTAAGAAGACAAATGCTAATGAAATTACATCAGGAAAGGAACGATCTCTTCCTGAAAAGGAGATACAGAAAGCCATCAAGCTGCATCAGAAAATGCTGATGAAGGCATCTTACTGTCAATGAATGCCATTTCATTGAGTCTAGTGTTTTGTTGGAATTTTTAATAGGAAATCTTAAGAGAGTGTTTTTTGGTTTTTGTTTGTTTGGTTTTGTTTGTTTTCTTTATTTTTTTGACTGGAAAGTATTAAACGATTTCATTTTGATAATATTTCAGTCACCCCATCTCAAATTTATTATCCATAACATTTTGGCATATGTTAATATGCTCTGCTTACATATATGTTTTACACTTTTGCAAGCTGGATATTAAAACTGTTTTGACTTTATCAAATCAAATGTACTGACTTCTTGAAGCAAAATGTTCCTGTATCATCAAAACTGTACATTTTAATTATTTGGATTTTTCTTTTCTAATCTGTCTGGACAGAAGACTTTGGTTGATTATTTTCTCCATTTAGTTTGAATAATGTTTGAAATTTCAGAATTTTCCCAGAAATAAGGACATCAGAACATATTTTTGCAATCAGCTTTAGAAAGCTGATTTTGTCACTGAATTATAGTTATATATATATATATGAACAGCATATATTTTTATAACCGCATATATAAATACAGTTACACTATACACCTTCAGAGGAAGTTCAGATGGAATTAGTTCACTAGGGGAAAAAGTTCCCTGGCCAGAAAAAGTATTGAGTGCTCTGAAAAAGATCAGGTCATGTTTTTAAAAAAAAAAAAAAAAAAGAAAGAAAAAAAAAAATCTGAGGTTCTTTGAGTCTTGGTCATTTAATCATTAGAAACTACTCCCAGACACTCAAAATCTCTCACTTTGTAGTCTGGACTTTTAGCTGTAGGTAGAACATATATTTCTTTTAGGAGGGTCCCAGTTCAATGCACAGTATCCTGCAATGTGATGGCCCTTACACTTACAACCATTCAAGAAAAAGTTAAAACCCAAAAAAGCTTCTGAATTCATTAATTGCTATGTTGGCCAAGGTGGTCAACCATTACACATACAATAATGCTCATATGGATTAGTACTTCATGTGAAAAATAAAGACAGGCATGACAGAGCTACACAAGAAAGAGACATCAAACATAGGAAAAGTTGTATTTAAAGAAGCTGGGAACAGGCCAAAAAGAAAATAAAGACATTCATACATGGAAAAGTATTCATTACTAGGAATCTTTCCAGAGTAGGTGGAAAAGGAGCTTTAACCACTTCCTTAGTACAGGGCATCAAGCTTCTATTGTATGCAAAAATAGATGTTATTATTTATCACTGATATTAGAGCCAAGGAAGCCTAGGGTGGGACAGACTAAAAAGTTCAAGGGAATCTCTACATTAAAAGCCTTCACCTGTAAGTTCATGAGATAGGTGAGCACAACACCAAGATTAAACAGCATATTTTAACTTGTTTGCCAAAATATGATCACAGTATGATCACAGTGGCAAAAACAAAAGAAAATAAAAAAATAGATTCAAAAAAAAAAAAAAAAAAAGATCCTAAGGATCCTTCATATGGATAACATTAAATATATTACCAGCTGAAGATGAATTTTAGAAAGTAAGCTGAAGTGTGTCTGTTGCCTGTTTGATCTTATGCAGGTCTAGGTATTACCTATGCATGGCATGAGGACATTTCCTTCCTGAGGCTATCCCAAAGGTGGCTTAACAAGTGGTGGGGTACTGTGAAAGGAACCAGCTTCTCGATGCCATCCTAATTTGTAAGCTGAGCTCATCCTAGTGTTGCTCTGTTAGAAATCAGTTCTGCTGCAAAAGAAAAAGCAGTCAAATTTTAAAGGTAGTTAGTTAAATTAGTTAGTTGTAGCCAAAGCTCAGTTCATCACCTTTTAATACGATCCCCATCCCACTTTACATTTTTCCTCTCATTTAGGTATACATTTGCATTATTCTGCCTCCCATTAGCATCACATTATTAAAGTTTGTGAAGAAAAATAGCTTGGCTTAACTTGGCTTAGCTTGGCTTGGCTTGTTTCCTTTTCTCTTGGAAAATGTTTATTTCTGTACAAATTTCTGACTGAATTTTTGGAAGAAACCTGAAAGTGATGGATGAGCAATTTCCTAAAGGTAATTTTATATTGTAAGACCCATGAATGCTAATCACGAGCAAACCCAAATCATGAGGCACTCAGAAGAAAGAGGATGTAACCAGGGCTGGTAACAGATGCCATGTGGAGGTGGAAGTTGCACAGAGGTTCCACCTCTCTTCCTGACATGACTTAAAAGCTTGAAATGACTTAGAAGACCCTTTTAGGTCTTCTCATTGCTATTGCTACGGCCCCTGGCATCCAAAGATGAATAAGATATCCCAGCTTCTCTAGATTTAGCTCAACAGTCACACCATAGCCTTCAAAGTGCAGTTACCAATGTGCCAATGAGAACTTGGCACAAGAACTTTTCCAAGCAGAGCCATGGGTGCTACAAGTGGTGGCCCTGGGTATTTCAGGGGCAAATAGTACTTGACACAGCACCCATCTACTTTCTGTCATGAGTTAAAATGGCTTTACATGCTCCTGAAGGAAAGAAGCCATTGCTTATTTATATCTCAAATTAGTGATAAAATACCAGTTCTTCCAGTCTTTCTCAACAGAGCTGCTTGAATAAATACAGTGTAAAAGAAAACCTGTCCAGACACCAGCAAGGACCAGAAAGAAGGATGGGCCAGGAGGTAGCAGGGCTCACTGGGGAGATGCATATACTTTTCCATAGGGCAAGGCAGGAGACTGAAAGCAGTGATTTTCTTCTCTGCATTTTTCCCCAGACCAGAGCAATAATTTCAGGGATGTTCCTGTTAGCACTGGACACCTTCAGTCATGGAGATTGTCTTTAGCCATCATTTTATGGTGCAAGAAAAGGTACTGATGAAGAAGCAAGAAGAGACTGATGCTCACATATTCCCCCTTTTCCCAGGAACTTCTACTGTTTTCATTTGGAACCAGAACAAAACCAACTACTTTTGAAACTGCCTAGATGAGGGAATTTTCACTCCAAAAACATAGTTCAAGAAATTCTTTGGTTATTTTATGGGGGTTTAATAGTATTTTATTATATTTATATTATCTCTTCCTATGTTATGGCAGGTACTCCTGGCATGCCATAATGACCTAAAATTGTTTAAATATTCTATTTTTATTTTCTTTTCAAAATCATTATGAGCAGCTGCTACTTAGCAGTGAGAGAAATACCTTATCTTCCCTTCCAGATCAAAGTATCTCCTGTTTGTATTGTAATTAAGGTGTTTCATTACTTATTAATTACAACACAAACAGGAGACACTTTGATCTAGAAAGAAAGATAAGATATTTCAGCTAGTGCTAAACAGCATTTGCCCTAAATGATTTGAAAAGGCAAACAATAGAAAATAAGAGAATACTTCCACGACTGTATTATGACATACTGATAGTCGCATTGCCTAATGAATCCTTTACCACTGACACACCATGGAAAATTTGTAAAAATGATCACCCCAGAATAAAGATAACAAAAGTAGACAAGAATCTCCAGAAATCTAAAAGAGAGTTCTGAAATATTTTCCTTTTTTTTTTTTTTTTTTGTTTTTTTTTTTTTTTCTTTGCCCCTAAAATTAGTTTTCTTACACTGATGTTCTTTCTGTGGGATTTTTCGCTGAAATCTCAATGCTTCCCTGAAAATAGGCCCTGAAGGTGGGGGGTAAGAGGGGGACTCAGCTGTGTCCAAAAAATACTGTTCTCGGTTCAGAATGATTTTGGCAGATGTTTTCTAACCATCTCTCACAGCCAGGCCCAGGGCTGGCTGCCCGTAACGCAGTGTAGTCAGGGGCTTTTGCGGTAAGTCAGCTGTCTCCAGGACAGATTCCTCCTGCTTTAACCTTCTTGTCGTCTCTTGTCCTGCAGTCCCTGCTCAAACATCATCACAACAGTGCACCCCTTGGCAAGGCAAAGGGCACATTTATTTAATGGCACGTAGAAGGATGAAATATTAAGGGCCTTTTTTTTTTTTTTTTTTTTTTTTTTTTGCGCTTCTGCATCGACCTAAATAAATAAATAAATAAATAAATAAATAGATAGATAGATAAATAAATAAGGTTAACTTAGTCCAGATGCTTAAAACAATTAAAACAACAAAGGTTGGAGCAGAGGCCAAAGTGGGGAGAGAGCAGGCTACAGACTGTTTAGATAAGTCAGATGCACAGGGTGGGCAGGCCCTGATTGCGTTCACCCTGGAGTACTCAAGAGCCAAGCCAGGCAATCTCTGACCCATTAGCGATTATCTGGGACAACTCATACAATTAATACAAAGTGTGCTTGCAGCTCTGTTTACTGGGCAGAGCTTCTTAAATATCTCTTTAATCTTCCAGCCTACAGGTTCCTAATGTGCCCATCACCGTGGAATTTAGGCACCGATCAATCAATTTCTTCTGCCCTTGCCAGGAGCATCCAGGCTCATAGGGTGTTTGGTGACCTCCCAGATGTCTAAGGATGCAAAGTCCTGCTTCACAAGTCTTTGATTTCTGGCCTGGGAGGACAGGGAAGAAAAGCAGTACAGTGTTGTAGTTTTGTGCTTAACTCCTGCCTTCTGTACACTCTGGACACTCCAGCTGGCATGCACCATAGAGCAGCAGGGGATGTGTGTGCATGAGCACAAGGGAATTTAATAAATTGTGGGAAAGGTAAGCATAAACTCTGCCTTTAAAAAGACAGAGGGAAGGGCCAGAGGAAAAAAAGTCCAAGGGATTGTATAGTTGTCACTTGAACTTTAATGTCAACAGAGATACTCAAATAGCTGATTGAACATGCCTTGTTCAACCCTGGAGGATAAGGAAGTGATAAGAAATGAATTTCCTAAGAACAGGTCGTGTCAAACCAGTGTAATTTCCAAATCTGGCAAGGTTACCCATCTTGTGGATAAAGCGGAAGCAGTAGAAGCAATATCCTGACTTCAGTGAGTCTTGTGGATCCCTCCCAGGCAGTGGTTTCACAAGACACTAAAGGAAATTATCATCTAAATGGCATTTCCACAGAGCACAGCACATCTCATTGAAGGACCACACTCAGTGAGTTGCTATCCACGGCTCAGGGTAGGATTCAGATTGCAGAGCACCACACCTGTGTTTGGGTGCCTGCACGTGGGTGTCTGCCTGTGCACCACTCAGGGTGGGACTGCTCAGCAGGGTCTACAGAGCAACGCAGCCGAGTGTCTAGGGCAAAGCAAGAAGGGTGCTGAGTAGCTCCTCATTAAACAAATTGACTTGGGATGCCTTCAGCTGCCCACACGGCCATGTGGTGCTATTCCAGGCATTGTGGAATATTCCACCTGGCCTCTGCCTGCTGCTCCAATGGGCACAGGTCTCCTGCAGGTCCCGTGCCAGACCCATATGGATGTCTCACATACATTTCAGCATCTCAACTAGCACTGCACGCCCATGTACAGGTTGCCAACAAAGCTTTAGGTGCTCATTTATTCAAAATGAAACCCTTACGTACCTAGATTAGCTAAAGAAACCTATCCACAGACTCTTAACTTTAGATATTTTAATTTCTACACTGATCCCACTTCTAGAGTGGGGTTCAGTAGTCCAGACATAGATATCTGGTATCACTTCATGCATCACAGTGTGCCTGAGAAATCCACATGGGACCCGTGGATATACTACTTACAGGAAATACTTTTTCTGGAAAAGCAGGTGGAGAAGTCAGGATACCCCATGATGCCTAATATGATGCTGGAACATCTCTGTGGGCAAGTGAATCTGACCCTTGATGGCAAGGTGGGAGGACAGCCCAGGTGAATTTGAGTAGGGGATTGTCATATTAGTGTATTCAATAGTGATAAATGCTGTACTCGGTGTTTATAGACCATGCACCATTTTCAGATAGCTGTAGCATGAGCAGTTCTGCACACAAGGAGCCCCAT
This sequence comes from Aythya fuligula, assembly GCF_009819795.1. Classification (NCBI taxonomy): domain Eukaryota; kingdom Metazoa; phylum Chordata; class Aves; order Anseriformes; family Anatidae; genus Aythya; species Aythya fuligula. The sequence goes on along the minus strand of NC_045562.1, from coordinate 75,757,420 downwards.
TCATCTCTCACACCAAAACATCTCATTGATTCAAATGTTTTCTTTCCTTACGTTCAGTTCTAGGCGCAATTTAGGCTCATTAAAGCAACCAGTTGGCTCCTGTAGCTCCTATCTAGCCGGGACCTGTGTCACAGGTATTTAAGTTCTCTTCCAAAAATACCCTGGTATCTCATCTTCCTTTTGAACTGTCACCTACTAAAAGTTCACTCTACCGCATTTTCTTTGAGGGCCTGGTGTCCTCCCTGCTGAGAGCATGTTTCATCCAATGAAGACACGCTTCCAGGTTCATTGCCTCAGCGCTGTTTGTGCAACCACTTGGCAGAGTTTAGGATCATTTGTAATTTTTTATCTCACTGTTTTGATACGGAGAGTAGCTCAAAGGCACTGTTTATTAAATTTCTCCACCCTTGGCATTACCTTCAATGTGTCCTTTGCTGCATCCCCAAGCAAGTGGAAATCACTGTAACAACCGTGTGCCTCTGGACTTCTGTCTGACAGTATTCTGGTTCCAGAGATGGGGTGAAACCCAGATCTGGGAGAATATGAAAACTCACATTCTCCTAGGCATTAAGCAAGGGTTTGCTGTGCCTAGACAAGGGATTTGTACTGCATCCAGATTCTCCATGGGGTGGAATATTGCTTTTACTCTCACATTTTTCTCATCCGTTGTACCTTTTGTTGTTTCTGCCTCTGCACTTGCATGATGCCAAACTGGACGCTACAAGAAGAGCAATGAGAGGAAATTTGCATTAATATTCTCACCTCTGGCACAAGGACATTTGTTAGTGCTGTCTCTCATTTTTCTGAAACCTTAGCACAAAGCAAGACCAGGAGCTGGAAGCAGCCCCACAGAGAGAGCTTCCTTGCGAATGATTCCTTTGATTTTGGCCCTGTAACTTATCCTCTCCCTGCCTCCATTTCCGATCTGTTGATGGGGCAGATTGAATCCAAGTCATAAAGAACATGCATGAAAAGGTGAGAAGATCCAACAGTAGAAGCCAATTGCTCAGTATAAGAGTGGAAACTTTTTCTCGGTGCAGTTTTGTGGTACTCACCTCTGGGAAGTAGTCATTAAACACACAACTTTTTGATTTTGCAAGGATTTAACTTTTTTTTTTTTTACTTTTTTTTTTTTTTTAGTCTCATATAATAGCCACTGTACAGTGTTCCTCTTTGCTTTGTGACCAGGTGAATGGGAGCAGCAAAGCTGAGGTGCCCCTGGAAACTGAAGTGTATTGCAAAGTGCAGAGCTGGAGCTGGATTTGGAAGTGAAAAGCTTTCAACCCCTTAGAAGCAGACAGTCACAAATTGTGAACTTTCACTTCTATCCCTTCTTTCCCTCAACCTTTCCCCACACACACATCATCACCTCCCAACCCCACACAGAAATTTCCATACTTTGCTTTCTCGGCACATGAACTTGCTGCAAGTGTGCGATGCAGGAGATCAGGTTGTAGGATTGCATTTGGTGCCATCACTAATTCTAGAGAGATTTATCTGGGCTTTTTCATGGCATTTTTCACTTTCCTTTAAAGATGAAGTTCCTGAAACAAAAGGATTTTTTATAATTTTTATGCTTTTTTTTTTTTTTTTTTTTTTTTTTTTTTTTTTCCGCTAATTTCACAGTAAGCAGGATAAAAATGTCAGCTCAGATGCATCAGAAAATAGAACCCAAAATGGGGAAGTGGAGAGGAATCAGGGAATAAGATACACTTTAAAAAAAATTATTTATTTATTTAACATTTGGCAATTCTCTAACAGACTCTGCTGGGCCTAATACCTAGAAAATCATTCATTTGCCAAATCATTCATTTGCTCCTTGTCTGAATCAGCAGAAGCAGGGTTAAAAAAAAAAAAAAAGATAGGACTCATGCACACTGACTTGGCACAGACTTCCAAGGGCCTTGAGGCTAAAACAAAACAAACCAAAAAAATGAGAAAAACAAGTTTTGTTTCCAAATAAACAAGTTTCCTCTCCCCTCAGGTATGGAGCTCGCTCAATTAAATTACGCTCATCTGCCAAGGCCTGTGCACCATGTGGATTTGGTTACTGTCTCTGCAAGAATGTGTGCGATGCTCCAGGCCCCGCGGAAGGCTCGGGCTGACCCCACCCCTCCCCTCCAATGCCCTTCTCCATGCAATCTGCATTTTCTACTTGGCTGCTCGGGTTTTTTGTTGTTGTTGTTGTTGTTCTGTTGTTGTTTTTCGTAAGCCCAGCCCAGCCCGGCTTGAGCCCTGCGTCTGGATCTGGGTTTGATTTTAATTGCTTGCAGTTAGATCCGACGTGTCTGTGTTCGCACAAAGGCGCTCGCTTGGCAGAGAGAGGGGAAGGTGGGGGGTGCTGTTAAAATCCAGCTCTTGCTGACGGGATCTTTATTGAGCTGTGCTCTGACCAGGTTACACCACGGATGGTGAACAAACTTCCCCTGTCACGAATAAACTTCCTGCTTTCTGTCCCTTTCTGATCCACTGTGCAATGTCACTGCACTTGTTACATTTTATTTTGATCCAAAATCACCTTTATTTTAATAAAGGCTACCATCTACTTTCATAGTCCTCCCTACAAGAGTATTTCTGAGACAGCACAGCAAAAAATAGGGCCAATATCTCTCCTGTTGAAGTCCCTCTAACATAAGATTATCAGGATAAAACTCCACAGGCCTGGTGACTTTTAGCACCTGACATCCTCAGTAAATTGAAAATGCATTTATACTTTCCGCTGACGGAATAAATACACCTGACATTCTGGGTCTTGTTTAAACCAGCTGTGTGCATTACCAGGTGAGCCTCAGATGTCACTTACTGCACAGATGTCACTTACTTACTGCACAGACACACAGATTTCCAGGGGCTGAAGCAGATTATTGGAGGTTCACGAGTCCTGTCCTTGAAGAGGAGTGTAAATCCTCACAGCCAGCACAGGAGACACTGGTGTCCACTTGCTGCCAACCAGCTCTTTGTAATTGTGATTTCTCCCATGTTCTTTGCCCCAAGATGATGGGGTCGTCTTCATCAGGCTGGTGTTCAGCATCTCTGAAGTCCTGGAGTATCATCTCCTGAGTTCTTACCTCTGACACACTTTTGAAAGTTTCCTGCTATTTTTTCTTAACGAAATGACAGTCCTACATCCCCCCACCCCAACTTCTTCCAGATTGGCCAGTTTTACTTCTACTGGGCAAAGGGAGAGGAATCTTGAGGACAGATTGAAGCTATCTACAAATGTCATAAAAAGCAATGGCTAGGTGGAAAAGACAGGCATAAATGAGTGCACCCTCAAAGGGAAAGGTCGGCCCATTTGCTAGACTCAGAGTTATCAACCCGCCGGCCAGCCAGCACGTACTGGCCAGCTAATCAGCACACAGTGAGCACAGGCCCATCCTCAAAGCACATCGCCTTTCCTTCAGGCGTAAAATTAGGCAACACAGGAAGGAAATGAAAATTTGTCAAAGGGAGAGCTTCAGTGTGGTTTTGCCTGAATACCAGGTAGGTTCCTAGGGACAGTGACAGCCCCGGGTCCCTTCTGGCATGTTATGACTTTGCTGATATTTAATCAGTTTGTCCCCCAACCAGAGATCCATGAAGCTCCCAAAAATGCAAAGGTTTCAGCAGCAGGGAGCTTTGTGGTGCCTGTGATGTTGCACTGACCAGGTCCTATCTGCAGCCCCTCTCCCAGCACTTCTCCCATTCCTTGCTCTCCTGAGTGGCTTCACCCATCCAGCTGGGTCAGGGGTCTGAGGAACATCAGAAGACTTCAGAACTCAAATGCAACAACGTCTATGGCCTCAGATGAAAGGGAGCACCAGGCCGCACAAATTAAAAACTCCAAGCTCTGGAAATACCTGCAAAACTTCACCATCTCTGCCATATGCCTGCAGTCAAGCAGGATGAACCATTGCCTCAGTCCATTTTGCATTTGGGAAAGAAACCTTGCACATTTGACCTTTCCTCTGTTTTTGTTCTCTCCTTGCTAGGGAAACCCCTGTTGACATTAATAATATTTTTTGCAGGTGAAGGGTAGGTAATAGCTGAGTAAGGACCTTTAGGCTGGGTTCAGGATGAGTAAGTGGAAAATCCCTGAATTTGAGCCTGACTGTGTGAATTGTTCATTTCTCATTAGAGGAGCTCCTGCCAACTCAATTTTCCTGGCTGCATAATGGGGCAGCTCCCAAAAGTAAGATAATTAGCAATGGAAAGGTGCTTTGGCTATTGTGATCGCTGCGGATGATTCAAAACGTTTTACTGATCTTAACTACCTTAATTGACGCAAGCTGCCCACCTCACGGGTCAGTCTGGTGTGTCCATGTGGAAGCTGAGGCTGAGATATGAAACAACACGTCCTCCCCTGGAAGGTGCTGGCTCCAGGCTGGCAGCTTGGATGCCCCCACTTTGCTGAAGCTCTCTCCTGCAGTGTGACCATTCTGGGGCTGAAGGATTCATTCTGGGCTGGGAAATGGGATATTTCGATCTGCTGTGTGGTCCAGTAAAAGTTTGCTGTTCTAGAATGTCTTTGGGGCAACAATAGCATCTTTCTGTTTTCCTCTAGCACACCTATCACAGAGGAGTCCCCAGCAGTCTTAGTACTTGCAACCCATACTAACAAATGAAAAGTAATAAATGGGCCTCGATACTGAGGAGACAAGCCTTCTGTTTTTCAGTGCTGTTTGAAGAAGTGGGAAGGGATTTCAGTGCTGATAGGGACCAAGACACATGTCAAGGCAGAGAAGGCAGCCTTGCTGTGAAGTAAGAGGTGTCCCAAAGCCATGATAGGCTGAGAAGATAACAAATAATGTGGAGAAAGGGGAGGAAAACAAGGCGAGTTCAAGGCACCGGCTTGGGAAGGAAGACATGGAGGTGGAGGAGGTGTGGGATTGTGTTGAAAGGGGTGTGGAGGCACAGGGTGCGGTAGGCAAAGCGATGCCAGAGGCCTCAAAGAGTTTGGCAATCTGTGGGTAAGAAAGGGCAGGACAAATTGTGGCAGGGTCACGGACAGCATCTGTCCCCTGTGGAGCGCTCCGAGGCAGTACAGTCGGGAGAGTGAAGGAGAAGCCAAGTGGAGAGCTGCAATATCACACCCATTGCCCAGACCGTGCTGCCAGGGGAAGGAAAACGAGAAAGTGGGGCTGAGAGTCTGAACCAAAAAAAAAAAAACAAGGATTATCAATAAATCCTGATGGATCCTTTTCCTAAAGCTGGGCCACTCTGTTTCTCTCAGGTAATAGTTCATTTGCCAGAAAATTAAATTAAAAGATATACATATATTAAATTCAGGTCCATTATTTAAGCAGCTTTTGGTAACCAATTAAAATAATAAAAAAGAAAAAAAGTCAGAGAAATAAAACAAAAACAAAATGGGACAGTTTAACTTGCCCATCTGAATTTTTTTCTCCTTATGAAATTTAATTATGGGAATGTGTTTACAGATAAAAACCACTGTAATTCATCTTGGTCAAAGGATGCAATCATTCATCCTGAAAGAGAATTCTAGCAGCTTGCATGGTTGAGAAACTTAATTTTTCTCTTGAGTTTGGTTAAGAACGATCCTTTGTTTCTTTAGCTCTCAAATCAACAACTCACCTATTTATGTGCACGGTCCCACTATGGTGGCTGGAGACGTGTCTGGATGAAATGTTAAGCCTCAGTTTTCATTTGGGAGCTGAAGAAGTTTCATCTTTCATCTTGCCTAATTGATGGTTATTATGGCCTATCTAAAATGACCACCCTGCTCGGGATTATCTTTAAAATAGTCTTCGGTGGGACTGTATCCATCAGTGGCTCAGCACCTAGAAACAACGAGCTCCCTACACAGCATCAGGCATGTTTGATGCAACTGCAGGTTGTAAGCAGGTTTCTTAAGAAATCTGACACCCCCAACAAACATTCTCTGTGATTGCAACCCCAAACTTCTCAGATTTAAAAGATTTACCATTGTGCATTTACATGCTGGAAGAAAAGAAAGAGAGAACTTCATAAATCATGCTCACACCTCTCTCTGGGTTACGGCTGGTGGCTACAGACTTTCCTAAAGTCGGAGGAGTTCAGAGGCCTTTAATCCAAAATACCCAACTCAGAAAGGCCTTGATTTTGGTCATCTTCAAAGGCAACCAGGTACTCTGAGATAATACCACAAAACAAGTGAGGAGGCCCAGGGCAAACTGAGTTGCTCAAGTGTCTGCAAAGAAGAGTAACAAACCTGGTGAAGGGACTAGAAAACAAGAGTTATGAGGACTGACAGGGAACTGGGGTTATTTATTCTGGAGTAAAGGAGGCTGAGGGGAGATCTCATTGCTCTCTAAAACTACCTGAAAGGAGGTTGCAGTGAGGAGGATGTCAGGCTTTTTTCCTAGCTGACAAGTGATAGGATGACACAGTCCCAAGTTGCACCAAGGGAGGCTTAGATGGGACATTAAGAAGAATTTCTCCATGGATAGGGTGGTCAAGCACTGGAACAGGTTGCCCATGGAAGTGCTGGGGTCCCCATCAGTGGAAGTATTTAAGAGATGTGTGGACAGGGCACTAAAGGACGTGGTTTAGTGATGGAACTTGGTAGGTCAGGCTGACAGTTGGACTTGATCCTGAACATCTTTTCCAACCTAGATGATTCTATGATTCTGTGACCAGACTGAGGGTTTGGAGGGACCTCTGAGGGTTTGCAGCTTCCCCCTTGGTAGAAGGATTGTTTTTTATCATTTCTTCCAAGTTAGCTCTGTGAGTCCCTGAGGAGGAGGACATCAGTCTTCATGCTGGATGCTCCACATGGGTTGTTATCAGGGACCTGCCTTGTTTGCTTTGAAATTTTACTTTGAAAAGTGCCCCATTTCAACACATCCTGGGGTGGGCCATGAAACTGAGTGTCTGCAGCCTGGTGTTTTACCTGGCTTCTGCAGAGGGGTGCAAGACTTCAGGTGAGGGGTTTATGGACAAGGAGGCTGCTGTAAGGGGTTGCTCTTAGCCTGTGGATTAAGCAAAAAGCTTCCACCAAAGGTGACATTAGCCATCTGCAGTTTACACCAAGTGGCATTAACCAAGAAAAATCCCATGATGCCTGACAAAATACATCTTCTGTTTGAAGCCAGTGCCTTGGAGGTCTGGACTGCTCCATCCTTCACAAATGCACACAGATACAGAGACAAAGTTGCCTCTCCTCCCTCTCCCCTTTCTCTCCTGGGACTTCTCCTTGTGTGCCCATGAGTCTGAGATGGTCTGAGGCCTTCCTCCAAGGTCAAGGGCATCAAATCTTGGATAAAAAGGCAGAGACACGATAGAAGGATCCCTAAAATCTTGGGGGAGAGGGAGGGGCTGCACAGGCATCCAGACAGGCTGAGCCTGTGGGGGCAGGTGCTGTCCGCCCTGCCCTAGGAGGGCTGCCAGGTATGGGTGCAGACAGGCCTCGAGGGAGTGGTGGTCAAAAGAGGCAAATCAAGTGTTGGGACGTTTTAACGAGGCAAGGTTTATAAGGAGGGTGTGAGCATGTGGCTGTGTGCACGCACATCTACGTTAGCCGGCCTAATAAAAGGTGCATCGCCTCTCTCTGCAGACCTTGCTTCACAGGGCTTCATCGTGAAGACTGCAGCAACACTATTAGGAAGGAATAGGAGGAAAAGAGTGAAATGAGTATAGTAGATCTCTCTCTTACACACAAAAAGAAAATGCATAATTCCACAGGGAAATTCTGGCTTGGATAAGCTATTTCCCTGGGTGTATTGAAGCTCAGGTTGGATGGGGCTTTGGGCAGGCTGACCTAGTGAGAAACATCATTGCCTGTGTCAGTGGGGATGGACCAGATGATCTCTGAAGATCCCTTCAAAGCCAAACCATTCTGTGATTCTATAATCCTATACAGTGTGCAATTCCAGTTTCCTAATTCAGAAAATGCAGAACAGAAAGCCAAAATGTCACTACACCTAAGGTGACAGGGGTGACCAAAGATCTGGGTACCTTCAGGGTGAGGGCAGAGTGAGCAGTTAGGATTTAAGCAAAGCTTGGTTGGGAAGAAGGGAAATGAGACAGAGGTCTGCACAAAATCACAACTTTCCTGGAGAAGGTGAATGAAGGATGACTGTTCTCAAAATCCCAAGTCACGTCCCCAAATTCTTCTGTTATCAGCTTCAAAACAAAAGGAATTGCTTTTTATCACAGTGTGTGAGTACGGCTGGGAACTCATTGTCCCGAAAGAATGAACAGGTTCTGAAAGAGATCAGAGAAGCTACCAGAGGGCGGTGCAAACAGTAGAATGAAAAACAAGTCTGTTGTGTGCTGGCTGCCATGCTTATAACTTTGTCAGCCTAAATTCAGCCCCAGAGTAACCATAAATGTCTATGGACTAATTCAATTGCCCGTTTTTAGGGTCTTAGCGACTTTTCAGACACTCAGGGGTATCTGAGACATCCATGAGGGGTTGGGAAACAAAGGCCCAGTTGTCCTCCCGCAGTGACAGCTGCAGACAACTGGGTCACTCAGGTCTGGCTGTGTCTGTGTGGTTGACTGATTCACCTCCTCCACTGACACCATGACTAGATCACCACCGACTGCCCTAGGAGTTCATAGCACAGAAATAAACACAAATACAAATTCCTAAACTGAGGATTCAGCTGAACCCCATCACACGTCTCACACCAGGCAAGATAAGCGTTGCTCTTAAAGGTGACAGAAGGTACGGTGATGGAAGGGTTGAGGGGAGAAGAAGTAGGATTTTGGTGTGCTCAGGTTGATGATCTACAGTGAGGCTTGGTGACTGGGAATGCCTCTGAGCACAGACACTTTCAGAAGCTGTTGGGTGAACTCAGACCTGCTGGAGCCCAGTGCTCCTCCAGTAGCTCCAATCTTGCAATGGGAAGACAGAGGAAAAATGGCAAATAAACTTCCAGCAGAGGCTAAAGAGATGAACCTTTTCTATCACTAACCTGCATGCATGACTAGCCATGCCTGACCCCTTGTTTAAGAGGAAAACATGGTGCATACACACATGTATTTTCCAGGGAGAAGAATTAAAATAGAGAAAAGCTAGATAAGGAACCCAAAGAGAAAAAATACAACTAGACTCAAGACTTGAGTGAGTGCAAATAGACCCTCTGCTTCTGTATGTCCCCTTTATCTGTAAAGCCTTCATTAAACCACTTGCTGTCTGCTTAAAGGAGCTACACTACCAAACAACTTCAGTCGAAGACCAGCCTTGGATGCCAGCAGCACCATGGGACCACCCTAAGCAGGAGCATTATCTGCTGAACTCACTGGATCTGAGGGGTCTGAGCAGGCTCAGAGCTTGATGCCAACCCAAGACACCTCACCTGTAATGTGCCGAAAGCCCAGATGTGTCTCTTTCTGCCAGGCACGAGGCCCTGAAAGTCTGAGGGTTTTTGCTTCATAGCTGAACTGTGAGATACCACTCAGGGTGAGAAGCAGACGGGGCTGGGTGACCACTTGCAAGCCCTCTGCAAGACCCTGCAGCAGTTTGTGTTTCCTCCATTTTTTCCTGAGCTGGATTTCTTCCCCTTTCCAGAAGCAGAAGTCAGGCGTAATTCCTCCTGGAGAAACTGCAGGAGGGAATTTCAAGTAGGCAGAAGGTAATTACCCAGCCTGGAATTTCTCCAGGCCATCCGCTTAACATGCGAGACAAGGAGAAAATAAAAAATGCAAGGGGATCTTTGACCACAAGCAGTCCCAGGAAGTTGGCCTGAGCACACTCCCTTTATTTGTTTGAGCACCTAAATTGAGACTAATAGCTTTGAGCAGTTCACAGGTTTGAGTCAGAGAGAGACTGTGGTGTGCCTATGCTGCAGAAAACCTTTCTTCCCCAGCCTGCTATTCCTCTGGGAGGAGACACACCTCTGATAGGAAGGCAGGTGCCTGGGGTAATGGGGGTGGGGAGAGAAGTGCACGTCAGGGTTTAATAAAATATCTTGTCCACCCAACCTATGATTTTCTTTGGAAACCCAAACAGGGAATTTTCCAACCACCTGGCATTCGGTTTTCAATTCGCATTAACCTTGGTGATGCGCCCTGTGCTGAGCTCGTCTCCCCAGCAGGAGAAATGAGCGGGATGGGAGACGGAGCCACCTCTCAAGCCAAGTCCATTCCTTCTAACCTCTGCAGCTACAGGTCCTCAAATTCCCCCTGCTCGGTCACCGTGCTCTGGGCTCTGTGCTCAGGCTATAACTGTGCTGGCGAGTCAAGACCAGAGCTAATAACTGGGGCTCCAATGTCAGGCACAAAGGTGAGACCCCGTGGCCACCACGCAGCCACCAAGACCCCCTGAGAAATAAAGGCTGGTCACAACTCATGTCTCCTTGCTACCCATTCACTGTTGGGTAAAAATGTAAGGTTTTATCTGACTTCATATTTCAGAAACCCCATCAGAACTGCTGAACTGGGAGACTCCCAGGCTGTCCATGCTCAGAGCTGTTTGCCATGCTGCGGCCCTCATCACTTCCTGGGTGTCTTTGTGCTTTTATCCCCTCGCATGCACACCCCTACAGTATGCACCCTTTCACCAGTAAAACAAACAAACAAACAAACAAAAAAAAAAAACAGTTACAGAGATAATACAGAAAATACAGAAAATACAGAGAAAATGCTCCCCAGAGGGAGTAAGCACCCCCCTTATTCAGAACCTTCCTCTTCAAGACTGGGCCTGGGATCTCCTAGAGAAACCAACGAGGCTATTTTGATCTAGATTCCCAGCCTACATCTGCTCACTAGCAGGTACCAGGGAAGAAGAGGAGCACATAAAGCCTTTGGAGTGTCTTGGCTGAATGCTCCAAGCCCTGGAAGTCACCTCAGCACAAAGAAACCAAGACCCAGCCTCCCACGCTGTGTGTTAGCACGTTCTCCTTGGAGCACCGAGTCACAGCTATCACCCAGCCCATCGAGCCATCACCCGCTCCATCTACCTGCCCCACAGCACGAAGAACAAAACCATTGCTATCAGATGTTCACTGAACCTCTGCTCAAAGCCCTCCAAGGCCAGAGTTTCCACCCCCTCCCCAGGCTGCTGATTCTCACTGTTCATTATCCTCACCGCTGCGGTGATTCCCTTTTCCTAATTTAAATCTTCCTTGCCATGATTTCTTCTTCTACCCACTACACATACAGAGAGCAACTTACATCCTCCCTCCTTGCAGCTGACTTTTACAGCCTTAAAAGCCATACCTTTTCTCCTCCTCCCTAAAATAAAATGTATTATTTTCTGCCCCTTTTTACCATCTTTGTCCCCGAGATAAGTCTGGGGTTTGGTCTCTTTGAAGATACCCTGGAGTCATCCTTCTTTGTGTCCGGCTTCCATGCACCCTCACACATTGCCAGCCCCTGTGAGCACTCTCCCTTTGATCAACTCTTGGTAATAAGGGGCTCGTGCCATCTCAGGCACTCTCACAGGCGTGATTCCCACTGCGGAGATGTGACCGGTACTTTCACAACAACGCATTTCGGTTACTCAAGCGGAGAAGTTCCTGGCAGAGGCAATGGGCTGGTTTTGCCAGGTAGCTCAGTCATCAGGAGGGAACAGGTTACAAGGGTATAACAGTCACATGGAGGCGTCTGGGTTCCTAGCAGAGTGTCCTGTGTGTTGGCATTAAATATTATATATACTGTGTACAGTAATACTCTTTTACATCTATCGCACCACCCTGAAGGCTTCCCTTTCTCTACAAGTAGGGAGGGGGTCACTGTCCTGCTGTATTATTTCATCAGCTTAAAACAGTTAATAATTTCCAATTTAAGCACACAACTTTCCTGGAACAACTTCGTTCCCAGTTATCTCACAGAGCAAAGGCTCATTCCAATAGGATACAAAGCTCTCACAACCCAGATACTCCTGCCCTCAGCACGAGGATGGACACCAAAAATCACAGTAAGGCAGCCAGGCCCTCTCCACGAGGCTGGACTCATTCAAATACCCCCATGCTGTGTAGGGTTTGCCCAGAGAGCACCTGCTTGAGGGCGCAGGATGCATCTGACTTCCCTGACATCACTTAAGGACCCTTTCAGCCCAAACCTGGGACCTTTTCCTGGGTGCCAGCACACGCTTGCCTTTTGCAAGAGCAGAGGAGAAGGAAGTGGAAGTGATGCTGCCTCACACCTCCCAGCTGACTGCCGGGGGTTGGCTCACTCACCCGGAAAGCAAAGACCTGGGTTCACACTCAGTTCACCTCGCAGGGAGGTCACACCGCTCCGCAGAGAGTTTGTTCTTTTTCATCTTCCAGATTTATTTTTTTTTTTCCTGCTGCTCCGTGGCACGTATCAGTAGCAGAGGCAGAAGGAGCATTTAACTGATAACAGTAGCTGATAACAGTGCTCTCCTAGGAGGATGAGACTGTGGCTTTAAACCCTCTCCAGGTGAGATCTGAGCCTGGGGCTCCTCCTGCCTTAGTGAAAGCTCTAGCTACTGTATAAGAGCTGGGTGATGGTGAGCCCTTTGACACTTTCTTTCAGGAGATGCAGCCTACCCCTGGCTGCAGGCAGGGTCAGGCAGCATAGCCATGGCCTGAGGCCCTCACCATAGACTCCTTTCTGCTTATTTTTGGGATACCAGCAGGGCTGGAATGGGAATCATGCTCAAAACTGGAGGCACAGGATGGCTCTGGGCTTGCGCAGGCCAGGAGCTCTGGCCACGTGGAGGCATTTTGCAGCAGTGACTGCGTGCCCACGGGTCAGACAAGGGTCAGGAGGAGGGCAGGGGAGTGCACAAGGTGAGTCTGCAGCACCCTTTGGGGCTCGGGATGTCTCCATCCTGTCTTCATCATCCTGGGAGCTGTCCTGAGAGCATGGCCCGGGGTAATTCACTTTGCTTCACAATGACTCAGGTTCCCATCAGGTGGGACTCACACTTCCCTGCCTCAGAGGAGTAAGGCAAAGGTAGATGCAAGCAATGACAATCGCTAAGCTGTTTAGATATCCAGCTGACTCTCAGCTGAAACACCCGGGCTGTTTTATAGTGCAGCTTGCCTTGGCCCCAGCCAGGTTCCTCTAGCTGCAGTGGGACTTTTCCCAGAGATGGGGTGCTGTGATTGTCCTTATCACCCACCCCCTTTGCATCCAGAGGCCCTAAGGAGAGCACAAGGCATCCTCTCACTGTCCAAAGCTCTGCCTCATGATCTTGGAGCAGTGGGTAGAGTAAAAGCCAACAAAAAACATCTTCTGACTGGCTGCTTGCAGGAAAAAAGAGGCCCAGGAGCAGCTTTGACATATTGCTTATAAATGACTTTCCACAGAATATAGAAAAGATGTTTTTGGTGCACATAATTTCACGAGAGACTGCAGAAAATCCCATATATCCAAACAATCCTGCTCAGCATCTCCCAGGACTTTTGTATAATGGGAGCAGGAGTCAGAGCAGGGAGAGTCCTTGCTCTCCAACTTATAATCGCCTAAGGAGTGTCCCCTAATATAATTAACGAGGATGCTTTAATTAAGGACACAAAGTAATAATGCTCAAAACAACTCCATCTGCTGCAGGGGGAGGGAAGACACATATAAATATATATATTATATATGTTATATATCTAGAAATAAATGAGGCTGTGGTAGTGGGTGCTAGTTCCAAAGGGTGAGGATGTGAGTCTGGTCTGTGTCCTATCATTATGCACTGTGAAATCACCCAACATCAAAGGAGCATGAAAGGAATGTGGTGAATGCCGCCTCACCATAATTGTCTGGAAAATTAAAGTTCAGTTGTGCCAGCCATTGTGTGTTAAATATCCTTAGGCAGGAAGGTTGATCCTGGAACAAGTAGGTGTGTCTAGCAGCCAGGCAAGGCAGCGTTTCCAAACAACTGGCACTCGCCGGATGATTCCCTCCTGCTTGGACACTGGGTTTCTTTCCCATATTGGCAAAGGGTCATCCTGGGGCTCAGAGCATGAAGATGGAGCCTAAGGAACTTACTCATCCTTCGTGCAGTCTTACCCGGGTCAAAAAATCAATAGGAGTTTCCTTGAGTAAGAAATGAGTAAACAGCCACCGAAGCCAGAGAGAGTTTAGCCAAGGGAAGGCTTGGGGAGAGAACTTGAAGATTTGTCCAGCAAAAATCTCGGCCAGGGTGTTGCTCGGGTGAATTTGGGGCTAGGGAGAGGGGCTGAGTTAACAGCAGCCCCTTGCATTTGTCAGCTCTGTGCATATGGCCCTAACTGTGATCCCAGAGCCCGAAAAAGGTGATGAAAAGGGGAGGAAAGCCCTTCTCCTTCCTGCCCACCGGGCAGCACTGGCCACAGCCTCGCAGGGCGCACCCCGTGTAACCGAGCGCGCGGTGCCAGACGCCAGCAGGGCCAGCGCCCGCCTCCTGCGCAGGGCAGCACCGGACAGCTTGCTATTCTGGAATCCACGTTTCCAGCCCTGGCTTAAATGATTCAAGCAGCCGTGTGTCCACAGTTTCCTGTGTGGCGAGCCTTTTCTCCGCACCGCAGATCGCAAATGGTAGCCTTCCTCCCTGACCTGAGGTGACCCCTGTCGGAGCGATGCTGATTCCTAACTCGTTTTCGCCTCCGTAGGAGCCCAACTGCTGAGTTGCATCTATGCAGCCGGCAGGATTTGGAGCCACACGCCTCTTTGTCAGAGCTTCATCCACACCTGTAAATGACAGGGAAGGAACAGAGGCTGGTCAGTGCCTGGAGAGGAGCTATTAGGGCAGAGGCTAATGCTTGTGCTGGAGGAGCTGCTCCTTCCAAGCCAGCACACACCAGTGACCCAGCACCATGCTGCACTTTTGAGAATCAGTGCAACAGGCCTCAGAGAAGCCGTGGCACTTTTTGCAAGAGGAACATTGCTCTGCTGCCCTGGCTGGGCTTCAGCTCCTCTGTCTACTCCCGCTTGCTTTTGCAGTTTCGTTTGGAGATGTTCCTTACCTCCCCTGGGATGTTTAAAACTAGTCTGGACAAAGTACAGGACAGAGGAACAAGCACGTAGGGGCAGAGGGATGGAGTAAATTACTTAATGAGTTTTTTCCCAGCCCTAACGCCTGTGATCGTATGACTTCACCTCCTAAACAAGCTGTTGCTTAACACTGCTGGCACAGAAGCGCTGCTGCGTTCCACCCCAGAGATGACCGCGTTTCAATGGGAGGTGAGCAGGCCCCCCTCTATTTATGGCCTGCAAAATGATTTATGATCTATTGGAATGAAAAGTGCAATATGAATGTCAGGTATTATAAACTGTTATTACGCTTCTGCTTCTGAAAATGCTCTCCTTTGAGTTTCTGAACTGTTTAATGGCAAGATAATATCCACAGCAACAACCCAAATTACAGGCTCCTTTAGGCAACTCATTAATATTGTTTTATAAATGAACATAATATTCCCGGGCAAAAGTTGAAAGTGCTTAAACCCTCTTCTTTTATTTTTTAATGGCAAAATACCCAGAAACAATTTTCAACAACCAATAATTATGATTATTAATAACTCACATTTATGTAGTACCTTTGATCATAAAGCATATTACAAACAATTGTGTATATACTCAAGTATACACACACGTGCAGAACCAGTATCTCAGCATAGCACCGGGCTATCAATCCTCATATCACACACAGTAGCAGAGGTCCCAGAAAACATTGTATAATTCTGTAGTATTTGCCCACATCAGCTTATATTGTTATTAGTGGGATAATCACCTTGTCCACTCTCAGAAATGATCCCTGTGCAACAGCTCTGAAAGAGTATCGTACGCAACCAAAATTGCACCAGGAGTGTTTTGGGTTTTGTTGCTTTGATTTGGGGTTTCTTTTTTCTAGGCTGCAATATGATTAGCAACACTGGAAACGAGCCAGGTTTAACACACCTACTCTTGCAAAATTGTCAAGGGGACCTTGAAGGATTACAGAAGTGGCCAAATGCTTGGTTTTCCACCTCAAGCAGGGATGCTGCTTGCTTCAGTATCACTCGAGACAGGAGGGTGTTGCTGCTTCAGGAGGAGCAATCCATGGGCAAAACAGGCAGAGAACAGATGTGTGACTGTCATGCAGGACATAGGCTGAAGTCACTGCAATTTAGCTGAACACTTTAGATGGAGTGATGCCTCCTTATAGGCTTTTTCTTAGCCACACAGACCTCAGCATCCCCTGACAACCCTGCATAGGGCAAGAGGGACTTTGACACAAGAGATAAAACTGCCTCCTCCAACCCTGTCTATGAGAAGCAGCAGAACTGGGACAGTGATGCTTCTGGTATGGTTTTGCAGTCAAGTCCTTGGTGGTTGCTGCTTATTTACCTCCTCTTGGCAAGGCATCACCCAAGAAAGCATTGGAGGCGCTGATCCACACATGCGTTAGGTATTTCTGGCCGATAACCAGTACCTAAACCCACTGCTCACCTGGTTCCTGATACCCTTGTGAGGCCAGAGTCCAGCCAAGATTTAAATTCATATTAAATTTTACCTGTAAGCAGAGGCAGTATCTGACTCATGGGGGCCAACACACAGCGATTAAGGTAGGAGCCCCAGACCTCCTCCCACCTACGCCCTGGATGAGTTGTGCTGATATTTATCTCGTCCTTGTGGGGCTCCTTCAGCCTCAGAAAATTACCCTTGTGGCTCACCCTGAAGAGAAGTACAATGATAGTCCTCCCCGGGAGAAACCGGAGCAGCGGGTCTGAAGGAAGCAGGGAGGGAGGATGCTCTGAGGACGCTGCCCTTGGGCAGGAGAAGTGAGGAGACTGAGGCTGAAGAGCAGAGGGGCAGGAGGCAGCATGGACAGCTGACCATGCGTGGTGCACCAACATGCCATGGAGAGACACGTGTGGAAGCACAGCCTGCAGAAGGTGAAGCAATCTGTCCCCTGAAGTCCACCCCAGGAAACCTTCAGAGTGTGCTGGAAGATTTCCAGGAGGACTCGGACCGATGGAAGAAAATCCTGATTGGGGTGGAAGGGAAGAGCGGAGACCCGGCAAATGTGGGCAGCAAGGGAAGAGCAAAGGAAACGGGGATGGTTTGTCTAGGGAAGACAATGGGAGAGAGATGAGAATCTGCTCATGTGAGGAAGAGGATAATCTAATTGCTGTGCCCTCTCTGGTTAGGATGAGGAGTCCTGAATTTAAATTCCTGCAAGAGAGATTGATGTGAGACACTAGGGAAAACACAGATAAGGAAAGAGAAGTACCGGAATAGATTGTCAGGAAGGGGGTAAAATAGCCATCACTGGAGGTTTTCAGGAACTATTTAGACAATATCTGTCAGGAATGACGTAGGTAAAGCTCATCCTGCCCTGGGGCAAGGAGGTGGACTGGGTGACCTCTGGACTTCCCTGCCTCTCCTAGCCTCGATGGTGTGGTGACTTCTCGGTGCTGTTTACACCAGCCAGACCCTGGCCCATACCAGACCATAGACCCAAGGAAGGGACAGCTCACCAGAACACAAGGATAACAGGGCATGGATACACACCAGGCCTGCAAGGGTTTTATCTCTGGGTGTGGTGTTCACATGGGAACACACCATGGATTGGGGCATTCCCAAAGGAATGAAGGTCTCCCTGGTGCGGTGGATCACAGGGCAACAGAGCGCTGGGACCTTCAAAAGCAGAAAATGCCAATGAGATGTCTCGCATGCTCCATCTGTCCCCCACCTCTGACCCATTTTACTTAGAAACAGCAGCAGCCACAGCCCAAAGTTGGAGGAAGAAATTGTCCCTGCTCAGGAAAGATAATGCAGAAACCTGGACTGGTTTTTTTTTTTTTTTTTTTTTTTTTTTTTTTTTTCTGTATTCTGTGTTATTTACAGGGTTCTTTTTTTCTCCCTAATTCATTATTTGCCATTTTATATATAGATATATAGATATATTTGTATTACTATTTTAAAAGGACCGGCGCCGGAGAGGAACTAGACAGATAAGCAGTGGGAAGCTGCTTTCCTGACCTTGTGGGCCAGGTTTTCTGGCATGGTGCAAGCCAAACTCCCTCCATTGTACTCCTTCCAAGGAGGCCAATTTTCACCCACTGAGGATAATAGAGCCAGGCTCATTTACACCAGCTGATGAGCTGCCTCATGACTGTCCAAGATCCCAGATGTGTGTTTCACAACAGCAGAGCCCTGGTATCCTGGCCAAAATCTAATTTGAGTTAATTATATTCTGTCTCCTTAAATTCCCCCTAAGGTTTCAATTGGATTCTTCTTCACTTCCTGTCCTAACCTGTTGTGTAGTGTTGATGTGCAGAGTTCAACAGCTGCTTTCTTCCATCCCGCAGCTAATAGCTCCCCAGACAGCCATGGCTCTGAAAATAAATTTGAAATTGTTTCCTCATTATCAGGAAGGTGCATTTCCAGAGCTACCTAAAAAAAAAAAAAAAAAAAAAAAAGGACAGATTCTCCATTGATAAAATCAACCCACACAGCAAACAGCCCTGGATTCAGACAGGCATGCTGGCCACACAGCCCACCGACACACCGACTGGCAGTGGGTTTGGGTTTTCCAGATTTTAGTGGAGCTGAACATTTGGTCACCGTTCAGGGCATAAATCCTAGGTTTTAGCAGAGCTGGGTCAATTTGTCCTTCACCAGACTTCGTCAGAGCCAAATCACATTGGCGAAGGATACAACTTCCACCCTGCCTATAGATTAATGATATAAATATGTAATTTTGTATGATGTAAATATGTAATTTAGTACTAGAGAAACATCTTAAATCCTCTAGACCACCTATCTATCAAAGCTAATCCAGGTATTTTCCCGCACCATATAGTTTAGGTTTAGCTATCCCCACTGAACTGGACCCAATTCAGTAGCAATTTAAACATTTCAGACCCTTGCCCTTATGCATGGAGCAAACAATGCTGGTTGAATTATTCAGTGTGAACTATTTGTCAGATTCTCTTTTTTCCCCTCCTGTCTTTATGAACTGTCAAGAGAACATACTATGATTTTCACCCATTTATTCCAAATTCTCAGTGGCTTATTTTTAGCCCAGAGGTTTCTTGCTGACTTTGTGCAGTGAGTCCTCAGTTAATTATTCAATGTGTCAAATTTGCTCTTTGAGATGTGTGAATAGGAATTAAGCAAAGGTTTAAAAATAAGCACAGGCTCAGTACTTTCCTGAACTAGAGTCATAAACCCTCATGCTTCGGGGCAGTCTTTAATTATGTGGATTAGGAACTTATGGACTGCTTATTTCATAAGCTGTATGTTTCTTGTACCTTCCAAGTTGTGCATGCAAACTAAACTTGGTTTGAAAGATTTTCCATGTGTCTGCAACACAGGACCTAATTGAATGAGACTTTTTTTCCCCTGTTGTTGGTCTCACTCTTCGTGATGTGATCAACCTCAAACCATATTGTTGCGAGGGGTTACTCTACACAAGTGACAAGAAGAGGGGCTGCTTTTGGCAAGTCTCCTTACATCTGCATTTTTTTTCTTTTTAAAAGATACGGATCTTTCCTTGTTTGCAGATTTTCAGATCCCCACCCTCTGTGTCTGGGAGAGGAAGGAGTGAGAGGAAAAACAGAGATGACTTACAATGATTTCTCCAGAAGGAACTTTTTGTCTACCTTTTTTCCTCTGCCAGAGATGGTAGTGACGCTAGAGATGAAATAGCACCTCTGTTTCTTCTCAGACATCCCAAGGGAGGACTGGGCAGACACGAAAAGATAACTAGGCCAACTTCTCCTCCACTTACACTGGAGTAAATCTGTGTTACTCCCGGTTTAGGCACTCTTAATGTACATCAGATACACCAACCAACTTAGTAATAAACTCTTACTTACTGCTTTGGGTTCTGGCATGTAGTCCAGAAGGAAAGTAATAGAGTCATTCCAGATTCAATCTGGAATTTAGAGAATTTTTTTTTTTTAATAAATAAATAAATAAAAATGACATTCGGTGTTGTGCACCTCGTGTATCAGCATCCGTATTTTCTCAAGGATATGTCAATGGTTGTAAGAAGGAAGAAGGGGAGCCTTCTCTATAAGACCCAAGAAGGCACCTACTTCTGCAGCTGAGCCAGTACCACATGCTTCAAGAAG
Organism: Aythya fuligula; assembly: GCF_009819795.1. Lineage (NCBI taxonomy): Eukaryota > Metazoa > Chordata > Aves > Anseriformes > Anatidae > Aythya > Aythya fuligula. Next base: position 75,737,492 of record NC_045562.1, on the reverse strand, counting down.
GAAAGGATTAGTCCCCCAGCAAGAGGATTCCTGAGCTTCATTATTTAGAAGTTAAGGTCCTCCCTGAAGCAAAAAGTACCACACTGACTGAAAAACTATAGAGTAGCTCCAAAACTACTTGGGCTTGAGGTAAACATGAAGAAGGCTGGAAAAGTACTCTGAGCAAGGCTACAGTGACATCCAGCCTCCTTCCCAGTACAGCCAGAGGACCTGTTCCTCCACAGCCCATGTTAAGCCTCTCCACACTGCCTGCAGCAGAGTTGCAGGGGTTTCCACGGGGTGAAGGTGATGGCTCAGCCCCTGCCTTCCTTGGTGATCGAGAAGATGGCCTGGGAAAGGTAATGGGTGAGTGTCTGTGGGATGTGAGCTTGAAAGCACAGAAAAAGTTCGGTTATGTCCTTGTGCATCAGGACACTTGGCTCTGCCCTCTGCCAGACAAAAAATAACAATCTTCTGTTGAACCAACATATCTCCTAAATGGCTTGGCCCGTGCCCATGGGGACGGGCACTTTTGGAGCCTCTGGGCTTGCTGGTTAAGGTGCCTTCACAACAGAGGGAAGGACAACTTGTGTCCCCTGATAAGAACCTCCCCACCAGCCAGATCTGCTCAGCCCAATGCAGGAGAGGAGCTGGAAAGTGCCCCTGCCACAAGAGAGGTCAGGCAGGACCAGTCCCTGCACCAAGGCTGTCTCCCCCTTCCAGGATGTGCTCCCAAAGCCCCCTGGCCCTGTTGGGACCTCAGGGAGCTCAAGGGCAGCAAAAGAGGCCAGTGATCCCAGACATGCCCAGGAAAAAAGAGGCATGGGGAAGGCAGAAAGCTGAGAAAGTCACCAGGACACAGCAGCAGGCCAATGCCCCGAGCTGTTTCCACTCTGATCTTGCACTGGCAAAGCCAGCGCTGAAATCAGCCTGCGCCTTGAAGTCAACCAGAGTTTGCCTGCGTAAGGACTGAGTCAAGAGGCTTTGCATGAATAAATCCCCCGGGCATGGTGAACTATTAGAGGAACAGAGTTAATCTAAAGGAGGGTGATGGGGGGCAGGCAGGGAGAGCGGATGCGACTGGAATTTGGAATGTCCTAATTATCCCAGCAAGCTGTGTTGGCTTGATTATGCCAAAGCCTGGCTGGTTCCAGGGCTCTGGGTGAGTGGGAGGGCTTCCAAAAATTTGGAAACAGGTGGGGCCAGGACAAAGTGAAATTCCTGCTTTGTGCTGCCAACAGGGTGCCAGTGTGAATGGGGAAAGTAAAGGGAGGGCAAGACAGGCTGGGTGGGGAGGGGAGAAACAAGGGGGGTGAGGGGACATGTCTTATAGTATCTCTGAGGCTGAGTTTAGTGAATACAGTGGCTTTGCAGTCTTTGTGCTGCCTCCCAGCCCACAATACAAGGCAATGGTCTGTACCCTGAGTGTATTTCACTGCCACTTCCAAGCAGAAATCAGGTCTCAAGGGACTGGGCCTGTCACCCAAATTGTGGTGAGCATCCCCAGAGAGAGAAAACAACACCAGCATGAGAGGCAGCTGATGGGATCCCTCCAGTCAGCATTTACTGCACTTCTCATGCTGGGGAGAAGGGCAAAAACTGAGGTTTAGATGTTTGTCCCTACCACCTGTGCATAGCTCCTACCTGCAGAGGGTTGCAGCTGAGGCTGCTGGAGGCTGCTCCTCACATCTACTTGGGACAGAACAAGACAGGTTTCAACCTTCATGAGGCAAAATGGGTTTAGGTTAAGCACAATGAGATTTTTTTTCCAGCAGGGAGAAGAATTTCCTACAGAGGTTCTGGAATCACCATCATTGGAAGGTTCTTGTCCTTTTTTTTTTTTCTTCTTCTTTTTTTTTCTTTTTCTGAGAACGATTAGACAGATGTCTGCCAGAGGTGGATTAGGTAGAACTGATCCTGCCTTGGGCAGTACATAAAACCAGTGTAATCTCAGATGTTTCCCCCCGCCCCTATTTTCCATGAAAATATCCATCACAGGCACAAGACAGTTACTGGCATCTCTTGTGAGTGGGTGATGTGGTCCACAGGGAGGATGAATGAGCTGCCTCTAGGAGTGCTCTGTGCAGGACAGGCAGGTCTCCTCCAACCCAGGCCACTGTTCCTGTATCACTGCAAGCCCTTGGGAGCATACGATGGCCTAAATCACTGACACCAAGGCAAGTTGTGACCTGACACGGAGTCTCACTGGAGCTAGAAATTCAAAGATGTCAGGAGTGTCAACCTGAAAGACACGAGAGTGAGGAAAATAGCAAAACACGGACTGTGGTATATTTTCCCAAGAGGAAAGAAAGTGGTGTTTTTTTTTAGCTATTGTGTCCTACTCCTGTGGTAGCAGCAGGATGACTGTTGGCTCCAGCCAAGAAGATCCCAGAGGACCAGTGCAGGCTGCAGACACTTGCATTGCCAACCCCGTGTTCACATGGGAGCACACAGGCTATGTCATGAGGCTGCGACGGGGCAGGTTCAACCTGGGTATTAGGGAAAGGTTCTGCATGCTCCTTTTGGGTCCCTTCCATGATTCTGTGAATTCCCTTCATGACAACAGACTGTCAATTTGGCCACCACAGCCTCCCTTCAGATGTAAGGTGGGTCTGAGAAAATTAACCAGTGGAGATGGTAGGACCAACTCTCATCTCTTCACCTTGTGCCTCCTTTCCCAGTCTCCTCTCCATCATGGCCCCGTTTGTCAGTATGGTCACCAGAAAGAGCAACTGCTCTGGAGGCACCATGGCCACAGTCTCTGCAGGTGGGATCAGGCTACCATGAGAAGCTGGGAGCTTCAGGCTTCCCTCACCTGACCTCTCAGTGCTGGCATGTCAGCCACAGCCTCCACTCCCAAAAATCAGGCCTCTGGAAAGCCCATAACCACTGTACTTGCTATGCCAGAGTGAGAAGGGAGTGGGTTGGTTTATTTGGGGTTGTTTAAAATCCTGTTTTAAATAGATTGGGGAGCTGATTAAGGCAAACACGCTGGCTCAAAAAACACAGAGCCATTTTTCAAAGCCATCTGAGCTTGTGCTGAGCAGGCATCACAGATCACAGGCAGAGCTCACCTCCCAGACGTTAACAGAGCAAATCTCAGAAAGTGGGTCTGAAGAAAGACAGGAGCAGAAGGCAGTGGAAAGATTCCTCCAGTTCCAGCCATTCCCGGGAGTGGAGAACAGTGTGGCTGAACCTGAGCGCATTCCTGAGTGATACCTGTGGGAGAATTCGTATGTACTGGAGAAGGGCCAAGGCAGCAAGGATCAGCGTGTACTGCTCACATATTGCTTGCTCTCAAAACAGCCTGCCTCCCAAAGCATGAAGCAGGGAATTAAAGCAGGTCCTGGCTCAGACTCGTGCAGCAGTGGTGGGAGTGGGTGAGGCAGCGAAGCACTGGGGAGCACCTGAGGTGCTCCAGCTTTTATCTGTGGGCGTCTTGGGCCACAGGCAAGGTAGCCCAAAGCTGGTCTGTGGCACAACAAGACCTGAAATGGCCACTTCTTAAAGTCACTTCAAAATGAAGCCTAAGAAAGTTTGGAGGAGTGGTCCTCAAAGCTCTGATTTGTTTTGGTGCTGTTACATTAAAACTCTTCCTTAGGTGCCCAAGGGAAGAAAAGCAAACAGAAGAGATGTGTCCCTGTAATGTTCTTTGCAGAATACCTGTCTGTGGGAGGAAATGCCCCTGACGCTGCTGGGCCTCCTGGGCTTTATGTGGCTCACTTTCTCCAAGGACAGCAGAAGCTTTTCCAGGACCCTTATCTTCTCACAGAAGCCCGTTTTATTGCATTTAAATCACCCATAATCAGAATCTCAGATACAAGTCCTTTCTGGTTGCCAAATCCCCCTTCCGAACTTGTTGGAGACAAAATCCAGCTGTAAATTCCATCTCTTACCCCAAAAGTGTCAAATGCAAACCTCAGTTTGCCACGCTAGGGAAAGCTCTAGGTTCAAATGCAAACAGCATATTTCAGAGCATTCCTAAGAGGCTTTGGAGTTGATGCTAGCCAAAATGCTAGGCTGAAGTTTCCTCCTCTGTCATTGTGGCAACAAGTTCTAGAGAGGCACTGTGTGGAGATGGTGGCTTTAACGCCTGGGCCAGATGGACGGATAGGGTGATAGCAGATGCATATCCTACTACGCCTATGCACCTGAGATGAACTCCACTGTTAGTCTACTGCAGGTGCAAGACAGCACAGTTTTACTTAGCCTGCTTCAGCAGACCAGAGACTTGATGGTCGTTCAAGTGTAGTCTACACATGATCTGATGGCACCAAAACCCAAGTAAATGAAATTAAATAAATTAAATTAATATTAAATATTTCAAAATTGACCCCATATATTAATAAATAAATAAAGAGCAGGCAAGTTTTGTCTCAACCTTGTGATTTTGAAATGTACTTCTCATCTCACCAAGTCTCCAAGAAGAGAGCAGCAGTTTTGCTGGTGGCCAGTCCCATGCCATCTACTACATGTGTGAGGCACATGAGCTGTGCAAGTCAACGCAGTGTAATCAAGTGTAGCCTGCACAGAAATGTGTCCAGAGAGGCTCAAGGTGAATATCACAGCATGTTAGACCAGGCACAACCTCAAGCCTGCAACAACTCAGTGTTGGCCACCTTTATCTGCATTGCTGTGGTGAACAAGACCACCACGAAGCAGGTCATCTGCTAACAGCCAGGTAACAGCTGTACAGCATCAGCCAGGATCCTTAGTAGAAAAGATCTTTTCCTTACCCCAGGGGCAGGCAGGACAGAGCCCAGAGCAGACAGATTACTCTGCAACAACATGAACACCATCAACCTTGGCCATGGGCTTGCTATAGACAGCAGCATGGATGCAGAGGTGAAGGCCACAGTGATCATGAGCCAGGAGACACTCTCCTCCATCTAGAGTTAACTTAACCAATGCACCTCCTCTCAGAAACACAAACCAGCAAGAAACTCTTAGTGCTAAAGCAGCAAACACAGTGGCAGCTGCTCCAGCAGAGGCTGCAGCTCTTACTAACTCGCAGCAGCCAGAGAAGCAAGAGGAGAAATACAGTGCATATTTTTGTAAAGCGAGTAGCTCCCAATACTATCATTCCTCGTCTCACAATCTTGGCTCTGCCATAAAGTGGGATGAACCTGGAGCCATAAATTATTATTCAGATTTGGGTTAGCTTTGCGTTTTTGTTTTTTTAAGGCAGGGATTACAAACTCATTGAGATAAACACCTTCCCTTTTTTTTTCTTTTTCTTTTCTTTTTTTTTTTTTTTTTTTAAATGCCTCCAGGGACAGGAGAGCTCTAGCATAAAATAGAGATACAATCTATTACAACACAGAAGCCATCTGTCACTGAGATAAGCACACAGACTATTTATTACCCAGCTACAGCAACCAAAAAATTAGTCAGAGATTCTACCATCTAATATAATCTTTCATTAAAAAAGTGGTTAATGAGCTTCCCAAGAATGATAAGAAATGTGTTGAAACCTGACAAAAAGGAGTTTTTACTGCTTCTTCTGCAGAACAGGGCAGAGCCTGTTTGGTCTGTAAAGAAGCTGGGTGACTGTGAGTTTTTAAAGGGCTTCACCCAAGAATGTGGTAGCTCTAAAATCTTACTGGGAAGAAAAAAAAATAAAAAAATAGAAGTATTATTTCTGCCACTACTGGCTTAGCCTTTGGCAACCTGAAAGCAAGAGACAGAACATACCACTAGTACAGTATCCATGATAACCATGATCAAGAAAGCTCTTGAACAGCTCATGAAAGTATGGGGGGAATGGTTGCCAGCAAGTTCTCAGGTCAAAAATACTCATTTCTACTCGGTATCCAAACTCCACCTTGCTGTGGCTGCAGAGTAGCATCCAGCATGCCTTGCTGTGCTGTCTCCAGCAGCCTAGCCAAAGATATGCAGGAGTATTGGCTTCCAGCAAAGATGCTGGGACTCCAGCTACTGCTGGTTGTAATTCTGTTACTTCTACACAGCATTGGTAGCATGGAAGAGGTCAACATCCTTCCACCAGGCATCTCTGAAGTCATCCCTTTAGGCTGGGAGGTCTATGGGCCCAGGCAGCTTTGTACATTGCCTGTCCTTTGAAGAATCCTTTGGGGTCACGGTGTAAGTGTCTAAATTTGTAAAATCACAGAATGATTTGGGTTGGAAGGGACATTAAAGATCATCTAGTTCCAACCCCTGCCATGGGCAGGGACCCCTTACAGCATATCACGGTGCCCCCAGCCCCATCCAGCCTGGCCTTGGGCACTGCCAGGGATGGGGCAGCCACAGCTCCTCTAGGGCAGCCTGGACCAGGGCCTCAATAGCCAGTGGGAAATCCATCTTAGTGGGCTTCAAGGAGCTAGAACTGAAGCTGAAGTCCATAACAAAACCTGGGCTTCACCCTGGCCAAGTTACTGTGTGCCCAGAACACCTCTGGCAGTGACCAGGTCTCATCAAGGTCACACCACATCAGGCAGGCAAGCCAGTGCTTAGTTGATGGAGAATCATGTACCAGGCACCAGCAGGACTGTCTTCTGCTGTTGCCATTTGCATGCTCTCCTGATCCTGGTTCCACCCTAGCTTGCTCTGCTGCCTCCACACCCATGGCTCAAACAAGAGTCCAAAAGGTCAGCAGCATGATGCTACTCAGTAAATGTCCTTTGGGCACTGCAGGAGTTAGAACAACCCTGGAGAATCACAGAACCACAAAATGTCCAAGGCTGTAAGGGATACAGCCTAGCTCTGTCCTCTCTGCTCCCTCCCTTCACATTCTTATAAATATTGATGAGGTCCGCCGAGAGCATCCTCTTCCTCAGACAGCAGTGCCAAACCCCAGGTGTAGGGGCTCAGGAGCAAGGAACCCTCTTTACTGCCACCACTGCAACAAGGAGCAAGGTGGCAGGCACGAGCTGAGGTTCAGTGGCACTGCTTCAGGCAGCACGCCTCAGGGACAGCTCTAAAGGGCCAGGAGCAGCACCGCAGCCCAGCCCAAAGACATCACCAGAGCAATCTAATGGTCCCAAGGTGCTTTCAATGGTCAAGATCAAGGATGGGATGAAGAGGCCATTGCTGGAAGGCCACAATTCAAGCATAGGTATGCCATGGAGGACTTCAGGCTTGCTGTCCACTGGCCTGCTAAGTCTGTAGAGCAACCATAGGCTCGGCGTGATTTTTTTTTTTATCTGTGTTTTTTAATCTTCCTGCTTCCAATTCCCCCGCCCCCTCCTTTGTCAGATCAAAAGAACAATACAGCTCTGCAGTGCCAGGAGCCGAGTGGATGTTTACACAGCGCTTTGAGATCCCCCAGGTAAAAGGTGTTAAGTGCAAAGCACTGTCATTGCAATGACATGGCTGCGAGCGAGTCTGTCAAACCTCCACCCCCGAGCTCATTAAGGAACAGGAATAGGGAGCCACATTCCTGCCTGCTCTCAACTGCTCTTCCCGTTTACGGAAGGAAAAAGTAAAAGTTTAATTGCTTTGTTTATCTCAAATGCCACCTGCAGCTGATTCCTCGCCTGCCCACTCTCCTGCTTCTTTGCCATGAAATTGGGCCCCAATGAGCTGGATTCATCTTTTCCCTCTGCATGGGTACAAGCAGTGAGGCAAATTTCCCAAGGAAAGAGCTAAGCGGAGTGTAGCTCCCCTCCACTGGTCCCTGATGTTCTCATCAGACCTTGGGTATGTCCTGGCCCAGCAATGGGGTCTCTGCCCCCGCACACCCCCTCTGCCCCTACACCCCTTCTCCTCCTGCCTCCAGCCCCGAGCAGCGCTCATGTTCCCACTGCGTGGTGGGGATCAGGCTTCAGATCAGCACCTCCTGGCCAGTGCAGCACAGAGCACAATAATGCTGGGGCATCGCTATCTGCAGGCAGACTTGCTGGCACCACCAGCTCCAGGGGGTCGTGCTCCCATATCACAAGCACCAGCCTGCAGTGAGCCCGAAGTAACCCCCACACACCTTTGTGCTGTGGCAACAAATGAAACTGGGATCCCTAAGGTCTGCTTCCTCCAGTGCCATAAATCAGCACAGCTGTAATCTGTGGAACCCTGCTGATTTACTCCGGCTGAGGATCTGGCCCTCTTGTCCCCTCCAGTTTCCTTGCAGTGCTAAAGCAACAAGAACATCTCTGTCCTATTCATTTGCCCTCTGCGTAGGTACCAGTGGTGGGAGGGCAGAGATGTGTAGTCAGGATGTCTCCAGCTGTGCATCATCAATAAGAAAAACAAATGTTTTAAAGATGTTTCTCCACGTAAGGAAGAGCTTTATGACGGGAGGGCACACTCTTCCCAGGCATAAAAACTGCAGCGCCCTGACAAATTGGCATTCTGCACACACAAAGAACTTTAGCCCACTGTCTCCTATCTGACCCATAGCAAACCTCAAAATTTGCTTGCACTTGCTTACTGGAGGCTGGTTACACCTATATCATCTACTGTGACTTGCAAATCTGATGTTGTTTGGTCTTCATCTACCAATGCATAAAAGATTTATGGCAGGGTGTAGCCATCCGGATGTCTTAATTCTTTTCCTTTGCCAAAAGACACCCATAAAACCTACCTGTCTCCTGTATTTTTCAACAGAAATGGAAGAAGAAAAGGTTATAGCAATGAGGAAAATATTCCTGGCACAATAAACTGTGCTCTGCAGAGCCACAAATGGAACCAGGTCTGGATTTTCTATTATTATTGTTATTGTTATTGTTGTTATTATTATTCACTATCTCAAAGTAAAGGCAAAACCCACCTATGAAGTCAGCTGAAAAGATGCATGAACTTAAACAAGGAAAGTGTCATGATCACTAGCCCTAAAGCACAACAGCAGCTCCACTAGCAACCTTTCTGGAGCTCCTTCCAAAGACCTTCCGAAAATCTGGGTATTTGCAAGGTGATGGGGAAGAGACCTGCACAAAACCAAAGCAAACTCTTTGCCTCTCTTTTGCTCAGAGAAGCATGAAGTTGGAGGACAAGCTGCAAAATAAGATCAGAAGGACCAGGTTGACCCTTCAACCTGGAGCACCTGTATGTTTTGTGAGGTAACTTCTTCCCTGCCCCTCAAAGCCAGTGCGGCCAATTTGAGAGTGGTGCCCCATCCCCAGCTCCTCCGTGCAACTGCTTTGCTTATGTGGATGCTCTGCAGCCAGCCCACAAGGTCACCGTAGCTGAGCAAGGATGTCCCATTGCCAACTTGTGTCCTGCAAGGAGCTGGTTGGGAAGGCACCTTTCCTAGCTGTCTCATTTTGCCTGCACTCCTCCAAGCCACACAAACACATACTGTGTGACACAACATGCCAAACACATACCTCTGCCAGGTGACTCAGCACAGGAGATTTGTTTCATGCGTCACAGGGACAAAACTTGCGAGGTTCAGTAATATCATCGTTAGACTGTGCCCAGTAATAATGCATGCTGTAGGAAGGGTTTACAAGAAACCATCGAATAAAGACAATAATGGAATTAACCAGGCCTAGGGAAATCATCGTCTCGAACCTCTCCCCTTGCCTTCTTCCCTCTGAGGTCCGCTGTTGCATCAGATTTTTCTCTCACGTCTCCTAATTCTTTCTATCTAATGCATCTGAGGGTGGGTCTCATCCTCACTCCACCGGCCTAAAATCTGACGAGTTCCCGGACTCAGCATTTCCTCGAGGCAATGAGGTCTGCAGGCCCAAGGTCGGAGGCACGTTCATACATGATGCCCGGGTTATGCTGAAAGATCACACACGCAGCAAGGCCTAGCTCTTGGAGGTTCAGCAGGATCCACATTAAGCTCCCTGCGCCACCTCCATCCAGTTCCTGCAGGCCTTTTCAGCTACACTGAGGTCTTGAATTACTGGGGGATGCCTAACCTCCCAAGAAGACCATCCCAAACTTCATCCTTGCCTGCTCAGGCTCCTCCAGCAGCTGGAGACCATGACCTAGAAGACCCACAGCCACCAATGCTGTGTGCTCCAGAAGCAGAGTTGTGCCTGGTGGGCAAGAGGGCCTTGAAAGTCAAGGTCAGTTGCAGGTGGATAGGATGCAATTGCTCCAGCCTGAAGGGAGGAGAGCTTCACTCCATAAGTCCTGTGCATGATGAGCTGGCAGACACACTGTGCAGGACACAGACTAACAAGTCCTGGACTGTGGTGCAGAGTCAGCCTGGCTTTTCCCAGAGTCTGTCTCAGTCACAAAGAAGCTTTCTCTGCCTTCGTAGGCATTCCCAAAGCCCTTGCAGCCCAGATTAGCTGCCAAGACCCAGCACAGAGAGCCATGCTTTGCCTTGAGCCAGGTAACGGGACCAGAGGTCGGGGAGCACAATGCCCTACAGCCCCTGCCTCCTTTCCTCCCCTCAATGAGAGGTGCTCACCTCCCAGCACAGAGCTGATCAGCACTGCTCTTCCTGAGGCCATACAGCAAGCACAGCCCTCGAGTCCTGCTCAGACAGAAGTCTGTGTCATCCACATGCAGCTCACGGTTATCAGAGGGACAAACGGGAGCAGGGGACAGGGGTGCTGAAGCCCCACTTCAGGCATCGGGAGGCACTGCTGCTGAGAAACACCCATCATTTCCCTCTCTCCATGATAGCGTTTCGCTCCTTCCTGCTCCCACCTCCTTTGTACCAGCACCAGCAGGGTCTCCTGGTGGCTTTTCAGCTCAGATTAGTTCCTGACTCCTAATTCCAGGAGCAAGCAGTTGATTTTTGGATCCTAATCAAGATTCACCCTGCTGAGAGTTGTGAGGAGAGAAGGCAAACTACATGACCTCTCTTAGAACCCAGCCCAGTTTCACACACAGATGTCTGAGACACAAATGAGTCAGACCCACAGCTAATTTAAATTCAAAAGGGTTTTGTATAAATCTTCATTGCCTTTCCATAAATCATTAAATCTGAATCAGCTGATCTTTTTTTTTTTTTTTTTTTTTTTTTTTTTTTTAAACAAAGCAGAATTTGTGCTGTGATACAGAGTATATAGACCTTTCTAAGCTAGACTGTGATGGTTAATGAACAGCAATTCAAAAAGTCCTTTCCTACCTATTCCGCAAGACCTATCTATATCCCATCATGGGAGAAAAATGTACCACGCATATGGTAAAAAAACATAGAGGCAAAAAAACCCTGAACTCCACTGTGGTGTTTTCATGGAATCGTATTTTTGATGGATAGGTAATATACACTCCCATGGACAGAACACTGAAATAGTCACAGCAGAGAAGACCCTGGTGAATCTAACTCCAGTTTTACACAGAGCCACTTACTCCATGTGGAGTGGAAGGATGAGCCCCGCAAGTATCAAATCCTCCCTGCCTTAAATCAAGACTTCCAGAGATCTGGCTTGAGATACAACTGCAGGCAAACACCCCTCACCAGTTCTACCTTCTCTCTCAAAGGAGTTCTTAGTATTAGTTAGTCATTTATCATAGCTGGGCAAAGCACAGGGCTTCCTAAGTCATTAACCTGCAGGGGAGTTTAGTCAATGGCACACTCATGATCCAGCTGTGAGAAGGGGAAAGAAAAGATTCCCATCTTACGCAGATAATTCACCTGCTTCTGTGATTCAGCGTAGCAGATGGATCTAACCAAGCCTCAAACGTGACAGGCAAACCTGCACACACATGCAGGATCATGGGCTAAAACTTGGAGGCTCATAAGACTCCCCAGTTTGCACTTACACGTCAGCTTAAAACTCAACAGCCTGCAAAAATCAAGGTGCCTACATCAGAAATTACATGATCTCACTCTGTATCTGTGTGCCTGCAGTCCCTCCGGAGCCTTGCCCCACACGGCGAGGTGGCAGCGAGGTGGCAGACCCCACAGAAGGTGCTGCCTTTTGTTCCCATGGGACTCCACTCAGAAGGTTTCCACCAGTTGCAACCACATGGTTTCACATGGCCATCAGCCAAACTCGGGGATAGTTTCAGTTGCACATCAGTAAGTAGGTCAGAAGAGAATCTAACCTACCCAAAGGGCCTTTTCCTCAGATGAAAGTCAACCTCTACCTCACGAAGCAAAAAGGAGCTAGAAGTCATAGCACTTGCTCAGGAATCATGCAGGGAAGCTCATGAGAAAGCATGAAGTGAACCAAGGAACCTTCCACTCACTGCACACCCAATTTAACCACTGAGATCACTGCTCCTATCTTGAATGTCTGTGGGGAACTAGCCCATGTGCATGGCTGTGGTCTGGCCAAATACAGCCTGAGAGTGAAGCACTGCCTCATTCCCTGTCATACCTGCACATCCCCAAGTGGCCAGGCAGCATCCAGGTGCTCTTTCCAGTGGCTAACACTAGGATGCAGTTGGACTTGATAATCTCAAGGGACTGTTTCAACCTAAATAATTCAATAAATATGATTTTATTCAAAACTAAGAAAAAAAATAAGAAAGGTTGGCGCAAATGCCACTGAGAACACAAAGTGACCAGCACCTAATAGCTCCTGTGGATGTCTCCATCTAACTGTCCTGCATCTGCTGACTGACGGGATTTTATACCTGCTTGGTGTCAGACTGTTGATTAAAATGGACTGCAAGTGTGGTCTAGAATGGGAATTTTTGTGTTCTAGACAATAAAGAAGCAGCAGCCACAATGTCAACATCATGATGTACGAGAGGGGCTGAAAAAAGGTAAAAGAAGGGAAAAGTCTCAAGAGACATGGCAGAGAAAAAATAAAAGTTTTCTATCTTCTGTTTAGGTGAATAACAAGAGGACACAAAGAAAAAAAAAAGAAAAAAAAAAGACAGTCTGCTAAGTTTATCATCTGTCTTCTGCATTCTGACTGCTACAAAGCATCACAGGGATCTCAGATTCACGCCAAAAGGATTGCACAAATCCAATCAATCATGGAGACCGGTACAAGTCTGGGTCCTAACTCAGGCTTCAATTCTGCAACCAAAATAATTACATAAATAAATGACAAAAAAAAAATAGTCTTTTATTTTCTCTTTGATTTTACAGGTAGAAAAAAACAACAAAACTTTTGTATTTCTTTTGTACTTTTTTGTAGAGGTCAGAGGACACAAGTTGGAATAAATTATTTGTTCCATTTTGCATAATTTAACCTTTACCAAATATCAGAACAATGTTTAAACTAAAAATGCCATAGCAAAATTAAATAAGAAAAAGTTTTATTCAGAAAATGCAAGAATAAATGCTTTATTTATTTATTTTCCAGATTAAACTGTTTCAAATTTTGGATACATAATGCCAAATAGTTTTGATCCAGAATGGTATTTGGGGTAAGAATATTTGTAGTCTTTTCTTCTTTCTTTTTTTTTTTTTTAACCAAAAATGCTTAACTCAGATCTCTTCATTCCCGCTGCCTAAATTTCAGGGTCAGAGGGAGAGAGGGACAGAGTAAGGAACAAAGCAGATTTTAAATTCAAGTTCAGAGTAAAAAGTACTAAAATCTCTGAAGTTTTTCTCATGAGTCCTTAAGCAGCTGAGACATTGCAGTTTTTTGTTTTTTTTTTTTTCTTCTCACCTGGGACACTTCCAGACCTGGAAAAACTTGTTCCAAGTGAAAAACAAAAAGGGTGTATTTCTTGCCAGGAGAATGCAAGCATCAAAACCCACCCAAAAATTTCACAGAGGGGCTTCAGACCCCGGATTCCCCTGCAGTCCATCTCGAGTCTCTCATGAGCAATGACTTTGCTTCACCTTTGTGCAGTTACATTTCTCACTGTATGTATAAGGATTCTCCATTTGATACCCATGGTGGGTCTCAGCTCCCTTCCCCAGGGTGGAAGTGAGCGTGGCAGGAGGCTCAGAGCACAGGAGTTGACATCTGTCGCCTTGTCTAGGGAGGAAAGTTTTGCCTGGGGTAAAGATGTTCAGATTGGGCTGGGCTGCCTGTTTTCCAGTGGGTTCCAGTCCCTATCAGCTTCACCCATTTAGTAGGCTGGTGTTAAACAAGTTCAGAGGCAGGTGTGGCCCCTGCAAGGAATTTCTTTGGCTGTGGGAAACTTGCACTGAGAAACAGTTTTTGTAATGCTTGTCCGGGCACGTAGGAAGCCTGTCCCCAAGGTCCCATGAAAGCTTTGGTGGTAGATACCACATTGCCTAACACAGAACAACACCTAGAGAGAACCAACTGGTGGTACCCAAGGAGAGCTGTGATACTACAGAAGACCAAGCAATGGGTGTAAATTAGAACACTCGTTAGCAATGCAGGGAGATGACAGGGTCTTCTTGTATTGTATAGACTGCAGCCAAGATTCAGAGCCTTCCACACCACTTTTTATTACACTTTTTCTTACTGTTCACAAGAGCAGGTCTTTCCAGGCAAAACCTTGACAGCTCCCTCAGCTTCAGGGGTGTAGAAGAGTCCAAGGACTCCTCCTTCCCAGAATTACTACATCTTCCCTCATACACGTTTGTGTTATCCAGGTGCCAAACATGAGAAGAAAGCTTCTGCCAGCTCCTTCTTTCCCCAAAACCCAGCACCAGTGCAGGGCTCAGAAAAGCTCTGGATGCCCTTAGCAACCTGCCTCCTGATTACAGTGTATATCCACCCTGCTCTTCACAAGCACATGCAGACCCCTCCATCCTTCAGTCTGAAATGAATAGACGTTGCAAACAATCACTTCCCACTTGATCCCATCTCAGGCCGAGTAGTATGTGTTTGCACAGTGCCAAGCACAACAGGACCATGATCTTTGATGGAACATCTACATACTTCTGAAATACTGATCTACTGTTTAATAAAGTCCTCTAGGTGCTCAAACAGCTGTATTAACAGCATCCGAGAAAAAACATCCCCCAATTCATCTTGTCTGTTCACCATGGATATCCTTCCTGGTCCCAGAACCACACCGACTAGTACTGCAGACAAGGTTGGTATGGCCAGGAATATAATTTGTGCATGGCAAAGCATTAGACCCCACAAGCATTTATTTTTGTTTTCTGACAGTGTGAGGAACATTACCCTTGAAACAGCTACACCAAGAAGCACCCAGACAGAAGCAATCGGTCGATGGCCAAGTGTCCATTTGGTATAAAATAGTACAACTTGCCATGAATCTACTGCATAACGTTCACCAAGTACAGGATAAATCTGTGTGATTTCTACAACCTCATTGTCTACATGCATCACCTGAAGACCTGGCATCCCTTTCCTAAGTATTGTTCTTGTGAGATTGCCGAACAAGTTTCTCAGCAATTATTAGTGCTCCTTGGTTATGCATAGCTGCTGCTTTGATGTCCTCACTTCTCAGCATTCAGCACCAATGTCCTGATCAGAGGTGCAGCAGAATAATGCTTGGAGGTGGGTTTCTCCCCTGAGGTTTTGCAATTATCTTTCTTTTGCAGTTTAAGCTGTTTTGTGTTCTCCACTAAGCCTGATTAACATCTACAGCCACTTTGCTGTACACTGCTCCTCCCCAGGCTCAAAGGTGGTTCTTTTTTTCTGAACATTAAATTATAGGTGTTTAGCATGCAACCTGAAAGATTTTTCTAATCATGTCTCAACACTCATTCCTCCTGGCGAGCAGAGGGGATACCATGATGGTTAACCACCCTCTACTACCAGTACAAGCCTCTCCTGGACCCTCTAAAGCTAGAATAAACTGTTTAGAACTACAGTTACTGGTAGATGCCCACCTCCAGCAACATTAGCATTCATTTGTCAAATTCCCTTTCTCAGAAATACCTCTTATTATAGGTTTTTCTTCTTTATGTGCCAGCAATCTGCAGGGATACAGGGGCAGTGCTCCGTATGGGTGTCAGAGAAGATAGCAAAATGCCAGGCTCTCTGCTTTTGGAGAAAAGACTGATCTCTGCATCAGGCAGATGGAGAACACCATGTACAAGCTATGTACAAGCTACAAGCATGTTGGTCCCTTACACTGCACTAAAATTTGAAGACTTTGCATCAGCCAGCCCATGTGAAGAGCAGCAGCTGCTGCAAGAAAAATTCTCACTGGCTTCCCAGGTGAGGCTGAGTGCATGAAGCAGAGGGGGTTCAAAGGCACCAGCTTCAGGACGAGGAGGGACAGATGGCCCTAGGCATTTGGAAGCTGGGCTATGCCCAAGGGTGGCCGTGTCCCTGCGGGTGGCCGTGTGGCCCCACCGCTGTCCATGGTACCACCGCACCGTGGGGCTGCCTGCCGGCAGCGTGCCCTCCCCTCACCTTCCAAAGCCACAAAGAGGGAGAGGACCCAAATCCCCATCCGGGAGCACACAGAGTCCCAGAACTGCCCTAAATTATGTGCTCAGCTCTCAGGAGGCTGCAGAATTTTTTAATGTTAAGAACTAGGATAGGTTTAAAGTGGACCTGAACTTCAAAGCACAAAATCTCAGGGGATTATGAGCAGGCAAGATATCTATGCAACAGGGCAGAGCTGGGGGCTGCAGTCCCCGCAGAGAGCATCTCCTGTCCCCTGAGGAACTGCCACCAGTGACCAGGGCTCAGGAGCTCTGCTCATCCCAGCAGAGCAAGGCTGGGATTCCCCTGATGTTAAGGAAAGAACCTAAGGGAGAGACTCAAAGGATGAAAGAGCCAAGAGGAGAGAAACAGTTATCTGAAAACACCTGAAGATACCTCAGCTCTCCTCATTTCATACTTAGGGAACAGCAAACAATATTTCACAATGCAGTGAAAGACCCTGAGGAGACTTTACCCCCACCAGCCAGAGACAGCACGGGACATGTTCCCATATCAGATGGCTGTTTCAACTCCTTTATCTACATGGCCTTCCCCCTCCTTATGCAGAACAGGGTTGCACATAGCCTGCGTCACTGTGAGTTCCAGAAAACATTTTCTGACATGCCACCTGAACTAATTTTCATTTTCAGAACATTTCCTTTTCCCTTTGCACTCCCAGCACCAACTGCACACCTGTGTGATGCAGGAAACAAAAATCAGGATGCCAGCAGGTGTCTTGCTCACTGTTTGGTTTCCTTGACCGTGGAGGACCTCTTGCTAACACTGACAGATTAAGAAAAACATTCCCTCCCCACCCTAATGCCCCTAATCTACGTTAATCAATGCACAGCTTAAAAGTCAACCTAAAGATTTAAACAAAATCTCTGGTGGGCATGGGTTTCTGCCTGCAGGTTACCACTGAAAGGTTTACTGAAGTTTCAGTCTTCAGGAATCAGTTCCTTCCTTTCCAAAAGTTAAAATGGAAATACAGCTCCATAAACTTTTCACAAGGTTTCCATGTTCATCAAACAAAAAGTTCACTGAAAACTTCCTCAGTAATGGCCACAGCAGCGTGAAACTACACACTGAGTAAATGCATGTAGCAGGAGGAAGCAATGGAAGTGCTGATTGTGATCCATATCAGATAACACAGGAAGGATGATTAATTTCACCGTACAGGTAAGAAACATGCCCTAGTCACAGAGCAAGTCTATGGAGACCTGAACATTGACCCCAGGTCTCAGGGGTCTCCACATTCAGTAAATCCAGCCAAAATCTTCCCTTCTTTATGTGTTTATCACAGACAGGTCAATTGCCTTGTCTGAGCAGCTCCCAGACAGCTTCAGATTCATCAGACAATCAGATTTAACGTGTTCCTAAATCCTTCTAGAATCTGAAGAGAGAATGACCATTGCCCTCTGATGTTCCCTGCCCACCACCAATTGCAAACACCACATCCAGCACTACTCTATGGCTCTGTTTGGTCCCCAAAATCTCCTCGGACCAATCCACAGCTCTCCTAAAGCAGACATTCAGACACATTCCCCCAAGAGCCCACCTGACTGTGGAAATTGGGGTTTCCTAGTTATGTTCCTCAGGAATGAAGTGGTGGGAAAGCAAAAAAATTTTCTATCCACAATCTCTTTAGTCATGGTAGTTCCTAAGGTTACAGGAAAACAGAAAACCACTGAATACCACACCACCACATCCAGACCCAGGAATGCTTTTGAATGATTAGGATGGACAGCCTTTCTTGGGCTGACTTTCCTGTGACATTTCAGTGTGCTCCCTTGCTTTTATCTAGTGTCTCATTAAAAACAAAACAAAACAAAACAAAACAAAACAAAACAAAACAAAACAAAACATGAACAGCAAAAGCTCTCTAACACAGTTCCCCTAACATACCACACTTAAACTTAAAGGTGTTTCCTAGGACTCTGCTGGCCTTGTGTGTACTCATTGGAGAGTGAAGACCTGACTCACATTATCTGGAAATATCCTTTTTTCTGATACTGAACACAGAGGTGCATCCAGTTCCCAGAAACAGACATATCAGTCCCCTACAAGCCCTATCACAGGTTCTCAGAAATTGCCTGTTTGTGCCGATCCAAAGGGCTAGCAGCACAAACAGGACTCCCAAAATTATAATGAACTCAGTTCAACCCCTCTGCATTTTATTTTTTTCTAATGAACATGCAGAATCCAGGTAAAACTTTGTAAATATCTACCATCCTCAGTCACTGAGCAAAATACTGCTGTCTTAAGCTCTGTGCAAATGCAGCTAATATTTGTACATTTTCTGTAATTAAATTTTTAAGAGAAGATTCACAGCAGGAACATTATTCTTCAAAATCTGCCAAGTTATCTTCATAAGCCAGAAATTTTGGGGAAACAATTTCCTAAAACATTTTCTGTAGAACTCCCTTCAGGATATGGAAAGTACAAACCCTTTAATACAATACATCTGACCAACTCAAACTCTACCATTCATGAGAACTCTTTATAAGGGACTGAGAAGGGAGAAGAAAATCCTTGCTTTCTCAATTTTCTTGTCTTTAAGATTTGTGAAGGATTTTTTATTTATTTATTGGTTAGTTACAAGTAAGCAATACCTGGACATTTCTACATTTCACTAAGGAAAAGCAATGGAGCAGCTTGCTTTAAAAAAATAAATAAATAATAATAATAATATATATATGTATATATATATATAATTGTTCAGCAATGGTCCCTTTTTATTTTTTTTCAGCTTTTATTGACAGCTGAAGCATGTCTGCTCTGTGATGTTTGATTGCTCGTGTGAACACCAACATCTCTGGATGGCACTCAGCAACATACCCATCCTGAGTTTTCTTGGGTGAGCTGCAATGAGGGACAGCAAGTGTGTGGGAGAGAAGAGGGAAACATCATTAAGCAGAGTTAAATCCAAAAATATCTGCCTAAATCGTGAATACAGGAATCTACAATGTGATTAGAATAGTAGGTTGTGCTTCTGCTCTCTGCTATATTAATAAAAACCCAGCAGAAACTTCATTGACTCCGTTTACTGATGATGCTCAGTGATCCAAATGTGTTCAGAAGACAACCCACTCTGACTTCTTCTATGCCAACCTGACCTAATCTAACCTGAAAAGGAAAAGGATTTCAGCAGAAGTGGCAGATAAAATGAAGTGCTGGCCTTCAGGCATCCCATACCCACTGTCTGCCACTGGTGTCTACAGCCACCAGCCCATGTTAGGGGTGACTTTATTCCAGCTTAGTCAAGCCAGCACCAGCAGCTAGGGGAATCCTTTGCTTTAAAGCCACTAAACTAAAGCAAGCCTGAGTTGATATGAATTGGATAAATGAAAACAAGAAAAGCCACTCTGAAAATGATGTAAGCATCCACAGTGTGTTTTCCACCTGTTTTACTAAATTGGCACATGTTTCTCACGTAGACAAAGCCTAATTTACTTGACCCCGGGCAAATCCCATAACCTCTTTCTGCTTTATGTTTCCCGCTTTGTGAAATGAGGGTAACACTGTACCCACTTTTGTGGAGTGCTCTGAGATTTATAGAGAAGGAATGCTACATTACACTGAATAAGTAGGAATTATTTTACCTTGACATATCAAAAAAAAAAAAAAAAAAAAAAGTGCTCCAGTCCAGTTCTCCACTGTTTTACTGGCATCTTATGACTTAGCAGAAGCAAGAGTTTAGGGAACAATAAAAACAAAGTTAAAGTGTTCTCAGCTCATTACACATTTTCTCAATGTCTTTTCAGTTGCAATTAAACCAAAGAACCCTGAAATTAACTGGTTTCCAGCCTAAGTAACACTGGAAACATTTATTTCCTACCCTACATGTCTAATTAGTGCCGTTTAGTCAAAAGGGAGCAAAACTCCAATTTGTAAGTGAAACTAGACGTATATTAAAAACACACTCTGTAATAATGCCCCAGTGCTTCTGTAATGCTTCATGCCTTCAAAGGGCTGAGCGAGTATGATCTCATTAATTCTCACAGGTAGGTAATTTGGTGTTATTAGCCTTGTTTTACAGCCAGATCTTACAGAGGTGGAAGTGATTTGCCCACAGGCACAGACTCCACGCTTGAGACTGAACTAGAACTTGGGAGACCGACGTCGTAACCAGAGCTGGGGACCCTCCGTGCCTCCAGAGGGGAGCTCAGCACCTTGCAGGATCAGGCGACAGCTCCTACAGGGTTTAGGGGTCTGCTGTAAAGGCCAGTAAAAAGTCAAAGGGAAAGCTGGGAAATGTGAGAGCACCAAGCTCATCGGCAGCTGTGCATTGGCTGTTCTCCTTTCTCCTCATCACTAACACAAGCAATATCAAAGCTTTCCTGTTTATGGCTCTACTGCAGCTTGTATTCCTGGCTCTCGGAGGCAAACATGGCTTTAGACCATGCTGCTATCCAAGGGCTCACTGAAGTGTTACTGCCATTGGAGACTGCAAGAGCTTTGCCCAAAATAAATCAATGATAACAGCAGTCTCACACAGGAGCCTACATGGCCAAATGCAGCATGCTTTAGCCACTGGTGCACAAGATTTCATTCTCACCCCCTTGCTCACCTACCATGCAACTCTGGAGGCATCAGCATCCCTGCAAAACCTCCAGTTTTACAAAGAGTGTCCCCAGCCCAGAAGCACAGCATTAGGACATGCTCGGAAGTGTCTCAGTACAGGCTATGCCTGGCCAACACGTTGTTCCTCCCTGGTGTCACCTCCAAGGCCTGGCCCATACGTGTTCCCATTGCACGCCTACCACATCACACATCGTGTGGCACCAGCAGCTGCCCAAAATACACAGGAGTAGGAGGCAAAACTCATGTACAGCCCTCCCAATTAACAGCTGAAAGGTTAGAGAGCATTCCCCAGGTGTGGAAAACCGCAGCTCCCTCTGACACAGGAGGCAGAAATCCTCCAAGTCCCGCTGGCTGTGGGCAGTGCCCGTACCCAACAGCAGAGCCTGGAGAGGGGCTCGCAACCCTGTTCTGGAGAAGCTATGCAGCAGAAAAAAAATATAAATAAATAAATCAAAACCTGAAGCTCCAGAGGGCAAGAGTGAGCATGACTCCACAGCCTTGGGATTGGGGCACTCCCCTGGGAGTGGGGAGACCTGAATTCCAGTTACCAGCACCATGGGTTGTTTAATTTTAAAATACATAAACAGTCCTTGGAGCAGGAACGGGAACTCCGGCCTCCCCGCTCCCAGGTGAATTTCCCCAAGCGCTAACACAGTCTTGCTTGTTCTTTCTTGCTGACCCACTGAGTTTGGTGTTTCCCTGCTGCAAAGTGGAACAGCTTTCCCCAAATGGGGAAAAGGGGAGCCAAGAGCCACCTGCCCCCTCCCCATGTAGCCCCAGGAGGCTGGTAACTGAGTGTGGTGGGAGATGTGGCTTGAACCCTTCCTGACAGAAAAGGGACCTGAGCCCACATCTCCCCCATCGCGAACGCGTGTTGGGGCTAGCGAGGCAAGGAACTGCTGACACAGAAGGAGAAGCCCTATCCCCTTGCAGTGGTGCCAGCACACATATGGTTTTGGATAAAAAGGGTTTACATGTTGTACGTGCCGCCCATGCCTTTTAGTCCAGGGACACAGCTCTGAAGAGCTGCAACATCACACCAAGCACGTGGTACTTACATTGGTTTTGGAGCACAGCGTTGGCTCTGGAAGGGGGAAAACAATAAAGACTATCACACCAACATAAAAACTAGTGTGACCTCACTTTATTTTTCCTTTTTTTTTTTTTTTTTTTCCTTTTCCTTTTTTTTTTTTTTTTTTTAACTGGGGTTTGTGAAGTTGCTTAAAGCCCAGCCATGACCCTATGGGCCTCTGACCATTCCTCTTTCATGGCCTTCAGAGTAGTGGCAGAGGAAAGGAAGAAGACATAACATTTCTCCATCTCTCTGAAGCTGCAAAAGCCCCAGTGAGAGGAAACTTCGGGGGCAAAGAGTAGGTGTTTTGCTCCCCTTGCTGTCCCCCTGCACTGACCCTGACCCCCAGCACACCTTGCTGCCACTCCCACCACAGCAGCACCGCAGCCAGCACAGCTGCGGCAGCCAGCACGAGCTGCTTAAAATTCATTTCAAAGCACGGCTAGCAAGCCCGTCTCCTCCAGGTGTCCACAGGCTTTGTAACTTTTCAAGATGGGTTGATTATTTCGGGAGCTGGGGCCTGTTTGAACACTGCAGTGCTCCAGAAAGGTTTTCAAAGTGTGGGGATGGAAATGCATGCACACTCTCACACACACCTCACGCCCACGCATGCTCACTTCCAAATACTCCTTTCTCACACCCACAGACGAACTCTGTCTCACACAGGGACACTATCACAGCATCGGCAGCTCTCATTCTCAAGTCCTTGCCTTCTCAGGCTCATGCACATGCTTTCCCCTTTCTTCTGACCCACCACGTGTTGGCTTGGTTCTCACCTCTCAGAAGGTTCATGTCCCAGGATCCATACACGCAGTGGTCTGAAAGACCCTAGGAAAGGCTCTGGAAGAATTTAATAAGAGAAACAAAATCATAGTGCAAACAAGCAGACCAGAGGAGCCCTACAAGTTGGGTAGTTCCACCAGGAAGGATCTTGGAAGGATGCTTGCCTTGAGTATAATAGTACAGAGAAAAGAATATCCCATAGCTGAATCCATATCTACCTTTATTATTATTATTATTATTATTATTATTATTATTATTATTATTTATTTATTTATTTTTTATGGATGACAGGCAAGTTTATTCAGGAAAGTCACCCAAGAGTTCAAGTATTCAACCTCAAAGGGCTGTTTCCATACACCAATCCTCAGCCTAAGGAGGGGGTTCAAGCCTCCCCACAGAGCACAAGCTGCCTGCCAGGGCACATCCCCAAGCCCATGAGCCTGAGGCCTCTTCTCAAATCTCCCTTGTCACCAGAGCTGCAGGTGCTTTGTGCACCACCACAACCACAGACAGGTTCCCTACGCCCCGGAGCTTTCTCCTGAAGGTGGTGCGCACTCCTGTCCTCCTGGCACTGTTGCAGTGGTATTGATAGAGAAGAAGGGGAGGAAAAACAAATTGCGGTTTGTGCGATTGCCAAGGGTGTAGAAAATGGGGATTCCATTCCCTTTTGCTTGGGGAGGAAGACTACAGATCATCTATGCCACCTCCCAGCAGTGTGATCTACTCATCAGTTGAAGATGCAGCTCCACCGTCCCCTTTCCAAGCTGGTCTTGGAACAGTTTATTGATGTTAGGGGTCTTCACACCTCCAACAGACCCCTCAATCACGTATATTTTCTACACCTTGGTGCCACCATAGACATCAAAAACCATGTGGTGTGCAAGGCTGGTGAGCCATACTGTCAGGACAAGGACAGGTTTTGATCAGCATCGGTTCCCTGGTTCATCCCTGCAGTTAGCCATATACATAACTATGCTGGGAGAAGGTTGAGGGAAGAGAAAATTCAGTGAGGACAGTCCTCATCAACATCTGCCCCACTTATTGCCTTCTAAAGTGATGAGTGAGTGACATTCTGAAAATATACATCTTCCTTCAGTGAAACAAAAGTGAGTTAGAAATTTATCCGAGCTGAGGGAAGATACAAGAGAAAACCTGGGATGAGGTTTCTGACTGGAAACAGAGAGATCTACACCCAAAGAGTTATTTAATTTAAAATAAATGCAGTCCAAGAGCAAGGAACAGTAGCAGAGAAGCTCCCTCATTACGACTACAGTTCATCACAACTGTCCTCAAGGACCTTTCCAATATGCTCCACTCCCATCCCAAGCAGCATCAGAAATGTACTTGTTTAAATGCCTCTGGACACGTTAATCTTCCAAATATTTGGACAGAGCAGTTCAAGTCTGTCCCCCACAGGAGGGAGGGAACTCAAGTCTGAAATCAACCTAAATACTCTGGCTAACGCTAACGGAGTTTGCAAAATGCTGCGATATTGCCAAAGGAGCATTTTCTCCAATCTCTGCCACTGCACACCACAGACAGTGGGTTATATTGTTCAGCACAGGATGAGTGCGGTCTCTCCGTCTCTTTTATTAGCAGCCTGCTTCCCAGATCCTAGGCCAGCCTTCCCTACCAGGTCTTGATTAACCTTTCGGTGAGCGCCTCTCTCACACGCACACACTACCAAACAAAGCCACTTGCTCGCATCTTCCAGCAGCGCCGCTTCTTCAAAACATCCCTCTGATTCATTTTTGTGATGTTTTCCTTTCAACCGTGTGGTTTGCCAACCACCCCTCCCCTCCCTCGCTAATTGATTTCTCAGGAACCACAGATGTAGCTTGGCACGTTGGATCCCCTTGGTCTGTCAGCCACAAAATCACCTCCCCTCTCCCTCCCCCTTTCCCAAGCCATGCTCAGGGAGGGGAAATGCCTTCCTGCTTATAAACCTCCTGCCCCAGCTGTACTCCATGTGGGGAAATAAAATACACATGAGATAAGAGATCCAAGAGGCAAGGGCCATGCCCAGACTAAAGAGAGACAATTGCCAAAACGCCTGAGCGTGGAACAGCCCTGCCTACTCCTCACCCTGCTCCAGCCCAGGCAATGCTGACAGATAGCAGAAACCAGGGTTATCAGGCGCCTACATCCCTTGGGTACTTTTGGAAATTGCTCTTCTCAAAAGTCCCTCAGGGGGTATCTGCCCCATACCATGACACCGAAGGCAGCTTCAGAGGAGCCACCCAGAGCAGGAGGAAGGAGGGGCTCCGTGGAGGCTGATTTATTCTGCTTCTCAGGCGCATTTGCAGCCCACGCACATTGCTGCAGATGGGCTGGTGCAGATGTCCAACTCTGCCAGCCGAGCACCAGCTCAGGCCACAGTCTCAAGACTGTCCCTCGAGGTCCCTGCCCACTTTAGATACCCACCAGCAACATCTAAACCATCAACGGCTTTGCAACCTAGGTCATGGACCTCTGCTTATCCCTACTGCATCTGTTAGCTTGTTCCTGCCTCTCTGTGGGATGAACCAGTGTCCTCCAAGACAAAGCCCAGGCACAGTTGTCAGGACATTTGGCTCCAGGTTTTGCTCCCTGTGCACTGTATAGATGGGTCTTGCTCAGGTTTGGTGCTATCCATCCTCCACGGTCCTCCAACCCTTCTAAACACCTCCTTACACCCTCATGACACACCTCACAACATGCTATAAAACCTGCTCCCCATTGGCCTGCAACATGGCCCTCACCTATTTCAGGCGCTTTGAATTCCAAAAGAAAGAAGAAATTAATTGTAACAGGGAGTTGTGAGGGGCCCAGAGGAAACCTGATCCAAGTGCTACACGGGGACCTTGCAGCGCACACTAGGGTTGCTTGGTGGCAGGGCAAAGCTACCACAAAATGTTCCTGCAAATCTTATCTGCAGCAGCTCCTTGGGGGAGGTCCCGGTTCTGGGGAGGAATAAATAACTATGTAGATGTTAGTCAGAGATGGGCAGGTTTCCAGCCCTCTGTTTGGGCACAGCAGCTCCTGCTGCTTCGCAGTGTTACAGTCACCTCACCTTTTCACTGCTTGTGTTCCCTAAGCCATCACTCCCCTGGCACCTACAAGCCCTCGTTATTTGGTGAGCTGGCTGAGGTCAGCACAACTCACACGTCATCTCAGGCCAATCAAAGCCTCTTTTTTTTGGAGTGGGAGAAGAACAAATAATTATTGCTTTCATATTTTTTAATTTGGGGCAAGTTTTATATACGAGACTCTCATCTTGCAATAAAAATGTACAAGGATTGCATTTTTCTGAAAAGGCACATCAGACAGTAAACTTGTCTCAGCCTCAGGATGCTGTTTTGTCACCAGAGGGGAAAGTACCTGCCAAAACCCACTGCCCATTTCCCACTGGTATGCAGTGAAGCCTTGGCAGAGGTAAGGTGGATTACAGAGTCTTCACATCCAGTCTGCCATGCTGCACTTTGGCATCAGATATCACTGTGCTGGAAATAATGGATGAAACCACATGAACCTCGTCTGGTTCATCTGTTGCTGTGTCAGACGAAGAGCTCACTCTCAACACAGTGACTAAAAAAAGAAGGGAAAAACTGTTGACGAAGCAGAGACAGTTTTCATAGTCAGATCTCTCCCTATAACCAGTAAAATTGGTTTTACATCTGAGAAGCTACATGGGAAAGGAAAATAAAACGAAAATGTTTCAATGATGCCAGAGTTGCGAGGAGTAGGAAAAGCCGCAGCTATCTGAGTGAGTCTGTGTGGCTGCATGGTTATCCAGCTGGTAGACAGAATAGACAGATAGTCTTATCTTTTAACCAGGGGCAAAAATAAATAAATAAATAAATAAATAAATAAATAAGCCAGCACCTCTGAACCTTCAGAGCCTCCCACCAGCCACGTTAGCTTCAGTAGAAATATGGCAGTTTCACAGAGCAGAGACAGAGACCCAGCTCCAAAAAGGCATTTCGGCATTCAGTCCCTGCTGGTTGCTGTGGGACTTTAGCATCCAGAAACCTGTCTGAACCCGAGCCAAAGGCAATAGGTGTTGCTGTGGGAACAGGGCAGTGGAAGTTTTGTCTGCTCAGTGCAGATGATTCAGCCTGGATACATGAAGGAGAAGTGGGGAATATTTCAAAGGCCTTTGTCACAGGCCAGGTCTGATAGCCAACGCCTTGAGGTGGGAGTCCAGAAGCTAAAGTCTGCTCTCAGCTCTGCTTTGTGACCTTGAACAATTTATTTCATTGTCCTAGATGAGAGGGTGTGTATTTACACTGAGCCTTATCTTTCCAAGGTGCACAGAAAGATGCAAGTGCAGCATGACCTGACCACTCACTTGAACACAGACAAAAAATGTGAAAGACCAGCACAGCCACGCCGAGCTCCAAGGCCAAACATCACCCTCATTTCCCTGTTCACTCCCTGGACACAAGGAGATCTCCCAAAGCACAAAATTTGCTCACCTCTGAACAGCGCAGATTAGCAGGTAGGTGAGTGGTACAGAAAGCTACCCTGAAAGCAATGGGTTTACAGCCTTCCTCCATCAGTGGATGTCCTGAGGTAGCGTTTTACCTTTCCAAAGCCTGTTGTCGGCACTCTTGAGGAAAGCATATCATGGATAAACAGCACCGGTTCCAGAGCCTGAATTCACCGTTTCCACCCTGGCATAGCTCCACAGAGAACAGTGAAATTCTCCTGCTTTGGGAATGTGGGTCTGGAAAGGATCTCCTGCCACTGGCAAGCAGCGTTTTTCCTCTGCTGTAAATGTAAATGAAACAGGGTCCCAACTTTCACCCCATTAGCCATCTAGCCAGCAGTAAATTGCCCTAGACCATGAAAGCCTGCCAATGGACTTGCATTCTCCTGTGTTGGTACGAAACCAAAGCAACTCTGTCTAATTCCCAGATCACATTTGGATTCACACCAGTGTAACACCATTAAGTCAAGCACAGTTACACCAATGTGTCGGTGATGGCAGAAGAGATTCAGAGCAAAGACTTTTTGGAACTGATGTGTTAACACAGGCAAGCAAGACCCTTCATGCACTGTAACAGCTTAATATCTGTGCCCCTATTCAGGAAATAGTAATTGTGAGTGTTGTTTCTCTTATGGTACTGCATATCTGAAATCTGAGTATTTGTAATGGTATGAAAATTACATACAGAATAGGAAAGTTAGAGCCTAATTGTTCCGATTCCAAATACCAGTGTTCTTTCCTTAATCTTAACTATCTGAGACAAAGGAAAATGTCCAATAAATGCATTTTGTCTGCATGTCTCATCTGCAGAAGAAATTAAGAGCTGTATACCTTTTTCATGAAAACACGTGAAATCCTGTTGAAAATAGACCAGAGGTTTCATGGACCAAAAGTTCACCTCAGAATTAGAGCTCTAAACTGAAGCAACGTTAAAAACAAAAGTGCTGCTATGTTTTCCTTTGTGCCCTAGGACCAAATAATAGAATAGATCCCGATGAAGATTCCCAGGACAAAGCTGCTGCTCCTGGTGCAAGTGACCACCCTCAGCACACAGACTTCAACGTGTAGCTCAGCCTCCAATTTTTACAGCACTTCACAAAGGTCTTTGTTTTTCTGAACGTTTCTACATTTCCAAAGATAGTAAAAGCAGTAATGACAGTTAATGGATCTGGCATTTAATGACTTCCTAGATGAAGGGCCCTTAAGCTCTCAGATCTTCTAGTAGGTCATTAACTGCCAGAAATTATCTAGTCATCTAGTTCAGGGATTTTTCTTAGTCTGTTTGCTGTAACATCTGTATATTTCCAAGAGCCTGAGCCTCTGCCTACAAATATTAGCGATGTACTTCTCACTCACTCATTTCAGTAATACAGAATCGGGTACCAGCACCCTAAAGAAACATGCGTAAATCCCACTGCTTTCAATAGGAGTTAAGTTCCTACACATCCTGCAGATCCAGGTCCTTCCCCAGTGACAGAGAGAGCTCCAGGAGCATCCTCTGGGGAGGAACAAAGCCTTAATGAACCAAGAAGGTGAAGCTGCAAAAACTCTGTTCCCTTTCAAAGCCTCACACTCCAGGTGCATGAAGGCAGCCTTGGAGGAGAGGAGATGATGTGCCCCAAGCCAATGTCCACTCTGCTGGGACAGAGAGGGCAATTTCATGTCACAGCTGGCAGCAGCCCATGGCACAGTACTTGGCATGTCCCCATCAGGAAATGGGGTGAGTTTCTGCTCAGAGCTTCTGCAAGGCAAGGGCTGCTGGGTTTGAACTCTGCTAGAGCTGATGGAGAGAAGCTTCAAATTCCCAGGTTAGCCACCCATGCTATGTTCTTTGAACATGACCTTTCTCTGTACACTTGATTCAAATGGCAGACCCATTTTTTTCCCACTGTCTCTATATAAAATCAGAGTCTGGAGGCTCCAGAGAAAAGACATTATGAAGCAATGAGTCAACTGTTGCTCTTTATTTTGTAACACCTATAGCAGTTGAAATACATCCTCAAAGCCTCTCCTTTCCACCACTCCACAGCGCAAGTAAACTGGGAGTGACTGCACATCCTTGGCCGGAATCCCAATTGGTAGAAACTAGCATAATTTCCTGGCATTGGCAACACTCTTCTGATTCATACCAGCCAAGGGCCTCGTCCAAGAAACAAACAACAACAACAAAAACCACGAAAGTGGTAATTTTTCCTCTAGAAGAAATGCATGCTCGTATTGTCTCTGCCAGTTCATGACGAAGAAATACATCTGTGTCAATACTGTGAATAGACAGTGGTTGCTTTTTTCCCCCCTTGAGTAAATCCAGTGCCTGAATGAATCTATCATGAAATGGAAGACAAGTCCGAACACTCACCGCAGCAGCGAAGCAGCTCGCTGCATCCTTTGGCTTTGCTTCACCTCAATCACTATTTATCACAACAGCCATTTGTCCCTCCAGAGAGTGCTAAGTCCTCCTGATATACAAAGGCTACATCTGCACTAGTAAATTAAATAATGCCAGTGAACATTTCCAGGCACAGGAACACCACCATCAATATTGTTACACTCCTGCAACAGCCACTGGGACAGGCCAAATGATTTTGGGACAGGCCAAATGACGTTTTTGTAAAAAACGCCTGAATAGGAGCTAGCCTGAGCTAGGGACCATCCCGAGCAGATCAGGATGCAGCCACCCTGGACAAGAGAGCCCAATACTATGGACACAGGATTCCTGTGCCAGTTGGCTGCAGTGCCAGAGAACAGTCCCAAGCACATCTACCTTACTGATATAGATGTAGCCAAAAAGGTTTCTTCTTTTCAGCAAAGGAAAAGAAACAAAGGCACATGGTTTAAGCACTGGAGAAAAAAAAAAAAAAAAGTATAAAACTGTCAATTTTCCAGTGAGAATGGGAACCCTGTAGCATTCCAAGTCCCACTTACAAGTTTTACCATAATACTTCAGTTGTCTAAACTGGTTTTTAGACAGTGATAGCCTTGTATACCCCTCATTTTTACAAGGACGAGAAAAGGCTTCCAAGCAAAAAAGTTCATGCTTCTCAGAAAAGCAAAGCCAACCAGCTCCAAGCCCAGAGGATCAGGAAAGCTCAGCTGACTGCTCGCAGGACTATTTGTTCCTGCAAGATACCACAGTCCTTCAGGAGGGAGATTCCTCACCCCTCTCCACCCAGCCACAGCCTATCCTAGGACTTAACTGTCCTTCCAGGTCAAGAGCCCGTCATCTCCCAGTTCTCCTCAGATGTCCTTTGCTGCATGCTTTGTCCTCAGTAGTTGTCCAGCCACCACAGGCAGAGTGGACAGTTGACGAATTTCCTGCTGTTTACAGTAACTTGTATACATGCAATTTGTTATCGGCTGTTAATCCCAAGCCTTCCCAGAGCTGCTGTCTTCCAAGATGCTGTCTCATTCTGTAAGCCTTTTATAAGTGTAAACTTGCCCTTGGCTGCATGAACACAATCAAGAAACGATTTTCTACCAAGTCATCACAATCACCTCGTATAACTGTCCTGTCCATGCTTGACCTTTCTGCCAGGATTGCACCATCTGAAAAAACTTTACCAGGAATGTTGTATTTTCCTCTAGATAATTGGAAGAGATAGCGCGTTGTGCTGGATCACAAACAGACCCCAGTGGGCCATTACTACTGCTGAAAATGATTATCTGAGTAATTGGTTGTGCAGCATCCACATGAACAACACCCAAGAAGGAAACATACATTTCCACAGAGCCTCTTGCGCAGAAAACTCTCTTTATTGATTATGTTATGGTACTGGACAAGCTTTTTAAACTAGGTCTGAACTTTCATAATGTTTCTCATTAGAGCCAGGTGATATACTTCAGCTCAACTTTTGGCTAAGAACACCTGATTCAAGTTATTGAAATAGTTCTTCAAGTTCAAATCATTTCAGAAAATTGCAGTGATCATGTTGTCTCTCATTAGAAAGAAAAGAAAGAAAGAAGGAAAAAAAGGAGATTGTATTTCTAAAGGGAAACACTTTAGTTCAAACGGGAATAGTTCAAATGATGTTTTTAAGCTAAAAACAGATTGGATAATAGTTTTTTTTTTCAATTACAGACATTAAATAACTTCCAAAAAACAGCCATCTTGTTCACATTTGAGATGTTTGGTTGAGCCACCACTTCCCTCATGTTTTCTGACTTTTCCAACGCAAACTTTTTCAGAGCATGTTTGCTTTAGTGAAAGCTCCTGAGCTGTGCACACACCTCTGCCCAGGGCTGCACAAGCAGGGCACCATCCCTCCACCAGCACCAGGACAGAGCAGGCACCAGCAAAGCAGAAACGTCAGAGAGCACAAGAGCTTCCCACAAGATTTGTAATACACACCCCAGCAGCAAGGGCCAGAACCCTTTTTGTACTTTTCCCTCGGGTAGGGTTCACCTCCCCTAATCTTAGCACAGCTACAGTGTCATGACTCCTGTCACGTTAACAAGGATTTCCCCAGCAGAGTTAGAGAAGCCTGTGGAGTGTCAGGTCTCATCCTGAAGATGCACACACTGAGCTTCACAGGCAGCAGGGCTGGCCTGTCCCCAACACCTACTTCTCCTTCTCCCCCTGCCTCCAACTGCTGCTCAGCACAGAGGAACATCTAAGATCTGAGTAGGGCAGGAGACCAAACCTCACGGTCTGTGCCCCCAGGCCCCACTCAGCACAGTCTGAATGCTGTCAGCACCTCATTCTTCCCTGGGTTTGTTGCAAGCCCTGGTGCAGAGCATGATACACAGCCAGAGTCCCTCATCACTGCTGCCATCACCCATGGGACCTCCTACAGGACCGTTGTCCTTAAGGACAAGCTGGGGAGGATGGGCAGCTGCACATCTCCATCACGGGGCACGCACTGGTCCCAGCTGGGCTGCAGCCCTTCAGCCCCCTTTCCTGCACACCTCAAACCCTACTCCAATATATATATATATATATATATATATATATATATATATATATTTTTTTTTTTTTTTTTTTTTTTCCAAGCCTCATCAGTCCCACAGCAGTGGGAAAGAGCTTTCCATACACTCTGAAGCAGTTGCCAGGGGCTCCATCTTCCTGATGAGCAAGTAAAATGCCCAAGTTCTCTCATCCCCCCCCACCCAAAGAGCTGGTCCGGAGGTGGAGAGCAGCAAAAGCACGCTCTGGGATTTCATCTGCAGCCTGTCACTGTCTGCTACCTCCAGCAGCCCAAAAGGCAGGTGACTTTTCTGAATTTTAATGAGCAGAGTTGTGACAAGCCCCTCACCATCCTGCTTCTCACCCCACCCTTAATTTCCTGCGAGATCTGGTCAGGAACACAACATATTTGAGTTGTGTGATGAGGGCAGACAAGGCCCTCAGAAAGTCTTCGCAAATCCGCTTGTTGTTTCAGATTTGCCTTCAGCAGGTAGTGATCCTAAACGCACGGTGGTGGGTGGGGGGATTTCCAGCGCTGCCACTGCTGCATTGACAGCACCAGGGCTGATACCGGAAAGGATCAGCGCTCATCGTTATTTGAACAAATTGCTACAAATGCCCCTATTTTAGGGGGAGAGATGAAATCATGCAAATGAGCTTTGTTCCCTGGCTAAACTTTACTTGCAAGCTCAGCTACGGGGAGGTGCCTTTGAAATGGATATGAGGTGAAGTCCCTAAATATTACAGAGGCTGGCTTTGCCTCTTCGCTCCCCCAGTTTCTCAACAACAACAAACAACAAGAGGGCTTTGTTCATTTTAACACAGGAGAGAAGTAAAAAGAAATTATCTCTTTTAGCCTTTGCCTTCAGGACACTGTGCTTGTAAATTCAGTTTGCTCTTTGTAGGCATTAAGAAGTCAAAACATTACTCTTGTTTCATTCTTGTTTCATTCCTATTAATTTGCATTATGTTCAGAGATCAGAGCCTGTCTCGTGAACACAACTCTGCTCTGACTACAAGATACAGTTGCTAGAAAAAAAAACAGGCATTTCTGACATCATGCAATGCTGCAACTTTTTTTTGTTTGTTTCCAAGTTCTTCTGGAAATTTCCTGTTTTCCATCCTTAGAACAAACATGGAAAAGCACTGCAGGATGAAACATGTAATTAGGATATATCTATCGTTCACAGCTGAACCCATCCTGCCTCCCAGCGCTCACTTTGTCCTTTTTACAGCAATACCTCCATGGATGACTCCAGCAGATTCCTGATTGCTTTTAAAAACCCTCTGCCCTTTTTTTTTCCTCCTCAGTTAGAAAATGGATTTGTTAGACTTCTAAAGTCTAAGTCTAACAAA
This sequence comes from Aythya fuligula, assembly GCF_009819795.1. Classification (NCBI taxonomy): domain Eukaryota; kingdom Metazoa; phylum Chordata; class Aves; order Anseriformes; family Anatidae; genus Aythya; species Aythya fuligula. The sequence continues at coordinate 75,704,250 of NC_045562.1, read as the reverse complement.
TGCAAAGCCACTCTATTTAAAGCCTGAAGCCATTTTCAAGCTGCAAAGCATGTACTCCCAAGAGTCCTTAAAATGAGATAACTCTCTCCTATCCGTTAGTGCTACTTCTTGCAGTCTAAACAAACAAGAAATAAACTGCCCAGCTCGTGCGCTGGCTAGCACAGGTGACTGATTAACTTGGGAAGAGAATTCAGCCTTGTCCCAGCCAACTAATGCTCTCGGCATGATTTCAGGAGGGACCATTGTCAGACCCTATTAAACCCCATGCCTCAACTGCTGCAAAATTAATACACTGTGACTATTTCAGGCACCACTTAGGAGGCCACGCTTTAGGAGTTCAGCTTGTGGTTCATCTTGGGGGAGCAGGAAGAGGAGGGAAAAGAATGACAAATTTAAAATTAAATCAAACAAGAAGAACAAAAATAAAAAGACTCAACAGCCAACCGTTCACAATGGCCTGCTGGGAACCCGGTCCTTTTGCTTCTGATTTACAAGTTACATATGGCGGGTTGTTTACATTCTGTTACTGGTTTATGTTCTTCCAGAAAGGAGAAATTCCTCCAGTAGATTTTGATTGCTTTCCTGTATGCCTCTCCCCCCCAACACCCCCACCCCCGAGTATCTGGTTTCGCTTAATATGCCCAGAGGTTTCCGGAACAAAAGAGGTTGTTGGATTTTTTTTTTTTTTTTATGGCTAAACAAAAAGTCGACTATTTTTCCGGGACGGTTCAGGCTGATTCATGTTATGTGACTGTGAATCCATACTTCCAGACTCCTCTCTGTGTTCAGGCTCTTACGGCAGCCACGTCTTCACATGTCACATGAATGAACAGCTCCAGCTGCATGGGCTGCATGCAACAGCCAGAGACATCCCACTTCGACCCGTGCCTTTGGTCACGTTCACATTGTGGATTCCCAAAGTCGAAGCAAGACTCCTGGTCTTGTAGTCTTGCCTCAAAATCTGCGTAGACTAGACTAAAGAGGCAAGGAAATATCGTCATTTGTAGTGAGGAAACAAGTCAGAGTTCTCTTTACATTTCAGAGAATCTAAAGCAGAGTTAACTCTGTCTCAAGAGTTTGTGGATGTCAGTTTGTGTAGATGCTACAGCAGGGATGATCAATGAAGTTAGAGTGAAGCCTAGTTGTCCAAGGAAGATTTTTCATATCCCAGACAGAGTTAAAGACACACACTACCATCTTTGCACACCTTTCCAAAGAAGGAGAGGAAAAGTGAGGTACTGTTGGGAAAAAAAAAAAAAAAAAAAAAAAAAAGGCAAACTTCAGAAATTTGAATTTTCTATTAATTTACTTCTATTTTTCTAGTCATTTGTATTATTTCAGTTATTGTTTCTGGTATTATAAGACAGCTCTGAAAAATGACAAGGATCTCCCCATATTGGCCCAAAGGGGCAAATAAAAATATAAAAACATAATACATCTCAGAGGAACCAAGATGCAGTGGCTATTTTTAAATATACATGCATAAACATACATAAGATATTTGGTTTAAATAAGTAATCCTGCTCATGAATATAATGGAATAGACTTTTTGACAACCATAAACGTTTGCAACTTACAGTTCTAGAATAATAAAGAGAAAAAAGCCAAACAAAATCCAGCAAGGACTCTTTCACCCCATACCCTGTCTCCAACAACAGTGAAATTGGGTACTAATAAAGCAGGATTGTTCTTAAAGCAATAATCCCTGGCATACTTTCCCAGCATCCTGCTACAACAGGGCATACCTGCAGGTGCCTTTAGGTCATGTAGTCCAATCTCTGCTCAGAGCAGGTCTAATTAGATCAGGTTGCTTGAGACTTGTGCAGCTGAGTCTTGGACACCTCCAAGAATGGAGATATCACTTGAGAATGACTCTACCATGAATTTCTCCAGTTGCTCTACAAACACAGGTAAATCCACACCACCCCAATTAAAAGGCATTCCCTGGCCTAACTACCTGCAGCACAAAGAGCTACCTCCTTTCACTTGTTACTGTTAGTTGCAGTCATTTAAAATCCAAAACCAAGCCAATCTTACATCAGGTAGGAAGAGATGAAGGAGATAATGCCATTGTGTTTGTTAATGGTGGCTTCACTGCAGTCACCTTGCCTTGAAAGAGCATGAGGAGCTACTGACCTGCCAGAACCTTCATACAAAAGGAAATTGAAACGAGAAGTATCCAAGAAGTATAACGCACCTTTAGAAAATCAGCAGCTTTCCATCTATTGTGAACCAGGAGCAGAAAACACACTTGTATGTCAGAGAGAAATAGTTAAAACGCTTGAAGATTATATGTTAAGAGGATTAAAGTATAGGAGAAACAGCAACATATAATCTATGTAATTAATTTTCCCAGGTCACCAAAGACAGAACTAGATTATTTACATACAGTGTCCATACAGTGTGTTATAAACAAAGTCCAACCAGGAATGTTGAATTTCTGGAGTCTCAAGGCATTTGCCTCTGAACTGATTTAAGATATTTAAGATGAGTTTAAGATATTAAAGATGAGTTCAGCTGTCATCCTTGGAGCCCTGAGATTAAGGACTGCCCCACTGGCTGCTCCAGAACTGCCCCTTCAGGAGCTCCCCTTTCACTCCCAAAAAGTGAAGGAAAACCGTCCCTGAAGGCACCTCACTTTGCTCCAGAAGATTCCCTTTCTTCCTGCCCGTGCCATTTGTGACACCCATTCTCACCTGGGGCAGCTCCCTGAGCTGTGTGGATGAACCCAACCTGGACAGACACAGAACTGAGATCCTGCAGAGCACTGGAACACAGGGCAAGGAAAGCAGAGCTAAATCCCAGATACACAGAAACACACTGAATGGCTGATGAATGGACAAGAAACCATTGAAATTAAGGAAAAGATGGGCTCATCTGTGAAGAGGGGTGGCCCAGAAAATTTGTACTCATTTAATAAGAAACAATGTAGATGGAGTTGCATCTACTTCACTTGTCTGGTTTTTATTTACCCTTCCTCCCCTCTTTGGAAAAGCATCACAGAGCAAAACAGCCCAGAAGGGAAACTAGCCTGATAAATAGACCATCAAGAGGAATAATTAGTCTAGATAGGAAAATTAAATGGGGGAGCCACTAATCAGCTGCTCTCTCTGCAAGGAGGAGGCTGGGAAAGTAATTTAAAAAACCTTTTGGAGGAGACTCTGAGGCAGAGCGTAAAGTAAAAATACAGATGGCCAGAAATTAGAGCAAGTCTGTGTGCACAGGAACAGGTGGAATTGGTTAGAGGCAGAGCTCCCTCCCACCCTGCTTACCCCCTCCAATTCTTCTCATGACTTTACCTTCTGCTTGGCAGCACTGTGAGCTGGGAAGGAAAAAAATATCTCCCTCCGAGCTGGTGAAGTCGTCTCCAGCTGGGAGACTGCACTGCTAGCAGCCCTGCTCAGTTCCCAGGGGCTGCACACAAAGCCCCCAGCACCAGCAGCTTGATCCTAATTCAACTCATTCTGTGCTGGCCTCACAAGTAGAGGGGTAAGTCAGCACCCCGGAGCCCCCACCAGCACCAACTGGAGAGAAGCTTTGCCTGGGCAAAATGATGCTAAATAAAGCCACCAGAATCTCCCTGCTTCTAACCCTCCCAGAACATGAAGCTTTGCTAAGATCAGCCTGAGTCCTTCCACCACCAAAGCCTGAGGGAGCAGAGCACAGCTCCGCTTCAATCCACATCAGACTCCTTTCTGCTCCAGGACTCCACTGCTCCTTCCATGCCTGCAACAAGAAGCTGCAGGATCTCCTTGAGATCACCCTGATGACCACCGTCGTGGCACCTGGTCACCTGCAAGGACCACTGCCTTACCAATCAGGGCTACAAGCCAGCAGGTCCGCCACGGTGCTAACAATTCGGAGACTGTGTCACTGTCAGAAACAGTGGAAGTCCTGAAGGGAAATTGGGATAGACAAGGCTTTGGAACACAAATAAAAATTTTCACCCCAAGGAAGTTTGGATCTTCAGCTTCCACTCAGTTTGGGAAACTCTAGCTGACTGAAGCCCAGGGCTAAGCAAACTCATGTCTCCCAGAATGGAATCCATTACTGAGCTGGAATGCCTCTAATTATGCTAACACTAATAACGTTAGCTACTAAAATAGCTCAGAAAAGGATAAGTTACAAACGTGGTTTTCAGTCTGTGGGTTTCAAATGCATGGGGATTGCCAGGAGGGGTTGAGAGCAGGGACACAACCTACTTTCTTTCATTTCACTCCCATCTAGTAAGCTCACCCAATGCTTTCAGATTCAGTCACATAACAAACAGGCATTTTAGTTGCTAAGTAAGCACCCAGAGAAGCTTCATGGACTTCAGGAGAGAGGAGTTGAAAGATTTTTTTCAGATATTAAGGAGAAACTTGTTTACCCTGGACAGAAATTATCAGGTTTCCTTTCCTTTCTGTATGTGAAATCACGTACCTTGTGACTATATGAAAGCTTTTATCTTTTTTTTTTTTTTTTAAAAAAAAAGAAAGAAAGAAAAAAAGCTATATCTTTTCTTGTTGTTCTTTTAATTTAAAAAAAAAAAAAAAAAAAGCCAAGAAACCAGACTTCTGTCTACCTCATATAGCAAAGGGGAAGTTCATACCAGGTTACATCTGTCAGTGCTCAACAACCAGGAATTCGTATGATGCCTCTACCCCTCACTAAGCAATGCATTATGGAAGATGACCTGGCTGAATGCCTCGCCCCAAGGAGAAAATAGGAGCCTGAAGAAAACCAATGCCATATTTTATAGAGGATTTTCTTTGGCTAACATTAAAGTTTTCCATAGAAAATTAAATTCCCACCCAAAATAGAGCTTACTCTCCAGCTAAATCCCCTCTGATTTATGGATTGGGATGATGGTTGGGAGGGTTTTTTTGCTCTTAATATCGGAGGCAGGAACAACGGCCTCTAAATGCAGGTTTCAAAAGGAAGCTCCAGATTTTCTTTTCATCCTGTTTTGGGACTTTTTAAGAATATTTACTGTTTGTTAAAAAACTTTAGACTTTGGAACTGCCTGTGTTCAGAGTGTCACTGACAGGTTTCAGACCAATTTGAAAGTCAAGCCCCATGGCACCGGGTATGAATAATTTTTATATGTAACATTTTCATGTTAAGGTGCAGGCATCTAGTAAAGGACAAGTAGGTTACAAAATAAATAAGAAGGTATAGACACATCAAGACAGGGAATTTTAGTTCAAGGGATTATCACATTTTTAGAAAAGACTGCTTCTGAAGAAAATAAATCAGATCATTTCTGTCATGGGATTGCTGATTGTTAATGTGAGAATCACAGGAAGTGTTAAAGAAAGATGTGCACACGTGGTAGCTTTTGGTAACATGGACATGGAGGTCACAGCTAAAAATCCAAGCCCTTATTAGAAGTTAGGGGTAATTACCTTTCTAAAGACATGCCAGTGACCTTCAGATCCTAATATAGTCTAAGGGGATTTGCAGTCCAGCTGTTCATACACACAGAACACCCAAATTGCAGATGATTATTATGACTCAGCTTGCTACCTTTCCTAAATTTATTCCCGCTGGAAATAAACATCAATTGTTCAAACAGGAGGGGAAGACAGAAAAGAGACATTCCTCCAAAGCCTAAGGCCCGGTTACACACTTGGTCAAAGATTTACCCACTCTTCAGCATTGTGTTTGGGCATTGCAACAGCTGGTATTGTATGAAGTTCTGTTTGCAGGTGCAATAAAGGCAAAGGAGAGGCTTCCTCACCACCATTTGGATCAGACATCATCAAATCTGGACTAAAATCTACTGATGAGAGATGCTGCAGCCATGGATGGGTCAGTCTTTCAGGGACAACAGCAAGGCAGGCTTTGCCTGTGAACGTTCCTATGAGGACTGGAGCAATGTGCTATCTCCTACAGCCTCTGAAATTCCCTAACAGTGCAAGATGCAGAACAACAATAGCTATTGTTTGTTGAAATACGTTGAATACGTTGTTCCCTCAATCCACATACTCCCACTGAACAAGTCTTCTCCCAAAAGTACATTTTTTAATTTCCCATATTGTATTTCTTCCATGAAACCAAAAAGAGAAAACAGGATGGTTTGCTCACCCCTTCCTCAGCCCATTTTACCACTGGAAATAAAAGAAATTACAAAAGGAGGAAGACAGAGAAATAAAAATAAATAAATAAATAAATAAAAAGAAGATGAAAAAGACAGCAAGGGAAAATGAACATTCTTCAAAATTAAAGAGATGATTGTTCAAAGCTCTCCGCGAATCTCCTTTTAATGAAGAGCCAATTCCTTTCTAAAGCCTGTGGAATAATTACTCTGAAGCTTCACAGAATTAGTTTCACCTCAAGCAAGTTAGGGAGCGATGAGCCAAGTTTAAATAAATGGATGTAAATCGAGACCCTCTGGCCCCCTTCCAAGCTGGCCAGACACACGGCAGCTCTGGTCTTGAAGCCTCATACCTCGTGCATCTAAACTCACGGCGGATCGTGACTCTGTCTGTGTTCCTCGTGTCCTTGCTCACAATGCCTCATGACTGTTCTTTGCAAAGCTGTATCACTGCAGCAGCAAGGTGCTTACGGCAACAGGTGAAGGTGCTATAAATGCATCTCTAACAGGTTTCAAACCACTCGTTTGACCTCGAAACAAACAAACAAAATTACTTCTCACCTTCCTTGGAGTTCCCTTTCTACGTGATCCACATAAAAGGAAAAAAGCTCCAGGCTTGCCTGGCCTGGAATCAGAAGGCACTTGCATGCGGAGGAGGAGGAGGAGGGAAGGCAGCTCCAGTCCCCTCCCTTCCCAGTCCCACTTGAAACGTTTTCTTTCTTCAGCCCTGAACCCCTGCCAGGATGACTCCGGATCCTGCGGATGGGAGAGCATGCGTGGTGAGTCAGTTCTCTGAACCTTCCTGAGGCTGGATTTGGTGCCAGCAAAATGCCTCCACTGCAGCGTGAGCTTTGAGCAACCTGGTGCAAGGCAGGATATATGGGGGAGAAGGGGCAGGCAGTGGGTATAATCTAAGAACCAGCTTCCCCTCACATCAGCTACAAGCCCAGCTGAGCTGGGGTTTGCAAGCCCAATCCAGCAGGAGCAACTGCATTTCGGTCAGCCCCACAGCCCGCAGCTGTGGGACCTGCATTGTGTTTTTGAGGTGACCCAAGGAAGGTGTTGTTTAAGGGGACAGAATGATCACAGGGTGAAGGTTGTTTGCTCTGGGATGGAGCTGGCAGTCCTCAGAACCAGCTTGGCTCAATGCGTTTGGAGAAGGCAGTTTCACAAAGAAGGGTCCAGAGCCAAGCACAGAACAGTTCAGAGAACATTCTGATCCAGTCTCTCACTTCTTCCCAACGTGACCATGAGAAATTTTCCGCGGTAAATGTACAAATGTCACGACATGGAAGTTGAAGTTGTCAAAAATTAAAAACAGGTTATTAGTAAAAAAAAATACAATCAAGAAAAATGGGCACACTCTGAGTTTTAAGAATGATTCCAAGCTAGAGAAGTCCAGCATGGCTTAAACTTGTGACTACATCAAAAAAAAAAAAAAAAAATTGTGGCCCAGACATATGTAACAAACCCAGAAGTCATCTGGAGGTCAAAAAAAGAGGAGATGGATTAAGACCAAATGATCAGGAAAAAAAAGGAAATAAAGGTTTATAATCTGTCTAACCTGCCTAGAAAGCACAGGTCTTTCCTACATCAACATTCCTTAGCAGTTAGTAAGAGATAATAACATGATTATTATGGGGTTTCTAGAGACAGCTCAGGCAAAAGTAAAGGAAATTTATGCTGCCACAGAAGAAAACCACAATAGAGGGCTCTGCATTTGAAGGTTGTCTGCTCTGGACATTTCAGCTATTCATTGAGCAAATATTAGTTGCTGAAGTATTCAGGCTGGCAAGGGATTGGGTTCAAATGTGACCCAGGCAAATGATTAAACCAAGCATTTCTGCAGCTTTCCTGGGATAGACTGTGTCTGCGCAGGCGGAGGCGGTGGGCAGACACCCCTCAGTTGGGTTTGACCCATGGACAACACCAGGCTGCGGGCTCTGTGAGCACTGACGCGGCACAGGAGCTTTTTGGATGAATAATTTATTCACTGAAAAAGCTTGGGTTTGGGGCCTACCAAAACTATTTGCAAACTCAGTGAATAGTTTCCACCAAAAGCCTGAAAACATTTCAGAAAGGCAGTGTTTTGTTTAGACTTTTCTTTTTTTTTTTTTTTTTTCTTTCTTTTTTTCTTCTTTTCAGAAATGCCTCTGCTTGAAACTCCAGTTTGAGGCCAGATTACTTGACTTTAAGCAGATTAAACTTGAATGGAGATGCTTTCATTTCACACTGCACATGATCAGTGCTCTGCTCGGTGGGCCAGCCCAAAGAACTCAGTGATTTGCACAACTCTAGTGGGAACAGCTGGAACGAGCCTGCTGGCTCAGTACTCACAGGGAAAGACTGGATCCCGTGCCAGTAGACCCAGTTCAGGAAAAGACACAGTGTGACCTGGAGCAAGCAAGGGAAAGAACATCTGGATGAAGGAAATGCCTGATATGGGCTACCCAGAAACCACACTGGGAAGCCTGGGGCCAAGCAGAAAAGCCTGGAGTCTGCAGAGCTGGAAAGGAGCATGAAGGAGCCCAAGCTGGCACCTCCACAGGGCTTTGGGAAGCAGATAACCTGAGAAATAAAACCCACTGACAGCAGGGAAACTAGCCAAGCTGATTCTCAAGGAACTGACACAGCAGGAATCAGCTCATGACAGCCCTACAGCCTCCACAAAGACCTTCAGCTTATACTTAAGGGCAATAGCTAGCAAGAGGATGATGAACTTCCAAGGAGATGGTCCACCTGCTGACACACAGAGAAGAGGGAATGCTCCTCTGGCACGTGTAGGCTTGCTGGTGGTGGGTGAAGGGACAGGGAGCAGGTACTTCCATGCAACCTTTAGCTCCCAGATAGCTGCAGAGTCTTCCCAGAGTTGTTACTATACAGTAAATTTATCCTTCAACCTTGCCTTCTCCATCAGCTACAGGGAGCTTACCTCACCAACTTCTGTAACTAAATTAAAGGCATCAGTGGAGACAGAGGCAAAACCCCACAGTCGTTTCTCTCTGTTAGTTTCTAGCAACAAAGAAAGTATAAAACAGTAGGATAGACACATAAGGATACCAAGACCACATCCCAAAACAGACTCCAGTCATCTGCACCGCAGGGACTTCCCAAGGCAGAGGTGACATCCTTACACTGAGCAGCACTTGGTGGAGTTTCACTGCTTGTCACCATATGGCTCCGTGCTGGAGGGAAGTGGGAGAAAAAAATGAACTGGCCACAAGCCAAGAATCGTGTCCTCAGAGAACAGTGCTCCTGCACACATCTTATCTTTGCACTGACGGAGCCTTGCTGAAAGCAATTTGATCTCATTTTGTGTGTTCAGGGATTTTGGCCATCACCACACAGTTATTCTGGACGTGCAAACACACACCTGTGCACGCTAACTCTTGCTCTTTTTCTGCCCCATTGTAGAGGGCAGGAACAGGCCCTCAACCCATAAATCAGGTCACAGTGTGTTTGTCCGTTCCCTCTGCCGTGAAGAATTCTCCAAGAATCCTGCAGCTGAAGGCAGGAAATTCACAGCCGAGCCCCGTTCCAGCGCTGGAGTCCAGGCAACTGGCAAGTAACTGCAGCGAGAAATTTTGAAGTTATTGAGCTGAGATTTATGCTGCTGGAATTCATCACAAATATTTCGCTCTCAGCACGAGGGGGGAAAGAGGGCAAGATCACTTTGCATTAGCTTATTTATGCAGGACCATCTCTCATCTAGCCTTGGAGGCATCACAAGGCAGAGAGCTGTCATTCACAGAGCCTTTGGGAAGGCAAAGGATGGCTCTGCAGCTCCATTCAAGCCTATCTCCAGCAGTGTCCTGGAAACAAACTCCTTCTCTCTTGATTCTGCTACAGAGGCAACATCAATTTCTTGCCTTCGTGCTAGCAAAGGGCCCAGCGGCTGCTCATCAGTGCCCTGAACACACCCCTTCCTGGGGCTTCTCCTTCTACAAAAACACCGGTGAGGGAGGAGAGGACCGTAATAAGGTGAAAGTTTGGCTCAGTCTGTTTGCGTTGCCACCAAAACACTGCAGTAATGGGCCACTGCAAGTCTCGTCACCTCCAGAACAGCGGTGAGCTCTGCTGGCAGCCAGCTCAGAAACCGCAGCGATTCTTGCGTGCCTTGCAAGCACCCACGGTGGGAGCGGTCGCTTTACCCAAGCTGAGAGAGATGCCACAGCTTCAGGCCTATTGCTTTGCCGTGAATTAGACAGATTGGGTTTGCAGAGTCCGGTTAAGCCCTGGGGAAACACAGATTTGGGGTTGCTCTTGTGCACAGAGCACGAGGCGTGTCGGCACAGGCTGCTACGGCTGGGCACGCTGGGGCCACCTGGACGTGCTGGCACAATCCTCTGGGCTGGGACATCTTGCTGAGGGGCTCCAGAGGAGATATCACATCCAGCCAGGTCCCCACATACGTGTATGCCATGCAGGAAAAGCAGCTTTGAATTACTCGTGTTGCTAATTCACACATCCAAGGAGTCACCACTACCAACTCATGCCGTGTGCCAGCTCCGACCTCCCCCAGCACAAGGGCAGCAAAACCGACTGGAAACCAGTATCTGGTCCTTACAACAGGTATGTTTGCTTAATTCTCCTTTAGTTTGGAATTTACTTTAGCTATTCCTTGCTGTGAAAAGCAGTGGCTGAGAAAAGGCTAAAGCAAATGCTTGCCAGCAAATGCCTGAGCAGCTCCTGGACCAGGGAAGGGAAGATCCTGTAGCAACGTTGGTGGTGGGGAGGGTTTAAGTTATTGGCAAAGAGACACTTTGCCCTTGATGTTGTACAAACTCCCTGCAGACACCCCATTCCTGCATTATCCCCAGCACATCTGCAGAGGCCTCCATCCTATAGCTAAATCCAGCAAAGAGAGTGAGTCACACACCTGGCAGCTCATCCCAGTGACATTTGCAAAAGCAGATTTCATTCTGTGATCGTTTCTTCCTTGTCCTCCTCCCCCACTCCCTGCCTTTAATGAGTAACCATATCTAAATACCTAAATCTGGTTACTCTTGCACAGCCCTTGATTTGGAAGAAAGTTGCTCGGATGAAGCAATACTTGAACTTTGACCTTATTATCCTTTAGAGAGCTTTTCTTCTTGAATAATTAATATCAATCAAGGGAAATATCCTGAGTACTTCTCCACTGCACAGATCCTGTTCATTCACAACACCTCAAGGTACTACAAACGTAAAGGAGAGCAGGAGTCCTACTTTATCTACCGAAAGTGTCTTAGGGTTGTGTAACTTGTTTACAATGGCAAATTTTGGCAGCCAGCTACAGGGAGCCCAGGATGAGATTCCAGTTAAGCTCGAACTGCCTCTCAACAAGTCCTGACAAAAATGCGCGCCATTCAAATTTTGCCACGCCAAATTCATCCTCTGACTTGGCTCCAGCAGCACGTGTGTGGGGGACATTCTCAGCTGCCTACGCTGCCGTGTTCCTCCAAGCAGAGCTCCCCGGGTAAATCTGCCCTTCTGAACCACTGAGATATGCCTGGTGAGGAGCAGGTAAGCACAGAGTTCAAATGGACTTTCCACTGCAAGGTCTACTGATACAGCAAGACCGGTAAGGAAGAATAAGCAATAGGTGCCCATAAATCAACTGCTAAGATATTTCCTGTTCTAGTTCCTTGTATCCCTAGAAGTGGATCTATGTGGTTTGATCACTCCTGCACCCCTTTCTCAAGTGGTAGTAACAGAAAACTTGCATCTGCCTTACAGCGTAGTGAACTTCTCCACAAGCAGTCCATTTATAAAGTCCATTCAAAACCATTACACCTGTTAAATCTTCCGGCACAAATAAAATATAAAATAAAATAAAACAAAACAAAACAAAACAAAACAAAACAAAATAAAATAAAATAAAATAAAATAAAATAAAATAAAATAAAATAAAATAAAATAAAATAATCACAACATTGACATTTTACCTATGGCCTATTTTCTTGAGATTGGGGGGGAAATAATTATTTTTCTCCAGACACAGAAGAGTTCCTTACTCACTCTACCATGACACGAAAGTGGAAGCAGTGCCTCTTTGGTGCTTAGCCAAATACGTGACCTGAACAGAGAGTCTGCTTTGTTTTTGCTAAGGAAGTCCAAAATGGAACCCATAAGTTTTCTTTCAGATTGAACCAAAATATTTTGAACAATATAGATCCCACTTTGGGTTGATTTAAACAAGCTTTCCTTTCTTCTGACCTGGTCACAAAACTGAAGAGGTTCAGGGTCCTGTCTACCTGTTGCTGAGCATGTATCTCCCCATACATTTTTGTTCTAGTCACATAAATGATGGCTTTTTGAGGGTACAAATCAAAGCTGTTTTCTGTGTATGAATTCCAAACACAAATTGCTAATAAGTGGAAACAAGGAGATTCCCAGCGTGAAAATAGGGGAAACGATTTTACCCACCCATTTAAGTATCTGAATTCAGGATATTGGATGCTGATAAAATGCTCAGCCCATGTCAGTGTCATTCATTCCTTAGGAAGACTGTATCAACAGCATCTAAACAGACAGGAAACAAAGGACAAAAAGGGGAAGTGGAAAAAAAATGTTTTGCCCAAGGTTGGAATGAAGGTAAGCAGCAGATCAGAATTAAGAAGCGTGCTCTGCAACATCCTAAGAGTGCTATGCTGTCTTCACAGTAAAGACTTGATTGGCAGAGGATAACAAGTGAGGTTATTACAAAAGCATTTGCAGAACAAAAAAATTATCCCTTTATATGGCATTTAAAATCCACCCATGAAGAAGGTGACTTTATGCAGGCATAATACCCTGATCTTGAAAAGGAAATATGCCAGGAATGTGAAGTGATGGGTATGGTTTCACAGAAACCCTCTCAAAGATCTCTCCAGCTTTAAAAAAAAAAAAAAAATAGAATGAGAATGGAAGGCGTTTTCACAAACATGAAGTCATTTAACTTTCTTGTTCATCAGCAGAGAAGCGGTAAAAGGAATGCAAAGCATTTACTAGCAGGGCAGGAATCATTCAAAATGAAGTGAGTCCATTAATTAGAGAAGTAAATACAATTAACACAGCCTCCAAAGAGTTTACATAAGCTCCTTTTAAAAAGTATCCCCTTCTACCAAGCTAGAGTTTCTAATTTAAAAGTGAAATTAGGAAGCTGGCTGGAGATAAAACAACTAAGGAGACGCTTGCAAAATACAGCTCCTCAGCTGTGCTTGAAGAGATAAATGCTACAAAGCCACCACGGCCGTTAGCACACTTAGCAAACCGCTGAGCACTTGGTAGACACTGTAAGGTAATAGAAGATGAAAGAGGATGCCAAGGGGCGAAAAGAAAAAAAAAAAAAAGGCAACATTTTCCCCAGGATACAGGCACGGTAAGGTAGGAAGAAGCACAAAAGGCACAGAGCTGGTAACTTCTGTTGAAGTACACTTTATACATGGCTGTACTTAGGGTCTGTCCACATCTGGGTTTGAAGGACACGGTTAAAATGACACTTCTCCCCTCTCCCCCCTCCAGTGTTGCTATGAAGGTTTGCTTTAATCAATTAAACTGTTTCAGGTCAAGAACTGAACTCAAGCAGACCTGACTTGCATTTTTTCTGGAGAAATGGAGAGACCTTCACATGGGAACAGAGTCCCAGTGGCTTGCGCTGCACATACAGCACTGGGAAGCAGCGGAAACGTGGGCAGTGCTGACTCTCCGCATTTTTAGAATAACTGTGAAAATCTGGAGAAGGTAAAGAAAACCTCTGAACAAGATGTGAGGTGTCTTTTCAGGGGACTCACAGCATCTTCACTAAAACATACGAGTGTCTCCAGAGGAAACACTTCGGCTACTAAATCACACCTCCTTCTAGCAGAGAGTGAGCAGCTTGACGCTGCAGCCAGGACTGGGACATGATAAAGCAGATTTAAAATGAGGAGGAACACTTGTTAATCTGGCTAATCCCTGCCCCAGAGGAAGAGTCTGCCATCCTGTGCGTGTCTTGCTCGGTGACAGCAGCCGGACAGGAGGGTGGAGGCCCTGGCCCCATGTCGGCAGCTTTGTGTGGTTACAGGCACACAGGTTGAGGCCAGCCCGCGCTTGTGCATTTCCCCATCCATGGAAAGGCGCAGCTGATGTTTCACCTCTGCTGATGTAAAGACAAGGAAAGACACAGTAAATCCTGCCGCAGTTCCCACTTGGAGACACAGCATCCTGGTGGCCAGCAGAGAGCTGAGGAACAATCCAATGATTTGTGCCTTTATGCCAAAATCTGAGAGCCAGCTTCCCCTCTGCAGAGCTGCTTGCCTTCAACATCAGACCTCCAAACATTTCAGTCATGCACTATTATTCTCTAAACAAAGAAATTACAATCAAAAGAGGCCCTGCACCTGAAAATCCATACAATGTTGGGTGGACTCCCCCAGGATGGGTTAAGGTTTTGGCCACATTTTGCTGATCTTGGGTAGAGCACTTTGGGGATTCAGCAGGGACTGTCAAGCACAGCATCAGGTTGGCACAGCCCGGCCACATCCAGACCTGGCATACCACAGCTCGTGCTTTTAACTCGGAGCTCACACACAAGAATTGGCAGTTGAGCTCTGCCTACACCAGCAAGATAGACATGCCCTGTGGCTATCAGTTTTGTAGGTGTGGGGCTGCACCCTTTAGAGGAACCTCTGCATTCAGCTGCCTACAACCATGACAAGAGGCAAAAACATCCGGCTCCTCTAAAGGATGAAAGGCAGCACTCAGAGGATTAAGTCACCAGCGTCTTCCCTTCCTTTTGGAGCTGGTGAACCATGCAGCAATGCATGTCAGCTGTGTTGGTTTTGAGTCGGGAGCCAGAACAATGCAGCCTGTCTTTCCTGGTGCGCACCTCCAGGGAGGATTCCCACAAGCGTTCCTCCAACCAGGGCAATGTAGGTGGCAAACAAAAGAGAAAAGCCCTTCAACTTTTGACCCTCTTGAAGTTTACAAATTGCAAAGAGTTCATGTCATCATGAATGAGTCAATAAGCATCTTACAGAGCCCTTCGGCCCACGCTGCAGGTGGCTCTACGCTTTGTCACCTCCTACAAGTGTTCCCACCATGGAGCAGGAGAGGGGAGTAGATTGTTCCCGGGAAAAGCTGCCTGTGGATGTGCAAACTTTAAAAATCACCTAGTTCCAACCCCACAGGGGCTGGGACCACTCCAAGAAGCCCAGGCTACCCCCAGCCCCATCCAGCCTGGCCTTGGGCACTGCCAGGGATGGGGCAGCCACAGCTCCTCGGGGCAGCCTGGCCAGGGCCTCACTGCCCTCTGAGTAAAGAATTTCCTTCTTATATCTAATCTAAATTTATCTTTTTTTTTTTTTTTTTAATTATTATTATTATTATTATTTTAAAGCCATTACCCCTTGCCTCATCGCTACACTCCCTGGCAAAGAGGTTTTTTTCCGCTTTCCTAAAGCCCCCTTTAGGCACTGGCAGGCTGCTGTAAGATCTCCCTGGGGCTTTCTCTTCTCCAGACTGAACAACCCCAACTCCCTCAGCCTGTCTTTGTAGGAGACTCTTGCTTCAACCCAAAGTATTATACCTCCAGAGCATCCCCATGAATTTCTGATATGTTCATTAGAAAGCAGAAAGTGCTCTGGAAAGACAGTGTCCATGTTTTCATACAAAGAGAGACATCATCCAGCTTCCTCAGGAAGTTTGGACTTCCAGCATGTTTAATAAGGCTGAGGAGCCCACTCTTCTTACCATGAATCCTGCTGACAGAGCATCCTGCTGCACACCTGCCACGTGTAATTCCCAAGCTGACTTTGCAGGACCTTTTGTACCTTCTCCTGCTGCCACCACGCTTAGTTACAAGCAAGCACAAGCCAGGAGGGAAGGCATAAAACATAAACCTTCATTAAAGATTTTGTAAGAAGTCAATGAGGCCAAAATAACAGAGGATGTAATAGAGCCATAAATATCTCCCACAGCCATAAACACTTCTACCTGCTGCAGCCTGGGCATTTATAAGTGCTAGAGGCGTTCAGTGCTGTGTTTATGCTTATTTGAGCATTTAGCATCCAAGAAGCCAGACGCAGGCAGAAATGATGCCATGCACAGGCTCCGCCTGATTTTACAATGCCAGCTTGAGTACCTTTCCTGTACTGTCCTTTCTATGGATTAAGTCTCCTGCTTCAACTGAGTGCTGTTTAAAAGTTCTAGCTGAGCTCAGGACCCATTACAGTCAGGTGCACATGGACTTTGAAGTGTCTCAGAAGGGACCTTCTCTGAGCAAATAGTCCTTTTCCCAAAAACAAGGAAAAAAAAGTTTTCCACTAGCCAAGACTGGTGTTATGAAAGCCACCCCTCACCGTTGCAATGGATGTTTTCTTGAGTGCCACAAAAAAACTAAAAGTCCTCTGGAAAGTGGAGAACATTTCTAAGGTCACTGAAGAAGGACAAGCGAATTCTCAGGTACACCAACCCGCTGCGTCATCCCCCTTCAAGTCTTCACAGGACACTGTCAAAGCAATCTTTGAAGTGGGGTTATAGGCAAGAAGTCATGATTCACCTCCAGAGGGACCTCAAGGTAAGTGACATTTGCAAGGCTTAATCATGACCTTGTGAACAATGGGTGAATCAGAAAGCTGAACTTTACATCACTCACCCAGATTAATGTGACCTTGGACACCTCCTCCGAGATCCCAGGCCAAATATTAGTTAGTTCCTCCCCTAGATGATTCAGAACTAAGATTAAGGAGAGAGAAAGCACCAAGCCAAGCAGAATTACTTGCAAAGCTTAGTTATGCAGGAAATGTTTCCCTTGTCCATAACTTGAAGATCACGTTATTCCATTATTATGCATCCTTTGGAAGTTTTTCATAAACATGGTGGAGTTGAGATGCAGGAAGGACAAAGAGGTCAGCTATTAGAGAGCTCATATGAGATATGAGGGTGACTGTAGCCCTCTGGACTGCATGAATCACAAATGAAATTGAACTCTCATGATCAGTATGCCAACTGCTGGCTAGGCTGATTGTAAGAAGCAGCTTCATCCTAGACCAAGTACCTGCTGCTAGTCCTTGTTTCAATAAATTGGTGTTTTCCAGAAAAACACTAAAAAAGGTTTCCTAGGCTGTTTCAAACTTCTTTTAGCTTTACAAGAAAGAAAGAAGACCAGGTCCATATCCCAAAGCCACCAAAAATCTGAGTTTCATAGTGCTCACCCCTTTAATTTACACTGTGCCATAGGACCTAGAAGGCAAGCCAGAATAATAATGACAGGTATTCTAACTTTCTCAACAGAAAATGTGAGAAGCAGTTACTCATCTGGCTAATCCTCCGCAATGTGAAAAATAACCAGCACAAAACCTCAGACCCTGCCTTTTGCTGCTGCCCTCATGCCAGCTCTGACTCAGATCTCCCAGACTAAAATCCCTACACAGCTGCTACTATCTTCTTAAACTTCTTAAAACAAAATGCTGATGATTTGCCACATTAATTCAAGCACCTGAGGTCTTCCCAAATCCAAGCGAATGCTAATGTGAAATTTTCACCTACTTCAGTTTTAACCTATACCTTCTAAGAAGGGAGGCTTGTAAGCAGAAAGCTCAGCAAAATCCAGCTAGGACCTGCCCATCCAGTTCCACACCACCTAACATGGAGGAATTTTCCTTGTAAAATTTAGGATTGAGAGGAGCAGAAGTGAGGGTTGCTGCTGCCTCAGTTATTGCTTATGTTGGAGGAGAGTGGGCAAGGGTAATGGGGTCTGGAGGGCTGGCAACAGTAGCTGAAGCCTAAAACGGCACAATGGTGGTGCCTAGGGTGCATCAGTTGACTTTCTCCCCTGTAATAACCATCCTTTTTCACTTCGAGGAACTATTCTCTGGGCCATTCTTTTCTTTCTGTGCATCCAGGCTCTCTAAAAGGATGGTTTCCCTGTGCAGAATACCTCAGCTGGCTACACTCAAGCTAATCTGAGGACTCAGAAATGCCTTGAGCTCCAAGTTTCTCTAATCATGTTCCTTTTATGACCCCAGTGACCTGGTACACCCTATCTCTGTGCTGAAAGTCATATAGGTATTGGTAGCTTCCACTGCATCCTCTTTTTCCTTTAAATGTTCTTTTAAATGCAACATGACAACAATAATCAATGATATAAAATAGTGGAGCAGAATAGGCTGCCATAAAAAAAAAAATACCATGGAGTGTGACTGCAACCTTCTCTATAAAAAAAAAATGCCCAGAGCTCCCCACCAGCTCAAGTCCGGCCCCGTGTTAACACCTCACACAAGCAGTGGCCAGATGACTTGGAAACTAAAAGGGACAGATCCATCTGTCACTCTTGGTGGCCAGCTTTTATCCAGACCTTTGCTTTCGTTACACTGCTCTGTTATGAACATTACAGGTATCTTCCAGATGTCCATGCAGGTCTCATAACAATAAAAAGAACAAAAAGACAGAGGGAGATCACCACTGGCCTGAAGCGTATGCAACCACAACAGCCTGATGTTCCCACACAGGGGGCCCACTTCAAGCCATGGCCCTGCAACACAAAAGGGAAGAGGGACAGAAAAACCTGAAGAGCTACTGACCCTTGGCTCAAGGTGAGTTTAATCCACGCTCTCCGACTGTTGAGCAAGCCTATGCAAGCCTTGCAGAACCGTGCAGGAACACAACATTTTTCTGCTCTGGATTTGTGCAGCTCATGTGAGAATCAGCGCCAAAATCCATTACAGTCTGCTTTTCTCTCTGCCTTCGATTTCATAGCCTAATCTCCAGTTTAGCCTACACCGAACCACAGAAGAACAAACAGTGGCCACCCGCCTCTCCCCTCCTCCCTCCCCGGGAGCGCTAGCTTCTATTTATGGGTCCCCTGGGGAGAAAACAGTCGTGGCCATTGTATTTGTTTAAGGGTTTTCTGTAATTTCCTTGGGTTTGACTGCAGCCTCTGAGGTTAACCACAGCCAGCTATTGTGGCTGTGTCTTCATCATTCTCTATTGTTCCGCACTAGGTGGCTCTGCCTTGTTTTCTTGGAAGGTCGAGGGATTGTTTGTCATTTCTGGCCTGGCCTTCAACGGGGAGAGGGTGATGGAGGGGAGGAAAGAGGAAAAGCGGCTCCTTCTTTTTTAGGACTGTGGGTTTCTGAGAAAGACCAGTGTCACTGACCAACTAAGGTCAGCCCGAGGTTGCTTGGATGGTATTTGTAACAGCAGGAGGCTGTAACCGGCTTTCTACTTTGATAGGATTCCCTTAAGGGGTTTCAGGAAAAATGTGAAGAATCCCCCACTTCTGGCTCCTTGCACTGGGCTGTTCTGGAAGTCCTTTCTCCTGAGAAAAGGAGGAGAGGGCCATACCATATAAAGCCTTTCCCCTGCCCCTGCTGCTGCAGGATTAGCCGCATTTGCACTGCATCCTGACCTTTTGCTACTGTAACGCTGAACTCCTGCAGCACTGCCAAGAGGCGATCCTTTTTCTGGCTTCCACTTTTGCTCCCTTATGGGAGGACACAGTCATTCTCCAGCCACATAGAGACAAATTCTTCCCAGCTTGTCTCTGTCAGTGCCTAAGACTGGAAACTTACCTCATCGTCATGGATGCGCCCCAGAGCCAAGGGGTTGCAGGCTGATTCATGCCTAGAGGGAAAGGAGGAAGTGGGAGAGCACAAATCCATTGACTTCACTGCAACAAGGAGACCAACAAGGGGACCAGTGTGATCTAGTGCATAGGACACCGGGCAAGGAATCAGGGAATTTGGCTTCCAACATTAACACCGTAACCCGTTTTTTCATCTGGGCAATGCTACCGTCTTACAAACATTTCATTCCCCCTTCCCACTCTTTTGCGCCATGTTACAAGTTGAATCATTGTACTGAGTTGTTTTTTTCACTTTCTAACTCATTTGAAGAGCAGTATAAACTGAAGAAGTTACCTCACCTCAGCCCAAAGGTATTGTCTCACACAGCTTAAAGGAGGTGACGGATGTCCTCGTCATACCCCTTCCCAACCCTTCTTTTTGATGGGAAAGTATAAGATGATCCAATCAGACACATCAAAAGCTGGCAGCTCTTTGGGCACTGGGTATATTCCACTTCAGCAGGAGACCAGGACCAACCTGCTCACTGCCAGAATGGGAGAACTGCTTGTTTTGATAACACTGTCTTCTCCTAGAACCTGAACAAAAGCAGTTTCAAGCCTGGGAATTAATTAACATATTAGTTATGAGATACTAAAAGTGGGCAATTTACACCACTGTGGATTATATTAGTCATTCTACATGGATTGTTAGCAGAGATCAGAAACTTGAGTAACTTTTGTATGACTTTCCATTTCAATTCCACTGAAATGTTGCCAAGAGGCAGCCAGGGAAGTGAATACAATTTGGGTAGGAAAGTAAAGTTCTTTCGTGGAAAAGATAGCCGAATTGAAGGAGGTGAGAACAAATCTGAAGCAAAATAAAAGTCAGGTTGATCATAGCATTGCCATTATCCACTGCACACAGTAATAGCAAAAGACTAGACTAGACCTGTCAGGATAGACTTTGTCACTCAAGGAACAATCGAAGAGTTCAGATGGAGGAAAGAGCAATGCTATGTATGTAGGTGTTAGTCTTCCAAATTCATACCACCTAATTCCAAAAGTTAAAGGCCTCCTCAAAACAAAACATCTGGGTTGATTCAGTGGTAAGTGGAGAGCAGTAGATACATCCAGAGGGAGTGGGAGAGCTTAGGTGGGCACAACCCAGCTTCCCCTTCTCTCTGGAAATAAATTCAAACAAAGTATGAGATTCCAGGTGGCAGCATTCATACAAACAATGGGGCTTGAGCAGAGACCAAAAACCCATGTCCACAAATCATCCCTGTCACACTGACTGTACTTTACTCACTGAATCCCTAAGAACTGCACCAGCCTTAGCAGAACAGGCCATGCACCACTCCAAGCTGAGCCACCAACAACGCTGGCTCTCTCTTGCCCTTTCTCCTCTTTGTCCCTCTCAAAGGTCACAGTCTCCTTCACCTCTTCCATGGCATGCTGGAGAATGGCTGAAGTCCAAACAGTCCAAGAGAAGGCTCTGGTTGTTCCCTATCTTGGTGATCTTAATGGCCACCACCTTAAGGCAAGAACATCATCCTGAGCCCTCTTTTTGCAGAGGCTCCAACTTCCAGAAAGATCAATCCTGGGGTCAGGGCTTCCTGCTGGGAGTTTCCACTTAGCATGTGGGTTCTGGGAATATCCCTTTGGCTGAACCAGAAATTATGACACCTATCTCTGACAGCCTCAATAACCTGAGAAAGACCAAGAGGCTAATATTTAAACATCGGGAGTTCCCACAAGTCTTACCCCGTAGTGGGAGGATGAGAGTTCCCAACATAATGTCCCATAGCTGACAGATCACGTCCTGTGAGACCTTCCCTAAGTAAATCAGGTTCGTTTTTGCCTCCTTCCATCAGGACATTTTGGGGATACAAAAGGAAACATTTCATAGATACCCAATACCTATTCAAAGTATAGATGAGCTTCCATGGGAGGGTGAGGGGAAATCAGCAACACTTAGCCAAGGAGTAAAAATCATCCCAGATGAAAATATGACTTTAGGTCAAATCAGTCACCCCCAGCAGAAGAGATCCAGAGCCAGACAAAAACCTTACCATCAAAGAAGAGAACCTTTCCCCATGAGCTCCTGGGTTTACTTTGAGCCCCCTGGAATAGAAAGCTGGCTGGAAAGTGATTTTAATGATTATGATATTATCCAACCATCTTAATCCAATTTCCCTCCCTTCTCCCAAAATCCACCATCACAGCTAATCACAAGATTTCCTAAAGATCCGAGCACTTCCTTGGCCACCAGCACAAGTGCCCAGCATTCCCTAGAGCTGCTCAGCTCTGCAGTGACAAGAACCAGTAGGAGCTCAAGTACCTTCATCTGTTGTGAACAAGTTTTTGCTGAGCACTTGGATGTCAGCCCTGGCATTTTTTGGCCCAGGCTGGCTCCGTTGTTAGCAGCATCAGCAGGGCATACCTCTGAGTGTCAGAGGACTGCAAAGCAGAGCCAGTTAGGAAAAGGCTGAGGCCCAGCCAGAGAAAGGAGGGACAATCTGACAAGCCAAAATCCACCCAGTAAGATGAGCAGAAAACCCAAAGAACAGCCAAAAGTGAAGGTTGTCCCTCTCGTGGGACACCGTTGGCCAAACCTCATTTTAAAAGGCTTTTCTATTTTTCCTCCTGGGCCCAGCGCTGATGTGTTCCACTCCTGGGAAGCAGGGGAGATTTATGCCATTTAGTCAAACCACTGCACCGCGATACTAAATAAAAATGGATATTAAAGTAAATGCGATGAGTCACCCATCCCAATCTTTAACAGTCGTCAGCCTGGCCGTGTAACAAGCTGTTGACATACCGCTGGGAAATGAATGTTAGCAAGAACAGCCTCTCGTCTCTGCCTCAAGCACCCTTGACCTTGCTTTGAGATCTCAGAAGTGGCCTGCGAGACATATGAAGCCAATTACCTTCGCCTAAGGCTGCCCTTCGAGGGCCTCATTCCACCGCACGCCCCCCACCCTCTGCCCAGCTCCCGAGTGGCACCCAGGGACCAGGCCGCAACCCAAAGCCTTATGAGATAACCCCCGTTAGGCATCACCAACAGCAGCAGGGCAGCTATTTGATTGCTGTTTTTAATTATTAACCCCTTGGCGGCTCTGGGGAAGGCACCAAGGCTGGGGCACAGGTGCTGCACTGGGGGGGCACAATATGGAAGGGGATTTTCACTGAGCATCATCTCTGTTGGTATAGGATGTGGTGGGTGGAGATGGCACTGGACTGTTCCACACCAGGGTGAAACATCCCATGGATTGCTCCTACAAGAAGAGGGAGAACAGAAAAAAAAAAGTGGAAAAGAGGAGACAGAGCTTTGGAGAAGCCCTGAATGTTCCTGGTGAGAAGAGGAAGAGGAAGGGAAATGGAGGAGGGTACCTCCTCTTACTTCACCCTGGCAGCCCCACACCGTCCCCCAGCAGCAGCAGCCACCACAGCTTCGCAGCAGACTGGCAAAGCAAGACTGCCCTATTTTGTTGGCTTTCCCTACAAAGTGCTTCCTTTGCTGGCTCCCAGAACAGCCCTGGCTTGTACCAGTCTGCACCAGCTGCCTCAAGCCAGGGCTGAAAACCATCATTACAATCACATTTTGGTTTCTTGCCTGAGTGCCATGGGCCAGGCTGTAGAGGATGCTGGCTGAATACCAAGGGCTTTGTCCAACGAGGCCAAGGCAGTGCTGTACTTCAGCACACGGCACTGGGGCTTCCAGCTGAGCAAGGTGTCTGAAGCTTTACCTGCAGCTTGTCTCGTGCCAGAGAGGGCCAGACAGATGCATCTCAGACAGATGAAGATGCAGGTCCATTAACAGGGATGGAGGCCCGTTAGCATGAAGGATCCTCCAGCTCCATTGGTTTCAAATCTGCTGAGGTCTGTACATTAAATTCCCACCTTCTGCAGATCTTTGCAATTATTTGCATGTTTTCCAGGAGAATAAATGTATCTCAGAGCTGTCCAGGAATGACCAGGGTCTCTCTGGGGTTTGCCACTGGTCAGTTCACCCTGCTTCCCAGCACGTCGCTTGAGCAGCTTCCAGCTGCACCATGGCTGGCATCTGAGCTCAGAGGCCAGGCAGGGGCCAAGCCCAAACTCCCCAGCTCTCAATCACACACTGGAGCGGTGGCAAAGCCCTGCCAGGGCCACACAAGGGACAGCTCCTTGTCACCCGCAAGCAATGGGTGGCATTGGCAGGACGCTGCTAACCCTGAGTCTCCTGTGTGCCACTACCCACAACAACGTGCCAGTCAGCATGAGCTGGAGTATTTTGTGGGCACCACGTTCATCCTGGAGGGAAAAAAAATTAAAAAATAATAATAAAAAAAAATAAGTAAGTAAGAAAGAAAGAAGGAAAGAAAGAAAGAAAAAGAAAAGGGGGTGGTGGCAGGGAAAAAAATAAAAATCCTTAGTGTGAACTGACAGTGACCTGTCAGAAATATGTTGCATTCAAACTTTCCCATAGAGCACTGAAAATTTGTTCCTTATTAAAGAGGGGGGGTGGCGTATCCAGTTCAAAGGAGAAGTTGGAGCAGAGAAGAATTCTGTGGCTACTACTGTGGTGTATTTTTTTCCATTTGCTTTCCCCTGCTTCCCCCCCTTCCCCACTCCCTTCCTTTCCAACCCCAAATCCTTTATGGTCTCCCTGAATCTAACAATTCCTATCCAGATTTAAAAAAAAAAAAAAAAAAAGTTGGGGGGAAGGGAGGGAAATCTCCAATTTGTGGGAACTGCTGGTGTTTTAGTGGGAATGCAGAGAGGGTTTTGGACTTTCCCATGCTTTTAGCTCAAAACACTATTTTTACAGTTCCATTTAACATTAGAGAAAGGGGTGGGGAGAGATTAAAGCAGTGAAAAAGCAGTAAATAAGCTTTAAATGCTAGCTGCTCACATGTTGCAGGAGCGTGGCTGTTATTATTATTTACTATTTGACTCCTATTTATTCCTCAATGTACCCACAGTAGCCTGCATGCCATGCTACAAACACAAGAGCAACCCATGATCCTTAGAAGGCATTTTGTGACATTGCCTGTGGTTTCCTGCATATTTTGCTTTGACGAGGTGTAAAGAGTAGCAGAGGAATGAAGAAAAGCTTGAGAACCCTCCGTTATTCATTGCAGCAGCATCCTGGACACTGCTTGTCTGAGCTCGGTATTAAGGGGCATCTGGAGTCTTGTAAAAGCTTCTGAAGTGTTTAGAAAGACAACACATAATTAGACTTGTCATAAATACTACAAGTGATAGGGGAAATAATAACAAGAGTATGAAGTATGCTGGATTTTGGCCCTAGAAGATACTCCCCATACATTCATGGGTATATCACATTGTCACGCAGAGCCCTCAGACAGACAAGTTGCTTGAATGTTACTCTAGGAAAAAGTGATGGGCTGGTCTTTACTTCACAACCGGGACCAGAGTCCCTCCTAAAGTCCATGAACCAAGGGCCCAAATAACCCCATACCTTGCCTGCAGGAGTGGTCAGCAGCAGATGCACAGGGCAGACATAAGAGCAGCAGTCACTTAGCTAGGTTTTCCCAGCAAAACTGCCCAGCCTCCAACCCCCTGCTCCCATAACTACAATACATCACCTCCTTAAAACAGGTTAAGATCCATTTTTATGGTTCCTTTGGGCTGGTACCCTCACCTTGCTTACAAGAATCTATTTTCTGGACCTCACAGCTCTGAGGTTAGAGATCACCACCTCATTTACATCCAAAATGTCTCTGTGGCCACTTTATCCCTGACCGAAGCCTCTGAACTGACTTCAAGCACTGCAAAAAGGCACTGTAAAGCCTGATAAATGGCAAAAAAAAGGAATGAAAATGTGTGTCATTAGGGACACAGTTATCCTTTTGCTCCCAGGAAAGAAAATAGATCATTTTCATTTTCTGGCCCTCAGACACAGGCTGAAGCAGCTGGATGCCAAGATCAGCACTTCATCCTTTCTCCAGCCCAGTCCCTATGGCAAAGAGATTGCCCTCCTCCTCCAGGAGTGCTGCCAGACCCAGACAAGCACCTTATGTTCACATTCACCTTCAGACCCAGGAGGATGCAATGCACTCACCTGCAAGTAACAAACAGGAGGTCAGTATGGTCCGATGATGCCTCTGCAAGACAGAAGCAAAGTTTCCTAGCATGAGCTCAATAAATAAATGAATAAATAAGACATTTTTACATGTTTAGCAAGGAGTCTTGCTCTTTCGAGATCAGCAAGGACTCCCACAGGAGCTCAAATGCTCCTGATCTGCTCTGATACATAGGGGATGGACAATGCAGGCTTGGACACAGAACATGAAATTCGGTCCCCACCTGGATGCACACCAAAACTTGTCCTCTTTTTTCTTCCAGCAGCAACATCTGCCAGGGAGCCTGATGTTATCACACTGCCCTCTACTTCACAGCTACATGTATGTCCTCTGCAGAAGGAGAATTTCAGGTGTTTCCCATTGTCATTTGGCTAATTTTCATCCAAGCTTTCCTTATTTTCTACTTTTTTTTTTTTTTTTTAATTCTGCCCACTCAGCTTTCCATGGGGACTAAGTTTCCATTAGCTGGACCTCACCCAGGAGCCAAAAACTTGAAGGAATTAGAGAATCAAAATAAAGGTGGGATGTGGTACATGAGGCATAAGATATGCAGAAAGGAGAAATGCCTTGCTGAGTCAGGGCTTAGCCAGCCTGCAAAATAAAATAGGAAAAGAAAGAAGAAAAAAAAAAAAAAAAAAAAAAAAAGATGATGTTTTTAGTAAAGTGTTTGTTTTCCTATTTTTAAACGAGGCTGTTGTTTTCCTATTTTTAAAATAGGCTGGAGAGGCAAAATTAGTGGTTGTGTTCTAAATCTGAAGAGGAATTTTCTGATGGGTTGACCTACAGTAATCTGCAGTTTTGGTACAAAGCACTTTCAGCTACAGTAACCTCACCATGATTTACAGCCATTCACTACGTGGTATTTGTGTGAAATAAGAAGGATTGCTGCAGCAAAATTCAATTTATCCATGAAGCTACATCAGACACAGCCAATGCTTCAAGCTTCTTTCCATTCACTGTGGTGGGAGGGGTGATCTTGCATTAAAATCATCACCTGCTATTTCAAGCCATTTTGCTTAAAGCTTAGCCTTGAAACCAGATTCTGTGGACAAGAGCTGAAGCATCCTATGACCTGTGGGGTTAGGAAAATGCTTCAGCTGGGAATGAGCTCCTGAGAAAACCTGGCCTAGCAGAGGAAGCTGAATACATTTTCCTCTCTAGCCTCAGATTTCTGTTTCTTATCATTAAAATGGAAACGAAAAATATCTTTCCTCCTCCTGCCTTGTCTATTTTGATGGCACAGTCATTTTTTCTCACAATGTCATTAAATCTTCCGTCATCTGGGGCACTATCTTGTCTACGGCGGCAGACAATACTCTACCACAAATAACAGACGCCAGTGCTGTAATGAATATCAGTGATGGCAGAGGACCTCAGATGTGAATAAGCAGTCTGGGACTTCATTTTATGCCACAGCAAAGGCAAGAGCTGCAGCACCACAGCATCTCCTTGTAACCTGATGGCACCCTGGGCTCCAACCAAGAATGAGACATTACCGCTACCCTGGGAGGAATCCAGAGCTTCAAACAAGCCCTGACCTCTGCTCCAGCAATCACTTGTTAAATCACCACTTCCAGATGCTTTTCTTTTCAGTAGGAAGAAGATAAAGAGTTTGAGAGGCTTTGGAAAGGAGCAAACCAGACTCTGGACAGTGATGATCACCCATAAAAGCTCGACATTTAATTTACCCTATGCAGAACTTAAAGATTTGCTGTGGGCCAGGGTAATTTGCGTATGCTTCCAGCCTTTATAAGAATAAGCCCTTCAGAGGCTTATTCTTCCTACTTGTTTATAGAAAGATTCAAAAATATGTTTTCTAGCTTACATTAACAAACACAGATTGGTACCCAAACAAAAGAATGTGAGCAGCAACCTTGGCTCAGGGGAGCTGGCAGACAGAAAGCGACTTCCTAAGGGTCTTAAAGAAAATGAATTCATAAAATCATAAAATGGTTTGGGTTGGAAGCGACCTTAAAGACCATCCAGTTCCAACCCCCTGCCATGGGTGGGGACACCTCCTACTAGACCAGGTTGCTCAGGCTCCAGGCAGCCTGTTCCAGAGCCTCACCATCCTCAGAGCAAAGAATTCCTTCTTTATATCTAATCTAAACCTGTCCTTTTTTAGTTTAAAGCCATTACCACTTGCATTATCACTAAACTCCCAGGCAAAGAGTTCTTCCCCAGCTTTCCTGCAGCCCCCTTTAGGTGCTGGAAGGCCACTATAAGGTCTCCCTGGGGCCTTCTCTTTTCCAGGCTGAACAACCCCAACTCCCTCAGCCTGTCTTTGTAGGAGACGTGCTCCAATCCCCTAATCATCTCTGTGGCTCTCCTCTGAAATTGTTCTAATACTTCCATGTCCTTCTGGTGCTGGGGGCCCCAGGGCTGAATGCAGGCTCCTAGTGGGGTCTCACAAGAGCAGAGCAAAAGGGGACAATCCCCTCCCTCGCCCTGCTGGCCATGCTGCTTTTGCTGCAGCCCATGGTAGGGTTGGCTTTCTGGGCTGCAAGTGCACACTGCCAGCTCGTGTTGAGCTTCTCATCAACCAACACCCCCTGGTCCTTCTCAGGGCTGTTCCCAATCCATTGTCTGCCCAGCCTGTATTTGTGCTTTGGATTGCTCCAGCCCAGATGCAGGTCCTTGCACTTGGGTATCAATATCAAACGCTTATGGGCAAAGAATGAGTTTATCACTGTGTTTTCTTGGCCCAACCCTTCCTCTTTCTGTCCTGCCAACAACACCACAGTAGATCACAATGAAATGAATGAATATAATGCAGTAGGACTCAATTTCTCATCTGCTCCCAGTGCCTGCATTCAAGGGAATATTCGAAAGAGATTGGCAGCTTTTTGCTGGACAGGTCTCAGGGGTAGCACCAAGTCCCCGTTTCTGCCTCATGGTGAAGACAATGGCTGTAGGGATTTTCTCATAAACAAGGTTTTCTCTGTCAACCTCCTCCTTGGGCTGAGGTCACCGGGGACTTGATTTGTTTCTAGGCACCTCAGCAGCACTGGAATGCTTCAAGCTGGAGAGAATTCAAAGTAGGACAAAATGGATGATTTAGTGCCTGGAAGGATTGACTTATGAGGAAAAAACAGAAGGAGCTAAATATGTATAGCTTGGCTGGAGGACAGCAAAGGAGGACAACTGTCTGCTGACTAGCTGACAAGCATAAATGTCGGGGAGGGGGAGGAATTGTTTAGGTTAGCCCAACAGGGGAATAACCAGGAGTCACAAAATGGGATTAAGGAATGGAAAATGAACTCTGAATATCAGGGGAAACATTCTTAGCAGTGAGATCTAACCTACTGGATTGTAGAACATCCTCCCCAGAGGCTGTGGTGGAAACCCTGCTCTTTAAGATATTTAAAAATGGACTGAAGCACAGTCTGTTGGGAATAATTCTTCCCTGACCAGAGATGGACTAGATCCGGGCAGGGTGTTCCCTGCAAGAAGCACATCGTGTGATGCTGAGCACGCGTGCACCATGGGACGGTGTTCACAGAGCACAGGCAGGGCCCTTGCCCAAACTGGAGCAAATCCAGGCATGGATTAGGTCTGGGGGCTTGCTCTTCATGGCTGGGACCATCCACACTGGGAAGGTCTGCAAAGAAAGGTGCTGCACATCATTTTTTCTCTCTCAGGCACTTGAAAATGAGGGTAAGTTAGGATACAAAGGTGGGCACCTTAGTTGGGGAGCACTATTAGGAGTTCAGAGTAACATGCCATCAATGTGCAGTGCCCAGGTTTGGACATACACCTTTCACACACATCTATTCCAAATCCCTGATGAATTGTGGAAGTAGCACCATATCACAGAAGCTCTATCAGCTGTGTTACACAGCTGATTGTCACGGATGTCAGACTGGCCTGAGCTTCAAACTGGCCATAAAAGTTATTTATGTCTTAAAATCTATGACAAGGGTCTGCTACATCTCTGATATTGATATATAAATAAATAAATAATGAGAAAGAGCTGCTGTGATATTTAAACACGCTAACATGGCAAGAAATAACAGGAAAAAAAAATCTTAATCATAGAATGGCTCAGCTTGGAAGGGACCTTAATGATCATCTAGTTCCAACGCCCCTGCCATGGCCAGGAATAATAACTAATATGTCCTAATTAACCTGGAATAACCTGAGCTGCTCCAAAGGCTTAAAAAAAGAGGAGGCAGTGGGTTAAACAACCCAGGACATTGGAGAGGTGCACTCAGCATGAAGTATGGAGTACCTGAGAAGGTAACGAGTAGGTTCCAAGAAGTGGGTAGCCACATCACAGCAATGTTGTGTCCAAGTCCATAGTTGTTTTTTTGTTTTGTTTTTTTCCTCATTCATATCACGCTAATGCAAGTCTGAATCCATTTCCAGCCTCAGCTGGGTCACGCAGCCAGTGAATTTTTGAATTTTGGAGTCAGCGAATCATGGAATAATCCAGGTTGGAAGGGACAGACTTCCAAAAGTCTGTAACCCCCCCCTTGCTCAAAGCAAGGTCCCCTGGGAGATCAGAACAGGTTGCTCAGGGCTTTATCCAACCTGATACTGAAAATCTCCAAGGACAAATAAACTCCATTACCTCAGCCTGTGCCTATGCAGCAAGTGCTCCAGACACCAAAAAATCTTGGTTGACTCTGCTGAACTTGCTCCAGTTTTCATGTACCTTCATGTACCAAGGGAGCCCTAACGCTGGAGTTAGTATCTAGATGTGGTTTAACAAATGCTGAATAAAGGAATTATTTTAGGCATTGGGTTCAGAAGCATCCCATAAACACCTGCTTCCTGTAATGTACCCACCCAAAACTGAGACAGAGGATGGCAATGAGCATCGAGGGAAGGACTTTACACTTGGCAAGGAACATATTTGCTCATCTTATACTTTATTTCCTCTTGTGCACATGTGCATGCACACACACACCTCCCAACCTGTGGGTTAGCTTCCAGCCACACAGACTCCCAGGTTCTTCTCCTTGCTCTGCACAGGACAGCATCTGCCCTGTGTAGGATCCCTTCGTCTGTCCATTTCTGCTTCTCTTCTTTGAGTTTTTAAACTACAAGATACATCCAATATTCACAACTACAAAGGCACATATTAAAAGCAGCAAAACTAGGATCAGAATCCAAACAGCTTCAAACACACACACACACAAAAAAAAAAGTCCAGAAGAGATTTTACCAGGTCACCTACTCTGTTCTTCTCCTCATTCATAAGATCAGCTCTACAAAAAGACGTTTGTTTGACATTACCAGCCTCACCCTTGTAAACCCACTACTCTTGTCCGAAGCAAAAGTCTTTCTCCTGATTTAGACATAAACATGTCTGCTTTCCTCCAGTGGACTCAGAGAGCAGGTTCTTCTCCTCCTTTCCACCGTACCCTTTTACATACTAGCAATCTCCCAGCAAATCTCCCTGCAGTCATCTCTCCTCTAGACTAAACAATCCCAACTCTTCCAGTCCTTCCTTGGAGGTCATGTTTTCTGGACCTCTGATCATTCTTGTTGCTCTCCTCTGGACCTTCTCCAGTTGGCCTTCTTCTATCTCAGAATGCCTCGTACCGGACACACGGGCTCCAGCTGAAGCCTTCTGGGACTCCTCAGATCAGAGATCTCAGTTCAGCCCATTAGAGAGGAAGGCTTAAGTTACTAAGTCTGGATATGGTACTGAATCTACATTTCCTCCGTGCTTAGGATGGCTCTGCTATTCCCACAAGGGAACATGTCCAGAACACAAATATCTGAAATGCTAAAATACTTGAAAGCCAGTCCTGGGCACTGTAGAAAGACAAAGTGAAAACTTCTCCTTACTGCAGGGCCTCAAAGCACAACACACCCCATGGCTTTGCAGACCCACACCACACGTTGAGGAGAAGAGAATTTTGTTGTACCCAAATATCTCTCTTGTTCACAGACATCTTAACATATGTCCATTTTACTGCCCAGCACTGCAGCTGCAGAAAGCAGTCCCCATGCTAGATGGGAAGAGAAGTTAAAATAAAATCAATATAACTAAAAGGATGTTTCCACTTCCCTCAATCAATAACAAAATTGTTCTTCTTAGAAGAGAAACTGATTCCCAAAAAGCAACTTATCTATTAAATACAACAAAATTGCTTTAATTGACATTAATTGAAGATTAACCATGTTACAGCAATCTAGTCTGTCCTCCGCTGAATCAATGAAATGCAAAAATGAACAAAGAGCTTACAGGATGAAACATGAGATTTCTGTACTTCTTTCAGCTTCACTCATTTAAAGTGCTTAACAGGAGAAGAATTACTCTCACATTCAGACACACATTTCTTGCCTTGGCAGAGCACTGGCACTTCTTTTTAGTTGTATTTATTATTAGAACAAAGTAAACCATTTGCTGCAAACAACAGTTGGATTTGTTTTGCGTTTCTCTCTCCACTTACAAATTAGCAGGTCATGAAATGCACTCATTTGTTTTATTTGTAATTAATAGCTTCTAAATCCTTGGCTGGTTTCAGCACTTCATTGTTGCAGCTGTACATCTGTGCCCTTCCAGCACTATTCTGATATCTTTGGAGTGATGCACGCTGAAAAGGGAATAAGGCAGAGATAACCAGAGGGGTTTCTTTTCCTCACTGGAAAAAGCTGGTTTAGTTGCATGTATCATGACATATATTTTCACTGAGAAAGTGAGAAAAAACATCACTCTACTTGTCATTCACTGTGCACCTTTGAAAGTTACCCTTTGCAAACTCTGGCATCAGCTGTTAATGAGCCATCTCATTTGCCCAAGCGTAGATAAAGCTCTGATTGCCTGGAATGAAACCTGGCTGTCCACAGGCTACCAGAGCCCATCTTTAGGAGCCTGCAGCAGGTCAATGCATCCAGAACCATGCTACTGAGGAGAAGACCATCCTCTCCTGTGATCTGTGGAGGCTGGCTGTCCTGTGCTGGTGCAACCCACATGAGCACCCACCCCAGCTCCCAGCCAGCCAGCTTGGCCATGCCCCTTCCCCTGAGGCAGGGTCAATCATCACGTAGGTGCTTCCATCCTCACCCCCTGCACCTTTCTCTCAAATTCACTGCTTACTCCCGAGGCATTTGCTGGGGGCAAATTCAAGACTTCCAGCCAGGGTGACGCACAGAGCTCAAGGATCAAAGCCTGTGGCTAGTTGGCAAACAGGGCGTAGTCTAGCAAACGATGCCCCATTAACAGCTCAACCAAAACCTAACCCATCTTCCTGGATAGACAAGGGGAACAGAGGGGTTCTCGGACTTATGAGTTGAGGATTCATCCTGTGACTTACCTGAAACTCCGCAGACTATGAGTCATGAGAGTCCTGAAGGGGGAACAATGCATTTCCCAACAGTTGGAGAAAGGAATGGTAAAACTGTGCCAATATTTTAACAGAAGAAGTGATTTCACCCAGGTAGCTATACACAGGCTAGCTCAACATTAATCCTTGCTCCTTCTTCAGTCAATGGAGACGGGTAGGCTCTTCCAAACAGCAATCATCCTACTGTAAGACAGATGTCTAACATAGATTAGATGATTCAGCTGCTGGAGGGCTGATCTCGCTCTGTTGACTACAGAACGAACCTTGGCAGCTGGTTTGGATCAGACAGCAAACTATTATTTGGTTAAAATTAAGTGAGGTGACACCACCTTACAAAATAATTACATTTGCAACAAATGTCAGTCAATGTTCTTCATGGGAAATAGGCCTGATCTCATTTTCCGACAAAATTATGAGTTCAGTTCATCAAAGAGTCTGTTACAGGCATAATACAAACTTTCATGTGGTGCATGACTGAACATTGCACAACCTTCTTTTTGAAAAGCTGCTGCTGCTCTATAGAAATAAAGCATACGTTCAATAGATTGGGAACTGGCTCACTTGCAGAAGCTGGAAGGGATTTTTCAGTGAGAAAACATCACCAATGGTTGGTTGTCAGGATCTACTGCCTTGCCCAGAGGTAGTCAACAGTGTCATCAGCTTTCTGAAAGTAAATATATTACTTGCAGCTGATGTAAGCTGTTTAGGTCAAAGAAGCTGTCACAGCAGTAAGTAATGAGGAGGGCAGGGCACTCAGGTCCATCAAGACTGTCTGATCACATGCTTTAGCTCAAATACATATTTTAGGAAGCAAAATGCAATGTTACATGCACAGGACAAGGTGCAGTCACCATACCCACAGAGCAGAGAGATGGGACCTGAAGGACGCTGTTGTTTGTTTTTTTGTTTGTTTGTTTGTTTTGATTTATTTTTTTTTTAAGAAGGATTGGCATGCCAGGCCAAGCAAGAAAGTTGACTTTAGTTGCCCAAAAGGTGGTGGTGAATAGGAACAAGGAAGACTTTTGAAGTCTGTAGAAACCACAGACATGTATTGCAAACTGAACACAGTATTTCACATTGTAGAAAAGATGTTGAAAAGGAAAAAGCCACAAAGAGAAAGTGCTGTGATGGAAGACCTTGAATGCTCAATTTACTTTAAAAGTAGTAAGGTGTTAAGAGTGGGATTCATCTCACCAACATTTAGGAGTCTAAAAGCCATGAGGCAGCCCAGACACTGGATGCAGGCTTCCTTAAGAATCCATGAAGAACAGACACCATTTCCAAAATTTAACTCATCATAGGATGAGACAGACTGCTTTGTGGAAGAGCCATTTTCTGAAGGGATCTACAAACCATTTCTGACCTTAACTTTTAACAAACCATGACAAAACCCAGCAGCTTTAGGGCTGCCTTAGCATATCTGTATGTCTTGCAATGAACAATTACCCCAGTCCTACCCTGCCTTCCTTCTCCAGCCAAGGCAGTGCCAGGCATCCCAAGAGTGCCCCTAAAAGGCTCAGTCACCAGCACTTTGCCATACATATTACATAAAAGGATGTGTCTGCTTAGAGAAAAGGACTACTGTCACATATATACAATTCAACCCTAGTCTGACTTAAAATAAGGTCAACAAACTTTGGTAGCCTGAGTGCCACTTTGCCAGCTGGTTTCCAGTCCCCAGATAGAAGGCTACCAGATTTTATCTGAAAGGAGTTCAGATCAAACCAGCTCAGCATTTGGGTTTCATTGACAAATTCAACACATTTATCCCAGAAAGTTCTCTGGGACAGTCTTCCAGCAGAGCTCTCATCTGTATATCACAGACAAGACTTCTCCCAAAGCAGAGCTCTCAGTCATCAGTGCTTCTCACAACAGAGTCCTTAGTGAAGAAAAACAGATTTTGTAAATCTACTTAATACATCATGAAGCGGTCTCTCCCCCATAAGCCCCTCTGAGACACCACCAGCCACTACAAACACAAATTCCCTTTATTTATGGTGGCTTCCCAAGCATAACAAGGATTTGTGGGTGGATAATCTACATAAGCAAAACTCTCCAGAAAAGTATAGACCTTTTTCACAACAGGAGGAATAAGGAACTATCTCCTTTTCCATCCTCTATCCTACAGGTACTTCCACATTACCTATGCTGACCAGAAAGACCCTTCTCCCAGAAAGCTACAAGTTCACCCAAATTTGGGCAAAGCTGTCAGATAATGAGAGGCTCTGGTCTGTCTTGGCAATGCTGGCTTTTAAGTGGTGATCTCCAGTAATGGAGACCACATGAGCCATCTCCAAGTCCAAACCACCACGCTTCAGAGCATCGTGGTTGACCTGAGCAAGAACCCAGCAAAATAAATAGAGCACTGAGAGCTCTGCCATGGGAACGCTTCGTAGGAAACACGTATGCACACATGCCCTTGTTGGAACAAGGGACCCACACTTCAGAAGGAGCAGGGAGGGCTCTGGAGCCGAACTGATAACTTGGCTTCCCCCTTTTTGTATTTCTTCTTCTGCCAAGCTGAGACAACCCAGTGCTTTTCGGTCTGGAGCAAAGAGGGGAGGGAGAGTAGGAGGTGCTCTCATCCACCATGTGGTATCAATAGGTTGGTGGTAAAAAGCCTCTTGCTGCCAAGGAACACCAGAAATAACAGTGTCAAACATGTCTTTGTGAGCAATTACGGTAAATATAAATACACACACACACTTACTAAAGATGAGAAACATTAAAATATATATATATATATTGGCCTCCTGCTTCTCATCCACTCTTCCCTAGGCCAGGATTAGAAACAGATTGAAGTAGCCTGAGAAAAAGCATTCATGTGTCCTAATTCTCTCATTAAACAGTAGGTGGTTCATCTTGCCATGTGTTTGATATCACGGAGTTCACTTTTCCCCATCTCTTGTGATGTGCCATCACTCCCCACCCATCACAAGAGAATTTTCCAATGCGTTTCATGCCTGCGAGGTCTTCTGCCTCCCCACCCGCCCTGCAACAGGGGCACAGGACCTTCCAGGGCAAAGTTTGTGATGTGCACACACAAAACTGCAGGAAAAGGCCTGTGTCTTGTCCCTCTCATAAAAAACGAACAGGTTGGGAACCAGTAATCATTTTGCTCAGCTGGACAAGGCAGCACCAGACTTTTATTAGCATAAATTGGAATTAAGGGCAGTTTGTAACTGGTCTGAGGAAGGAGGTGAAAAAAAACTTTTCCTTTCACCTTTCCCCAAGAACGTGACTGCTTCTAGAAATTCATTTCTGTTTTCAGGTTTTCGCCAATATCTGAACAAAACTCCTAAGTGCAAAGGGGAACAAAAGGAATTCAGCATGATTTTATCAATTACAAACCAATGTGAGAAAAATACTAAGCACCGTGCTGTCAGCAACAAATTTTTGCTCATCTCTACCAAAGTTTTCAAGAAAACCAAACAGATAGCTTCTGGTGCACAGGAAGAAAACAATCTTTCTAACTTCTGTGTGCAAAACCTTGTCCTCCTTCTCACCAGCTCAAAGCAGAGCATTCTGCAGGCATCCCACAGAGCTTTATGTAGCGTATAGACGGCCCTGTGCTAACCTCATCCCTCTCAGCAGCATATTCTGGTATAAATCCTCTCACGTGTGCCTTCAGAGGAGTGAAATCGTGTCCTGCAGGGGAGTGGCAGATAGGGAAGCAGTACCTCTGAGTGCTCCCACTCACCAAGCAGTGATGACTTCTCTCCTGGACCTAAACCAGGGTCAAGACTCTGATTTAGGGCCATGAATGAGTGTCTGTTTTGCTCTCTGAGAACTCAAATCTGCATGGTACTCAAAACCCTTTAGCAAAAGGTAAGGCAATGTCTTCTGCTTTAACATCCCTCTCCCAAGCTAATCGCAGAGGAATAGGGCTAGGAGGAGTCGGGTATTTCCAGAGGGAGATTAGCCCATGGATTAGGCCACCCTCTTCCCAGCCACTCCCCAGCTACGTGCTAGCCCCGCTATGCTGTCCCTCCATCACGTGTGTCCCGCACGCTCTGCAGAGCTAACCTGGCACACGAGGGGACACAAAATCCCCACGGAGCTCATTTAAGAGTGATTGAGTCCATGTTCTGCAATACGATTTGGGAAACCGGGATTGAATGAATGGCTCCTCTTCCAGTTCTGGCCAAGACTGTGGTTTTCCAGGGAGCAGGGAGGAGGGGACACATACCTTCAGAACTGTCTGTATGGATGGGAATTCATCATGCTTTATTTTCTCAAGGCTCATGGCTTGTCACAAATCCTTTTAAAGTCATGAGGCCTGAAAGGGGGTGGGGTGGGGGGGGAAGAAATGAGAATGTTTTGGTGTTATTTTTGTTCAGATAGGAACAGTTAGTAAGTCATTCCGATCCTGTTAAGTGAGCGATTATACAGCCATAGCCCCTTGGACTCTTTCTGTTGGTGAAGCCTGGAAGAAGCAGAGGGCAGCCAAGGATCCCCCCCACTCCAGATATCCCCTCAAGCCAACCTCTCCTACTACTGCCCATGTACCCTCATGCAGCCTACAATGTTTTGTAAAATCTGAGTGGATCCACTTTTTTTTTTTATTATTGTTTTTATTTTTTGCCTGAATGAGCAATCAAAGCTCTGCCTCCCAGGAGGGCAAAAGCAGTAAGCAAGCATAACGTGTCCTGCAGCTAGGGATCCTCTCACCTCCCTCCAGAAATTGGGGAGTGAGGTGTTAGCCCAACCCACGGGGGGGAGCGACACCCCCTGAGGTGTGACATGCTCCAGAGGTGTGCAAAAGGGGGGGAGCAGGGCTGAGAGCTTTAACCACTCACCTTGCAGACACCAGCCACGCTGTCAGATCTTACACACCATCCTTGTGTCAAGCCCTGGAGGGATCTGCCACCCTGAGAAAGAGCCTCCTCCTGCAGGGATACGTTTGGATCCAGGTTCTGGCTGCTCCATCACATACACATACCACCGTCTCTTCAAGCAATATTACTCAGCATTATGGTTCCTGAGAGAATAGGCTTCCATACCAGCACTAATAATTCACAACTTAATTGAAGACTGTCCCCCCACCTCCCAACCCCCAGGTGTCTCCTGTAGCTTACTGAGCTCACTGGGGCAGCATCCATTGACCTGCAGACCGTGAAACAGCCTCCTGGAGACTTAATGCAGCAGTTCTCAGTAAAGCAGGATCCAGGACATCTTTCTCCTCATCCACAGCAGCAACTGCTTCATGTTAATGGTGAGCACGCAGCCTCTGGAGCTGGTGGTTCTCCAAATATTCACCTGCATAAATGCTTCTCCATGACCATCAAGGAATGACTTTGTACCCCAGCCTTTCACCTCCTGCAGTAAATCAAGGTATGAAAAACTCAGGTTATGTCAGGAGGAACAGTATGCAGACAGAAAAACAGATGGTCGTTTGACCCTTCTGAGCTTGTAAAACTGAACTAGTGTAAGATGCCTGATGAGTTTTCTGGGGGCTTTCTATAGAGCAGAAATAATGGAGAAGATAAGAAATAATGAGGAAAAAAAAAAAAAAGAAGCACAAGCCAACATTTCCAGACTGAGAAGTATTCCACACCCCCAATTTTTTGTAAGGTTTATGCATGAATGTAAATTGGAAAGCCTTTAGGCAATACATCCTCGCAGGCTCTGTGCCATGCAAAGAAGCTAATGTAAATTGGAGGAACATGAGCCAGCAAAGGGGAAAACATCGGGTTGAGTACCATGATCATAGGATCACAAAGAACTGCATATATTCAAGCAGCTTGACCTCCTACAGAAGCCAGGCAAGAGAATCTCACCCAGAAATTCCTGCTTTGGCCATAACTTTCAGGTGATTTATGATATAACTCTAACAAAGTTTCAGAAATGGCTTTAAAGACCTGAAGCAGCTACAGACCCAGCACGACCTTAGAATAACCACTTCAACAATTCAACAGACAACAGCTCCCCAAGAGAAAGCACAGAAGACGTGACTTACAAAAGCCCTAATGGATGTACAGGCAGGAAAGCTGAATGAGAAGTAGAAGTCCTGGCCTCTTTTTTTTTTTTTTTTTTTTTTTTTTTTCCATTTTTGTTTTCAAAGCCATGGCGCTCAGCCTGAGGCAAAGCCCTCTGAACTCAACAGGAGCCTTTCCACAGTCAACGGTGGGCCCATTCATCCCACCTCCCGTCACCTACCGCCCAGAGCTCGCTCTAATTCTCCATGCCAGCACTTCCCATCGCTCTGGGAAAGCTCCTCGCAGGCCCACTTAGCTCCTGAAGGTTGATTCCCGTTTTTAACAGGCCAAAACCGCAGGATGCCAACTAATTGCTTCGTGAATGACCCCAGTGTTAGGGGCTCCGCCGCCATGGCTGGGAGGCCCTTCCACACGTTTGTGGTGCCTCGCACTTCCTGACATCTGGTTCCAATTGGCGCTCCCTTATAGCTGCTGCCAGAGCTCAAATGACCTCTTACCTGTGCTAAGGTACCAGTGAGCCACAGGGCAGGCATTGCACAGGGTTCTCACATCTGCTCCCTCCTCTCCCTCTCATGCCAAG
This sequence comes from Aythya fuligula, assembly GCF_009819795.1. NCBI lineage: Eukaryota > Metazoa > Chordata > Aves > Anseriformes > Anatidae > Aythya > Aythya fuligula. Next base: position 75,664,752 of record NC_045562.1, on the reverse strand, counting down.
CCTTTACTCCATCTCGGATCCACCACTTCAGATCCAGCATCTCAGCCACCGTGAGATCCTCCTTGTCTTGGCTCTTCTTTCTGCAGCCTTCATCCTCTTTTACATATGGAGGTTTTTAAATTTTGAGGGTTCTTATCTGCTTCCCATCTTTGGCATCTCATGAGGTGCTCAGCTTCACCGGATCTTTATGAATGAAAGCAGAGCTCTAACGCCCCTCACACAGAGGCTGACATTCACAGCGCCAGCCTTGGGCATCAGCCTGAACACTGCAAAGCCTCAGATGTAACCACAAGCTGATTTGGGGAATGGGTGACCCAAAATGTAGCTGTCAGCTGAATGTTGGCACTTGCAGACCTGAGCAGCGTGGAGGAGCAGGTCTTCTCAAGCAGCTTAGTGCTCAAAGCACAAGCACAACCATTCATGCCCAAGTGTGCAGTTTACCCCTTGCATCAAAACAAGGGGAACACACACAGGAAGGAAAGGCAAGGAATCAAACCACATCTCTCCTCTCCCTAACCATCAGACTGTCCTTCCCCTGCTTGTCACCTTGTCCAGATATGCAAGAGTCCAGCTGTTCCCCTCATCCCGTTAATTCAGCTTTTTAAGCTGTGGTCTAAAACCCAGCTGTTCCCTACTGTTCCCAGCCTGTGAATGACTGACAAGTCACTTCATTATCCCTGTCCTCCTCCTTCTGGCCCAGCTGCTCCATCATGAACTTGAGGCAGGCTCTGGTCCTGCCACCTCTCATGTTGGCAGCACAAACTACTACAGAGCAAGGTCCACGTCCTGCTGAGCAGAGTTTCAGTGCTCAGACACACAAAAAAACAACACACTTATAAAAATCTAGTGCATACAACCCCTGTAACAAACGCTGAACTCCAGATCCTGGAGGGTGGAGCTCCTAAACCTACACAGCAGGATGCAAAATCCTCCTCATCTTGCTGGAGACCAAAACTGTGCTCGGCATCCAGGTGCTGCGCAAGATTATGTTCTCGTTATGTAGGGCTGTGGAGCCTGGCAGTCCGAGCACGGTACCATCAATCAGGGCTCCTGAGCTCCATGTGCAACCACAAATTAACCTGCTATCATGTTACTCAGCTGCTGTTTTGCAACAGTTATGGAGTGTCAGGCCGAGTACGGGCTCCAGCAAACAGGGCTTGCTCCTGGAAAGCTCAGGATCCCATCTTCTCTCCCCTTGAACTCATACACTCTGTGAACAGCAAAGTGCCTTTACCACCTCATTCTCACCTCTGCCACCGACTGCCTGGGTAGCCCTGGCAAAATCATGCATCCTACCTTCATTTTTCCATCTGGGCACTTGGGACAATTACAAAGCCCCGCTTTCCTAACAAGGTGCTTCAAAATTCCCAGGTAAAAGGCACTGTGGAATTACCAAACTACATGATTTTTGTGTGTTTTGAGATAAATTAGATGCCAAATTTAAATCCTGCCCAGAAACTGAAAAATGAAGTGTTGCAGAACTGGGGTGGTTTCAAGTTCTTCCTTCTTTTCTTTTTTTTTTTCTTTTTTATTTTTTTGTTTTGATTTCCTCAGTGCATGCAGAACCCAATCTGCCAGAGGAGTCTTGTCTGGGGCTCCTCTGGATCCCATCAGATCACAGCTTCTGGAGCCAGTGCTAATAAATATCCAAGTCCAGGGTCCCAACAAGCTGTTGCTTCAGGTCAGGGACAGACTTATGGACATCCTCATCCCAGCCTGGGTCGGAATACAATTGAGGGCCAGCTATTTCAGGTTGGCCCAACTTCCAGCACTGCCTCCAGGGCTAGAAGAGATCACATGAGGAGAGTGAGTGACCTGTGTGGGGCCGTGGTACGGAGCAGAAGAACACCTCCAAGCAGGCTGCAACCTTGACTTACCCGACAGAGAAAGGAGCAGAGGAGAGGAAAGAGAAAACCTCGGCACTGGCCATAGTGCAGCCTGTGCACCACGTAAAAAAAAGCTTCCCAAATCAGCCCTCCGCATTGCCTCTGCACGTAGGCTCCTGCAGGAGCAGCTGCCAAGCAGCTCTGCACGGCTGCTTGCCTGTGAGGCTCGGCAGTGACTCACATCACCACGTCCTACGCTCTCCTCCACCAGCCAAAGCCATCACCGAGCTGCCCAGCTCGGCCACCAGCCCAGGCCAGGAGTACAGCTGCCCTTTGGCACAGCTGGCGGCAAATCCTCCACCGGTGTCTGGCAGCGTTTGCAATGGAAAACGGTTATTTTAGGGGTACTTTGGGGTGAAAAAGGTGGCGAGGAGGCCGAGGGTGTTTCTCGGTGGCTGCATTTCCTCGGCGATGCTGCGGACAAGGGGCGGTTGCCTGCAGAGGGCAGCAAGGGAGCACGGCCAAGCGCCGCGCTGGTGTCCAGTGTCCAGCGCTGGACCCTGGCTCCGAAGGTTCTTGGAGGGATGCGAGCAAAATTAGGGCACCCTATCTCACCCAGCAGCCCCCCGAAAGGCCACACACACTCACCAAATGTATGCACATGTTGGGTGTGCTCCCTGACACACACAAGTTCTCAGCAGCACCCTCAGTTGCACACACAACCCCACACGTGTGCCATGCAGCCCACGGTCGCTGCACTCAGGTTTGCACCAGCACCAAGAGAAGCTTGGCACAAACACCCCCCAGCGGGTGGGTGCCTGGGTACAGCCTCACCCCAAAACTCTGAGCACGGCTGGGATCAGCGTGCCCGTAGGTCCCAGCAAACCCAGGCTGCCCCATGCAGCCCCCAGGACAGCCCACACCAAGCTGCTGAGTGGGTGCAAACGCACAACCAACAGCGAAGGAGAGCCTGTACAGCCACAGGCTGCACTGATGAAGCACAGAACAAATTTGCAGATGTGTAATGAGCTCACAGGTCTCAGCAGGAGCACTACAGTCTGTCCTCCCCCATTCACAGGGTACAGAAAGGGGACAGAGTGCTTCCTAGGGCTCCATCATGACCTCCTCCACCCCCAAGCACCAGCCACCACAGCACACCAGTACACTGGCATCAGTACCTAAAGCAGGCATTAAACAGGATGAAATTCTGTTTTATTCTTGAAATTCTGTTTTATTCTCTACCTTAGTGCATACCAGCACATGCTGTCTGCTGCTGAATGGGGAAAAAAAAAAAAAAAAAAAAAGTGGGGGAAAAAAGAAAATTAACCCTGGCAGAGGAAGTTTAGAGATGTACAGGGAGAACCTCACACCCTGACATCCTCAGCCCTTCCTGTGCAGAGGTCAGCTGGTTGTAAACCTCAGGCAATCCTCACTGCACAAAGGTTTTGGAGTGGGGTGGCTGTGCAAGGCGAAGCAGGTGGAGAGGCTGCAGACAGCCACATCCCTTCTCCCTGGGGACAGAGGAGAGAGAGAAGGGCATGAGCTGGGCAAAAGAATTGAAGGCAAAGCATCCCCGATCCTCAGGAGGTGCAGGGGTATCCCCAGGGATGACAACCTGCTGCCTGCATTGTCTCCCTTCAACCCATTTGTGGGATTAACCAGGAATCATCAGCATCTCCTGCAATTGAAGCAACCACATGCAGAGCAAGAGTTTGGGAAGGAAGATCCCAGGCAGGAGCTGAGAGCTGTACTGGGCATCTGCTTGGGTAAGCACAGCCTGAATACAGCCCTGGGTAGGGGAGCAGGTGAGGAGGAAAGAGCCTGAGCAGGTCCTGAAACACCCTGTGCTTAGGCTCAACCCACTACCACCCACTTCAGGGAAGTGTCAGCGTGCCAACTTTGCCTCAATTTCCCCTCTGCAAAGTGCTGTCAGCTCCCAACACTGTGCTGAGGGGATGTGTGTGCACATTTGGGCAGCCGCTATGGGGCAGGGTCACTTGGGCAGCCCCAGACAAAGCTGGGACCAAGCAGTGGCCTAAAACCCAGCAATCCAGAGCTGCTCGTGGTCAACAAGGAGAAAAACAGTTATTAAGGAGCTGTTCATTAAGCAAACACCTTCCCTTTGATCCACAGCGTGTAGCAATGCCACTGTGACTGTGTCATTTAACACAGGAGCATCATTTATTCACCAAAAGGAGCAAAATGAAAGCCACACGACCACAGTTTAGCTTGGGGTTTCCCAGCTTTTGCAGCCACACTAATACTTCATTTTCACATGCCTTTGAGAGTTTCTTTTTTTTTTTTTCCCAAAAAAAATCAGTCAAATGACCATGAGAATATTGGGGCACCATAATGTCCTCTAGATTCACGGGCAGGACTCAGGAGCTGTTGCTTGGCTCACAGACTTGCACTGAGCAGCAGGGGACAGTTGTGTGACACACACTAGAGGGGACCAGGACACGTTGCCAGATGGGGTCGTGGTCAGCGATGCTCTGGCAGCTATGAGGGCAGACAAAGCAAAGGGCTTCAGGGGTGAAGGGCTGCCTGCAATCTCCTCAGGCAATGCCAAGAGAAACCAAAGGCATTTGGGCAAAGATAATAGCAGCGGAGCTGACCCAGGGAAAACCTCGCTGGAAATAGCACAACCCAGGAAATCAGAGATTTATGCACTTCTGTTCCAGAAGTTGCATCTGCACATACTGTTCTTGCATCTTCATACTTGCAATTAGCCTGTGATATTTCAATCTAGAGCCAAGCTCCTAAGAAGAACATTTAATTCAGCACTTAAGCTTAGGAACAGGCTGATTAGCTGGGTTGCAGTTTTACTTACAGAGGCATAACGTGCTCTGTTCCATCAAAGCAGCCAAAGGAGACCCTCTACATGTCCATGCAGAGGCACAGGACACATCTCCAATGCATCATTACCCCTCTGTCATATAAAGAAAGAGGCCAGATTCAGATTCTCCCCTTCCATTTTCAATGTCCCAATAGGAACTGCTGATGCACAGGTGCCCTACATAAACACAGACATTTGGCTTTACCACTCATAGCGACTCCTGAGCCTTTCCCGTATCTGGAGATGCACAAAAACACAGACAGAGCTGGCACATCCTTCTCTTTCCAGCTACACTGCTCAGCCAGCCCTGGGATATTTTCACAGCTCACCGGTAGCACCCAGAGAGTAAATAAACCACAAACTGCAGAGGGAGAGCATGCCTCGCAGTCACGCTGCAGGGTCCTGGGCAGCCTGGAGAGCTCAGCTGGTATTTTGGGGTCATGGAAACACCGCTGCAGGTTTGCTTTGTTTGGGTGTCTGCACCACAGGGTTGGCCACGTCTGATGTCCAGTTTCCACTCTCTTTTAATAGAGCAAGCACCTGGCCCCGTGAACCTGCCAGGGCCACCAGACCCACCACAGAGCTCCTCTTTCGGGCCACTGCTGTCTCCAGCTGCCTGCTCCTTTCCCCATCTCTGAGTCAGATGTGAGGAGCCAGCCAAGTCACCCTCAGATGCAAGGACGAGATAAAGATTTAACCATTACCCCATTGTTTGGTCCAAGCATGTTTCATCTATGCTATCGTAAGCCCTTGCAAGCACAGGAGCAAGATCTCAGCATGGAGAAGTCTGCAGAGCCTTCCTAAGGGTAAACACAGGAATTCACAGCCTGCTGGAAAGTCATTTGGGCTTGTGCAAGTTTGGGAACTGAACTGTTTGGTGCAGGGGCAGACAGCCCAACCATCAGGCCAGCAAAGAGCAGCTGGGGCATCAGCACTCACCTCACCTCCAGGCAGCTCCCAGCAGCTGAGATGGTTTGCACCAGCCAGTGGGGAAGCACTGCAGCACCAAAAAAATCCATTTTTTTGTCCCCAAAACGGGTGATCCAGCAGGGATCTGAGGACAAAGGGGCAGAGTTACCCAATGGTGAGTCCTACCGTGCAGTTGTGAGGGAAATGGGGGCAAAAAAGGAAACCCAGAGTGACTCGTGCATGCAGACATTTCTAAAGGAAATGAGTTCTCCGTGGTGAGGTCTGCAGGGATGGGGCAGATAAGGGAAATCTGGGCAGTTTTTGTGTCCCATGTTTCTAAGAGGAGGATGCATAAATAAAAGATTGTGAGGAAAGCACACAGAGAAGTGATTCAGAGGCTGAAGCCAAATACCTTGCAGCAAGAGGCTTCATCAGCTCACTAATTTTCGCTTAGCTTATCAAAAAAGAAGACCGCAAGCCGTTCTGATTACGTTGCCTAAGCCTCTTCACAAGGAGGAAAATCTGGGTCCTGAAGGGCTCTTTAACCTGGTGGTGAAAGGCAGAACAAGAAGTAATAGCTGAGAGTCAGACAAATTACAAGTGGAAATAAACAGTGAGGGCGATTACCCGGACGAACTGCTGAGGGAAGCAGTGGATTCTCTGCCGCCTGATTTCTTCAAGATGGGATGCTTTCCTGGAAGACGTGCTCCCACCGAATTCACATGGCAGGATGCAGCACACAGGTAAAAGGATGAAAATGAAGGGCTGTACTGAGGAGATGAGACGGGATGATTTAATGTCCCTTCTCGGTCATAAATTTGATGAATCTAGAAATCTGTGAAAGTTGGCAGAGACACGTTTTCCCAGTCTGGTCCTGCATATGCTTGATTTAATAAAACCTTGCATTAAACCATCTCACTAATTTTCTGTGACAGCATTTCTTTCAAGAGCAGATATTGCACAAGTGGTAACAAAACCCTTCGTTGCATCCCAATCATCCCCTGAATACAGTGAGATATCTCAGGTGAGACTGGCCCAGGAAACCCACATGAGATTCAAAATCATTTATTTCTTTTTCTGCTATGGAAAACTTAACAGAAAACTTAGCAAAACAAAAGAAAAAGGGAAAAATATCATTGCTGGGTGTTTGCAAAGTACCATACCAGATAGTTTAGCTAAAACACAGATTTCTTCTATATGAGGTAAAACAGCAGGTGTTTCAGAAGCTGGCAACACTGAAGATGAGTTTCTCACTCCCATGGAACTGACCAGGAGGGAACAGCCACTTCCCTTCACCCAGAGAGAAAATTTCCCCAAAACAGATTTTAAATATATATATATATATATATATATATATATATATATATATTATAATAAATTAATTTTGTTATTGTCTCCGGCTGCTTTGGCACCATGACCATCAGTGGACTTGCATGTTGTGGGAGCAATTTAAGGCTGAAGGAGGGATTCAAAGCCAAAGTTGGTGGTCACTTGTAACCTTCAGACCAAAACTGGGCAAGAACATGTCAGATCTACTGATGGTGACTGAGATTTAAGTGAGCACCATACCACCATGGAGCTGTGCTGTCTATAAACCAAATCCAATGCATCATCTCTGCCAGATGCAGGAACTCACTTCAGCACAGCTCCCTATCTTCCCCACCCGTCAGACCACCAGATTATTTTCTCTTGCCTACACATTACACAATATAAAAGTTTTTAGGGACTTCACTCACTTAGGGTGAAAATCCCAAACTTATGCTCTGTATAAAATTCTTAGAAATCATTATGTTAGGTCTTAACAATGCAGGGCCTCTTGCTTGCCTGTAGCATAGGGATGACTCCCCCCAAGAAATGACACCAAATGAACATGTCTGGAAGGTGACATCATGGCACCCCATAAATAAAGTACATTTTGCATACTTTTAGTGGAAAATGTGATAGAAGCTAAGATGCAAATTGTCAATAGGTTAATATCGCCTCCTTTTTTTTTTTTTTTTAAGCTTAAAAGAAGAAACAGGCCCTAGTAAGCCTCATGGATCTTGAGTTCATTTGTGGGTTCAGGGTCACAACATCTGAATTTCACTCCATGGACTTGGAGAGTCAGGTGTTACCAGAGAGGGATGTTAAGGCACTTAATACACAGTAAGACAGGGTTTGATCCCAAACTGCTGCCATGTAGTCACTGATTACAGCAACTTTGCTTCTTCCAAGACCTGCTCCATGCTCTGCAGATGAGCATTTATAACAGCAGGGAACAGGATAGAGAAGGAAACTGGGGCATTAAGCAGCTCCAAATCCTGGCAGGTAGGACATGAGTCCCATGCATGCTCTGCGTGCAGGGAAAAAGCATGTGCATGTTTGCAGTGATGATGAATTTGGGAGGAAAAATCCTGGTAGGATTCCCTGATGAATTACTCCCTGGGGTCTCTTGGCTGACATATCAGCACTGGCAGACAGTGGCACGCTTGCTGAAACTCTGCTGGGTGATTCAGACATGTCCAACACTTCGAGTCCTGTAAACCTCAAGGAACTGATTTCAAGGGCACTTCCTATAAATTAACCTTAGCCAGAAGACCATTTTTAACAGGAGGGTGGCCCTCTGGTCCTTCTGGCTCCAGTTTCTCTACCTTTCTGTGAACAAACACTGGTTTATTTTCTGAGTAAGCTGATGTTAATTTACTTGGTCCAGATTTGCTCACGAGGCCCTTCCACTGCCCCATCGAGTGTATCCACCCAGTGATTAATATTCAGGAAAGGAAATGTTGTGCTTTATTAATAGATGCAGTAACATCTGTCTTAACGAGGCTCCTGCAAAAGCAATTCTAGTACTCAAATGCTTCTGTTTTTAAATAAGCTTCTGTAGAAGAAGCTGGCAGCCTCAGTCCAGCTAGAGACAGGGCTTCAGGCCAGTTGCTTCTGCTGTGTTAATGCTGCCATAGCATCCCATTTTTCCACTATTTTGGTTTAATTTCAGGGGAAGCTGATGTATACAATCTGCAAGAGATGTGCCAGACTCCGCTACTCTGTATTTCCACTTGTGTTTTTGAAAACCACATCCTGCAATTGACCTTTCCTGGTTTCGCACGCCTCCAGCGTAGCCCCATAATGTGATGGGAGCCCAGGACACCACGACACCCACCTCTGGGCTTGGTATGAGGCTCAGCATTTTGGTGGTCTGCAGCCCAGTCCTTGGAGTCAGCCAAGCTCCACCAGCAGCACTGGTCATTACCTTGGGCATCATCGCTCCCCCCCCTTCCTCTCCCATATCCATCCTTCCCTAAAATGCTTTACAGACTACAACACCAAGAGAGAAATCTACTTTGAAAAGGCTCTAAAAGAGGACAAAAACAGCTGACGGAGATCATCTTCACCAATGACTACAAAATGACCCTGATGCTCCAGCAGGCCAGGACCTTCCTGACCAGTCCATAGCCCTAAACCTCAGGGTTAGCCAGAAAAAAAAAAAAAAAAGTTCAGTCCTGTTTATTTCAGCCTCTCTCTTGAAATATGTTACTGGCCATGCACAGAGACAGGTATATGGTAAGGTGGAGAGTGATGGCTGTTCTTACATTTCATGAGCACCCAAGGAGCACATCTGTGGCTGTTTGGGTTTGCTTGTTGCAATCCACCACCATTACACACAAGCACATCCAAAAAACAACCTTTCCCTACCGAGAAAAATGAATCTGTGCGGCCATAATTAGACAAATATTGTTAAAGGAAAAGCTATACGTGAGTGTAGACTAAACATTGCTCTTATGCCAGATAAAACTGTGTTCATTACACTGAAAGAGAAACTGTTCATGCCATAACAAATGGTTAAACATGATACTTCAGAACAAATATACATATATACACTCCATCTATATTTATAATATTGAAAAAAGCCTGTAAAAGCCTCATCTAGCTTCCAACACAGGCACGAGAAAGACAACCATTGACTTTACTGAGTGTTGGAGGAGGACTTGAAATGGTAACATGACCTGGAGGATGCAGGTAAGGTCATTTGGATACTGGTCTTAGGCCATTAAAAAGAAATGTTCTTAGGGTGAGCAAATTCACTGTTCAAGCTGCTGCCTGAAACATTAAGGAAACATTTGGTTTTGCAGCCCATACTCCCTAGCATTAGTAAGACATTCAGGTACACTTTAAATTAATTTCATATCACCCAATGGTGAATTTGGAAAGTTATTTGAGTAAAGTTCCACCTGCAAGGGGAAATGGAGAGACAGCACCTTCAGCAGGTCTGGAGCAATGCCTCAAATCCCCCCTTTTTCCCCTTCTTTAGGCCCATCTAGCTTGAAATGCAAAAGTATTCCTCTAATAATTTAAGTGAGAAACTGGTTAATAAAGGAAGCACTGAAAGTTGTGCTGTTGAGACAGAACTGTGCAATCTGGGCTAATTTCCACCAGGGAAAATGAGGCTGAAGTGGATAAAACACTTGCCTAAGTGTGCTGCCACTCATCATTTTTTGATCTTCCACATTCCTGGGAAGGTCAAGTCACAGTGGAAGGACCATCACTTGACTTCAGTGAACTCAGCAACCCTCTCTTGAAGCCACCCAGCAGCAGCAAGCAGAGGGATGTGTTAACCAAAGCCACTGTTCAGCCCACAGCTTTGCACCTCTGACCTGCAGGCCATTTACCAGAAAATGCACTCGTGGACACTGAGACTTGAGACAGCTTCAAGGCTTCCCTGCCCTTCTCTTTCTCACTTTTTCCTCCCCCACACACAGACCTTTATCATTTGTATTTTATCATATCAAAATTGCACATCAGCAGTTTAATCAACAATCAGGAAGATGCCATAAATCAGAATTTGAGCATAATCACCTGTGCTAGAGGAAAGTTTTCATTTCCAGCTGGGATAAATTGGAAATTTCTCCCATGCAAGTGAGAAGGGAGACCTTCAAAGAGAAATATTTGCCAGCAAGCCATTTGCTGTTCCACCACTTTACATCCTTTTTGCTGTCACAGTCAATCATTTTTAAATGTACAGGTTGGACATTTATAAGATAGCAAGGCTATCCAAGCGCTATAATTTAATATTGCAACATTTGGGAAGAGGTCGTATAATTTATATTCAGGGTTCTCAGCCTGTTTCTCTTCAGAGGCTGGCAGGGGACTGGATGCACACAGCATACTAACCTATTTCACCAAAAGACCCTAAAAGTAGTGTCTGAAGCCTCCAGAGCAAGAGGTACGTGGAGAGAAAAAGCCATAAGCAACCCCAAGCCACCCAGGTTTCTACTCCAGCAGAGACTGGAGATGAGGACTCTTAAAATTATCTGAGAAAAAGCAATGCCAAGAAGCCATCCACGCCACCTGGACACTCATCACTTTCTCCCACCTCTCCTTTTTTTAAATAATTCCTGTAAATATTATTCTAGTTACAGTTCAATGTTTTATAATTCCCCCTTTAATTTGGCACTGCCTCGCCACCCCCTCGTGAGGACCTCAGCACCCAGTCCGTCCTTGGCTCATGCACCGAAGCCACACTGCATTTTGCAAGGGGTGTTTCTCTGGGGGCTGTGTTGAGAAGTGGTGGAAAAGAAGAAAAAAAAAGGAGGAAAAAAACCACTATGTATGCATACCCGCATACCTTTTCTACACTCTCACAACACACCACCTTTAAAAGGAAATTTTTCAAGAGTTCAGCTGAAGTTAAAACACAACAAGAAACATGAGCCCGGGTCCTGGAGCAGAATGGAAAGAAGTGGGAGCAGGGACGGAGCACAGGGCACACTCCTTGCTCTGCCTGGAGCCCAGCAAGCCCCCTTTCAGGGTGCAGCTCCCCACTCAGGCCGTGCAGTTCAGAACATGAAAGAATAAATAAAAGCAATGGGAATTTGAGGAAAACTTCCCAAAGAGAAAAGGCTGGAAGGAAATGACCTTCCCTGCTATTAAATAGGTGACAGACAAGTGTTATAAATGCATCATGGGCTGGAAGGGAACAGAGGTGACACATCAGCCCCCTCAGCTCCAGGAGCAGCCAGGAGCAGGACAGGACCACGGCCGAGCACAACCACAGTCATTTTTGGCAACAACCAGGATGGACACAGCAAGGCCGCTGCTGGCAGGACACATCAAGAAGCAGGGAAAGAAAGCAGCCACAAAGCTCCAAAGGGAGGAGAGGGAGCCTCCAGCTGCACCAAGGGACACAGGCTGGAGTCACACAGTCATATTTTCCAGCCAACTGCAAAGGACTCTGTTAATTCCTCCAGCTTCCACTTGCCTTTCAGCGTGGTCATAGCAAGAGCCCACAGAGCAGCAGCATCCTGTTTTCTGCCAAAGCCCTATCTGAGGGATTTTTATGGGAAGAAGAGGAGTGAAACAGAAGCTAATTACCTAAATAATTACCTAACGACTCGTTAAGCACTCCCAACCCACCCTAGCTCCGCCCTGGGACCAGTGCAGCTGCAGCTCCCACCAGTAGCTTTAGGCCGTCACGTCTCATGCGAAGCACTGCCCAGGACCAAAAGTTCCTACAACTTTTTGGGTGTAGGAGGCTCGAGGCAAGCTCCACTCACACAAGACTCTGGGGTCAGGTTTCCTGAGGAGCATCAGTCACTCTGTAGCCCCAAACAGGAGGTGGCAGGAGGGCTGGGGACAACGTGGCCTGCAGCTCACTGCCTCTGCCCACCCTTGCTGAGCGTGTCCTGTTTTGTCTGGTCCACCAACACCAACCTACCCACCAAGGTGGCTATACAACCCTTTAACAACCATCCTGTTGATGTAATCTGTTGTTGGGTGCATGTTCTTTGACCCACAGTAGTCTCCTGGGCCATCTGTGAGCTCCTGAAAGAGCCCAAAGCAACAGCCAGGCCCCATGTCCACCTGGAGACAAACACCTCTCCCTCCTCTCCTGCTTGGTTTTGCACAGCCTGCGTCTCTGGCTGGGGACAGGCAGAAGCTTTGGGCGGGCACTGGGTGTCCTGGAGCTCACCAGACCCTCTGGGAGGGATGGACCTGAGCTGGGACACCTTGGGCAGGTTGCTCAGGAGCATGTCCCAGTAGGCTCCAAGTATCACCAGGGATGGAGACTTCACAGCATCACTGGGCAGCTTGGTTTAATGCCTGTCCATCCTCCCCATAAAATGCTTTATTATATGTTGAAAGGGAATTTCCCATACCTCAGACCAGCCAGCAAGGCTGCACCCCATCCACAGAGATGGATAGGTCCCCACACTGGTGCAAAACCCCCACTATGGGTGCGCCAAGCCCCAGGACAGGGATGTCACCCTGAGACCCCAAACCAGGAGGCCACAAGCCCTTCGAGAGACGATGCAGATGGGCATGAAACAAAAGCTTTGGAGATTCAACTCTTTTTATTATGGAAGTCTATAAAATAGCCACATGGATTATTTTTTTTTTTTTTTAAGATCACAAAATACACAACATTCATTTTAATATGCGACACATGATATTATATACATATTAAGAACCACATGACTGAAACACATGTTCACACGGCACCAATTTCATAACGAAAAACCCCACAAGTGCTTTTTCTTTTTTTTTTTTAATATTAAAAACAACTGTGATAAAACATATTAATATTTTTCCAGACAATGTTTACAATAAAGAGAAAAAAAAATCATATTTTACTAAATAACAAATATTTAACAGCAAAAACTTTATACTAAATATCTATTTTGAATTATAACAAAAATAGTACTTATAATAGTTTATAAAGACAGACCAAAAAAAATTTGTGTATAAAATAATATTATAGCGAATTGGACTGTGCTAAGAAAAAAAAAATAACACAAACAATTCTGAGATTCAAAGTGCTTTATTCTGCAAACCCTCTGCAGCAACTTTTTTTAGTCAAGTTATATTAGTTAGGAATGGTAAAACAAAAGCATGACTTACTTATGCCTAGATTAAATACTCACACACACAAACATTATATATACACATGATGTAAGCATATATATATAATGGATGTATGCTTCTGACATTACAGCTCTCCAATCAACCACTCATTCAAAAGCATGTTTGGTTTTTCACTTTGTAACGACATTGGAAGTTAAAATAACAATTTCAGCGAAGCCCTTCACTGACTGCCTGTAAGCACGAGCGGGACCAAACCCTTTCCAAAAGTCTCCTCAAAAGATTTTGCTCACGGGAGCACAGCACAAAGCCACCAGTGAGTTTTGACCAGACCTCCCGACCTTGTTGGCCATTCCCCTCACCAGCGTTCCCCTTTTTTCACCTCCTCTCTCCCCCAGTCACAGCTTTTGTCCCCAAAAGGTCTCAGCTGGAAATGAGGGGCTCCTGGACAGCACCGAACAGTGGGTCCCTGGTGGGTTTTCACCCTGCGTCCTCCACCTCCTGCCCCATCCCCATGCCCTACAGATGTTTGTTGTCAGCCAAAATTGCGGATGGCCTCAGGCGCCACAAACCTCTCCCCAGACACTTGCCTCCAGGAGACTCTCCTCTTCCCACTGCATTCAGGTTATGTCCTCCTTTGCTTCCTTTTGGGACTCAGACTGTGATTAAGCCCCTTTTATTTCTGGGAATGTTTTCTCTCCACCAGGGACAAGGAAAATGCCTAAAATCTCACTGGTGCTGGAGCTAGTGGTGTTCCTCTCAACATTTCCAGGCTGGCAAACTAGCTGAGCCTCTGTTCCAGGGACGCGGTGCCAAGGTAGCACAGTGCCAAGGTAGCACACAGCTCCGAAACCTCGCTCTTAGGTTTGGCACGCTGCTTACCAACCAGAAAGCGAGCTCTGGATCTCAGCGGCATCCCTTGGAAGGCAGGGAGTTTTACTTCAGGTCAAATCCACCTGGAAATCAAGTCGTGCACCTTGGCTTGAGTGGAGCCCATCCGCCGGGATGCTCCTGGGGGGCTTCTGGCAGCTTGGCTGACGGCAATCCGACCTCGAGAGCTTCCCCTGGCTCACAGCCTGCCTCCCTCCCCACCGCCCCCACCAGACGGCAGCCTGGCAAAGGCAGCCACCGCCGTTGCTCGCTCCACACTTCCTTCGACCTTCCAGAGAGGCACCCACTCCTCAAAAGCACAACCTGCAAAGCAACCTGGTAAGCAACATCTGCCCCTTCGTCCTTCCTACTTCAGCCCCTCCGACTTATCTGGACACCTTTAAAGCAGAAAGCCAAGCTGCCCACCCAAGCATGAGATCTTTCCCCATCACGGTTAGGAGAGGTCCCAGCCACGGTCCTTGTCTCATCCTTTCCACCACAGAGGGCAGGAGCTGGGAGAGGAGCAGGGCTGTGCAGAGCAGGGATGGAATGCCTCGAAGAGGGATCCAAGAGGGATTTCCCAGCACTGATCTGAACCAAATGCCAGCCAGAACACTCGGGGTGTCTTTGCTCTGCACCTACGCATGAGGCAACATCTGCTTTCAACACAACGCGCCCATCTCACACTCAACCTGGAAGCCTTTTGCATGCAAAAAAAAAGAAAAGAAAAAAAAAAAAAAAAAAAGAAGAAGAAAAAAGAAAAAAGAATTAAATTAAAAAAAAATACCACCCAGCAAATGAAACTCAAGATACCTTGGTGGCCGCTTGCTTGCGCTGGAGCTGCTTTGGGCAGGACCCCTCTCCCAGGTGGGCGGTGGGACGAGGCAAGCAGTTTGCAAGGAGCCTGCCGTTCACTCTCCTTCCTGCCGAGCTCTCCCATCGCCAAACAAAACCCAGACACGAGACAAACCATGCGGACGTTGGCTTATTTATAGAGATCACCTTTAATGTGAATGCCTCCCAAAAGGAGCAGCTCTGAGCGGGGCGGTTTCGCTGGGCACCCCAGTGCTTGGTGCTTGCAGCGCCGTGGCAGGTTGGGGGGCTGCACGCCTTGGAGGTTGGTGCCTACACCCTGAGGGAGAGCAAAGGCACCGAAATGCCCCCAAATGGGTGCCTCTGCATGGAGAGGGCGAGGGGTGGGGGGGGAACGGGACGGATGCACACAGGCTGTGTAGCAGCAGCAGGAAACTCAATGAGAAAAAAGAGGAGCCCCCCCCTGCCCCAGAGCCCATTTTGCAAAAACGCACTTGTCCGAGGCCTTGGAGAGACAGCTCGCCGTCTTCTCGGTCCTAGACAAGGCACCACAGGGTTTTTCGGTCCCGCAGCAGAGGCGAAACGGCAGCACCCCCCCCTCCCCAAACCTGCCCAGGGGATGGGGTGGGAATGGGCATCACTTGTCTGCCCCTCACCCAGGGAAGTCCCCAAAGCCCCAAAACAAAAAACACAACTGAACAAACAAACAAAAACAAAAAACAAAAAAACACTGTTATCACCAGCTAATTTAACACTGTTAAAAAAAAAAAGCCCAGCGGCCACCCAAGAGCCACCCTGGGCCACCAGACCTCTGGTTGCCGGCTGATTTCCAAAGCCTTTCCCGCAGTCGGGGCTTTGCAGCGCTCCTCCTCGCAGCAGAAGTGTTTTATAGATATTTATATATATATATTTATAATATTTAGATACTGTGTATGGTCAGACAGTCCCAGTTCTACTCGGGATTTGCGACTCTCCCTCTTTTTCGAAGGAAGCGAGAGGCACGACGCCACCCCGACTTTCTCCACGCCCGGAGCAGAAGGGTTTTGGCAGCTTCACCGGTGGAGAAAGCAGTCCCGACCCGGAGGCTCCGTGAAACGAGCATCGTGGAGAAGCTTCTCGGTCCTCTCCCCTCCCCTCCTGTTCGTCCCCGTGTCCCCACCCCACCCCTCCGTCCCCAGCCGCCCGTCCCTCGCGGGCTCTACACCGTGGCCCCCAGCATTGCGTCTGTCCCCGTCAGGATCTCGTTCTGGTTGGAATCCAGTCCGAAGAATTTGACCTTGAGTCCGTCGACCGGGTGGACCACGGGCACCAGGGTGATTTTGGGGAAAGTCCTGGTGGCGAGCTCGAAGCGGCTGGTGCTGGCCAGCTCGATGGCCAGCGCCTTGAGGAAGAGCTTGGCCAGGTGCTTCCCCAGACAGGTCCGTACGCCCCCTCCGAAGGGGAGGTAGTGGAACCTGCCCTCCTTGTCTTCGCTACGGCCCTGCCCGAAGCGGTCGGGATCGAAGGCGTCCACGTCCTTGAAGACGGGGGCGGTGTCGTGGGTGTCCCGGATGCTGTACATGACGCTCCAGCCCTTGGGGATTTGGAAACCCTGCAGGGAAGAGGGGAAGGGGAGAGAAAAAAGCAGAGCGGGTTAACCATGCTGCAAGAAGGGAGAGGGGACAGCGCAAAGCCGCTTTGGTCCCCAGAGCAAATGCTTTTCTCTGTTTTATTTGGGGTTATTAACTAAATTTATAAAAAAGCAGAGAGAGCAACACAAAGTGCTAGGAGATGGGAATGCTGGATTGATTAATCCCTGCCTCTATCCCAGCCCGTCGGATGAGCCATTCCAATTTATTCGCTTTGTGGTCGCTCGCAGCAGCCACCTACCAGGAACCTGGCAGTGCCCGACTGCCCCGTGAGCCAGGCAGCCCAGAGGAGCCACACGCCCTTCACCACTTCGCTCCCACCCTGCCACCCAACGCTCACATCAGGGCCTGGGTGGTGTGAAACGGGGAAGCTTTCTCATCCCCTGAGCACTTTAAAAGGCTTCTGACTCCAATCCTTGCATTAGCAGGATTTGTGGTGACAGCCAGGTCTCAGGCTTTTGTTGCGCTGGTGGGAAACTCCAGCCATCGCGGTGAGCAATGCGCCTGTCATCTGGCAGCCCGGAGGTGCCCTCTGCAGTAAACCTTTCCCTTGTCACACCCCAGCTCAGATTTTGGCCTCAAACATTGTCACGATTTGCTCTTTGAGGCGTCATGGCTGTCTCCTCTTTGACATCCCGAGTGCATCTCTTCCCCACCAGGGGCTGGATCCCTGCGTCCTCCCATGACTCTGCAGCACTGCTACCCACCACCACCACCAGGATTGAATTTATCCTTCCTGGCTCTCATCTAAACAAAGCTTGGACAAGCTCTACACAAGGCACAGAGGGCTTTTTGGGGAAAGTGACAGTGCAGCAGCACCCCACCGCCACACCAGTACTCACATCCAGCTCGAAGGTTTGCAGCACCGTCCGGTACCCCCCCGAGATGGGGGTGAAGAGGCGAAGCACCTCCTTGATGACGCAGTCCAGGTAGTGCAGGCTGTTGATGTTGTCGAGCCGCAGGGAGCCCTCGCAGATGCAGCCGTTGTGGAGGATGCCCTTGCTGCGCAGCTCCTCCCGCAGCTTCTCCAGCACCCGCGGGTGTTTGAGGAGCTGCATGATCAGAGAGGTGCTGGCACTGGCGGTGGTGGCGTAGGCGGCAAAGATGAGCTCCAGGGTGCCGTCCTGAAAGGCAGGAGGAAAGCTGGGGTGAGACACAGAAGGGACAGACAGAGGGACAGACCGACAGCAGGGGCTAGGCACAGGGCTGTAGCAGCCTGGCTTAGGGCACTTCTTTCCCCTCCGTCTCAAGGCGTGCAGCTCCAGGGGATAAAGAGGCATTTCCCCCTTCTTGCCCTCTGCATGGGGATGTTCTGCTGCTGCTGACAGCAGAAGGAGGGCAGGATCGCTCCCACACCTGGGATGTTCTCCCTGCCCCATTCAGGTGATGCTACAGGGGTCCCCCCCAACACCCCACAGCTCTCCAGCCCGACCTCACTGCAATGTCCCTCCTGGTGCAGGCACAGTCCTGCTGCCCAATTTCTCCTGCACTCAGGGGAAACAAGGAACCTCCCTATTAAAAGGGAGACGTGGGTGGCTAGTGTGAAAGGCTGGACACACCACAGGGAGCTTTCCAAAGAGTCTTGGAGGATGCAGAGTGACAGACAGACAGGAGAAAAGCTCCCAGGGATGGGTGTTGATGGATCAAGTCATGCCACGAGCCTGCTGCAATTAATAACCTGCCAAGGGTTCATACACCCTGCAAAGGAGACACCTAAAAATTGCACAGGCAGGGGTGAGAGTCTGGTCAGGGCTAAAAGCTTCAGCAAGCTTGCACGGTCTTTTGATATCCCGTGGAAATGCTTTTAAGCAAGGACTGAGTGTGATGAATACACCCCGAAGGAAAGCAACTGGCTTGTTGGCACCGTGCTCCACCAGGTCAAGGTTCACCTGCAGCTCCAGCAACACTCTGTGGACCCCCAGATCTGACCGACCACCTCAGGTCTGCCCCCAAGAAATCCACCCTGCTCCAGCCGATGCTCTGCTGCGCAGGGAGCCCAAGCCCTGAGGACAAGGGGTCGCGGGGAGGACCTTTACCTTCAGCTCCTGCATGGTGAGCTCCTTGCCGTGCTCTTTGCCGCTTTCTATC